>NC_140589.1:1148352969-1149007969 GCF_964204655.1 Triturus cristatus
GGCCTAAAGAGACTGGAGTGGACGTGGATGCCTTCGCTCGCCTTAAGCAGGCGTTCTTAGCGAGTAATCCCACACCGACAACTCCTGCACCTTCGGGGGAGGTAGCAGACAATGCGGACGACGAGGCTGGCCCATCCCGTCCCTGGCGGCCGTCCCGTCCAGAACCGACTACCGAGGCGCAAAACCTTTGCGCCGACATGTTAGACCCTGATGATATTTTGCATCCCCGCTCCTCGGACTGGGCTCCCTCAGAAAAAGTCGCCCAGTATGTCGCCAGCAGAATCCGTCGGCCGTTAGAGGCCACAGCCAGGAGCTGTCTTAGGGCGGAATGCCCCCGGCGTTCTCTGGAGAGCAAGGTTGCTGCTACACCTGAGATTGACCCCCGCATGGCGACATTCCTGCAAAAGTTTGTCAAGGACCCCAAGCGGGGTATTGACAGGTCCTGGCGAGCTTGCCAGGATAAACTCCTTGATGTTCTTGGGCCTGCCACAAAGATTCTTGATATGGCCGAAGAGGCCAAAGTATCAGGCTCTCTTCTCCTGATACCCTCTCTGCTTGGGCTCAGCGCGTTGTGGTGTTCCTAGGGAATGCCAACTGCACACTCTCTTGCTCATCAAGGTGGACCCCAAGCTTGGCGACCTCGCTGACTCTGAGGCAGGCTCCGTGGCCCAGGGAGGCCTTTTCGGTGAACCCTTTATTAAGGAATTGGGTAAATTTGTCAATACTTTCACCTCGCTAGATAGAGCCCATTCTTCCATCAGGAAAGTTTTCCGTCCCCGTGTTTTCCGGAGGGCCGGACGAGGCAGGGGCCGCTCGTCCGGCCGTCCTAATCAGGGCAGAGGGCAAGGCTCCAGTAATGGCAACTACCAGGATCAAGCCAGATTCAGAAACTTCTACCCGACCAGAGGTTGCAGAGGAAGAGGCAGAGGCGGTCGAGGCAGTGGAGCTTCCAACTCGTCCGGTGAGTGTTCTCCCTTCTTCCCTTCTAAAAGTGGGGGGCCGTCTGGCGCATTTTTTCTAGGCCTGGACTTCTGTCACGGGGGACGCGTGGGTGCTGCAAACGGTCCGAGAGTTCCACATAGACTTCCATGGAGAACCTTTCCAGTCAGCTCCCCCTCGCCCTCTTTCTTTTTCGGCCGCCAACATGGCATTGGTCGACCTAGAGGTCTCCGCCTTATTGGACAAGCACGCTATCCTCGAGGCGCAGCCTCACTCCAGAGGTTTCCTCAGCAATATTTTCTTGGTCGACAAAGCCGACGGGACTCAGCGTCCAGTTATCAATCTGCGGGAGTTCAACGAGTGGCTGGTTTACCGCCACTTCAAGATGGAGGGCATCCATCTCTTGCGCGATTTCCTCAGGCCCGGCGATTGGATGGCGCGTCTGGACCTCAAGGACGCTTACCTGGCGATTCCGATTTTTCCTCCTCACAGGAGGTTTTTGCAATTCCAGTGGCAGAACATGGTGTACGAGTTCACCACCCTCCCGTTCGGTCTGTCATCCGCCCCTTGGTGTTTCACCAAGGTTCTTCGGCCCGCGATCGAACGTTTGAGGGCATCCGGCATGCGCATGATCGTCTACCTGGACGACATTTTGATTATGGCCCAATGTCCTCGGGTTTTGTCGGAACACCTTGAAACGGCGGGGAATCTCCTTCAGAGTTTAGGCTTCATTATCAACGAAGCGAAATCCGTCCTGCTTCCGACCCAACAAGTGACGTTCCTAGGATTTGTAATCGACTCGGTAGCAGCCACCCTCAGCCTGCCCTCTCGCAAAATGACCAAGATTCGTCATGAGATCAGAAGGTCCCTCGCACAGTCGCGCCTCTCCCTCCGCCAACTGGCCCGCATAGTCGGTCTTCTCTCAGCCTCCATCCAAGCGATTTTTCCGGGCCCACTGCACTACAGGGCTTTACAACGCCTGAAGGCCCGACACCTTCGCAGGGGCCTCTCCTACTCCCGGAAAGTCCTCCTTTCGGCCGAAGCCAGAGAAGAATTGCAATGGTGGCTTGCCAATATGGAAGCCTGAAATGGGCGGGCGATCTTCGGTTCCGCGCCCGATATCGTTATCGAATCCGACGCCAGCAGGTCCGGATGGGGCGCATGATGTGGCGAGTATGCTACCGGAGGTGTGAGGTCACCACAGGAACAGCGGCTTCACATCAATTGCCTAGAACTGTTGGCGGGATCCTTTGCGATCAAATGCTGGACCAAAGACTCTGTCCGTTCTTGCGTCCTCCTCAGGATGGACAACGTATCCGCGGTGCGTTACATCAACCACCTGTGGGGGACCCGCTCTCGAGCGCTATCCGACCTGGCGGCGAATTTTTGGCAGTATTGCCTCGACCATCATGTTTCCGTCAAAGCGGAATACCTTCCGGGCCACAGCAACCAAGTGGCGGATTTCCACTCACGGCATGTTCAGGACGTGAGCTTGTGGAAACTTCATCCGGGGGTGTTTGCGGACCTCCAGAGCATCTGGGACCCGTTTTCGGTGGGTCTGTTTGCATCCCGGTTGGATCACCAGCTGCCCCGGTTCTTCCGTTGGCGGCCGGATCCTCTGGCGATGAGCACGGATGCTTTTCTCCAGGATTGGAGACAGGAGACGGGTTATGCCTTCCCCCCGTTTGCCATGCTAACGAGAGTTTCAGCGCAGGTGCGTCGCCAGGGGGCGGACATTGTGCTAGTATCTCCGATTTGGAGATCTCAGGTTTGGTTTCCAGTTCTTCTGGAACTTTCCTGGGATTTTCCAATCCTACTACCCCGCTTCCCAACTCTTCTCCTCGATCCTGACGGAGCGCAGGGATCCCTTGCCCTGATGGCCTGGTGGATTACCGGGGACGATGGGCGATCCCGGGCCTTTCGGGAACAGCTGAGAAGCTCATGTCAAGGGCTTGGGCCGATGGTACGGTCAAGCGATACCGATCCACTTGGAGACGTTGGGTGCGTTGGTGTATGCGCCGGAATCTCGATCCCGTGGCGGCAGATGTGACTTCAATTGTAAATTTCTTAGCCGCTTTGGCTGAAGACGGGTTGGCTTATAGAACCATCAATACCTTTCGCTCGGCCATTTCGGCCGGCCACTCCTTAGTGGACGGCTCCCCGGTGGGAGAGCACCCTTGGGTTTGTCGCCTTCTCCGGGGCATCCGTCTTTCATTGCCACCGGAGCCTCGTTACTCCCAGCTGTGGGACGTAAACCAGGTCCTAAACCTTTTCTTGTCTTGGCAACCGAACCGTTATTTATCTCGGAAGGAGCTTTCTGCCAAATTGGCCATGCTTCTTTGTCTCGTATCTTGTCGACGGGTGTCGGATGTGCGAGCGCTGGATGTCGAAATGCGGTACCACCTCCATTTCCTATCCGGCTTTTCCGGAATCTCCTAAACTTTGCGTGGTGTCCTGCCTCAAGGCTTACGAAGAAATGTCGGACGAGTTCCGTCCTCCCAGAGAACGACAATTGCTTATCGGGCTGAGGAAACCGCACAAGGCGGTCTCCTCTCCCACGATAGCCCGCTGTTGGGTAATGCAGGAAGCAGGCATTGACCTGCATGTTTTTGGGGCCCACTCTACCAGAGGGGCCATGGCCTCTAAAGCGTTTACCCTGGGAGCTCGTCTAGAAGACATTCTCAATGCGGCAGATTGGTCTTCGGACTCCACCTTTAAACGGTTTTATTTCAAACCTATGCTAGATATGGCACATTTGGTGGTGAGCAAGCTTTAAACTAGCATAATCCTCGCCTCCGGTCCTGACATAGAATGAAAAATTTCCTAGCTAACGTAACAGAAAGTTTCAATTCTATTAAGGACTCGGGGGCGAGGATTATCCCACCCAGGGTATCAGTTCTGGGGATACCTTTCCCACCCTCGTACTGGGGTAAGTAACAGGTCTTCTTCTGAGTTTGCATTTTGCTTGTACCTGTTCAATGTACCGGAATTCTTTCCTTGCAGGACTAAGCCTTAGCCAAGGTTCTCGCTTACGCTGTCCTTTGCTTCCGCAGGCGATTCTGGCAAACAAGATTCGTGAGGATCTGGGACTGGCTGGCCTACAGCATCGAAAGAGGAGGAATGGATAGGTACAGAGGACTACATACCCCCAGGAGCCCTGTGATTGGTGCATGGATGTTGGACTGTCTACCCATGGACACTCTCTATTGTTTTGTATTAGGTTCCCTGTGGTTCATGGGAACAGTGGTTTTGTTTAACTTTGAAGTGCTGCTATTGAAATTAAAGAAAGATAGAGCATAATCCTCGCCTCCGAGTCCTTAATAGAATTGAAACTTTCCGTTACATTAGCTAGGAACTACTGACACTGCGCATTATTGGCTATAGCAAAAAGATCGAGCCAAGTTCTCCCCCTTGTTGGAAGACTGCCTCATCCACTTCTGGGGTTAACTGCCAAGTTTGTCAGCCCTGGCAGTTAAAGATTTGACGGGTTGTTTATCACCATAGAAATCCCTTGGCTGTGCAGCCACTTACAGAGGTGCAAGGCCTCCTGGCATAGTGTCCAAGATCCCACTCTGTCCTGCTTTTTGCAGTCCACATGGAGATTGTGTTTTGTTCTTGAGCACCTGCACCAGCTTTCAGCTTCAAGCAAATCGCTCTCAACTCCAACAAGTTGATGTGGAGTCCAGGTTCCACCAGAGACCAGGTTCCTCTGATCTTCACTTCTTTCAGATAGCCTCCTCAACCTAGTAGTGATGCATCTGTGACCATCATCCGCTCTTGGTGGGTGAAGGAGACGGGCCTGTCACTGTCCCATTTGCGGTACAGTAGCTACTACTGCAGATAACTTGCAGTCTCCTCCAAAATCTGGATACACTCCAACACATTTTCCTGATGTGGAATTTCAGGTTCCACTGCACAGCCCACAGAAAGCCAATAATCCCAGCAGTCTCAATGTCATCTGCACTGAGATCTAAGGCAGAGGCTGAAACATAGGGATCATAGCCCAAATGACCTGGACTCCCCTTTCCAGGGGGAAAGGCATAAAATCGTACTGTATCCAGAATGTCTCAGATGAAAAGGCGTGTCGGTGAAGAGGTCAGGTGGAGCTTCAGCTTGTTCATAGTGAATCCCAACAGTTTGAGGAAAGTCAGCATCTTCTGGAGATAGTTGATGATTGCTTAAGGAGAGTAAAGCCTTCAGCTGCCAGTCGTCCAGGTAGTGGAAAATTGGTACACCTGATCTCTGTGGATGTTCTGTGAACACTGCCATCACATTTGTGAACACCTGAGGAGGACTGGTGAGCCCAAAGGGGAGCAATGCGAGCTGAAAAAACTCTTGGTCCACCGTGAATTGCAGGTAGAGTCTGGGCCTTCAGGATGGAAATGTGAAAATAAGTGTCCTGTAGGTCCAAGGCCAGTCAGTCAGTCTCAAGGGCAAAAAGGACCTGGGCTAGCGTAAGCATCTTGAATTTATCCTTCCGAAAGAAGGCATTGAGGGTTAGCATAGTTCTATTTCTTTTACTTTCTGCATAGTTGCACATTCATGTACAAGGTTTTGTTATTTGATGCTTTAGAAACGAGAAGCGTATGTAACCAGGTCAGCTATGTAACAGGGCCGGTTAGGTCTCTTGCACATTTCTTTATTTTTAAAAAAAAATTTTTTTTTGAAAGCTTTATTGAAATTGACACAACGTTACAAACAGTAACCAACAACACAATCCAGCAATATTGCATCCTGATTACATCTGTGGTACATGCCAATGCAGTCATTTATATACATCCATAGCTTTGGGTGCTCCTGACATCATGTTCGACCATCACGGTAAGAACCCATCCACGCAGGGCCTGATCAGACCCGCCAATTCGCCCATCCAGTAGTATACATTATCGGGCCCGGACCCCTCCATGCCCAACTGGCGACCGCTAATCAGAATAACCGCCCAGAGTGCCTCCCCTCTCTCCCCGGCAAACCACCCCTTCCCCCTGCCACGCCCACGGGGCCCACCCCAGATCTCCCACACTCATTCATCCAGTGCAGCCTCTTTCTCACGTTGCTCCTGAGCCCATCTCACGAATGGTTCCCAGATGTCTCGCGGGCGTGAGGTGGATGGCATCAAGTCCCAGAATACGCTCAGCTGCCCATGACCATAAGTTACGTCTGCCAGCCATCCCTTCACCGAGGGCACCCGGCTCCTACCCCAGTGGATCGCCACCTGTCGTTTAGCAAATAGTAGAAGCATGGCATGCAGTTTACGGTCTTTAGGCGGCGTGTTCTTGACATATCCCAGTATTCCCACCTCGGGGGAAGGAGCATCAGTGCGTCCCAACATCTGGTTTGCTATCACAAACACCCGGGACCAAAATGCCCGAAGCCTGGGGCAGGACCACGCCATATGCAAAAACGAGGCAGGTTCACCTCCGCATCTCCAGCAACCCACCCCCTCCCTCAAGCCCATTCTATTTAAGGCAATCGGTGTTCTGTAGAATCTATGCAAATATTTGAAATGTATGAGCCTCAGTTTATAGTTTGGGGAGAGCTCAGCTAGCTGTCCACAGCAGAAGGTCCACTGCTCCTCCGACAAGGGAGAGTCCAGCTCCTCGTTCCATTGCTGGAAGGACTGAGGTTGCACCACTGGCGCCTCAGTCTGTATGGATCTATAGAGTCTGGTGACTAATCTCCGAGGGGACGGGGAACCCACCACACCTTCCAGCGCTTGGAACACCGGGGGGGCCTCCGGAAAGTCCTCGCTCAACGCCCGGCAGGTCTCCCGCAGTTTGTGGTAGAGAAACAACTCAGAAAAATGCACCGCCTGCCCCTCCGCTGCCACCGGCGGCTGCATGAAGGTATTATCCGGAAATAGATCCGCAAATGTATGGAGGTGCATCCTACGCAGTAGAGGCGGGCTAATTCCGTCTCCAATACAAGGCAAGAGCGGGTTGCGCTCCAGGGACAATGACGGGGCATACAGGAGTGGTACACCCGCTCTGCGTCTAAGTTCCACCCAGACCCAGCGCAGCATCTCCGCAGTGTCTACGTCTCCTCGGGGGCGGCGCGCCTTCGCACAAATTGCCACTCTCAGCGGGATCTGAGCAACAGTTTCCTGCTCCACAGCCACATGCGGCTGGAAGGGCGTCGGATGCACCAAATAGTGCAGGAACTGCGCCTGTGCGTACAGGGCATATAAGCGCATATCTGGCGCTCCCAGCCCACCCTGCACCAACGGTAAAGTCAGCACGTCCCAGGACGCGCGCGCCTGGCCACCAGCCCACACCAGTTCGATCAAGTGCGACCTGAGTGTGACGAAAAACTGCGACGTCAAAGGGATTGGTATATTCGCAAATAAGTACAAAAATTTAGGCAAAACCACCATTTTGACCAGAGCTATCCTGCCTGTTAGTGACAGGGGCAGCCTCATCCATATCTTTATCCTTTCCTCCAGCCACGCGACCGCCGCCCAAAATTAAGAGTCCAAATGTCCTGAGGCACTCGACTCACCCAGATGCCTAAATACTTAACAGCATCCATCTCCCACCGTAAGGGGTATTCCGACTGCACCCTCGGGGTACTCCCCGTCAAGGGGAAGACCACCGATTTGGACCAACTGATCATTATACCGGCAAGCCCTCCAAATCGGATGAATTCACGCAGCACTACGTCCAGGTTTACCTCGGGCTTAGTGAGATAGAGTGTTACGTCGTCCGCATAAAGCGATATCAACAGGCTGCGCGCGCTGAGCCCAATTCCACGTGCCGTGTGGTGTTGCCGAATGCGAGCCGCTAGCGGCTCCATTGCAATGGCGAAGAGGAGCGGGGACAACGGGCATCCCTGGCGTGTACCGCGCGAAATCGGAAACGGGTCTGAAATCATCCCATTCACCCTAACTCTGGCACAAGGCATAGTGTAAAGTATGCGGATTTTGCTGATTAGGAGCGGACTAAAACCTATACGAGTCAGTATTGCGAACAGATATGGCCATTCCAGAGTATCGAAAGCTTTGGTGGCATCCAAGAATACCACCGCAGCGTGAACATCTGGATGCAAGTAATGCAGTATGGAAAAAATCGTACGGAGATTATGAGACGTGGACCGCCCTGGGATAAATCCCGATTGGTCCGGCAAGGCTATCAGGGGTAGCATTGGTTGTATTCTATTAGCAAGTAATTTGGCCAGTATTTTTACATCCACATTAATTAAGGATAGAGGTCTGTAAGAGTCCATCTCGTCTTTTGGTTTGTCCGGTTTTAACAGGGTAATAATTGACGATTCGCGCATCGTTTGGGGAAGCATGCCCACCTGTAACGCCTCCTCATATACCGCCAACAGCCGGGGAGCCAGTTCCTCCGCGTATGCCTTGTAAAAGGCCGTAGTCTGGCCGTCAGGGCCAGGGGCCTTGTCAAGGGGCAAGCTTGTGATCACCTGGGCCACATCTGCGGCGGTTATCGGGAGATCCATATATTCTCTATGTTTATTATTAAACCAGACCAGTGCTATGAATTCAAGGAACGAGTCTAGCCCTTCCGGGCATCCCCCCTGGGTGGTAGTGTACAAGTCGGTATAAAAGCCCGAGAAGGCGTGTAGTATGTCCTCTTGGCCTCTGATCGTGTCTCCGGTTTTTGAGCGAAGTTCATGGATAAATGTCGCAGCCCTGGACGGCCTTATCATATTCGCCAGGGTGCGCCCCGGCCTATCTCCCTCCCCGTATCTCCTGGCCTCTGCATGTTTACCCAAAAACTTAACCTCCCGCTGTGCCTCCGCATCATACTCTAATAACTTAGCCTTCAGTAAACCCAGGATGTCTGGGGTGTTTGCAGCGTAGAAGCGGCTCTCCAGATCTTTAATGTCCGCTTCCAGCGATGCGAGCGTACCCCTTATAGCTTTCAGAACCCCGGCCTGACGCGCAATACACTTTCCGCGAATCACCACTTTAAAGGCCTCCCATAGGGATGCCTCCGTGTCCACCGACCCCGCATTTAGCGCAAAGTAGTCCATAATGTCCTCCCGTATCCCCTCCTTAAACGCCTCGTCTAGCAGTGCATGTCGCGGCAAACGCCATGAAAAGCCCCGTGGGGGCAGGCCGGGCAGCGACAATCGCAACATGCAGGGCGCATGGTCTGAGAGCGAGCGCGTCATATGTTCGGCCTCCACTGACCACAGAGCCGCGTCCCTGGACAGTAGCCAATAGTCCAAGCGGGAGCAGGCGCACCGGTGGTCAGTGATGCATGTACCCTCTCTCAGCTCACCATGTCTAGCTCTCCACACATCCACCAGGCCCTCCTCCTCAACTATCGCCCCCAGGGCAGCACCCGCCGCAGGGTGTAGGCTGCGGACGGCACCCCGTCTATCCAGATCATCATTTAATACTGCATTAAAATCTCCCCCCCAAAGATCGGTGGTGCATCCAGCCGCCCATACATCCTGAAAGAACCCAGGAGAGTCTACATTCGGGCCGTATACGGCCACAATTGACACCAGTAGGCCACATAAGAGACCCCGGACTAAGACATATCTGCCCTCAGGGTCACAGTGCGCAAGTTCTTCCCGCCAATCCAACCCACGACGAACTAGAATGGCCATCCCTCGGGCATAAGTGGAGTACGTAGCAGAGTATACATGGCCCCAGCGGGCATGTCGTAGTCGGGGAGACGAGGGGGAACCCAGATGCGTCTCCTGGAGAAGGCAGATGTCTACATTGTGACGGACCAAAAAGGCATGCACTAACCTGGCCTTTCTACAGTCATTCAGACCCCGCACATTCCACGTCACACAGCTTAAGACGTTAGGTAACTTTTGGGTCATGTCGGTAGCCTAACGATACACCCAGTATTATTCACAAGTCTATGCACTCTAGCGACCACAGAACAAATTACATGTAAGCTGGAACCAGATATTAAACAAAAACATCCCAACATCCTCCCCCCATCCACTCCAACCCCCCAAACAGGTCGTGTATTGCCCACCCTAGAGTCAAGAACCTCCAACATAATCGGGAACCTTACCATGGGGTCGTGTCTAAGCCAGCTTCTCACCCCGGTGAGAACAGGGCGGCCAGAAGATCTGCGGGCAACCCGGCCCGCTCGAGATCATAGTTCCAAGATAAGGGTGCATGGCAGCGCGGCGGGAATTTATAGGATAGGGAGCTGATGTTCACAAATCATCGGTAGAACTGTTACCAAACGGCAGCGGCAGTTAAAGTACTTCTCATAAATACGATACCCATATCAGTCATTGTCACTCAGGTTTCCAGCCTCAGCCTCCGCTCCCCCCGTCTGCCGTTTCGGCTTCTTTCGGCCCACATGTTTGGCAAACTTCATCGCCTCCTTGGCCTCCGCAAAGAAGTGTGTGGTGCCTTCAAACGACACCTTGAGCTTCGCCGGGTACAGCAACGAATACGGGATCTGCGCCTGAAGGAGGAGTCTCTTGGCTGGTGCGAACTCCCTTCGCGCCGCTTGTACTGCTGGAGTAAAGTCTGGGTAAAATGATATCGCATTTCCCTGGTGCGTGATCTTTCCTCTCTCCCTCGCAAGTCTAAGGATAGTGTCTCTGTCCTGGTAGTTAAGGAGTTTAGCAATAATGGGCCTCGGAGGTGCCCCAACTGGCGGCCTTTGGCCCAGCGACCTATGTGCCCTCTCCACTACAAAGACCGCTGATAAGTGTGGGTCAAACAGCTCGTGTAGCAGGTCGGTGATGTACGTCTCCATTTTGGGGATGGCGGTCGTCTCCGGGATCCCCGTGACGCGGAGGTTGCTTCGGCGCGAGCGAGCCTCCAAATCACCGTTCTTTGCCCTTATGACGCTCAGCAGCCTATCCATGTGTAAGAGCTGTTCCTTGGTCTCGACCTGAAACTCATGGAAGTCCGCAGCTCGTCCATCCAATGAGTCCAGACGCGTTTCGTGGGTGCTAACTTGCGTCTTGACCGACTCGAGTTGTGATGTCAGGGTGTCCAGCTTAGTATCGATGTTGCGGAGGCTGGATCTCATCTCCAGCATTAGGGTCCTCAAATCCTCCCCTTGGTCTTCCACCACCTGGTCGGGCCTGCTCTCCGCCTGCACATCAGCTCCCGCGTCCACCTACCGCGTCGGCCGCTTGCTGTCAAAGGTTATCTTCGACTGTTTGGCGTCGTGTTTCCCCATGGCAGCCGCCGAGGAGACCGCGCTTGGACCACCAGACGGGGTGCGGCCCTCCCAGCCAAAGTGCAAGGCCCTGCGCTTCCCGCAGCAAACTCACAAGTAGGTGCCGGTCAGTTTCAGAACCGAAGCTGGCGTGGTCGACGTCCGGCCGTGCCCCGGGGTCAGAGCCACAGCTCCCTCATACGCCGGTAGTCCGCGGGCTGCCCACCGCTGCTGCCTCCCTCTCTCCGCAGCTCGGTTATGGCTTCTCAGGTCTAGCAGCGTCGCCCTCAGGCAGGTGTCTTCACAATGCCCCCGGCCACACGACACTCCACTCGCCCGCGGGGCACAGCTCACCTCCGCACAACGTCACAAGCGCCTCGGTGCAGGCCCACGGCCCAGCTTCACATGTCCACTTCACCTTCGCAAGCCAGCAGCTCGCCAAGGCCATCCGCCAGTGGTCGTGTCCCCCAGATATCGCTCCTCAATAGTTGCGGCCGCTCGTAATGCCAGCCCGTCAGTTCGCGGGCCCACGCGGATGGCAGCACCTCGGCTAGACTCACCCGAGTAGTAGGGAGAGAGCGCTCACGGTCCCTTCCTCCACAGTGCCGCTGTTCAGCCACGTTTTCTGCTCATCTCCCCCACTCGGAGCGCATACCGTCTCAGGCGCCGATCAATGGTCTCCGTAGGTCGTCCACTCCGCACTACAGCTCGATCGGGCATCCGCGGCATCCGCTGCCTCCCATCCGTAGCCGCAGTCCGGTGTCAGGCCCCGATCTAGCTGCCCGTCAGAGACGCCGGGCCTTCCGCCACGCGGGCGCCCCGGCCTCAATTTATGTATCGCCGCCTCCAGGTCACGGCAGCGGCAGCCTCCCACACCGGCGCGGCCGTCGCAGGGCCGTAGCTCCACCGTCAAAGCCTCCCGGCCTCCAAGATTTCACCTGCTGGTGCCTCGCTCCATGCGCTGCCGTCTCCGCAGATTTCGGCGGTCTCAGCGCGCCCGAAAGTTCAGGATTAGTTTCAGGATTAGATTCCGGCCGGCGGAGCTCGCTTAGGTCGCGGCCATTCCGCAGCTCGGCAAGCCACGCCCCACACATTTCTTTATTAATAGGGTTATTCTCCCAATCATTTGTAAGGCTGCAATAAGTCAATTGCTTCTATGAGAAACACACCAATTTTAAAGTCCTTCCTTAATGTAACCAAGTGCATGCTGCATTAAGGTATGTAGAGGTTTAGGTATGCAAAGGTTTACATGTTTAACTCAAATTCAGTTTAACAAAAAAGAGATCGCACTTGAAATCAGTTAACATTTATGTGGAAGACTTATTAACCCTTGGCATACATTAGTTATTTAAAGAGCATTTAATCAAATTACCTGTCAGATCCCAGAAGCCTGAATATTCTCGTACTGTCTGATATTTCTTGTGTGATCTGTTTGATACAAAACAATCACTCATTCATGTATCAAGTTGACAGTGTTTTACATAAAAATGGAATGATGTACCTATTTTATTAAATAAACTCCACATATGCTAATTTCATTACAAAAGCAGATCCTTTGCTTCCGAAGTACCTATCACATTAAAATGTGCAGACATTAACACAGAAAACTAATCAGCAGTGCTAGATTAATGGTAAACTAAATTTAGATTGACCGCCTTGTGTAATGACATGTTTTTAGAGTTATACACTGTAGGCATATATTGCACCTAGAGACTTTTTCACAGATGCCGATTAGTTCAAGCATTTTTATCTATCACACGTTCCTTGTCTAAGTGAATCCATCCAATTTGAAGTAGTATGCCCAAACATAAGTCTAGAGCGCTTTGTGGCACACGACTCAGACTGCATCTCATGGCTCAGGTTCATAAAGGCCCAAACCAGTCTGGGCTTGCTTGTGTTCCCATTGACAGGGAACAAGGCTAGACGTTCAGGTTCGACTGCCCCTTGGGAAAACGCCAAAACGGTTGTGTGTGTGTAATTGGGCCCAGTCTGTGCATAAAGAAGCTTTAAAAATAATGGAATGGAATATAACAGAATTCAGTGGTGAGTCATTTCCAATTTACAATTATACTGTAAACGTAAGGACCAGACTGCTTCTAAGATTATTATGGGAATATTGGGAAACCGAGGACTAGGAAAAAAGTTGACTTGCAAAGGATGATGCAATTTGGCCAAGTGGCATAAGAACTTTACTTTCCATGTTCAGGTCAACAATCGCGACAAGACTGCATCACTGGCGTGGCCTGACCGCTGTGCGAGATGGCTGTGAAGTGGTGAAGCTCTGGGCTCTGTAGGCCTAAAACCGCTCTAAATAGCTGTTAATTTATCCGGTTTTTCCTCACATCTGGGTGCGGAAGGTGTGCGGTGCATCCGCTGAGGCTCCGTGCGCCGCCGGTCATTGGCGCTGCAGCTCAGGAGGAGAGTGGAGCGGCGACGAACGAGGGCCCGAAATCCCTGGACTCGAGTGGAGGAGTGGCTGACCCGGGGTTCCGTGAGAGGCGGCCGCGGCTGCCTGGTCGTGGTGGCACCCCGGAGGACTCCTCACAGCTGCCCACATCCGTGCCCCTAGGACACGGGGGTATAGCGAGACGCTCTGCCTACCGCCTTTTTACCAATAGAGGCTGCCGTGGAAGGGGGCTTGCAGGCCGGGCCACTGAGCTACGGGCCCGGCTGCGTTGAGAGCAGTCATTGTATAGACATCTGCGGCGGCCAGCTGGGGTGGATGTAACCATTCCTAAAGTCTCTCCACCCGTGGTCGTGGTACGAGGGCGGCGGTGACGTCATTTGCACCGCAGAGCAGCACAATAAACACCTTGGGGGGGGGGGGCTGGGCATCCCGGCTCAGCTCCTGCACCAACACAGTGGACGTGCTGGGACAGTAAATCCAGCACCGTGCTGATTGGAAGGCGGATACGCAAAGGGGACCATAATCGCGACCAGTGGCCACTGGACTGGGCCTTGTTGGCAGTAAGGAATGTGTGATTTCAGGTCCAGGCAGCCTTACGATCCTGAAGATAGGACATCGAGTAATCGGTGACACTGGCGAGACGCTGCTGTGGGACCGTCTGGAGCGTTGGACTTGGCGTGTGGTGAGTGATATCAGGACGTGGCACCGGGAAGTGATACTCCACTAGTGGCACAGAGCCATGTCTGGGCCCAAGGGACAGCGATCTACACTCCAAACGAAACTCGACAAATACACCACCCATAAAACAAATGAACAGGAGACGCTGCGCAGCGGGGAGGTTCAAAAAATCATCAACGCCATCCGGGGAAGAACCAACACTAGTGGATGTCATGGCAGCCATTGCGGGCGTACGTACCTCGCTGGAACATAGAATGGACACCAAATCCATTGAAATGGCGCTCATCGGGCCGATTTGCAGAAGACAAGCGAAAAGGTGAAAACCATGGAGAGGGTGACCCAGGAACTAAGTGGTGAAACACAAAGAATGGGCAAAGAAATGAAACAGCAGCGCAGCGAAGATTGGACGCCCAGTTGAATGACTACGAAGGTCGCGCACGACGCAATAATGTCAGAATTATTAGGGTCCCTGAGCGAGCGTAGGGGCCAGCCACTGACCTGTTTGTAGAAGACCTAATTGTGAACCACGTACGCCTCAAAACGCTGTTGAAATTCTTCACGGTCGAAAGAGCGCACAGGATGCAAGGGGGGGGGTGGAAGGCCTCAACCCGGGGCCCCTTCGCAAGCCATTCTGGCACGACTCCTAAAATTTAGGGACCGAAACATTATATTGCACACGGCACGCACTAACCCTCCCGTAAAGATCGAAAATAGTGAACTGTCCTTTTCCCCGAATTTTACCCTTGTGCTACAACATCAAAGGCGCACCTTCCTTGATGTTAAGAAACCACTGAGAGACAAAAGGCATCCGCTATGCGATGCTATTCCCAGCAAAACGGAGGGTGGAGGCAGATATCAAGACCTGGTTTTTTGATGCACCGGAAGCGGCACAAGAACGATTGGAGGATTGGAGACCAGCCAAGCTGCACAACACAAAATGAAAACCTGACTTTAGATCCAGCCAGCACAGTACCTTTCCAAACTTGTCTGGGTTGGCCATGACATTTCTATGTCGCACTCAACTCTACGGATGCCGAAGGAATTGAGACAAAACGTCGAACAGGCTAAGCAAACATTTACTGCACTAAATGATTGTACTTATACATGATTCAGGCCCACGTATAGTTCTTGGGGAACACACAACAGCGGTTGGGGGCCCGATGTGCGGTAGTCTGTAGCCCCTTCCCCCTCCATCTACCCATTAAATTCTTGGTTATGGCAACAGGCACTCTGCACTGTTGGGGTTATGGGCAGTTTTGAGCCCAGAGTGCGGGGTAGCAACAGGGTGGGGGGTGCTGTTTTTACAGTGTTAGTTTTTGTTTGTCATAGCATTGCATACAGTAAATCTAAGCAAAAGAACAACTGTGATCATGACTATGGTGTTGAGTATGTGGCGGACCGCATGCAGTTTGATTGGGAGAGGGTTGGTATTCCCGAGAGGTGGCTGGGTGCACCCCCAGTAGCAGACACTATCGAGGAACATGGGTGCTGCAAGTGAGGCACAAGACAAACTATTATCCTGGAATGTAAATGGATTGCATGATAAACTTGAAAGAGGGATAATTCTACAGTTTCTTAAACGGCATTCCCCGGAGGTTGTACTGATCCAGGAAACCCACCTCATAGGGAACATGTGTAAAGCCTTAGCTAGATGGGGCTATCATTTGGTAGCTCACTCAGGGTTTACGATGGGCTCCAGGGGTGTAGGTATACTGAAACAATGCACATTCCTGATGACGATAGACCAAGTATACGCCGACAATCTAGGGAGATCTGCAGCAGTGTCTGGCCGGTGGTAAGGGGAAGCATTGACACTACTATCACTGTACCTGCCACGGGAACTGCAGGAAACCATATTTAAAGACCTGGGAAAGGTGCTGCTTGAGTTGCCCGGGGGCCGACTAATAGGGGGTGACTTAAACTCTGTTGTTTCGGGAACACTGGATCGTCAGGGATATACCTCCTTCACAGCTGCGCCTCCCGCACTTCCTGGAGGCTATGGGCCTCGTAGATATATGGAGGGTGTATCAACCCGTGGAAACTCAATACACATTCTATTCTGGGGTTCATAAAAGCCTATCCTGTTTGGACTATATCCTCGATTCGGCCGCACAGGTCGGATATGTTAAAGAAGTCAAACATCTAGCTAGAGGTATATTGGATCACTCCTCAATTTGGCTACAGATGGCATATGGGAGGGAGGACTATACTGGGGTCGGTCCAATTAGCCCCTGGCACCTTAGAAACCTTGTAATTAAACCAAAACTAGAACAAGAAATCGAGTATCATTTCACTGAGAAGAATGTACTGTCGCCTCGGCTCGGGTCCTATGGGAGGCCTTAAAAACAGTAATAAGGGGGCTTGCGCTATCTCAAATTTCCGGAGTCAAAAAGGAGAATACGGCCAAGCTTCTCCGACTGGAAGAGGATATATTAAAACTGGAAGAGGGACTTTGACATCCACAGACCAGAATGCGGCGCATCTTAGCCTGGTGTAAGAGGAGTATAGATCCGAGGCGAGAGAGGGTGACAAAACCATGCTCAGTCACAAGCTGGGGAGCATTTACGAACTGAGGGACAAAACTGGGAAACTGCTGGCATGGCTAGATAGGAGGGAAGCGGCGAGCCGACTGGTAACAGAGCTGAGGACAGAAACCGGATTAACACTTACTAACCCACAAGATTTCGCACACAAGTTTGGTAGATATTATGCCCAGGTCTATTCATCTAGGCCTGGTATGCTAGAAACGTAAGTGAAAGAACTGTTGGCCGAGATTCGTCTGCCGGTATTAGAGGAAGACGAGAGACAGCCTTTGGAGGGAGACCTCGCATCGGACAAAGTAGCACAGGCCATTCGCTCTCTCCAGATTGGAAAAGCGATGGGCCCTAACAGCCTCCCTATAGAACTTTAAAATTACGACCTGATAAGGTGGCTCCCTACCTAAAAGCAATGTTCATGGAAAGTCTTGATGAGGAACTCCTTCCACTGGACCAAAGACTCAATACTTTGGTGGTGATACCTAAGGAGGGGAAACAGAGATAGCTGCATGTCATACCGACCCATATCGCTGTTGAATGCAGAGGCCAAAATACTAGCCACCCGTTTGATTCGTGTCCTCCTTGAGCTGGTTCACCTGGACCAGTCAGGATTTATGCCAACGAGGACACATACCTGAATTTAAGAAGATTGCATGGGGTTTTGGGGAGGGCGGAGACCATCATGGAGGATGCAGCTGTGGTGTCGCTGGACACCACCATGGCGTTTGACACCATTGAATGGCTATACCTTTTTGGTGTTCTGGAGAGGTTAGGCTTTGGTTCTAAATTTATAAGTTGGGTCTGAATTTTATACACTGATCAACTAGCACAAGTGGTGGTCAACAATAAAAAATCTGCCATATTCCATCTCCATAGAGGGACGAGGCAGGGGTGCCCACTGTCCCCACTGCTGTTTGCACTCACTCTGGAGCCCTTGGACTGTTGGAGCCGTGGAGACCCTGTACAAAGAGAGCTACCTTGGGCTGAAGGACGGGAAGACTGCATCTCACTCTACGCGGAGAACAAGTTACTTACCTTCGGTAACGATGTATCTGTAAGAAACATTAGTTAGTTAGATTCCTCACCTTATGATATCCCCAGGCGTCAGACTGGATCCGGAAGATTTTGTGTCAGCAATACCCCTTGCGCGTCGCTAGGCGTCGTCTGCGGCTCCGCGTCCGTCGTTGGCGGCGTGCGCCGTAATGACGTCGTCGGAGTACTTAGACGCCGCCCTCGCGCGCTGACGTCAGTTCTTGTACATAGCTTTCCGCGCCAGGAACGCAGAGCCATGCAAGAGACCGACACTGGTGCCAAAAAAGTCTAGGGGCCTGAAAAGGACAACCTTAACCCTAGACGTCTGTTCGCAGAACGGGGAGGATGGGTGGGTCGGTGAGGAATCTAACTAACTAATGTTTCTTACAGATACATCGTTACCGAAGGTAAGTAACTTGTTCATCTGAAAGAAACACGTTAGTTAGATTCCTCACCTTAGAATAGATACCCAAGCAATACCAACCCCGGTGGTGGGTCTGCGAACCAAGATCACACCAGAAAGTCCTGGAGGACAGAACGGCCAAAGAAGCCATCCCTCCGGACTTGGCTGTCTAGGCAATAATGCCTGGCAAACGTGAGTAGCGAAGCCCACGTAGCCGCCTGACAGATGTCCTGCAAAGGGACTCCCCGTCCCAAAGCAGTAGTAGCCGCTGTAGCCCGAGTAGAATGGGCGCGCAGCCCAACAGGAGGGTCATTTTTCGCCAAGGAGTAACAGATTTTGATGCACAAAACGACCCACCGGGAGATGGTCCGTTTGTGCACAGCTTTTCCCTTCTTAGCACCCACGTATCCAACGAAAAGTTGGTCGTCAACCCGGAACCGTTTTGTGCGGTCCAAATAAAAGGAGAGCGCACGTTTTGGGTCCAGACGGTGGAGCCTCTCTTCCTCTTTGGAAGGATGCGGAGGCGGAAAGAAGGTGGGCAAGGTGACAGATTGCCCAAGATGAAAGGGAGTCACCACTTTCGGTAGAAAGGAAGGACGAGGCCGAAGGACAACCTTGTCCGGATGAACAGATAGAAAATGAGGCTTGGACGATAGAGCCTGGAGCTCACTCACCCGTCTAGCCGAGGTGATGGCTACCAGGAAAGCAGTCTTAAGCGTCAGAAGACTAAGAGGACAATTGTGAAGAGGCTCAAAGGGAGCGCACATCAGAAATGTAAGAACAAGATTCAAGTCCCACTGAGGCATTACGAAAGGAACAGGAGGGAACGTATGAGTAATGCCTTTAAGAAAGCGTTGAACCACAGGGGACTTGAAAAGAGAAGGCTGATCAGGAAGCCGTAAGAAGGCAGAGAGGGCAGCAAGATAACCTTTCAAGGTGCCCAGGGCAGAGCCCTGCCGGGCCAAAGAAAGAAGGAAGAGGAGAACCTCAGTAAGAGGGGCGGAAAGGGGATCCACAGCCTTTGCTGTGCACCATGCCACAAATTTGTTCCACCGGCAGGCGTATACCGTCTTTGTGGAGGGACGCCTGGCTGCCAGAATGATATCACAGACTTCAGGAGGCAAGTCAAATGGCATCAACTGCCGCCGCTCAATCTCCACGCATGGAGGTGGAGGCTGGACAGGTTCGGGTGGAGGACCGTCCCCTGCTGCTGCGACAGAAGATCCTCCCGAAGGGGCAGGCGTTTTGGAGGATCGGTCAACATACTGAGTAGCTCGGGATACCAGTACCTTCGTGCCCAATCCGGAGCCACCAAGATGACTTGGGCCCGGTCGTGCCTGATCTTCTTCAGCACTCTGGGCAGAAGTGGTATAGGCGGAAAGGCGTACAACAGACCGCAACTCCACTCGTGACGAAAAGCGTCGCCGAGCGAGTGCCGCCTTGGAAATTCCAATGCGCAGAACTGCTGACATTGCGCGTTCTTTTCGGTGGCGAATAGATCTAACCAAGGCTCTCCCCACTGCTGAAAGAGACCTTGCGCCACTTCGGAGTTCAGACGCCATTCGTGATCCATCATGCCCCGGCGGCTGAGTTAATCTGCTCTGGTGTTCAGAGAACCCGCCAGATGTTGAACCACTAGGGTGACGCCCTGGTGTTCCAGCCACGTCCAGAGGCGCAGAGCCTCCTGACAAAGGGTCCACCACCCCGCCCCTGAATATCCCGGACCCGCTGTTCCGGCGGATAGACCCGAAACTGCGCCGAATCGAGAACCGCTCCGATGAAGAGGAGCTTCTGAGAGGGACTCAGGTGTGACTTCGGCACGTTGATGGAAAAGCCCAGCAAATGCAGGAGATCCGCCGTAGTCTGGAGGTGGGAGACGACTGCCTGGGGCGAGCCCGCCTTCAACATCCAGTCGTCGAGATAGGGGAAGACTGGAACCCCTGATCTGCGCAGATATGCTGCGACCACCGCCATCACTTTCGTGAACACCCGAGGGGCACTGGTGAAGCCAAAGGGGAGCACGGTGAACTGAAAGTGCTCCTGGCCCACCGTGAACCGCAGGTAACGCCGGTGGGCCGGCAGGACGGGGATGTGGAAATATGCGTCCTGCAAGTCCAACGCTACCATCCAGTCTCCAGGGTCGAGGACAGCTAGAACCTGAGCCAAAGTCAACATTTTGAACCGTTCCTTCCGGAGGAAGGTATTGACGTTCCTGAGGTCCAAGATAGGGCGTGGGCCCCCTTTGCCCTTCTTGGGAACCAGAAAGTAGTGGGAATAACAACCACGACCTACTTCTGGGCTGGGAACGCGCTCGACGGCCTCTTTGGCCAAGAGGGCCGAAACTTCCCCTCGCAGAAGATTCAAATGATCCTCCGAGATACGGTGGTGCTGCGGTGGCATGGCTGGAGGGGTCGTCTCGAAGGGGAGGGAGTAGCCCCTTCGGACGATTTGCAGCACCCACCTGTCCGAAGTGATGGTACGCCAGTGGAGCAGGTAATGGCGAACTCTGCCTCCCACTGGCGATGAATGGGCCTGAAAGCTCGGACTAGGAAGGCTTTGAGGCGGATGCTGCCGGGGTGGATGTGGACTGACCGCGTCGTCCTCCAGAACCGCCTCGGCGGAAAGCACGTCCGCGGCCCTGTGCAGGTTGGGTCTGCGGTCGGTGGCTCTGCGGACGTGAGGAGGCGCCCCTTCCTTGGCCACGAAAGGGGCGAAAAGCGGAAGCTTGCGGCCGCGGGGCCGAAAGGCCCAAGGACGTGGCTGTAGCCCGAGAGTCCTTAAAGCGAGCCAGCGCACTGTCCGCTTTCTCACCAAAAAGGCAAGCGCCATCAAAGGGCATGTCCATGAGAGTGCTCTGGACATCCCCCGAAAAGGATGTGGACCGCAGCCTGGCGTGACGCCGAAGCGCCACCGTGGTGGAAATCGCCCTACCCAGCGAGTCCGTGGTGTCAAGTCCACACCGGATTGCATGGCGCGCTGCATCCCTCCCATCGGCCAGAGCCTGGGAAAGTCGTGTCCGGGCCTCCTCCGGGCACAGGGGCAGCACGTCCTCCACCGTATCCCACAGAGAGTGGGAGAAACGGTCCAAGAGACAGGCGGTGTTTAAAGACCGCAGGCCTAAACTGAGGGAGGAGAACAGCTTCTTGCCAAACTGTTCCAGTCTCTTGGAATCCCGGTCCGGAGGAGCGGACGGGAAGGAGGTTTGGGAGGTAGAGGCCTGGATAACCAGGCTCTCGGGGGTGGGGCGTTGCGACAGAAAACTGGGGTCGCCCGGAGCAGGGCGGTGGCGCCTGGCGACGTTTCTATCCACAGGAGGAACTGTGGAGGGCTTGGACCAGGTGCCCTGGAGAACGTCAGTGAGGGCCTCATTGAATGGCAGCAGAGGCTCAGTGGAGCTTGCTGCAGACTGAAGCACCTCAGTGAGGCTGTTAGTCCTCACAGCCACGGCAGGCAGCTCAAGCCCGAGGGCCGCGGCCGCCTTGCGCAGCACCACGGAAAAAGCAGCACCCTCCTCCGAAGCCACAGTCGGAGGAGAGATGAATCCAGTGTCCGGTGAGGTATCCAGACCACTGGCCTCCCCCAGTTCATCTGCCCAGTCCTGTGACAGTTGAGCCTGAACGGCCATAGGGTCATCGGACCCCTCCCAGTCGCCCCCGTCATCCGATTCCTGGTACACAGGTGGAATGATCGGAGCCGGACGATAGACATAGTGAGTCTCGAGCGGCGTCGGTGGGCGCCGCATCGGCGTCGGGTCCGGACAGGGGCTGAACCGGGGAACGACGTTGACCGGAATCGGCGGTGGAACCGGAGTCGGCGCCGGCGGAGGAGGCGTGACGAGGTCGACCGGCGTCGACGGGGGCCCAGGCATGGGCCCCTCGGGGACCTGCGGCGTCGGGCCGGAGCCTCCAACGGCGCCGGAGCGCAAGGTCGCCCAGTCGAGTCCGCGGGGCCCGCAGGCGCGCCGGCGGGCTTCGACGGCGGAGGTAGTTTCCTCATGGCCGAGAGGAAGGCACCGATCTCCGCCGGCGTCGCGTCAGTCCCAGGGACCGGCGGGTATGGGGACGTGCGCGGCACCTGCGGCTCCTGCGGAGCCGCGGGGGTGGAACCACCCTGACCCTCGGCTGAGTCACGCGACCGGCGATGGGAGTCCGAAGAGCGGTGTCTTACCCGAAGACTTCGAGCCAGACAAGCGATGACGTCTGTCGCGGCTCCGCGACCGATCCTTGGACCTCCTCCTGGACCGGGATCGAGAAGGGCGCGGAGCCGAGTGTCGGAGCTCGAGATGCTTACGGGACCGCTCCCGCCTAGCTTTCGAGGTCAGGGCCTTGCAGTCGGAGCACGAGTCTGCGTCGTGGTCGAGGCCCAAACAGTAGAGGCACCGGCGGTGGTGATCGGTCACCGACATCAGTCGGTGGCAATCGTCGCAAGCCTTGAACCCAGGCATCCTACCGGCACCAGATGTCGATTGACAAAGATCAAAAGGGATCAAAATATTTAGTCAAAAAAGACTAAAAGGGGTAGCTCTCCCGGATCGGTGCTTACTGGCGCGGAAAAAAGAAGAACTGACGTCAGCGCGCGAGGGCGGCGTCTAAGTACTCCGACGACGTCATTACGGCGCACGACGCCAACGACGGACGCGGAGCCGCAGACGACGCCTAGCGACGCGCAAGGTGTATTGCTGACTAAAAATCTTCCGGATCCAGTCTGACGCCTGGGGATATTCTAAGGTGAGGAATCTAACTAACGTGTTTCTTTCAGATTGATATTTTGCTGTATCTGGCCTCCCCACATAGCTCCCTACACAGGCTTCTGATCATTTTTACTAACTTTGGGACATACTCTGGGTATAGGATCAACTGGACAAAATCGCTTATCTTTGTGCTCAAGGGCAGCCTGCCGGTTCTGCCTAACGAATATCAACTTAAGATTGTAACGGTGGGGTTCAAATACTTGTGAATTCTTATTACCAATGATCCCAAGCTATTTTATGAAATTAACCTTTTACCTCCATTGCGGCGACTGGAGCGTGACGCAGACCCCTGGCAGTCTCTCCCACTGTCACTCTTGGGGAGAGCTGCATAGTTCAAGATGATGTCTCTACCCCTTTTTTTTTTATATGTCCTACAGAATTCACCTGCCCTAGTCCCTGCAGCATAATTTAGACGGGTGGAGAGTGCACAGAGAAAGCTGCTCTGGGGAACTGGTCCGCCGCTTATCTCCTTCCCGAAATTGTTGAGGGGGTGGTATTACGGAGGAATAGGTCTGCCAAACATTAAGAAATACTATTGGGCGGCACAACTGGCGGCCATCATTCACTGCACATACCGGCCCCCCTATTGACCCAGGCTATGCCATGGATAGATGGCTCCTCCTAGGTGGTAATTACACACGAGCGCTATACTCGTAACCCGCGAAATTCCCTCCGACGAAACACTCGGTACAAGGGTGGCACTTGGTCCAGAAAAATATGGGATAGGCAAAGCGCATAACTCAAAGCACCCCACTGTGGGACTCAGAACAACTAGGCAATCTCTGGAAAACTAAGGGGTTTGATAGATGGGAGTTGATAAGGATTTCGCAGGTTGCCGACCTGTGGAAAAAGGGAGAGGTTCTACTCTTCACAGCCCTCCAACAAAAATATGAACTTGCAGAATCGGAAAGGTTCAGATATCTCCAGATACGACACGCCCTACAAGCAGTCATCCCAAGGGGAGAAACCCCACCTGAGCCCTCTCCTCTCGAGGAAAGGCTTTTGGACGGATACATGCTCATGAAGGCAATTTCCCTGACATAATTGAAATTAATACATCACTCCCCTGATCCCCCTCCAGCAGTTTCAGGCTACGTGGGAAAGGGACTTACAGGAGCTCGATGAAGATGAGTGGATGCGCTGGCGTCCCCAAGGGAGGGGGCAATATCCTTTAAGTTGAAGTTGGTGCAACTGAAAATACTTCACAGGATCTATGTAACTGGGCCTACACTAGTCAGGATGGGATTTGGCACTGACGCTAGTTGCAGACGGTATTGAGGCAAAGGCGGCACATTTTTCCACATACTATGGGAATGCCCGCATATAGCTAGATATTGGAGAGAGGACCACTCATGCATGGGGGAGGTCATGGTTCAGGCAATCACTATGGAGGCTAAACGCTGTCTCCTAAATATATGGGAGCCAAGGGACTAAAAAACCTGGGTGACTCTGGGAGTGATGATAGCCCAGAGGAATGTAGCAGAAAAATGGGGGGTACGTGCAACCCAGTATCTTAGAGAATGGGAGGGCGACACGGATTGTTGCATGTTTCATGAAAAAACAGTGTATGTAGCACAGGGCTACCCTGAGAAGTGGTTGCAAATATGAGGAAAATGGAATGACTACAGAGGTAATATCTGTGAACCACCTGCTCTGCCGACGCAAACATCCCAAGAAGAGTCAACACCCTAATATTTCACTGTTTGCTGTAAAAATTGTAAATGAGAATGTAGCACTGTGTGCAATGTATTATCGACTTTCATGTTATTTGCCTTGAATTATTGTAAGTCTGTGACAATGTTTTGTTAATAATTAAAAGAAATAAATAAAAAAAAGACTGCATCACTGTTTCAAAGCACTACATTTCTTTAAACCACGTGTCAAAACAAAAAAGTTACTTACCTTCAGTAACAATATTTCTGATGGATACATAATATTTGCCCACATTCCTCTCTTTACGATTTATCCTTCCAGAGTTCAAACTGGACTAGAAAATCTTTTCCCTAGCAACAGCTCTTCACACTGACAGGTGGCGCCATGCAACTCCAGCCATAACACCTCTGGACATGATGACACTGGAGTATATAAGGGATCGACAGGTATGCTGGTGTAACTTTCTGCATATTCTCTGTGTCTCCACATGGTTTGCAGAGAGGAACCAAGATAGAAACAACAGTCAAATATGCAGCAAATAGCTTATTTGCATACCATGGGATCTTATTATACACAAGACGCACTCTGCAGAGGATTAAGGAGGGCAGTGAGGAATCTGGAGGAAGATTATGTATCAACTAGAATAATAAGTTACTTACCTTCGGTAATGCCTTTTCTGGTTGAGACTAACCGCAGATTAATCACCTTGTGAATTTACCCAGACGCCATACTGGATCTGGAAACCTTCAACGTAATCTCCTTCTATGTCGGCAGACAGCACTGTTTGGCTCCACATTGGATCTGACCCACCCTGAACATTAGATCGGGGCCGCTATATATGTGCCCCCTCAGCGCGTTGGCATCAGGTTTTTTCTGATCTACATCCATGCAGACGATTGGAAAGCAACTGAAATCAGAATGTGTTAGTGTGTAGACTTCCACACTGTATGCGTCTATTCAACAAAAAGGGAAGGAAAGTGGGTTGGTGAGGAATCTGGTTAGAGTTACTACCAGAAAAGGCGTTTCCGAAGCTAAGTAACTTGTTCTTCTAATAGTGACTTAACTGCAGATTCCTCATCTTATGAATAGATACCAAAGCAGTACACCTACCTTGGTGGTGGGTCTGAGGAACTGCTCAGACAAGGAAATCCTGCACGACTGATCGAACAAAGTGTCAGTCCTGCCGAACTTGGCTACTCAGGCAGTAGTGCTTCGTGAACGTGTGCAGGGATGCCCATGTAACAGAATGGCAAATTTCCAGAGCTGCAACACAGTGTGCCAGTACAATGAAAGTAGCCTTTGGTCTGGTGGAAAGAGTGCGCAGGCCATCCAGGGGATGTTCATTGGCCTAGCTGTAGCAGATCTTAATGCACAATACAATCTTCAGGAGATGGTCCACTTTTGCACAGCTTCACTTCTCTTACCCCTGAGAAACTGACGAAAAGTTGGTTGTCCCTGGTGTGGTCTACAGAAAAGCTAAGTGCCATCTTTGGGGCAAGGTGATGGATTTACCTATGTGGAAGGGCATGAATACCTCGGGCAGGAATGTTGCTTTTGTTTGGATAACTAATTTGTCTGGGAAGAAGGATATGTACAGTGGCGCTACAGAAAATACCTGCAGTTCATTCGAGTCTTGCTGATGTTATGCGAGTGAGGGATGCCGTCTGAAATAAGTGAGCAACAAGTTAAGTGCCCACTGCAGGATCACAAACTGTTTTGGTGGGAACATGTGGATCAGCCCCTTCAAAAAATGCATCACAACCGCTGACTTGAATAGGGATGGCTGATCAAGTAAAAGCAACAAAGCAGAAAGGTAACATTTAACAGTTGTCACAGCAAGGCGTTGCTGTACTAAGGATAAACAAAACAAGAGAAAGTCTGATAACTGTGCATTTATTGTTTTCGTGCTTCAGGAGGAACACCAGACAACAAACTTCTCTTAGAGTCCGATGTATACAGATTTTGATAGATGGACACCTGGCTACCAAGATGACACCAAGATGACACCAACCCCTTTGGGAGGAATGTTGAAAGCCATCAACTGTCTCCACTCAACCTCCACACAAGGAGGTGTAAGGTTGTGTAAGGTTGTGCAGGGCCAGTGTAAAACCTGGCACTGTTGCTGCAACAAGAGGTCCTCCTAAAGCAGCTGAATTGGAAGACAAGTATTCAAGGCCAGAAGCACAAGTTACTACTTGTATAGCGATGTATCTGTAAGAGACGTTAGTTAGTGATAGATTCCTTACCTTAGAATATCCCCAGGCGTCAGATTGGATCCGGAAAGTTTTGATAGCAGTACCCCTGCGCGTCAGAGGGTGGGGTCCTGCGGCTCCGCATCCGTCGCTGGTATCGTAAGCGCCGAGATGACGTCACGGAGACTACTTAGGCGCACCATGCGTGCAGACGTCAGTTCTGTACACGACTTTCCGTGCCAGAAACGCAGAGCCATGCAAGAAACTGACCACTGATGCCATGAAACTAGGGCCCTGAAAGGGGATGACCTAAACCCTAGAATTAGTTCGCAGAACGGGGAGGATGGGTGGGGCGGCAAGGAATCTATCACTAACTAATGTCTCTGGTAAACGTGTGCAGCGAGGTCCATGTAGCCGCCTGACAAATGTCCTGCAAGGGAACGCCGCGTCCCCAGGCAGTAGTGGCTGCCGTTGCCCTGGTAGAATGGGCACGCAGCCCCACAGGAGGCTCCTTCTTAGCCTACAAGTAACATGCTTTGATGCACAGAACGACCCACCGAGAGATGGTCCATTTGTGCACGGCGCAACCTTTTTTGGCGCCCACGTAGCCAACAAAGAGCTAGTCATCCACCCGGAACTGCTGTGTGTGCTCCAGATAGAACGAGAGCGCACGTTTTGGGTCGAGACGGCAGGCGTATACCGTCTTAGTGGAGGGATGCCTGGCAGTCAGAATGACATCACAGACTTCGGGAGGAACATCAAAAGGTGTCAACAGTCGCCGCTCAATCTCCACGCATGGAGGTGGAGCCTGGACAGGTTCGGGTGGTTGACCGTCCCCTGCTGCTGCGACAGAAGATCCTCCCGAAGAGGCAGTCGGATCAGGGGATCAGTCGGCATGCTGAGTAGCTCGGGATACCAGTATCTTCGTGCCCAATCCGGAGCCACAAGGATGACTTGGGCCCGGTCGTGCCGAATCTTCTTCAGTACTCTGAGGAGAAGTGGTATAGGCGGAAAGGCGTACAATAGACCGCAGCTCCACTTGTGACGAAAAGCATCGCCTAGCGAGTGCCGCCATGGAAATTCCAATGCGCAGAACTGAAGACATTGCGCGTTCTCTTCGGTGGCGAATAGATCTAACCAAGGCTCTCCTCACTGCTGAAAGAGACCTTGCACCACTTCCGAGTGAAGAGGCCATTTGTGATCCATCAACCACCGGCGGCTGAGTTTGTGCGCCCTGGCATTCAGAGAACCTGCCAGGTGTTGAACCACCAAGGTAATGCCTTGATGTTCCAGCCATGTCCAGAGGCGCAGAGCCTCCTGACATAGGGTCCAGGACCCCACCCTGGCCCTGTTTGTTGCAATACCACATGGCGGTGGTGTTGTCCGTGAACACCTGCACCACACTTCGCCGGACAGAGCGAAGGAATGCCTTCAGTGCAAGTCTGATGGCCCGAAGCTCCAACAGATTGATATGGAGCCGGGACTCCGCTGGAGACCAGAGGCCTCTGATCTCCGCCTCCCCTAAGTGGCCTCCCCATCCTAGGAGG
Source organism: Triturus cristatus (assembly GCF_964204655.1). Classification (NCBI taxonomy): domain Eukaryota; kingdom Metazoa; phylum Chordata; class Amphibia; order Caudata; family Salamandridae; genus Triturus; species Triturus cristatus. Next base: position 1,148,381,217 of record NC_140589.1, read on the forward strand.
GACGCATCCGTCACTACTGTGTGCTCCGGTTGGGGAAGGGAGAGGGATCTGCCATTGACCCAATCGCAATTCGTGAGCCACCACTGCAATTGCCGTGCAGTGCCCTCCGAGATCTGGACATGATCGGACAGGTCGCCCTGATGCTGGGCCCACTGGAAATTCAGGTCCCATTGCAGAGCCCGCATATGCCATCAGGCATGTGTCACCAGCAGGATGCAGGAGGCCATCAGGCCCAGAAGCCGGAGGGTCATCCTGACAGAAACACGGGACAGAGGCTAAAAGATCGGAATCATAGCCTGAATATCCTGGACTCGCTCCTCGGAATGTTAAACCCGAAACAGCGTCGAATACAGAACCGCTCCAATGAAGGGGAGCTTCTGAGAGGGACTCTGGTGCGACTTCGGCACGTTGATGGATAACCCCAGCAAATGCAAGAGGTTGGCCATAGTCTGAAGGTGGTGGCCGCCGACTGCCTAGGCCGAGCCCGCCTTCAACAACCAGTCGTCGAGGTAAGGGAAGACTGACACGCCTGACCTGCGCAGATGAGCTGCGACCACCGCCATCACTTTCGTGAATACCCGAGGGGCGCTGATAAGGCCGAAGGGGAGCACGGCAAACTGAAAATGCTCCTGGCCTACCTTGAACCGCAGGTAATGCCGGTGGGCCGGCAGGACGGGGATGTGAAAATATGCGTCCTGCAAGTCCAACGCTACCATCCAGTCTCCAGGGTCGAGGGCAGCCAGGACCTGAGCCAGAGTCAGCATTTTGAACTTCTCCTTCCGGAGGAAGTGATTGATGTTCCGGAGGTTCAAGATGGGGCGCAGGCCCCCTTTGTCCTTCTTGGGGACCAGAAAGAAGTGGGAATAACAACCACTCCCTACTTCCGGCACAGGAACGCACTTGATGGCCCCCTTGGCCAAGAGGGCCGTGACTTCCTGCTGGAGAAGTACCAAGTGATCCCCGACATGCGGTGGCACCGAGGTGGCATGGCTGGAGGGGAGGACTGAAAGGGCAGGGAGTAACCCCTGTGCATGATCTGCAACACCCACTTGTCCGATGTGATATCGCGCCAGTGGGGGAGGTGGTGGCGGATCCTGCCACCCACCTGCGTGAGGTGCACCACAAAGCTCGGATTAGGAAAGTTTGGAGGTAGAAGCAACGGGGGCGGAGATGGACTGACCCCTACACTGATTCGCACGGAACGCACAACTCCACACTGCCTGTTTGTTGCAATATCACATGGCGGTCGTGTCCTCAGTGAAAACCTGTGCTCGTTCCTCAGGTACTGGGTGAAAGTGTTGAAAGCAGAAGGAATGCTTTTAGTGCCAAACAAATCGCTCTAAATGCCAATAAATGTGAGTGGAGAGGAGCTTCTGCCTTAGAACAGAGTTCTCTGATCTCAATCGCTCACAGATGACCTCCTCAACCAAGCAAGTTGAGAAGCCACCACTGCAGGTCTTTTGCAGTCTTCTTCGACTCCTGAATGGAGTTTGACAGGATGTCTTGGTGCTGAGCCTACTGAGACTTCACATCCCACTGCAGGACCAGCATGTGTCACCAGACGTGGTCCATGAGCATGATGCAGGAAGCCAGGAGGCCTAGAAGCCCAAGAACTGCTCTCACTGAGACCCAAGTCAAAGGTTGAAACATTGGGATCATATTCCAAAAGTCTTGGACTCATTGAGATGGAGGAATGGCTCGGAAGAGCACTGCATTAAAGATAGCTCCAATAAAGACAAGCTATTGTAAAGGAGCCCGGTGTGACTTCGGCAGTTGATGGAAAATCCCAGTGATGTCAACAGGTCAGCCATCGTCTGGAGGTGATTCACAACTGTTTGAGGTGAGCCAGCTTTCAGCAGCCTGTCGTCGAGGTATGGAAGGACTGGTATTTCCAAAATCCACAAATGGGCTGCAATCACTAACATCACCTTTGTAAACACCAGAGGCTAACTGGTAAGGCCCAAGGGGAGCACGGAGAACTGTGTTCTTGTCCTTCCTGAAACTGAAAGTAATGTCTATGGGATTGAAGAACAGGGAGGTGGAAATATAAGTCGTGCAAGTCCAGCGCTGCCATTCAGCATTCTGATTCCAGGGCAGACAGAACTTAGGCCAGAGTTAGCGGCTTCTGGGGAAAGAAATTTAAAGGGTGAAGGTCTAGGATGGTGCAGAGGCCTCATTCTTTTTTTGGCACCAGAAAGTAACAGGAGCAGCAATCAGTTCTGATCTTTGATGCAGGTGCCCTCTCCATTGATCCCTTGACCAAGAGAGTTTGAACTTCTCCACAGAGTATGGACGAGTGGTCCTTTGGGAGGTTTTGTAGCGCAGGTGGCGTGTCAGAGGACTTAAAAAGTAGGGAGTATCTACTTTACACAATCTTGAGATCCACTGATCAGAACTGATGCTCCTCCAGACTGGCAGGTGAAAGGAGATGCAGCCTACTATCGAGCGTTCGTGTGCCACCAATGTCAAATTATAGTGGTTTTGCAATGGCTGCTGCGGGAAGGGCCTGGGTAGTTTGTAACCTCCCTGGTGGCCTGGACAATGTTGTCTTGCTCCACAGCCTAGACTATGAAAGGACTGAGAGGCCTATTGCTGCTGAGACGCATATGGTCTCAGCGTCTCCTGGTTGCTTCTGGTTGAAGCCAGTAAAGATGTGCTGCTTTTGTGGTAACTGCTGAAGTGGCAGAGCTTAGCTTAGAGAGAAGGCAGTGGCCTTCCTCTCTGAGTCGTTCAAGAGCTAAATCCACCTTTGCTCTACAGCCATCAAAAGATATGCCCATGAGAGTCAGTTGTACGTCAGATACGCCTGTGAAGCGTATCCAGGCATGGTGCCTAAGCACCCCACTGGTACCAATTTCCCTACCTAGGCAGTAGGTGGTGTCCAGACCAGACCTAATGGAGTATTTTGCAGCATCCTGTCCATCCAAAATGAATCTTTATAAGGCTGGGTGGAGGTCCTCTGAGGCAGTTGGCAAGATGTCTACCACACACAACGCATGCCTAGGAGGCATGTCGTATTCACTGACCCGAGGGCGAGGCTGGTTGAGGAGAAAATCTGTTTTGCACATTTCTCCATTCTTTTGGATTCTGGTGGTGGGAAAGGAAATGGGGTTCAGGTGACTGCTAGAGGCCTGCATCGCCAAGCTCCCTGGATTAGGGTGCTGCAATAAGTCATTTGGGTCTCCAGTAGCAGACCTGTGGCACCTAGCTACTTGTGTGTTGACTGGTGTGGCAAGGTCCTGACTTATCGCAAGTGCCTTCCAGAATCGCAATCAAGGCCTCAACAGGCCTCATTAAAGGGAAAAGAGGCTCCTGGCCAGATTGAGCTGTGCTGAACTTCTCTGTCAGCACGTTGGTTTTAAATTCTAAGGTCCGTATAGTAGGGTGAAGCACCTCAGCCGTCCGACGAATGACTTGCAAAGAAGGCAGACTCCTTAAATATAATACCTTTGTCATCATACTAGTTGTCAACGTTATAATCAGTGCCCCCAGCACAGTATGGGGTATGGGTGTTAGGCTCAGAATGGGCATAAAATTAGGTCCTGGCTAGCAATGTATGAGTCTCTAAATCTAACAGGATTATCGGCTGTGTCTGATGTTTCGGCATCAACATCGATGTTCAAGGCCAGCAGTGACAGTCGTGGGAAATTTACAAAGTGAGGAATCTGCAGTTAGAGGTCTTTATAAAAACAATTGTTAGAGATGCTAACATTAGCTTCTGATGTACATCGTCCCACAGTGTCCTCGTCTTAAGAGTGATAAAAAAAACAAAAAACTTTCAGATAAAGGAGATGGACTAGTGCCAGTTAACAAAGGGAGTGATCCAACACAGCTTGATCAAAGTACCCATCACTGATTGCCTGAGAGGAGAGGCAGACAAAGATATGCAAAAATACCTTTGTAGCCATCTGTCAGATGTCTGCAACCGGGATGCCTCTGGAGCTATAACTTTAGTGGAAAGAGCATGAATGCTCTTCTGAGCGTCTTCCTAGGCCAATGTGTAGCCGATCCTGATACTAGAAAACTGTTTTAAGAGCGTGTGAAGGTCTAAGACCCTACAAGTTGAAGTCATTGCAACCAACAAACATTTCTTCAGGGTACAAAGCTGAACACCACAACTGTGCATTGCCTTTAATGGGGAAACCATCACTATAGTAAACACAAGATTCAAGTTTTACGAAGTAAAAATAAACAGAGTGGGAGGAAAGAAGGAAAGCAAACACTTTAGAGAACGATCCACAACAGGCAATCCAAACTGGGAAGGCTGATTAGGAAGATACATGAATGCAGGCACGGACACCAGATAGCCTTTAACAGTAGCCACTGTCTGACCCTGCTGAGGATAGGAAAATGCTTCCACCACTGAACTAACTTTTTTCTGAATGAAATTGTGACTTCCCAAGAACAACTTTGTAGTAGATTTTCTGGCAACCAAGATGCTGTCTGCAACCTCACCAAGAAGACAAAAGGATGAGCACTCCAGCTCAGCAAAGAGGCATCTGTAGACACAATAGTCAGAGTCACAGACGACTGAAAATGTCAGAAGGTCCATCCACCAATGCAGATCAGGGTGCACGGAAACGCTGCACATGAACAATGTAACTCCCCTGATTCTGGAGCTACTGTACCTTCAGGTACCACTGAAGTTCCCCCATCCAGCATTTAGCAAGTGGCACCGCCAGAATACACAGGGCAATTAGGCTAAGCAGATGAAAGATCTGCTGGATTAGGATGTGAGCCCAAGAAAGATATTTTTGAATCAATTCTTGAACGCCCACAATCCTCTGAAGAGGAAAGGCTTTCATATGGGTAGTGTCCAGTTCTTCCTCTTGAAAGGTCAGGCCCAAAGACAAGTTGAGGATTTTGTGCATCAATGGTTAAGTCCAAGTTGTGGAGAAGAGAACGTCCACTGCAGGTGTTCCTTGACCAGCACAGAGGACTCCGATTTCTCTAGCAAGTCATCAAATTATAAAAATACAACGAGTGTTAACTATCATAGTGAAGCTACAACCAGCACTTTTGTAAAGATGCTTGCAGAAGTCGTCAGTCTGAATGATAGAACCGTGAACCTCAGGTAAAACTTTCGGCAGGAAGAACTGGAAATGTGCAAATAGGTGTCCTGGGGTGCCAGCCAATCGCCTGCATCGAGCGCGAGAAAAACTGGGTTTAGGGAGGCATCTTCAGATTGCACTGTTGAAAGAACAAGTTCAGAAAGCAAAAATCCATGCTGGGTCTCTAAACTCTGAATTTCTACCATGGTCCTTTCATCCAGTGGAAAAATACCTGTGGCCCCTTTGTTCTGTTCTGCCTCTAAAATTTACGCCTGTGCTGGGGAGTATATCCTGGTGAAAACAAGGTGATCTGGAGGGAGGGGAAGGAAGGGTTGGGCATAGCCCATGTGAATTAGTTAGATGACCCAGCGATCCATTGTGAACGTCTCTCAATTTATAGAGAAATGGGAGATTCCCTCCTCACCAAACGGAATGATGATGCAATGGCTTTGGGATGGTGGAGGTTTGAGAGGGAAGTGGGGAGTCACTGGTTTTGAGGCAGCTGAGACGGCTGAAGATGGTGCAGGTTGGACCTGCTGCTGGTGAGGACAACCCCTAGAGGCCCTTTACTTAAGGTGTCTGAACTAGTTGTGACGGTTATCTCAGCTGGGACTGCTGAGATTTAGAACAGCCCAGAATCTTTCTGCATTGGTGATAAACTGCCTACAGGTGAGACCAGGTCCAGCTTGAAAGCTGAAGTCCTGCTATTCTTGAAGTGTTCCAGGGAGGGGTCGGACATACCTTTGAAATGTTTTTTGCCATTGAGAGTATGTTCATCAAAATGGCCAGTGGTTCCTCCGTAATGCTGGACGAGCATTACACAACTGCAAAAAGCCAGCAGATGAAAAAACAAATGATAATAAAGCAATTGATTATAATTGAATTTTTACGTGGTTAAGTTGAGTCCGCGGAGTGGCGTGGCGTTCCTCGGGGACAGCAGCAGGGAGGAGGAGGGGTGGGCACTGCAAGTGTGCATGTCCCAGGCATCAGACTGGATCCAGAAACTTTTGCATGAGCAGTACCCCTGCACAGATGTCAGCTGGTTCAGTTCGGTCCTGCGCGTTGTCAACAGTGCCGGCTGTGACGTCTCGGTCACCTATATAGGTGGCACCCTGGCAATCGGACGTCAGTTACTTTTCACGCTTTCCACCACAGAAGCGCAGAGCCATGAAGTGAACTGACGAATGTGTGTCAAAATTTGGGCCCTAAAAAGGGAGCAACCCTAGCCCTCTAAATGTGTCCGCAGAGTGGGGAGACATGGGTGGGTCTGTAAGGAATCTGCAGCTAGATATTTCCCCTACCAGATAATACGTTACTGAAGGTAAGTAACTTGTTCATCTGATAGAGACTTCTAGCTGGAGATTTCTTACCTTTGAATAACATTCAGGCGGTGGGCTGCGGACAAATTGACTAAACTAAGAAGTCCTGCAGGACCGAATGGGCAAAATGCCCGTCCCTGCAGACCTGACTTTCCAGGAAGTAGTGCTTGGCAAACGTATGCAGGGACGCCCATGTTGCTGCCTGGCAGATATCCAGGACTGGAACATCTCGAGAGAACGCCGTGGTGCATCTTTTCAGGAGGCTGCTTTTTAGTCAGGGTGGAGCAGATCTTAATGCAGAGAACAACCCAGTGTGAAATGGTTTGTTTCTTAACTGCCCAACCTTTTTTAGCTCCTACATAGCCCATGAACAGTTGGTCACCCACCTGAAACTCTTCGGTGCGGTCAAGGAAGAACGACAAAGCTCTTTTTGGGCCCAGAGAGTGGAGTCGTTTTGCCTCTTTAGAGGGATGTGGAGGGCATAAAAGGTGGGCAGAAGGATAGATTGTCTCAAATGGTATGGGGACACCACCTTAGGCAGGAAAGAAGCCCGGGTGAGAAGCACCACCTTACCTGGGAACACAATACGATAGGGAGGCTTGGATGATAAAGTCTGCAGCTCACTCACACTCCTTGCAGATGTTATCGCTGCTTGAAAGGCTGTCTTGATGGTAAGCATCCAACACTGCTACTTGGAAGGCTGTCTTGTTGGTAAGCATGCAGAGGGGAAAACTGTGAAGCACATGTGAGGTAAGTGAGAACCAGGTTCAGATCCCACTGAGACATTATGAAGGGCGAAAGGGGAAACATATGTACAAGTCCTTTCAGGAACCTACTTACAATAGTTGGTTAGGCAGCCGCATGAAAACAGGCAGAGCAGATAGATAGCCCTTGAGGGTACCCAGAGAAGAGCCCTCATGGGCAAGGGTAAAAATAAAGAGAAGAATATCAGAAAGAGAGTCAGAAAGAGGGTCAATAGATTTTCTGCACAATATTTAAAAAAGGAAGTGACCCAGAGTGAGAAGACTTAGAGGAAGACTGGTGTTAGCTCCGCGACCGGTCCCTCGACCTCCTCCGTGACCGGTCCCTCGAACTGCACGGAGCAGACTGCCGGGCCTCGAGTAGCTTTCGGGACTGCTCCCGCAAAGACTTCTGGACCATGGTCCGGCAGTCGGAGCACGACATGGGGTCGTGGTCGCGCTCAAGGCAGTAGAGGCACATGCGGTGTGGATCCGTCACTGACATCAGTCGGTTACAGGAACCTCAAGCATTAAAGCTGGGCATCCCTCTTGCACCAGGAGTCGTGAGGACTCAAAAACAACAAAGTCAACAAAAGTCGAGAAAAAAGCTCAGTCAAAAAAATGACTGGGGGTATCACTATCTCCAGATCTGCTCTTGCTGGCGCGTAAAAAGAAGGAACTGACGTCAGCGCGTGGGGGGCGGCATCTATGCAGCTACCGCGCCGTCGTCCCGTGGATAACGATGCAGACGATAAACGCGGAGTCGACCGATGCCACCTTCCGATGCGCAGGGGTACTGCTGACAAAAAACGTTATGGATCCAGCCTGACACCTGGGGGTAATTCTAAGGTAAGGAATTCATAACTGTTTCTTTCAGATAAGCTCTCTCTGATAGAAATGACCTAAACCAGGTCAGAGCTGCTGCCCCAATACCAATCTCCTATAGGCGTTCTAGAAGAAGCTGAAGAGATACGGTATCAAGCGCGGCACTTTGATGGAGTAAGATCAAAGCAGAAGTACCGCCTTCCTCTAGGGAGCCACGCAAATGTTCATTAACAGCCAACAAGATTAGGTGCTGTGACGTGGTCTAAAACCATTCTGAGAAGAATTCAGAATTTCATTGGTCTCCACAAATTTAGTTAAAATAGGGATGATATGGGATTCAATAATTTTGGCCAAGAAAGGAAGTAGCAAGATGGGGCGAAAAGAGTCTGGTTTAGATGCGTCCAGTGCGGGTTTTTTCAACAGAGGATTCACTTTAGCATGTTTACAAGGGGCAGGTACCGATGTCAGACAGCGAAAGATTTATCAGTTCGCAACAACGGTCTTGGAGAACAAGTTACTTACCTTCGGTCGGTAACAATATATCTGTAAGAAACATTAGTTAGTGTCAGATTCCTTACCTTCGAATATCCCCAGGCGTCAATCTGGATCCGGAAAGTTTTCGCTAGCAGTACCTCTACTCGTCAGTAGGTGGCATCGTACGGCTCCGCGTCCGTCGATGGCGTCGAGATGACGTCATGGAGACTACTTAGGCGCTACCCATGCACGCTGACGTCAGTTCTGTACACGACTTTCCGTGCCAGGAACGCAGAGCCAGGATGGGCGGGGCGGTAAGGAATCTAACACCAACTAATGTTTCTTGCAGATACATCGTTACCGAAGTAAGTAACTTGTTCATCCGAAAGAAACACGTTAGTGTTAGATTCCTTACCTTAAAATAGATACCCCAGCAATACCAACCCCGGTGGTGGGTCTGCGAACCAAGATCACACCAGAAAGTCCTGGAGAACAGAACGGCCAAAGAAGCAGTCTCTCCGGACTTGGCTGTCAAGGCAATAATGCTTGGTAAAGGTATGCAGCGAGGACCACGTAGCTGCATGACAGATATCCTGCAAAGGGACTTCCCGTCCCAGAGCAGTAGTGGCTGCCGTCGCCAGAGTTCAATGGGCATTGAGTCCCACAGGAGGCTCCTTTTTAGCCAAGGAGTAACAGGCTTTAATACACAGAACAACCTACCGAGAGATGCACAACCCGACCTTTCTTGGTGCCCACGTAGCAAACAAAGAGTTTATCATCCATCCGGAACTGTTGTATGCGCTGCAGATAGAACGAAAGCGCACGTTTTAGGTCCAGACGGTATTGCCTCTCTGCCTCTTTTGAAGGATGCGGAGGCGGAAAGAAGGTGGGCAAAGTGATGGTCTGCCCGATGTGGGAGGGCGTGACAACCTTGTGCAGAAAAGAAGGACGGGTCCTTAACACCACCTTGTCCGGATGAACAGAAAGGAAAGGAGGTTTAGAAGAAAGAGCCTGGAGTGCACTCACTCTTCTGGCAGAGGTGACAGCAACCAGGAAGGCAGTCTTTACGGTGAGAAGACGTAAAGGACAGTTGTGAAGCGGCTCAAAGGGAGCGCACATCAAAAAAGTCAACAGAAGATTCAAGTCCCATTGAGGCATTATAAAGGGGACCGGAAGGAACATGTGTGTTATGCCTTTCAAGAAACGACTAACAACCGGGGGATTTGAAAAGAGAAGGCTGATCTGGAAGCCGTAAACAGGCGGAAATGGCTGAGAGATAGCCCTTGATAGTGCCCAGAGCAGAGCCCTGCTGGGCCAGAGAAAGAAGAACAGAATAACTTCTGAAAGAGGGGCAGAAAGGGGATCCACTACCTTCGCTGTGCACCATGCCACAAATTTTATCCACCTGCAGGCGTATACCGTTTTAGTGGAGGGACGCCTGGATGCCAAGATAACATCACAGACTTTGGCAGGAAGGTCAAAAGCTGTCAACTGTCGCCGCTCAATCTCCACGCATGGAGGTGGAGGCTGGACAGGTTCGAGTGAAGGACCGTCCCCTGCTGCTGCGACAGAAGATCCTCCCGTAGAGGCAGTCGGATCGGAGGACAGATTGCCAGACTGAGTAGATCGGGATACCATACTCTTCTTGCCCAATCCGGAGCCACTAGAATGACTTGGGCCCGGTCGCGCCTGATCTTCTTCAGCACTCTGGGCAGAAGTGGTATAGGCGGAAAGGCGTACAACAGACCGCAACTCCACTTGCAATGAAAGGCGTCTCCGAGCGAGTGCCGCCTTGGAAATTCCAACGTGCAGAATTGATGACATTGCACGTTCTCTTCGGTGGCAAATAGATCTAACCAAGGCTCGCCCCACTGCAGAAAGAGACTTTGCACCACGTCCGAGGTCAGATGCCATTCGTGATCCAACATGCATCGGCGGCTGAGTTCGTCCGCCCTGGCGTTCAGGGAGCCTGCCAGGTGTTGAACCACCAGAGACATGCCCCGATGTTCCAGCCATGCCCAGAGACGCAGAGCTTCCTGGCATAGGGTCCACAACCCTACCCCGCCCTGTTTGTTGCAATACCACATGGCGGTGGTGTTGTCTGTGAACACTACGTGTCCCCGGACAGAGGGAAGGAAGGGCTTTCAGAACAAGTCGGATCGCTCGCAGCTCCAGAAGGTTGATATGGAGCCGGGATTCCGCTGGAGACCAGAGGCCCCTGATCTCCGCCTCTCCGATGTGGCCACCCCATCCCAGGAGGGACGCATCCGTCACCACTGTGAACTCCGGTTGGGGAACGGAGAGGGATCTGCCATTGACCCAATCGTGATTTGTGAGCCACAACTGCAAGTGACGAGCAGTGCCATCCGAGATCTGGACGTGATCGGACAGGTTGCCCTGATGCTGTGCCCACTGAAACTTCAGGTCCCACTGCAGAGCCCGCATATGCCATCTGGCATGTTGCACTAGCAGGATGCAGGAGGCAATCAGGCCCAGGAGCCGGAGGGTCATCCTGACTGAAACCAGGGATAGAGGCTGAAAGATCGGAATCATAGCCTGAATATCTAGGATCCGCTGTTCGGGAGGATAGACCCAAAACTGCGCTGAGTCCAGAACCGCTCCGATGAATTGGAGCTGCTGAGACGGAGTCAGGTGCGACTTTGACACATTGATGGAAAACCAGCAAATGCAGGAGGTTGGCCGTAGTCTGGAGGTGGGAAACGACCGTTTGGGGCGAGCCCACCTTCAACAACCAGTCGTCTAGATAGGGGAAGACGGAGACCTCCGATCTGCGCAGATGAGCTGCGACCACCGCCATCACTTTCGTGAACACCCGAAGGGCGCTGGTAAGGCCAGCGGGGAGCACGGTAAACTGAAAGTGCTCGTGGCCTACCATGAACCACAGGTAATGCCGGTGTGCCAGCAGGACGGGAACATGAAAATAGGCGTCCTGCAAGTCCAACGCTACCATCCAGTCTCCTGGATCGAGAGCAGACAAGACCTGAGCCAAAGTCAACATCTTGAACTACTCCTTCCGGAGGAAGTGATTGACGTTCAGGAGGTCCAAGATGGGAGGCAGACCCCCTTTGTCCTTCTTGGGGACCAGAAAGTACTGGGAATAACAACCACTCTTTACTTCTGGCCCAGGAACGCACTCGATGGCCCCCTTGGCCAAGAGGGCCGTGACTTTCTGCTGGAGAAGTGCCAAGTGTTCCCCCGACATGCGGTGGTACTGAGGTGGCATGGCTGGAGGGGTGGATTTAAAGGGAAGGGAGTAACCCTTCCGGATTATCTGCAACACCCACTTGTCCGATGTGATAGCGTGCCAGTGGGGGAGGTGATGGTGGTATCCTGCCACCCACTGGCGTGGGGTGCCCCCCAAAGCTCGGATTAGGAAGGTTTGCAGGTAGAAGCAGCGGGGCGGAGGTGGACTGACCCCCACGCTGATTCACAGACCCGCCCCTGCAGAAACCGCATCCGCGCTGAGGCTGGGTTTGCACAGGCTTGCTGAAGGACCGTGCCTGGGCGCCCCTTCCGTGGCCACGAAAGAAACGAAAACCAGGAGTGGCTGGGCTTTTCGTGGAAAGACCTAAGGACCGTGGCCCGCGAGTCCTTAAAACGCTCCAGCGCAGTGTCGGCTTTATCGCCAAACAGGCGAGTGCCATCAAAGGTCATGTCCATGAGTGAGCTTTGGACATCTGGCGAGAATCCGGTAGATCTCAACCATGCGTGGCGACGAAGCGCCACAGTCGTAGCAATTGCTCTAGCTAGTGAGTCCGCGGTGTCCAAACCACACCGAATGGCGAACTTAGCCGCATCTTTACCCTCGGCAACAGCTTGGGACAGCACAGCTTGGGTCTCTTCAGGACACTGAGGCAACACCTGTGCAACTGTATCCCACACGGTGTGGGAATAGCGGCCCAAGAGGCAGGCGGTGTTCACCGACCGCAGCCCTAAGCTGGTTGAGGAGAATAACCGCTTGCCGAACTGCTCCAGCTTCTTAAGAGTCCTTATCCGGCGGAGCCGTAGGAAAGGCACTCTGGGACATCGAAGCTTGAATGACCAGGCTCTCGGGCGTAGGATGAGTGGTCAGAAACGCAGGGTCACACGGGACTCCCGGGCTCCTAAGGATCCGCAGGGGCAGAACCCCTGTCCCCCTCGTCCGCATGTGGGGACCGACGGGGGGACGCCGGAGAGCGACAACGCTTCTTCGACTTCTTTTTGTGTCGTCTCTTACTCGAATCAGAGGGTGAAGACTTAGAGCCCGAGGAGCGATGATGGTGGGCCAGCGAGCGTTCTCTAGAGTGGCCCCTGGACCGTGAACGGCAAGGGGACAAGTGCCGGACCTCAAACAGCTTCCGGCGCCGCTCCCTCAAGGCCTTCGGGGCCATGGCCAAACAGTCCATACAGGACCACGAGTTGTGGTCGCTCTCCAGGAAGTAGAGACAGACGTCGTGGGGGTCCGCCACCGACATACTGCAACGGCAGGGCCCACAAGATTTAAAACCATGCATCCCTACGTGCACCAGAGTAGACTCAAACTTACAGGAGACAAAAAGTCTCAAAACAATAGTCAAAAAGTGACTAAGATATGTGCTCTAACCGGATCTGCGCTTACTGGCGCGAAAAAAGAAAGAACTGACGTCAGCGTGCATGGGTGGCGCCTAAGTAGTCTCCGTGACGTCATCTCGGCGCATACGACGCCGGCGACGGACGCGGAGCCGTACGACGCCACCTACTAATGCGCAGAGGTACTGCTAGCGAAAACTTTCCGGATCCAGTCTGACGCCTGGGGATATTCTAAGGGAAGGAATCTAACTCAAACGTGTTTCTTTCAGATATTTCAGAAACTGGTCAGGTTTAAGGGGATCATCTGGTGAGCCCAATTTTATTTTATTACAGAGAATACAGAGTTCTTCATAGGATAGCAAAGGAAAGGAGTGTAAAGGTGGAACGGGAGAACTAATCTGTGCCTCTAGACTCTAGATGGAGGGGGAGGTAGCAGAAATTAAGGTCAGGCTGCTTCCCACCAGTTGGCTGTGTGTGAGCCAAAAAGAATTTAAGTTTTGTCCGCATTACATTTCAACTGATTATCATGCATCAAAGCAAAGTCTGCCTGCATTGAGTCCTTGAATGCCTTCTCTGCTAACAAAGAGGACCCTTCAAAAGTAAAAAGCACCTGGGTACCAACTGCATATGAAAAAACTAACATCCAAATGATTCCACCAGAGCATTTGAAGGAGTCAAAGTCTTTGAATAAAGTAGGGCTCAAAAATTACCCCTGTGGCACCCCGTTTAACTGCTTTAACCTCAGAAGTAAAAGGCACCAACCAATGACTGCCCCCTCATGTCAAGGAACGATTTCACCCAGTCTCACACATGACCTCCCACCCCAAAATTGGAAACTCACTGTAAGAGAATCGTATGGGGGATGGTATCAAATGAAGCTGAAAGATTGAGTAAAATCAGCACCGCATTCTTACCATGATCCAGAGACCATTTAATAAGATCCGAAATTTCCAAGAGCGCAGTCTCTGTACTGTGGCAGGGCGAAACCATGATTGACTGGGGTGTAGCAGTAGATATTAGGATCTAGAGAAGGGTTCTTAAGCAAAGGGACCAACATAGCCAATTTCCAGGTGGCTTGCACAATAGCAGATGCCAATGAAGGTTTAAAGACTGTGTTGATCACCGGATTAACCACATCACCTGCTAATGCTGCTAGCATCGCAGGAGGACAAGAGTCCAATGGAGAACTACATTTACAATTCATAGTAGCTGTCGCCTGCTTGAGGGAGAGTGCCCTGAACTGGAAGAAATTGCTATCATTATCATCAGACCTTATGGGTGAAGGTAATCCCTTCAGTGAGGGAAGTTTCCTTTGGCTATCAAAGATCCTAATCTCAAAGAAAGCTGCCAGGCCATTACACAGATCCTGCGAAGAAACAATAACCCTATCGCAGGCTTTGGGAGAGAGAAAAGACCTGGAAGGTAACACAAGAGCTACCAGCAACACAGTTCAGAAGCAAAACACCATAAAATCAATTTAAAACAATGAGAGTGAGAATGAAAAAATTAGTCATGTAAGCTAGACCTCTTGTTTGCAGTGTTCCTTAAATAAGGAGTAGTCATCAGTTTACGCAGGTGACTGGAGCGCAACCGATCCCAAAATGGTACCTCAAGTCTAACCAGGCAAGGAAAAATGGACACGATGAGGGCGAAAACCAGTACATCAAAGAACACAAAGACTACTGAGAAGCCACCTGCCCCTTACACAGTTCAAATGCTTGGATTCAACAATTAAAAGTGCCCCCAACACAGTTCAGAAACAAAACAGCAAAAAATCAATTACATTTTTTTTTTAGAGAATGAGTATTAAAAATACGACCTGTACTGCTAAATGGTGGCATTGTGTGATGGCTGCGATTAGGAAAGTGCCCCATTTCTGACACTGCATATCAACAATATTATTAGGTTATTTTATTTCTTAGACCAAGTCAAACCTGGTGCAGGTAAGTGATATAAATGCTTTGCAAAATCTTATGCAATGTTTTACAATTGAATGCAGGTTCAAATGCAATTGACTGGATTACAGGTAAGTCAATGCTTCGAAATTACTTTTCAATTACTTTTTGGATTACTATGCACATTACTTTTTAGATTACTTTTCAGATTACTTTTGCTAATCAGTGTGATATGCCTAGATAGCATACTGATATATCACACTGAGACATCTCCTAGACAAAAGGTAAGTAATTCACTTTTAGTACATAGGCAGTATTTCGATGTTCCATATAAAACCAACTGCACACTTTAAACAATTTTTAGGAAAAACAGTCAATGCATTCCTATGGAGAGAAATGAAGTTATCGGTTAACAGGTAAGTACTCGGTTGTGGGAGTTGGCATTCTGGGTTTAGAACCAGGGTTCGCCCAGGGTCAAGGGTGCACTCTCAAAGCACCCTCAACTGCACTTGGGAAGCCAGGTGCAGAGTGCTGAGGCCTAATGTTATCCAATAGGGGCTAAGGTGCCTCCGGCTGGTGGCTGCTCACAAGCAGGTCACAAGGTTGTGGAAGCAAAGCTGCTGGTGTTAGGCTCAGGGCAAAGGGGGATCCGAGCACCCAAAGTGCACCTGCAGCGGTGCAAGGGCAGCCGGGTGCAGGGTGCTGTTTTGGCGTCAGGTGCCCTGTTGTTTTCATTGGGGATTCTCCAGTTTCAAAAAAGACTACAGGCTCGTGGACGAAGATCCACTTGAGGTGACCACCAGTTGGAGAGGTAAGTTGGGATGCCTGGGGATGCTGGGACACCATCGGGAGGGCGTCCTCCTCTTCTTAGTTTCAGCACAGCTTTCCAGTCCTCCTTCTTCTTGTTGATTCTTGTCTGAGGAGGCAAGGTTCAGGGTTGCCCCTAAATACTAGATTTAGGGGTGTTACAGGTAAGTAAAGGTTGGGAACAATGAAGCCCTTCCTTGAGGTGGGTACACCCCCTATTATGCCACCCTCCAGTGGGAGGGGGGCATATGGCTCACTCTGGTTGGCTTGCCCCCCCCCCCTCCCCCCATCTGCAAGATTGCGGGCACCAAGAGTTGTGCTTCAACTCGCCTCCCCCACCTGATGGGTGGGGTTGGCAAAGGTGGGCACACCTCCCTTCCTCACTTGGTTTCCCCGCTGATTCTCCTGCCAAAAGTGGGGGACAGAACCGGTGGGGGCCTGTTGTTGGAAGCAGCAAAGGCCTGGGGTAGCTCTCAAAGGTGGCAAGCCTTTGAAGCTTCCCCTTCGTGGACCCTGGCCATCCTGGGGGAGGAGGCTTGGCACCTCGCCCCAGGATGTGCATTGTTTCAGACCCCTGAGAGCACCAGGCTCTCGACCCATGGGTACAGAAACATGTCTGGCGAGCAGCCACTCAGCCAGGACACTAGTGTTCGGTCGTATTTCAGGGGGCATCTCTAAGATGCCCTCTGGGTGCATTTCTCATTAAATCCCACACTGGCATCAGCGTGGGTTTAATGTGCTAAGAAGTTGGATACCAAACTTCTCAGTTTTCAGTAAAGCCATGATGGCGCTGTGGAGTTTGTAATGACAAACTCCCAGCACCATATACTCTTAATGGCATTACTGCACTTACAATGTCTAAGAATTGGTTTAGACATTGTAGGGGCACAGGGCTCATAGACCTGTACCCTCACCACTGGTATAGTGCACCAAGCTAGAGGGTTGACTGACCTATGCCAGGGCAGTGGGTTGTAGGGATAACACACAGGGATGTGTGCCATGTCAACTCTTCACTTTTTCTGCACCAAAACACACATCCTGCAATGACAGTGTGTTTGTAAAGGTACAGGGCCTCATAGGGTGGCACAAAAAGGGCTGCAGCCCTTAGTGGTCTTGGCTGGCCACGGATGCCCTTGGTACCTATGGTACCATTTACAAGAGATTAACACGTGGCCAAAGAGTGCCAATTGGGTTTTGTTTAAATGCAGTTTTAAGGAAAGAACAAAGGCCCTGGGTAGTTGTTTGGCAGTAAACCAGGGCACACTCAGCCAAAGTACATCAGCAGTTTAGCAAAAGGTGGGGGGCAACCATGCAAAAAGAGGGCACTTTCTCACCCCCCCCCCCCCCAAACAAAAGAGGATGAGACAAACCTTTCCCTAGAGAGTCTTCATTGTCCAAGTGGAAGAACCTGGAAAGCCCATCGGCATTGACATGGACAGTCCCAGGTCTGTGTTCCACTATAAAGTCCATTCCCTGAAGGGAGATGGACCACCTCAAACGTTTTGGATTTTCAGTTTTGATTTTGCATTAGACATTTGAGAGGTCTGTGGGCAGTTTGAACTAGGAAGTGAGTACCAAACAAGTAGGGTCTCAGCTTCTTCAGGGACAAAACCACAGCAAAGGCCTCCAATGGCACTCCAACACTGCTCTCTGGGGAGTAACCTCCTACTTATAAAAGCAACAAGTTGGTCTTGGCCTTCATCATTGGTCTGGGAAAGGACTACTCCTATCCCTAGTTCAAAGGCATTAGTCTGCACAATGAACTGCTTGGTATAGTCTGGAGCCCAGAGAATTGGTGCTGAGCACATTGCCTCTTTCAGAGTGTCAAAAGCCTTTAGACAACTAGCTGTCCAGTTTACCTTTTTGAGCATCTTCTTGGAGGTGAATTCTGTGAGGGGAGTCACAATGGACCCATATCCCTTCACAAACCTCCTGTAGTACCCAGTCAAGCAAAGGAATGCCCTGACTTGGGTCTGGGTTGTAGGAGCTACCCAGTCCAGGATGGCCTGGATCTTGGGCTCTAAGGGTTGTACTTTGCCTCCACCAACATGGTGGCCCACATATACCACTGTTCCCTGCCCTATCTGGCATTTGGATGCCTTGATAGTTAGGCCTGCAGTTTGCAGGGCTTTTAAAACCTTCCCCAGGTGGATCAGGTGATCCTGCCAGGTGGAGCTAAAGACAGCAATATCATCTAGATATTCTGCACTAAAGGCCTCCAATCCAGCAAGGACTTGATTCACCAACCTTTGGAAGATGGCAGGGCCATTTTTTAAACCAAAAGGCATAACATTAAACTGATAATGCCCATCAGGTGTGGAGGATGTGGTATTTTCTTGTGCTCCTGGTGCCATGCCAATCTGCCAGAACTCTGCAGTTAAGTCAAAGGTACTTTGAAAATTGGCTGCACCCAATTTGTCTATCAACTCATTAGCTCTTTGGACAGGGTGAGCATCTGTCTTGGTGAAAGAGTTGAGCCCTCTACAGTCCACACAGAACCTCATTTCTCTCTTTCCACCCGGAGGATGAGGTTTGGGGAATAGAACCACTGGGCTGGCCCAGGGGCTCTTAGAGGGTTTAATAACCCATAACTCCAGCATCTTGCAGACTTCAGCTCTGATGCTCTCCTTAACTTGATCAGACTGTTGATAGATCTTATTTTTGACAGGTACACTGTCCCCAATGTCCACATCATGGGTACGCTAGTTTGAGTTTGTCTGACGAGGGGTTAAGGCAAAGAGCTTAGCTTACCGCTGCAAGACTTGCTTGCTGTCGGGCTGCTGTTGGACAGAGAGGGTGTCTGAGTAGACCACTCCATCTACTGACCCATCTTTGGGGCTTTAAGAAAGGTCAGGGAGAGGTACACTCTCGGTCTCCTGAACCTCGCAAGTCACTATCAGCATGGTGATATCAGCCCTGTCATGGAAAAGCTTAAGGCGGTTCACATGGATCACCCTTTAGGGGGTCCTGCTCGTGCCCACGTCAACCAAGTAGGTGACCTCACTTTTCTTTTCGGAGATGGGGTAAGGGTCACTGCATTAGTCCTGAAGAGCCCTTGGTGCCACAGGCTCCAAACCCCACACCTTTTGCCCTGTTTGGAACTCCACCAGTGCAGCTTTATGGTCATACCATTGCTTCTGGAGCTCCTGGTAGGCCTCAAGATTTTTGAAAGCTTTTTCCATGTACATGCCACTTTGGACCCTAGGCCTAGTACATAGTCCACAATGTCTTGTTTGGGTTCTTGGAGAGGCTTCTCCCTACCCTCTTTTACAAGACAGGGTGGTCCCCTAACAGGATGGCCAAACAGAAGTTTTTAAGGGGGAAACCCTACTCCCTTCTGAGGCACCTCTCTGTAGGCGAAAAGCAAGCATGGTAATAGGTCATCCCATCTCCTTTTGAGCTTTTCAGGGAGCACCATTATCATGCCTTTCAATGTCTTGTTAAACCTCTCAACAAGACCATTGGTTTGTGGGTGATAGGGTGTAGTAAACTTGTACAGCACTCCACACTCTTTCCACATATGTTTTAGGTAAACAAGACATGAAGTTTGACCCTCTGTCTCAAACCACCTCCTTAGGAAACCCTACCCTGGTAAAGACACCAATGAGGGCCTTGGCTACTGCAGGAGCTGTAGTAGTCCTAACAGGAATAGCCTCAAGACACCTTGTGGCATGATCCACTACTACCAGTATAAATTTGTTTCCTGATTCTGTGGGAGGTTCAAGTGGACCCACTATGTCCATGCCTATCCTTTCAAAGGGAACCCCAACCACTGATAATGGAATTAAGGGGGCCTTTGGGTGTCCACCTGTTTTGCCACTGACTTGACAAGTAACACAGGCCCTGACAAACTCCTTTACCTTCTGAGAAATCTGGGGCTAGTAAATGTGGCTAACTAGCTTGTCCCAAGTTTTGGTTTGGCCAAGATGGCCAGCTAGGGGGACATCAAGAGCTAAAGTGAGTAAGAACTCCCTGTACTTCTGAGGCACTACCACTCTCATAGGGGCTCCACGGTTGGGGTCTCTGGCCTCAGTAGTCCCACCTCCCAATAGACTCTGTGGGTACCACTGACATCTCCCTTTTCCTTTGCTGCAGCTTGCTGCCTCAGGCTCTCAAGAATGGGACAGGTCTGCTGTCCAAGGTCCAGCTCTTCCCTAGTGGCTCCCCCTGGGCCCAAGAGCTCAACAGGTAAGGGTCAAGTTCCATAGGCTCAGTTCTCTCTGGGGCTTCCAAGTCCTCTCCCTGAGGAGAGGGGTCCTGATTCTGTTGCTGTTCAGAAGCTGGTTTCCCAGTCTTCTTACCTTTCCTCTTGGAAGGTCGGGCCATTCTTTCAGGCTCCAACAATTATTTTTCACCCTGCTTTCCACACTGTGCTCTAGTCTTGACACACACAATCTCAGGGCTGTCCAGCATTGCTGCAGGGGTTTTTAATTCTACTTCAGCCAATGCTGAGGTTTCCAGGTCATTACCAAGCAGACAGGCAGATGGAAGCTCTGGAGAGACCACTACCTGTTTCAGGCAAGTAACCCCACGAGTCTAATGTCACCATAGCCATGATATGGTTAGGGGTAAACCTGTCAGCGTTGGTGACTGGTAAGTTTTTCCAATCAGATATGGCTCTGTGGAAACCAGTGTATCTCCCACCATAGGGACACTGGCACTTGTATCCCTCAGGGCTTCTATTCTAGTCCCATTGATCCAGGGGTATTTCATATACTTCCTTAAGTTGGGTGGCCACACAGCTAAAATGGCAAACTCAACTTCACCCCCTGTGACTAGAACCGCTTCAGTGTGAACACTGATTTGCTCTGGGCACACTGTTGATCTCATCTGGAGACTGACTACACCAGTAGTAGCTGTAGGAGGACTAGGTGGCTTCTTGTTAGGGCAAGTAGCATCTCCAGTTAAGTGTCCCAACTTGTTACAGTTGAAGCACGAGGCCTTTAGGGGATCAAAGTTCTTCCCTTTGTATCTATCCCTGGACTGGGAAGAGATTTGGGACCCACACCCCCCTGTGCAGGGTATTGGGGCCCTTTTGAAGACTCAGGCTTTTTATTTTTGGGATTCTCACCCTCTTTCCCCTGGGAAAGTTTGTAACCCCTTTCTTTTGGTCAACCCCAGTGGCTGTTTTTGTTAACCTAGTCTTGACCCAATGGCCTGCCTTCTTTCCCATTTCTCGGAGAGAAATTAGACCTAGGTCTACCAAATGCTGATGTAACTTTTCATCAGTGCAATTACTTAAAATATGTTCCTTCAGAAACAAATTGTAAAGCCAATTGATATCATGCAAATTATTTCCAGTTAACCAACCATCTAGTGTTTTAACTGAGAAGTCAACAAATTCAATCCAGGACTGATTTTGGATTTTGTGAGCCCCTTGAATCTAATTCGATATTCCTCAGTTGTGAGCCCAAAGCCCTCAATCAGAGGACATAAGACCCAGCATCTGCCCCTGTATGGGTTAGGAGTCTGTCCCCGCAGTTACCAGTGAACAGTTCCCAAAGGAGTGCCCCCCAGTGTGACTTCCCCACATTTCTCATTTCACAGGCCCTCTCAAGGGCTGTGAACCATTTTGTGAAATCATTACCTTCTTCATATTTAGGGACAATCCCTTTGGGGATTTTAGGATCATAAGATTGCGCTCTATCAATGTTTAGTAAATTGCTGCCACCATTGGTGGGAGCTAAGCCCACTCTGCTCTCTCTTTTTCTAGAGCCAGGAGTCTGGTCTCCAGATCCAATCTTTTTGTCAACTTTACTAAAAGGTTGGTCGCCCCCTTGAGGCTGTCCTCAATGTCCTCAGAAGCACCTGACCCACCTGTGTGGGATCTAGGTGCTGTGAGTTGTAGTCTTGGATTGGGAGGCACTGGGGCCCTTCTCTCCATATGAAGTGTAGGGGAGGTGGGGGGTTGGCAGTTAACCTCATCCCCTCCATCTGAGAGGTCTTCACCATTCTCAGAGGGAAGGTCCTTAAAATATCCCGCCAACAGCTCTAGGAGCTTTTGTTTGGGGGGATGGGACCCCATGGTAATATTTTTAAGTTTGCATAGAGACCTTAACTCTCTAAATTCTAAGTGGAGATAAGGGGTGAGGTCGAGCTCCTCAACCTGCATCTCTTTGCCATCGTTGAACAAGTTACTTACCTTCAGTAACAATAAATCTGTAAGAAACATGTGTTAGTTATAGATTCCTTACCTTAGAATTACCCTCAGGCATCGGACTGGATGTGGAAAGTTTGTCAGCGGTACCCCTGAGCGTCGGAAGGCGGCGTTGGTCAACTCCGCATTTGTCGTCTTGGTTTCTGGGATGACTTCGCAGTAGCTAGATAGACGCCGACCTCGCATGCGGACGTCAGTTCTGTACGCTATTTTTCACAGCAGTAGCGCAGAGCAATGCAAGACACTAACCACTGGTGCAGAAAACTAGGGCCCTGAAAGGAAGTCCTTAACCCTAGAAATAAGTTTGCAGAACAGGAGGATGGGTGGGGCGGTAAAGAATCTATAACTAACCTATGTTTCTTACAGATATATCGTTACCGAAAGTAAGTAACTTGTTCATCTGAAAGAAATAGTTAGTTATACATTCCTTACCGTAGAATAGATACCCCAGCAATACCAACCCCAGAGGTGGGTCTGCGAACTAAGTTCACACCAGAAAGTCCTGGAGAACAGAACGGCCAAAGAAGCGGTCTCTCCGGACTTGGCTGTCCAGGCAGTAGTGTTTGGTGAATGTGTGCAGCGATGCCCACGTAGTTGCCTGACAGATGTCATTACGGGGAACTCCCTGTCCCCTAGCAGTGGTGGCTGGTGTCGCCCTGGTGGAATGGGCGCGCAGGCCCACTGGAGGCTCCTTCTTTGCCAAAGAATAGCAAGCTTTGATGCACAGAACGACCCACCTGGAGATGGTCCGTTTGTGCATGGCCCAATCTTTCTTAGCACCCACGTAACCAACAAAGAGCTGGTCGTTCACCTGGAATTCCTTTGTGCAATCCAGGTAGAAGGAAAGCGCACGTTTTGGATCCAGAAGGTGGAGCCTTAATTCCTCATAGGATGCGGAAAGAAGGTGGGCAAAGTCATGGTTTCGCCAATATGGAAGAAAGAAAGGTCTAGTTCTAAGGACGAACTTGCCCGGATGGACAGCCAGAAAGGGAGGCTTGGAAGAAAGAGCTTGTAGCTCACTCACCCTGCGTGCAGAGGTGATGGCCACCAGAAAGGCAGTTTTCAAAGTAAGAAGCCTGAGAGGACAGTTATGTAGCGGCTCAAAGGAAGCGCACATAAGATAGGTAAGCACCAAGTTCAAGTCCCACTGGGGCATTACGAAGGGAACAGGAGGAAAAAGATGAGTAATACCCTTAAGGAATCTATTTACAACAGGGGACTTGAAAAGAGAAGGCTGATCAGGAAGCCTAAGGAAGGCAGAAATGGCCGAGAGGTAACCTTTTAAAGTGCCCAAAGCAGAGCCCTGCTGGGCCAAAGAAAGGAGTAACAAGAGAAGCTCAATAAGAGGGGCAGAAAGGGGATCCACAGCCTTCGCTGTGCACCATGCCACAAATTAGTTCCATCTGAAGGCGTATACCGTCATAGTGGAGGGACGCCTGGCTGCCGAGATAAGATCGCAGACTTCGGGAGGCAGGTCAAACGACGTAAACTGCCCAAGGTCAATCTCCACGCGAGGAGGTGGAGGCTGGACAGGTTCGGGGGGGGGGGGGGGGGGGGGGGGGGGGGGGACCGTCCCCTGCTGCTGCGACAGAAGATCCTCCCGAAGAGGCAGTCTGATCGGAGGATCAATGACAATGTGTAGCAGCTCGGGATATCAGACGCTTCATGCCCAATCCGGAGCAACAAGAATGACTTGGGCCAGGTTGTGCTTGATCTTCTACAGCACTCGGGTAGAAGTGGTATAGGCGGAAAGGCGTATAGAAGACCGTAACTCCACTCGCGATGAAAAGTGTTGCCTAGTGAGTGCCGCCTTGGAAATTCCAACTGGCAGAACTGCTGACATTGCGCACTCTCTTCGGTGGCGTATTGATCTAACCAAGGGTATCCCCACTGCTGAAAGAGACCTTGCACCACCACTGAGTGAAGACACCATTTGTGATCCATCATGCACCTGCGGTTGAGTTCGTCCACCCTGGCGTTCATGGAACCTGTCAGGTGTTGAACCCCCAGGAATATGCCCTGATGTTCCAGCCATGTCCAGATACAGAGGGCCTCCTGACATAGGGTCCACGACCCCACCCCGCCTTGTTTGTTGCAGTACCACATGGCGGTGGTGTTGTCTGCAAACACCTGCACCACTCTTATCTCCACACCCCCCCCCCCCCCCCCCATGTGGCAGTCCCATCCCAGAAGTGATGCATTGGTCACCACTGTGAACTCTGGTTGGGGAAGGGAGAGGGATCTGCCGCCGACCCAATCCTGGTTCGTGAGCCACCACTGTAATTGGTGTGCAGTGCCCTAAGAGATCTGGACGCAATCGGACAGATTCCCCTGATGTTGTGCCCACTGGAACTTGAGGTCCCACTGCAGAGCTTGCATATGCCATCTGACATGGTCCACCAGCAGGATGCAGGAGGCCATCTACCCAGCAGCCTGAGGGTCATTCTGACCGAAACCCGGGATAGAGGCTGAAAGATCGGAATCATAGCCCGAATATCCCGGACTCGCTGTTCGAGAGGATAAACCCAAAACTGCGTCGTGTCCAGAACCGCTCAGATGAAAGAGGAGCTTCTGAGAGAGGGTTAGGTGTGACTACAGCACGTTGATGGAGAACCCCAGCGAATACAGGAGGTGGACCGAAGTCTGGAGGTGGGAGACGACAGCTTGGGGTGAGCCCACCTTCAACAGCCAGTCATCGAGATAGGGGAAGACTGGAACCCCTGATCTGCGCAGATGAGCTGCGACCCCCGCCATCACTTTCGTGAACACCCGAGGGGCACTGGTAAGGCCAAAGGGGAGCACAGTAACTGAAAGTGCTCGTGGCCTGTCGTGAACTGCAGGTAATGCTGGTGAGCCGGCAGGCCGGGGATGTGAAAGTAAGCGTCCTACAAGTCCAATGCTACTATCCAGTCTCCGGGGTCGAGGGCAAACAAGACCTGAGCGAGCGTCAACATTTTGAACTCCTCCTTCCGGCGTTCCTGAGATCCGAGATAGGACGCAGGCCTTCGTCCTTCTTGGGCACCAGAAAGTAGTGGGAATAGCAACCACAACCTATTTCTAGGGCAGGAACGCGCTCAATGGCTCCCTTGGCCAAGAGTGCCAAAACTTCCTGTTGGAGAAGGACCAAATGATCCTCTGACATGCGATGGTACTGAGGTGGCATGGATGGAGGGGTAGTCTCGAAGGGGAGGGAGTAGCCCCTTCGGGCTATTTGCACCTGTCCGACGTGATGGTGCGCCAGTGGGGGTGGAGATGGCGAAACCTACCGCCCACTGGCGTTTGGTGGCCCTGTAAGGTCGGACTAGGAGGGTATAGAGGCTGCTGCAGAGTGGGCTGTGGTGGACTGGCCCGCCCGCGGTCCCCAGAACCACGGCGCTGGTTCCTATGTCCCTGGCTGCGCAGAGGCTGAACAGCTTGCGCGGGCCTGTGGCTCTGGGTGGGAGGTGGCAGGGCACCCCTTCCGTAGCCACGAAAGGGGCGAACGGCAGACTGCGCAGGGTGGGTGGTTGAGAGGCCCAAGGACCTGGCCGTCGCCCGAGAGTCCTTAAAGGGCTCCAGCGTGTTTGCCTGGTCACTGAAGAGGCGACGGCCATCAAAGGGCATGTCCATAAGAGTGGATTGGACATCCCTGGAAAAACCAGTCGACCTCAACCAGTCGTAGCGTCGAAGGGCTACTGATGTGGAAATCTGCCTAAGGAGTCGGCGGTATCCAGCCCACAGTGGATGGTAAACTTCACTGCGTCTCTCCCCTCGGCAACTGCACGGGAGAGCATGGCCCGGGCCTCCTCCGGGCACTGGGGCAGCACCTGTGCTACCGTATCCCACACAGAGTGGGTGAAACGGCCCAACAGACATGTGGTGTTTACCGACCGCAGTCGTAAGCTGGAGGAAGAAAACATGTTCTTCCCAAGGTGGTCCAATTTTTTGGATTCCAGATCGGGTGGTGCATTAGGGAAGGCGCCGGTGGAGGTGGAGGTTTGGACCACCAAGCTCTCAGGGGTTTGGGGAGAGGAAAGAGGGGTTGCCCGGGGCCGGGCGGTGGGGTCGGGCAATCATCCTGTCCACAGGAGCCCTTGTGTTGGGCCTGGACCACGTGCCCAAAAGGATGTCCGTGAGGGCTTCATTAAACGGCAGCAGGGGCTTCAAAGAGCTCGCTGCCGGTTGAAGCACCTCTGTCAGGAGGTTAGTCCTGACTACCACCGTAGGTAGCTCGAGGTGGAGAGCCTCGGCCGCCCTACGCAACACCACTGCGTAGGACGCTCCCTCCTCCGTAGTGCCCGGTAGGAGGAGACAACATTCCAAGGTCTGGTGAGGTATCCAGATCACTGGCTTCCTCCAGTTCCTCTCTCCAGACCTATTCATAAACCAACTGGTCGGTTAAAGGGTCCCCAGACTCCTCCGAGTCCTCCTCACCCTCCTCTGGCTCCCAATCTGGTCTCAAAGAGCAAGGGTAATAGAGGGGCAAAAAAGTACATGTCGACGCCGGATCTAGAGTCGGTCGAATCCGGTCGGACTCCGTGTCTACCTCGAGGTGGAGGCTGGGGTCGACGTCGGCTGGGGACACAGCTGACGCCGGTTGCGGACGTGGTGGCGGTGGAATCGGCGACGGGGGAGGCATAACAAGGTTCACCTGCGCCGATCCGGATCCAGGCCTAGATCCAAGCAGACCCTGCGGCGCCGAGGCCGAAGCAGAAGGCGCCGAAGGTCCTTGGTCCCCAGCTGAGTCCGCGGGGCCCAAAGGGCGCACCGGCACAGTCAGGCTGCCCAAAGGTGGCGTGCATCGCTTTGTAAAACTGATGAAGCTGGGCAGGGGTTGCTCCTCGTCCCGGGAAGAGGGGGAAACCCAGAGCCGGCCCCACGGGCTCCGCACGCGGAGCCGCAGGAGGGGCACCACCCGCATCCCTAGTTGCGGCCGATGGACAGGGAGAAGTCGAAGAGCGACGATGCTTCTGCGACATCTTCTCGTGCTTCGACTTACCTGACACAGAGTGTGAAGACTTAGATGAAGAATGGTGTTGGCTCCGCGACCGGTCCCTCGACCTCCTATGTGACCGAGACCTCGAGCGACGCGGAGCCGACTGCCGGGCCTCGAGTAGCTTTCGGGATCGCTCCCACAAAGACTTCAGGGCCATGGTCTGCCAGTCGGAGCCAAACTTTGGGTGGTGGTCGTGCTCCAGGCAGTAGAGGCACATGCGGTGCAGATCCGTCATCGACATCAGTCGGTTACAGGACCGCAAGCATTGAAGCCGGGCAACCCTTATGCACCAGAAGTCGATGGACTCAAAAAACAAAGTTGACAAAAGTCAAGAAAAAGTGGCACATGCGGTGCAGATCCGTCATCGACATCAGTCGGTTACAGGAAGCGCAAGCCTTGAAGCCGGGTATCCCTTCTGCAAGAGGAGTGGATTTACTCAAAAAACTAAGTCGACAAAAGTCAAGAAAAAGTCAGTCAAAAAGTGACTGGAGGTACAGCTCTCTCCAGATCTGCGCTTGCTGGTGCGAAAAAATAAAGAACTGACGCCAGCGCGCGATGGCGGCGTCTATGTAGCTACTGCGACGTCATCCCGGCGACCACGACGGCGAACGCGGAGTCGACCGACGCCACCTTCCGACGCACAGGGGTATTGCTGACAAAAAACTTTGCGGATTCAATCTGACACCTGGGTGTAATTCTAAGGTAAGAAATGTATAACTAACTGTTTCTTTCAGATGTTATCTTCACTAACAGCTGGGTTCTTGTTAAGATACATTGTAAAAGAAAAACGTCTAATCCCTCTTACCCCTAACTAAAGTGAGCTTTTATTTTCTAGAAGTCTATTGGGACCTAACAGGACTTTTAGTAATTTGGAAAAATGTGTTAATTCAAAAATCAGAATTCTAATGACAATTTAAGAGTTCTGTCGTGTGATCAGGTGTTGACCAAGTCAGTCCAACAAATGCAAAGTTATATATCCTGCCACTCATCCACCAATGTAGGTAGCGGGCTCTGTATATACTATACCAAAAATTAGTTATAGTGTGCACAGAGTCCAGTGGAACCCCACAGGTAGGCAGAGGTAAAAGTAGATAGCACCTTACTCTCTATTTGAGGTAGTGTGGGCGAGAAGTAAGGCTTTATCAGAAGGTAGTGTTAAGTATTTTTTGTACACACTCAGGCAGCAAATGATGTCACACACTCAAAGACTTTACTCAGACTAATTTGTTTGTATCAAAAATATTATTATGTTATTTTATTTCTTAGAACCAAGCCAATACTTGTGCAGGTAAATGAAATAAATGTTTTGCAAAATCTTATGCAGGGGGACGTGGTCTCGCTACGAATGGAGTGGGACGCATGCCGGAGGAGCTCCAGTCAGCCGCTGCCTTCTTAAGCTTTTACTGCGGCATCAGGGCTTTCCCGGTGATGCTGTCTGGAGTGCATGGACACCGGAGGTGATCGGGAATCTCTTGCCCGTTCGCCACATGCCTTGGACTTCTGGTGGTGGCACTCTTGGCGGCTCTGGTGCCGAGGCCCGGCTTGAATGTCCGCCATTTTCTATCTCCTGAGTTCCTGAGAATCCCCGCGCAGCGAGAACCTACATTTCCCATACCACGACACCCCTGGGGGACTTGCCTGCTTCCCTGGGGTCCGGCGCAGAGGTCCGGCGGCCGAACCCTTTGCTTTGGCGCACAGAGGGTGTGTTGCCCC
Source organism: Triturus cristatus (assembly GCF_964204655.1). NCBI lineage: Eukaryota > Metazoa > Chordata > Amphibia > Caudata > Salamandridae > Triturus > Triturus cristatus. Next base: position 1,148,409,742 of record NC_140589.1, read on the forward strand.
GCGGCTGCTTTGAGGGCAGCCATCTTGGGCCTTCCAACGCGGTACGAGAAATCGGGCCACCGAGCCCTTGGCTGCCTTCAGGTGACGCTGCTTGGGGCGCCTGGGCACTGGAGGTAACTGGACACTGTTTGCCTGTTCGGGGCCCGCATTGGACTGCTGGTGACGGTGCTCTTGTTGGCCATTTTGAGTCTCCCAGGCCCCGGAGAGTTCCCAGACAACAGGGGCCTGCTATGACACTCGGCGGGGGGCCCTGCCTGATTCCCTGGGGACTGGAGCCAAGACCTGGCGGGTTGGGCTCATCGCTTTGGCACACGGAGGGTGTGTAGCTCCGCAGCTCTTGGGAGTGACGCCACCTTGGGTCCTCCGGCGAGGCACGGGAGAATGACCCCGGAGTCCTTGGCTGAATTTCCAACACAGCATCAGCTCTCCGGAGATCCTGTGGGGCTGCCTCCCGTGCTGAGGTGAGGGGCGACTCCCACCGGATCCCCCCCTCCTCTCTTTGCTGCCGGCCCACGCCGCACCTGGACCCTGGACTGGCTTTCTTGCCCCCCTGGCCTCTCCCTCTCGAAGGCCTGCTGGTTGAGCATCTCCCACTGCTCGCAAGAACTTGAGGCACTGTATCTATGCGGAGCCCTCACCTTCTGCCTGGGGCGCGACTGTTGAGGGCCCTCCCGCTTCTACCTTCCTGAATCCTGCTGTCGGGATGCGTTGAGGCCTCTTGGTGACTCACATTGCGGGTCTGGTTCAGTGCGGGCACCTCGTTCAAACACTTCTGTGGTGCCTATCCCCGCGAGTGACCTCCTCCTCCTGTTACATACCTGGATCCGGCTCCTGTGGGGCTGGGGGAACCACCGCATCTGCTGGGACTTTACAAGGGACTCACGAGGTTCTCTCACTCATCCAGCTTGTGATCTCGGCCCTCACACGCAGCATTTGAGGGGCCTGAGGGGGAGGGCACTGGACTCTGACAGGGCAAGCTATTGCTACTCGCTCCTTTGCTGCGGATTGCCCTGCTACTCCACACGGTGGTTGCTTTTACTATATGCAGGGGGAGGCATTAGGCCTTCTGCTACACCATTCTGCCCTGGCTCCACATTCGGCGCATGAGTACAGGAGAGATCATGCCACGCTCTAAGGCTGGGAAGGACACGGCTGCACCCCCGAAGGACAATCCTGTGAAGGCCCTGTGGAACAAACCTGGTTCTACCCCTGCTGCGGCTATGGCTTCTTCGATGGGGGGGCCCCTCCGACCCTGTTACTCAGTCTTTCACGGCCAACTTTTTTGCAAGAGCTCAAGTCCGAAATTGGATCTCTCTGATCTGAGGTATAAACCTGCGTTAAGGATCTCAGGAGAGATGTCACAGAAATAGGAGGAAGAGTGGATGATCTTGAGAAGATGGTCGATGCTCGCACGGAGGATCAAGAGCAACTCTGGCAACAACTGGCCCTCTTGGGAGGAACATATTGAGCTCCAAATTAAGCAGGAGGACTTAGAAAACCGGAGCCGCAGTAACAATCTGCGCCTGAGAGGTGTACCGGCGGGGGCAGAGGGCTCTGACATTATGACTTTCGTTGGGGATCTCAAACAAAATCAAAGGGGATGACGATGCCTCTCCGCCTGCACTTGATCGAGCTAATCGTGTGTCTGGACCTTCTGGTCGCTCCGGTCTGGTCCCCGACATATTGCCCAGGATCCACTTCTTCACTGAAAAGGAGGCCATTTATAGGCAGCACGTTCCAAGTCAGAGTTAACTTACAAGGGTTCTCCCATACAGTTATTTCAGGACCTTGCTCCTACTATGCGCCGTCGCCGCAGGGACTTCAAACCAATCACCGATAAACTTCGAGAGTTGGGCGTCGAGTACCAGTAGGGCCATTCATTTGCGCTCATCTTTCAATGGGAATCCAAGCGCTGGGTGCTGCGATCCTTTCAGGAGGCCTCACTACTGCTCCACCTTCCAATTACTTGTCTGCCGCCCAGCCCTTCACGACTGCCTTCTTTGTGCTGAGAGCCTGCGAAGTCACAGTGGGCTAGAGTGCCCAGACCGCGGCGCCTGTCTAAGCAGGGGGAGCACTCCTCTTCCCCAGCCAAACAGGACATCATTCAACATCTTCGCTCCCTGGACGGCGGGTGGTCCCCCTCCTGCTCTCAGCCTAAGGAGACCTGAACGATTAGCCATAGCTCAAAAGGACATCATTTATTTTCGTCCTCAGCTGTTCCCCACGGAGATGGAGTTGGATTCTCATGCTCCTTGCTTGTTCACTCTTTGCCCTGACCATAACGTGGCAGCGGTGCCGGTGTGCACCTCCGGACAGCGGTGCTGATCTTCTGCGACCCGCTCCCCCTCCTATTACTCGGAGAGAGACATCTCTGGGATGGCTTGTGCCACTGAGCCTAGCTTGCTCCTAGACTGGAATAGGTCATGTTGGCCACATTGGCCGCTGTTCAATTTGGATACTTCGCTTGTTTTTTCTCTTTCCTCCTTTTCTTTTCTCCTTTTTTCTTTCCTGTTTGGAGGGAGGGGGCGGGGTCTTGCTATTATGTGTGCGGCATTTCTCGACCGAGGGCTGTTAATTGCTGTATTGGCCCCTCTTTACATTGTGCTGGGCATTGTGATATATTCTGGCTATGTTTGCTTTTTATAGAGGACTGACTGGGAGGTTCGGGTGGCGCTGCCTTATACTCTATTTTCCCCACTCGTGATGGTGCATGTATGTAGTCTGCTATTACCATGACTTCTGTACCCTGTTTGAAACTTCTCTCCCTTAATGTAAAAGGTCTTAACTCCAACAAGCGCCGCCAATTTTGGCATTATCTATTACAACATAATCCAGATGTTATCTTCTTACAGGAGACTCATCTGTTAAAGGCGGACATTTCCCGCATGGCTCAACCTAGATTCAACCTAGATTCCCCCTCCAATACTGGACATCTGCACCAAAACAGCAGGGGTGGCTATCCTTTGCAGGACAGGTACTCAACAGGGGGTTCCCAAAGTCGTCTGTGGAAAGATGGTCGATTCCTTAAACTGGATGTCCAGATTGGGTCGCAGACATTCACGCTTTGCAAGATTTATGCTCCCAACCAAGTGCAGGATCTCTTTATTATATTTATGTGACTATAGGTACTCCTTCTCTTCCGTTTTGAAGGCTCATGGGGCATTATCTGGGTGATATAAGAAACCCATTCAGCAATATACCTACTGGGGTATAGTATACTGTGCATGTTAAATTTATGTGCACCACTTAGTTAGGATTATATGTAAATACACAGTTATTTTGATTTTTGAGTGGAGAAGGGATCTCTTCTAGGTTCTGATGAGAAGCCAGGGGAGGGCTTCGAAACATGTCGACACAGGAGACACTGCTCACTAAAGTATAGTATCTCCATCTCATTCCCCACTTTTAACGACACCAGCTCAAAGGAACATTAAAATTTATTTTTTCCACGGAGCAAGGTATTTGGTAATTTTTCACCATTCACTCACGTCTGACCCTTCCACTCACACTCCTACACCACACATAGTACTGTTTTTCTTAACAAGTGCTCCCACGCAGTCGTAGATCGCAGCACGCCCCGTCCCGGGGCGGGAAGACCCCGATGATGAAGCATGCTACCAAGGCTCCTTTTGGTGGGTGAGGGGTATTTTAACAAAGCTGTGTGCTTTTCACCATTGTAGGAGACACACGTAGTCTGGAGGAACACTTCTATACTTTCCCATAAAGGTGGATCCCTTTGTTTTTTGACAATATAACTTGAGGAGGACGTATCCACCTCTTCTGCTCTTTTGAGCATTACCTCTTCACTCCCTTCTTGTGTTACTTTGAACACACGATGACCCACCAGCTTATTCTGGGGGGTGATTTCAACCTAGTGTCGGATGCGGGACTAGACCGTAATGAAGGCTCTGTCCATGAGGCGGGGGCCATGTCCGCTTCTGTGAAAAAACAACTTATTGATCTCGGATTAATAGACATCTGGCGCTACCACTCTCCAGCTATGCGAGGCTACTCCTATTATTCCCATGTCCATCGTTCCTTCTCCCGCATTGATTATCTATTTGTGTTGCATTCCCTGATATGTGAAGCCCTCTTGGCGTCTATGTCCGATATCTCGATCTCGGACCATACCCATGTGGAACTCCTGTTGCACAATCGCACATCTCACTCACGTCAACCTCCTCGTAGAAGACTCCCTCCCCAGGTTCTCCGAGACCCCGTGGACGTATCCGAGCTACGGGAAGCTATCATATCCTATTTCTCGTCCAATGACCGACCTCAAACTCCTTTCCCCGTGGTCTGGGACGCCTTTAAAACCACGATTCGGGGTCGCATCACTTCTATTGCGATAGCTCGGGCGGCTCGCCTCTTTGAGGACAATCTGTCCCGTGACGGGTCCAACGTCTGCAGCCGCGCTGGGGCTGTTGCTGCGCAGGCCTGTGGCTCTGAAGCGAACATGTTGGGAAGCGAAAGGAGCGAAAGGCAGAGGAGGGCGTGTGGCCAAAAGGCCCAAGGACTTGGCCGTAGCCCGGGAGTCCTTAAAACGCTCCGACGCACTATCCGCCTTGTTGCCAAAAAGGCGAATGCCATCAAAGGGCATGTCCATGAGAGAGCTCTGGACATCCCCGAGAAGACAGTAGTCCTCAGCCAGGTGTGACAACGGAGCGCCACTGTCGTGGAAATCGCTCTGCCCAGTGAGTTGGCAGTGTCAAGGCCACATCGAATTGTGATAGCCTGAGAGAGCACTGTCCAGGCCTCCTCCGGACACTGAGGCAGCACTTCCGCCACCAGATCCCACACAGAGTGGGAATAACGGCCCAAGAGGCATGCGGTGTTCACAGATCGCAGCCCTGAATTGGCGGAAGAAAAAATATTCTTCCCAAACTGTTCCGGTCTCTTGGATTCCCTATCCGAGGGTGCGGGAGGGAAGGCGCTTTGGGACGTGGAGGCTTGGACAACCAAGCTCTCAGGGGTGGGGTGTTGGGATCTACAGGAGCCCCTGTGTTGGACCTGGACCTGGTGCCCAAAAGAACGACAGAAAGTAACTCATTAAAAGGCAGCAGTGGCTCCACAGAGGTAGTTGCCGGCTGAAGCACTTCTGTCAGGAGGTTAGTCCTGACGGCCACAGTAGGGAGTTGGAGGTGTAGAGCTTCGGCCGCCCTACGCAACACCACTGTGTAATTAGCACCCTCCTCCGTAGCCACGGTAGGAGAAGTTAGCATGCCATGGTCAGGAGAGGTGTCAAGACCACTGGCATCCCCGAGATCCTCTGCCCAGTCCGGGTCATACTCTCACTGAGCTGCGAGAGGGTCCTCAGACCCCTCCCCGTCCTCCCCTTCCTCCGAAGGCTGGTGGACAGGCCTAAACTAAGGAGGCTGGACATAGGGATAGAAATTCCCCATCGGCGTCTGAATCAGCGTCGAGCGATGCCGTACCAGCTCTGTGTCCACATTGGGGTTGAGACCGGGGACGACGTGGTCCGGTGCCACGGGCGACGTCGGAGGGGGTGCCGGCGAGGTCGACGGTGGTGAGGGTGTCACGAGGTCAACAGGCGTCGACCGAGATCCAGCCGTGGATCCTTGGGGGCCCTGCGGCGCCGGGCCGAAGCTGACAGCAATGCCGGAGCCAGAGCCGCCGACAGTAAAGGGTGAGGACCCTCAGTCGGGCCCGCGGGGCCAGAAGGCGCGCCGGCCGGGCCAGACGGCCCAATGAGGCAGGCCATGGCTGCCAGAAATTTCTGCCGCTGGACCGGAGTCGCCGACAGACCCGGGAAGGGTGGGTAGGTCGACGGCGACACTGTAGGCTCTGCCAGAGCTGCAGGGGAAGGCACCACCCGCACCCTCAGGCGCGACGGGGAGTCTGTGAGCGATGCCGCTTCTTCGACTTCTTATGAAGCTTCGTCTTACCTGACCCCTAGTGTGAAGACTTCGATCCCGCCGAACGATGGCGATGGCTCCGTGACCGGTCCCTCGACCTCCTACGGGACCGGGACCTTGAGCGGCGCGTAGCCGACTGCCGGACTTCAAGCAACTTTCGGGACCGCTCCCGCAAAGTCTTCGGCGCCATGGCCCGGCAGTCGGGGCACAACTTGGGGTCATGGTTGCGCCCCACGCAGTAGAGACACACATGGTGCGGGTCCGTCACCGACATCATACGATGACGGTCCCTGCAAGACTTGAAGCCGGGCATCCCTACGGCACCAGAAGTCGATCGATTTGAAAAGAAGAGACAAAAAGGCCTTGTAGAACTCAGTCAAAAAATGACTGGAGGTACCGCTCTCTCTCCGGATCTGCGCTTGCTGGCTTGGCAAAAGAAAGAACGAATGTCAGCAGGCGAGGGCAGCATCTAAGTAGCTGCCACGACGTAATCTCGGCGTACTGCTGACAAAAACTTTCCGGATCCAGTCTGACGCCTGGGGGTAATTCTAAGGTAAGGAATCTATCACTAGGTGTTTCTTTCAAAATTAAGTCGCGGTCGTGGGGGTCCTCGAGAAAGAGAATGCAGGCGTCGGTTGGAGAATCAAGGCAGGTCAGAGATCAACAGATCTCAGGTCAGGATTGCCGGGGAGACCACCTCGTGATGTTGGGGCACTCGAACTCGGGCCGTGGGCGTCGGGTGCAGAGTGTTGCAGACTTGTGGTTTTGGCTGGGGCCAGAGTCTGTTGGTGAGCAAATCCGGTGCTCACGGGAGACAAAGTCAATGGCTTGGAAGGCAGGGCAGGTCCTTCAGGTTCTTAAGGATGCTGGCGGCAGGACACACCGAGATTTTGCTGGTACAGGCTCGAGGTGGGGACAGGCCGGTAGGGCTGGGGCCAAATCAGCGGGGGTCCTCCTCTTCTTAGTTTTAGCAGGGCTTCTTCAGTCCTTCTTCTTGTCGATTTTTGTCTGAGGAGGCAAGGTTCAGGGTTGCCCATAAATACTAGATTTAGGGGGGTTACAGGTAAGTAAAGGTTGGGACCTTCCTTGAGGTGGGTACCCCTATTATGCCACCCTGCAAGATGGCGGGGACTGAGAGTTGTGATTAACCTCGCCTCCCCCAGCCGAGCGGTGGGGTTGGCAAAGGTGAGCACAACTCCCTACCTCACTTGGTTTTCCCGCTGATTTTCCCACCCAAATTGGGGGTCTGAACCGGTGGGGGCCAGTTGCTGGAAGCAGCAAAGGCCTGGGGTAGTTCTCAAAGGCGACAAGCCTTTAAAGTTTCCCTTTGTGGACCCTGCCCATCCTGGGGAAGAGGCTTGGCACCTTGTCACAGGATGTGCATTGTTTCAGACCCCCCGAGAGCAGCAGGCTCTCGACCCAGGTGTCCAAAAACATGCCTGGTGGTGGCAGCTAAGAGCAGCCACTCAGTCAGGACACTAGTGTCAGGTCGTTTTTCAGGTGCATCTCTAAGATGCCCTCTGAGTGCATTGTTCATTAAATCCCACACTGGCATCAGTGTGTGTTTTAATGTACTGAGAAGTTTGATATCAAACTTCTCAGTTTTCAGTAAAGCCATTACGGTGCTGTTCATAATGACAAACTTCCAGCACCAAATGCTCCTAATGGCATTACTGCACTTACAATGTATAAGAACGGATTTAGACATCGTAGGGGTAAGGCTCATGCACCTGTACCCTCCCCACTGGTATAGTGCACCCAGCTAGAGGGCTGGCTGATCTATGCCAGGGCAGTGGGTTGTAGGCATAGCATACAGGGATGTGTGCCATGTCGACTCTTAACTTTGTTCTGCACCAAAAAAAAAAAAGCCTGCAATGGCACAGTGTGTGTGTGTGTGTATAAAGGTACAGGGCCTCCAAGGGTGGCACAATAAGTGCTGCAGTCCTTAGAGGTCTTCCCTGACCACAGTGCCTTGATACCTATGGTACCATTTACAAGGGTCTGACAATTGGGTTTTGTTTAAATGCTGTTTTAGGAAAGAACAAAGGCCCTGGGTACTTGTTTGGCAGGAACCCAGTGCACACTCACTCAAAGTACATCAGCAGTTTAGCAAAAAGTGGGGGCAACCCTGCAAAAAAAAAAAAAGAGGGCACTTTCTTACAACCACTCTGGACGTGACAAAGCAGAGCTGCATATAAGAGGCACCCTGAGCACTGACATTAGTTTTCTCCTTCCACACTCCCAGATGCAAAGAATAGTAGAAACTGTCTGAAACAGTTTTGCAGGTTTCTAACTTGGGACCTTTTTGGATGTTAAATAAGCCATAAAATAGGACGAGAAGGTGGGAGATCAGTGTGGGATCAGAGTAGTCATCAAAATAGCATTTCAAAGGTGGGTAACTTGTCCTTCTGATAAACACTTCTAGCTGCAGATTACGCACTATTAGAACAGATACCATACCAGTATCTCCCAAAGGTGAAGGAACTGTAGTGGATTCCGAGTGCAAGTTTCTTCAGAACGGAGCAGATGAAGTGATAAACAAGTTACTTACCTTTGATAATGCATTATCTGGTAGTGACTCTTTCCAGCTGCATATTCCTTACCTTTGAATGTCCCAGGAGTTCTGAATCCAGCCTGATGTCTGGGAAATTCAAAGGTAAAGAATCTGCAGCTACACGTCTCTATCAGATCTTCCCGCGGCACATGACCTGCGTACATGACTCCCAATACCTAATGGTGCGGGTGGAAGGCATTTCTAAGGGATGACTGCCTAACTGTTAGACTGCATCTGAAAACATTTCAGCAGAATTTCTGCATGTCGGCAGGTAGTGCCATGTAGCTCTGCACTGCAGCCATTGCAGTCCAGAAATAATGTGAGACTATATAGGCATCACTCCCAACCGCTGAAAAAGTGGACTCATAGCCTAGATGTCCTGAATCCCAAGCAGAGGTGGGAAGGCACAAGTTACAGTAGTGTCCAGTAATGCCCCTATGAACAGGTTGCGCTGAGAGGACACCAGGTGAGAATTGGGTACATTTATCGAAAACCCCAACTTAAACAACAGTTGTGTTGCAACCTGCAAATGATACAGCACCATCTCTAGCGACTTTGCTTTGAGCAGCCATTCGTTCAGATAGGGAAAAACTGGAATCCCTGACCTTCTGAGATTAGCTGCCACCACAGACATCACCTTTGTGAAGTCCTGAGGTGTGGAAGTAAGGCTGAACGGAAGGACCGCAAACTGGTAATTTTGAGACCCCACCGTAAAATGGATATACTTCGGATGTGACTTCAGGATGTGAATGTGAAAATACGCATCCTGTAAATCGATCAACACCATCCAGTCTTCCTTTTCCAGTGCAAGAAGAACCTGGCCAAGGTCAACATTTTGAATTTGTCTTGTTTGAGGTAAGAATTCAAAACCCTGAGGTCAAGGATCAGCGGTAAACGACTGTCCTTTTTGGGCATCATGAAGTACAGAGTGTAGCACCCCTGACCCCTTTCCTGCTCCAGAACCACCTTGATTGCACCCTTTTGCAGCAATGACAGGACCTTCTGTTGGAGAAGCAGAAGATGCTCTTCTGAGCAGAAGCCCTAACTGGGAAAGAAAGGAGGGGGACTTTCAGGAATGGTAGGGCATACCCAATCTCTAAGATGTTCAAAACCCATAGGTCTGTAGTAGCAGACCTCCAATGCAGTAGAAAATGGGACACCCGCCCTCCCATGAAACAAGCATGCTTTAGGAGGGTGGAGCTAGAGCTGCTTCACTGCCACACCACTGGAGGGGCAGAAGAGGAGGAGGAGACTTGCTATTGTGCAGCACCCCGCAGACCTTTCCCCTGTAGAACCAGTACAAGGAATTTGCCTGCTGTTGCTTGGTATAAAAGGACAAGTTCTTCCAAAGCCACGAAACTTGCAGAACTGCTCAAAGCTCCTCGGTTGAGATTGAAGCCCCAAATACCTTGCTGTGGCTTTGCTGTCCTTTAAGCGCAGCAGCGCCGAATCCGCTTTAGCCCAGAATAGGCGCGATCCATTGAAGGGCAAATGCAGCCTGGATATGAGGCGAGAATCCCGAACCACGCAACAGTGCATGCCTCTTAGTTCCCACAGACAATCCCATCAACCTGGCTACTGAGTGGGCTGTGTCCAGACCAGATTGGATCACTTGGCGGGCAGCTTCTTTGGCATCTGACAACACCACTGAGAAATGCCCTTGTACCTCCTCGGGCAACTTTAGGACAACCTCCCTGGCTGAGTGCATGAGGGCATGGATATAGCAACCCAAAAGGCATGTGGCATTTGTGGATTTAAGGGCCATACTCCCTGATGAGAACACCTTCTTCGCTGATAGCTCCATGTGCTTTGACTCCTTATCCGCAGGTGTAGATGTGAAGGAACCCCCAGAAAACCTTGAGGAGCACAAAGCCTGGACCTCCAAGCTTTCTGGCGAAGGATTGGTGGACAGGAATGCAGGATCCCCCAAAACCACCATACCTCCTTGCCACAGTTGAAGTGGACATTGGCTTTTGCCAGACATCCAGAATGGGCTTTGTCAGCGCTTTATTGAAGGGAAGCAAAGGTTCTGAAACAGAGGAAGAGGAATGAAGCACCTCTGTAAGAATATTAGATCTTAACTCCGCTGCAGGAAGCGGCAACTCCAAGAATTCTGTAGTCTTTCTGATCACATCATATGTGGTCACCTTCTGTGTTGGTAGGCCCCTTGGTGATGAAAGCTCCCACTCAGGAGGGGTGTCCAGGCCACTAGCCTCTTGCAAACCCTCAAAATCCGAGTGAGGATCTACAATCTCTCCTTCCTCAGCCCCTCCATGCGCCTCCTGGTACTTTTCCTCCAACTGCCTTTGAGCCTCACCGAGATCTCATCCTCAGAATCGGGGTCGTCGACGCCAGATGTGGCGCCAGTGAATTTGAGATCAGCGTCGAGGGGAAGTCCACAGGAACAGGAATCGAAGCCGGTCGAGTCTGCACCAGTTCAGAACTGGACAGCGACACGGATGACCCATCTAGAGGAGCTCCCTCCAAGGACTGCACCATTGTTGAACATCTCGCCATCAGAAGAGGCCAACTTCGTGGAGTCATAGGCATTAGAGGTGCCTGGGGAAAGTGAGGTGGCAAACCTCCCAGGGAATATGCTAATGGACCCATGGGGCCAACAGGAGCACCAGTAGGGTTCACAGCTCCAGCGAACAAGCCAAACATTGCATTTACAAAATGTGACGGATTCAAACCCGGAGCTGGGAAAGCAGAATATGCCTGATCCAGTACCACAGGCTCTGGAGCCATTGGAGGAGGCATCAAATTTGGCTCCGGTTGCAGTGGCGAAGATCCCGAAGCCAGTGGAGAAGTGGTTAACTTGGGCAACGTTGGAGGCATTGCATCTAATTGGAGCCGGTGGAGTCACTGTTTTCGGAGCCGGAGAGGGGCCACAGACACCCCAGGTGAAGGAGTCAGAGAGATCTCAACCCTACGATGATGTATTGTACTTGGGGACACCGACTTCGGAGTCGGATCCTTCAAAGAGTGACGCTGAGAACCATGATGCCGCTTTGTCTTGTGCTTCTTAGAACACCTCGAAGTGTGTGTAGTTGGCAGCTTCGAGCGGGTCCATGACCTCCCCATACCTCTCTTCTGCTTTTTGGCCTTGGCCATGAATAATTTGACCTCCCTCTCCTTTAGCGCTTTTGGATTTGTGCGCTTGACGCATAACGAGGCGAAAGCAGGAAGAACCGGATGAATGTACGGCAAGCTTTTGAGACAGTAATGTGCGGGTACGGCAGCAATGAGAAGAGAGCCAGGGTCCCCCTAGGTGATTCAAGGTTACAGTTACAAAGGTGCTTAGAGGATACCTTTACTGCTGAATGGGGATAGAGTGTATTCGAAAATAAGAAGTTGTTGTTGTTTTCGATTAGCCTGGACAAGACGTCAGATAGAGTGTACCCCTGTCCTGAGGAAGCCAACAAGAAATTGGGGGCTGAAACGTAACCGCGTCGACATACACATAAAGGAGGAGTCCAAACATTTTTTTTTAATGAAACATTAGTTATTTTGCGCACACAATTGATTGAGATAGAGGAGTGACACCTCTGGCGCTAAGAGGACTACCTCTGAATGTATCACTTAGAAGTAGAAGTGTACATGGTAATGAAGTAGTTAGGGGAATGTATATGTTGTGTATATGGTTGATATTGTATATATGTATTTTGTTATTACTTATGTTTGATTAGTTTTTTATGTTTTGTGTTTAATTCAATGTGAATAAATATGTCATCTTGAGACTCGCCGATAGATATTTGTACCCGACAAATGATTTTTGAATAATTGTGCTAACATAAATATTATATTGCCAAGGTAATTTGTGGTTCCTTGTGCAAAAATAAATGAGAGATTGATCCCTCTATACCATTGGTTTTTTATACTATAGATCTTTTATACTATAGATGTCCCGACATCATGGTCTGACGAGAACACCATAAACAATCTTCATGGGGTCAGTGATAGACATCTGGACCAACATTCTTTGTATCGCTTGAAACCGGACGTCCTCAGAATAGTCATCTTTGACGGCTAGAAAGTCACGACTACAGCAACAAAGATACTGCCGGAAATGGAGAGCCCGGGAAAAAAATGTTACTCCTCGATGGTACGGAAAAAGGGAACTGACGGCAGCACGCCGGCGAGGTCTTCTTATGGCTCTGATGACGTCACTCTGAGTCGCGTGCAGAGCTCTTCTATTGTAACGTCCTCGTTGATGTGGGAGAGCTGAGGAGAAAAGCTTCAGTGGAATGCTGCACATTGGGGTAATTCAAAAGGTGAGGAATCCACAGGCAGATGTATCCATCAGAAACTTGCCTGCAAAATCGTCAAAGGACAAGAGTTGACCCTCTTAAAAGAAATCACCCAGTACTTGTATAAATGCTGTTGCCCAGATTTTAGGATCCTAGGGTATCTGGGCACATGCATTTCCCATGAGACTCGAAAGGAGAATTGCAGGTGCATATGGGATAACACCAGTCATTGATACGCAGAATTCACTGAAAGCAACAATGTGCTATGCATTATAGAAGGAATTAGGGGTCAAAGTATTTTTTTTAACCAGTGAAGAGTCATACCATCTCTATTAAACTTCATGCAGCTGCCAATGCGGCTGTGTCATCCAGCTGATTACTGGATAGCCAGCAATATACCCAATGTGGTTTGGCCACAAAGTAGTAGCACTCAAAGCTTGAGGTTCCCAGCCCGCCCTCTCCACTGGAAGCCGCAATGTTGCTAATGCCACTCAGCAGAGCCAGCCACAGGGCGTCTAAGCCATGAAAAGATTTAACCTGGAGGTATAGTGGTAATTGCAAAAGTAATGTTGCAGCCAAAGGAGCATGACCATTTTGGACAGTGCTACTCGACCCATTGCTTATAGCTGCAGTGTCTTCTAAAAGGCTATGTGGCTGGTGTCATCATCCTGGTAACACTACCATCCATCAAGTCCTGTCCATGGTTATGATAGGGTTTATACTTAAGTAATTAAAAGTGTCTCCCTGACACTGAGGTGTCTCTCCTCCAATGAGTACATGCACCTCTGTGGTATCAGGAACAAGAGAAAACAAGCATGATTTGTGCCAGTTGACCCTCAGATGCAAAACTGAGGCAAAAGTTAAGTGTACCATAGTCGCATCTTTAAAATACAGCAGAATAGCTTCTGTATATAGGATTATTGAATATGTTCAGTCACCTAGTGGGATGCCCCACAACACACTTTCCATCTTGCTTCGGTCGAATAGCCAGGGATTTAACCTGAAGAGCAAAAAGGAGAGGGCACGTGGGCAGCCTTTTCTAGTCCCTCTTAGAATCACCAATGCCCGATATGTCTAAAGGGACTAGTGTGAATGATCTTTGCAACTGGCTTGAGGTGCACAAAGCTTAGATTACCAAGCTCTCTAAGGAATAGTGGGCTGACAGAGAAGCTGGGTCTTTTGGAGCCGGACAATACTGTCTGATCATTAACCTGCTGAAAGCTAGCGCTGAAGAGGGTTTCTTCCATGCTGCTATGACGGCTTCCGTCAAGGCCTTGTTGAAGGACAGTAATGGCTCAGATGTCAGAGTCGTAGGGAGTGGCACTTCTGTGAGGACACTAGTCTTGACATCGATGCTGGTAGCTGCAAGTCCGGTAACTCAGCAGCTTCCAGTTGACTGATTGGAGAGGGGTGGGAGGTCCATTTGAAAAATCTATGTCCATTTCTGAGCAAGTGTCTAGCCCACTAGCAGAGCATAAACCAGGCACTTCATATGGGTTTTCTACAATACAATCAGCATCACCATGAAAGTTAAGAGGATCAGGTCATGGAGCCTCTGTCCCTATTCTTCCTCTTCAAAAAGGCTTTGTGCCTCCCTTCTGGAATGTTTGTGAGGAGGAGTCTCCATGGGTGGAGGAGGAGGTGGGCAGCTAACTCTTAGTATGGTTCTGGATGCAGCTGGAGTAGCAGCATCAGTGGCTTTATTGGTGGCACTGAGCAGGACACCTATGCTGGGGCCACGTAATTTTGTACTGAAGTGAAAGCTGGTGGAGGTGCTATAGGTACAATGCATTTGGTGCCACTGGCAAGAACAATGGGTGATCCCTGTCCTGCTTCTACAGGGTTAAGGCCTGGCAAAAGTCCTGAATACTGGGTTGAGGAAGCAGCTGAGTCAATCCTCGTCAATGGAAACACTAGGAAAGAGAGAGGGGCCAATATCAAAGGATTTTGTACAGAAGGCACTGGCGCTGATGGCATTGGGAAAGAAAACCATCAAAATTGGCTCCAAGGTTGGATTTGGCTGAGGTGTGAAGCTACTTGGAGCTAAATCTGTTGGCACCATCATGACCAACTCGACTACAAGGGTGAGGATCCTGTAAGAGACCATAAACAGTTTGGCTTTACGCCCGGTAAGGGCCTTAGAATGCAAGAGGAGGTAAGAGTTGCAGGAGAGAGATTTGTGGCCCAATCCAAAATAGCAGAAATAAATGGAACGTGGGTTCATGATGGACATCTTTCCCTTGTAGTCCCTATAGGGCATAAAGCCGAAAGCTTCAAGGGTTAAATTGAAGATTCAGTCTGATGCCTGGATTATTTTATAGCTGAGGAATCTGCAGGTAGAAGTATCCCTCAAACATTTTAATTTTACATCATGAAAACACAAAATGTGCTGACAGTCATCACTCACCTCGTTTGATCGAAAACTTCTTCCTTGCATTCCATGTTTCCAGAATGCTAGAACGCTATCCTGTAAACAAACTAACAAACAAGTTAAATCAATAAATACATAGATCTATTTAGATATAAATTATGAAAACACAAAGTAATATATAAACAATTAAACAAGTTACTTACCTTCAGTAACCCCGTATCTGGTAGAGACTATCTAGATGCAGATTCGTTACCTAAGAATATCCCCAGGTGTCAGACTGAAAACAACAAGTTACTTACCTTCGGTAACTCTTTCTGGTGGATACAGTATCTGTCTGTGGATTCCTCACCTTGTGAATATCCCCTGGGCCAGCAACATTTGGAAATTTTTCGTAGCTCTTCACGCCGACGAGGACAACGTCACAATAGCATGGCTCCGCACGCAGCTCCGCTGACGTCACTAGAGCTGTAAGAGAGCCTCGTCGGCGTGATGACGTCAGTTCCGCCCTTTTTTTCCGGGCCTTCGAGGCACACGGACGGACCGACAACAATATATATACAGTATACACAGTACATAATATTCAAACCAACACACAGTGTGAAGTCAATGCAGGAAAGCAAAATAAATAACATACTTCCTTTGACAGTAACAGATAGATTTTATCACATTATCACTATTGTAGGTATACAAGGGTGGACAACGGGGAGGCGGGTGGGTCAGTGAGGAATCCACAGGCAGATACTATATCCACCAGAAAAAGCGTTACCGAAGATAAGTAACTTGTTCTTTTGATGGCTACATCTGCTAGTGGATTCCTCACCTTGTGAACAGAGTCCCACAGCAGTAACCCAGTATCGGAGGAGGGTGTTCACTCTTCTATACCAAAAAGTCCTGAAGGACGGAACGTGCATAGTGTCCGTCCCTCCTCACCTCGGAATCTATAAGCAGTAATGCTTCGCGAAAGTGTGGAGGGAGGCCAAAGTTGCCGCTCTACAAATGTCCTGCACAGGAACACCTCTAGATAAGGCAGATGTAGAAGACTTTGCCCTGGTAGAGTGAGCCCTTATACCCTCTGGAGGTTCCTTACCGGCCAAAGAGTAACAGATCTTGATGCACAAGATAATCCTTCTGGAAAGGGTGCGCTTGTGCACCGCTCTGCCTTTCCTGCAGCAAATGAAGCCCACGAAGAGCTGGTCTTCCACTCGAAAGTCTTTAATTGTATCGAGGTAAAAACTCACTGCCCTTTTAGAGTCCAAGCGGTGAAGCCGCTCCTCCTACTTGGAAGGGTGAGGGGGAGGATCGAAGGTAGGAAGGGTAATGGACTGCCCCAGATGGAAAGGAGTTACCACCTTAGGCAGAAAAGCAGCCCTGGTCCGGAGTACCATTCTTTCAGCATGAATTGCCAAGAACGGGGGTTTCGAACTCAGAGCTTGAAGCTTATTTACCCTCCTTGCAGAGGTAATGGCAATGAGAAAAGCAGTTTTAAAAGACAATAGCCTTAAGGGACACTTGTGCAAGGGTTCAAAGGGACAACCCATCAAGTAAGTTAAGACAAGATTTAAGTCCCATTGAGGCACAATAAATGGAGTGGGCGGAAATTTGTTGGTAAGGCCCTTAATGAACCGTAACACAATAGGTGATTTAAACAAGGACGGCCGATCCGGCAAGCAAAGGAATGCCGACAAAGCCGATAAATAACCCTTCACAGTAGCTACAGCTAAACCTTGCTGAGCTAGAGAGAGAGCAAACTGAAGGATGTTGGATAAACGAGCCCTCAAAGGGTCAATAGACTTCTCCCCACACCAATGGACAAATTTGGACCAGCTATAGGAATAGATAGACTTGGTGGAGTGACGCCTGGCAGACAAAATCACGTCCACCACGTCAGGTGGGAGAGAAAAAGAATTCAGGTAGCCCGTTCAAACTCCAGGCATGAAGGTGTAAGCTCTGGAGGTGGGGGTGTAGAACCTGCCCCTGCGACTGAGAGAGGAGGTCTGCCCTGAGAGGGAGACGGAGCGGAGGGCACAAGGAGAGGTGGAGAAGATCTGTATACCACACCCTTCTTGGCCAATCCGGGGCGATCAATATGACTTGGGCCCGGTCTTGGCGAATCTTCCTCAGAACCCGAGGAATCAAGGGTATGGGAGGAAACGCGTAAAGGAGATACGAGTCTCATCTCAACTGAAACACGTCCCCCAAAGCTCCCTGCATCGTATACTGGAGACTGCAGAATGACGGGCAGTGAGCGTTCTCGTGAAAGACGTAACGAACCACCTATGGATGGAGCCTCCACTCGTGGTCGGTAGAGAACTGCCGACAGACTGTCTGCACGCACGTTCAGCACTCCGGCCAGATGATTTGCCATCAGACAAATGTGATGATCCTGAACCCAGGACCAGAGACGCAGAGCCTCTCTGCAGAGACAATGCAAACCCAATCCTCCTTGCTTGTTGACATACCACATCGCGGTAGTGTTGTCCGTCAGGACTTGAACCGACTGACCGCGAAGAGAAGGGAGGAAGGCCTTGAGTGCCAAACGTATCGCCCGCAACTCCAAAAGGTTGATGTGAAGCAACCTTTCCTCCGGAGACCAAAGAACCTTGATCTCCAGATCCCCCAGATGCGCACCCCACCCTAAAGTGGATGCATCAGTTATCACTGTGGCCACCGATGGAGGTAGATGGAAGGGCTTTCCTTGAGACAGATTGCCCTCCACGCTCCACCAAGAGAGATCCGCTGCAGCTTCTCTAGAGGTTCTCACAGACTCCCTGAGATCTCCGTTGTGCTGATACCACTGCCTTCAGAGGCACCACTGGAGCGCCCTCATGTGCCAGTGTGCATGGTTGACCAACAGAATGCAGGAAGCAAACAGACCAAGCAGACGAAGGACCTTTAGGACTGCAACGACCGCTCCACTGTATAACACGGGAATCATTTCCTGTATGTCGAGAATCCTTTGTGGAGGTGGGAATGCTCAACACACAGTAGCGTCCAGTACCGCCCCTATGAACAGGTTGCGCTGAGAGGGCACCAAGTGAGATTTGGGCAGGTTTATCGAGAAACCCAATTTGTACAACAGCTGAGTTGTAACCTGCAGATGATGAAGCACCTTCTCTGGCGACTCCGCTTTGATCAGCCAGTCGTCCAGATAGGGGGAAACTGGAATCCCCGACCTTCTGAGATGGGCTGCCACCACTGCCATCACCTTGGCAAACACTCGAGGTGCAGTAGTACGATCAAACGGGAGAACCGCAAACTGATAATGTTGCGACCCTACCGTAAAACGGAGATACTGCCTGTGCGGCTCCAGGATCGGAATATGAAAATACGCGTCCTGCAAGTCGATCGACACCTACCTGTCCTCCTGTTGCAGCGCTTGAAGAACCTGTGCAAGGGTGAGCATCTTGAACTTCTCCTGCTTCAGAAAAAGGTTCAAGATCCTGAGATCCAGGATTGAACGTAGCCTGCCATCCTTCTTGGGTATCAGGAAATACTGGGAGTAGCATCCCTGACCCCTTTCCCGCTCTGGAACCACCTCTATTGCACCTTTTTTCAGTAATGTTTTGACTTCCTCCTGCAGGAGAAGAAGGTGGTCCTCCGAGCAAGCACCTTGGCAAGGAGGGTAATTTGGAGGGAATTCCCGAAAGGGAAGAGCATACCTATTTTCCACAAGATTTAGAACCCAAAGGTCTGTAGTGACCGATTCCCAATCTTGCAGAAAATGGGTAAGCCGACCCCCCACAGGACCAACATGATCCAGAATTGTGGATCTAGGGCTGCTTTGCTGTGGCAAGAGGGAGGGAGGTAGAGGAGGAGGCGGGCTGATGACATTGTGGAAGACCTCTGTTCTTGACACTGTAGGTCTTATACAGGGTATTTTGCTGCTGCTGCAAAACCTCTGTACTTTCTGTAAGAGGAACCTCTAGGCTGCGCCTGCAGGCCCAGAGACTTAGCTGTGGCTTTGCTGTCCTTGAACCTTTCCACGGCTGCATCTGCTTCCTTTCCAAACAGTCCAGAACCATCAAAGGGTAGGTCTAGAAGTGTTGCCTGCACATCTGGAGAGAACGCAGACGACTTAAGCCAAGCAATTCTTCTTGTGGCAACCAAGGAGCCCATGATCCTGGCAACAGAGTCCGCAGTGTCAAAACCACTCTGAATAACTTGACGTGCAGCTACCTGAGTGTCCGACAAGACCTCATTAAAATTCTGCCTGTCCTCCTCAGACAATTTAGGAGCCAGCTGTTTTGCAGAGTCCATTAGGGCGTGGATGTAACGGCCCAAAAGACAGGTGGCATTGGTGGACTTCAAGGCCATACTTGCCGAGGAGAACACCTTCTTGGCTGACTGGTCAAGCTTTTTTGACTATCACGAGGAACATGAGGAAATGCTCCAGAAGACTTATTCGAACAGGCAGCTTGAACCACCAGGCTCTCAGGAGAAGGATGGGATGTTAGATCTCCTGGAGCCGCCCTGTACCTCCTAGCAACAAATTTTGACACTGCTGGAGCTGAAAAGGGCCTCCGCCAAACCTTCATAACTGGCTCAGTGATGGCATCATTGAAAGGAAGCAAAGGTTCTACTACAGTGGAGGGAGAATGAAGAACCTCCGGCAAGATATTGGACTTCAATTCAGGCATTGGGAGCTGCGAGTCTAAGAGCTCCGCTGCCTTCCTTATAACTGTGTGGTAAGGAACCACATACTTAGAGGGAGCATCTGAAGGAGGAGAAAGCTCCCATTCTGGGGACATATCAAGGCCACTTGCCTCCCTTAAGTCTTCAAATAAGTCATCTGACTCTTGAAGATCACCTTACTCCATTTCTTCTGCCCGATACCTCTGCTCTTTCAAAATACTCTGCGCCTCCCGCCTGGATCTTATCCTCGGAACAGGTGGCGGCGGCGCCACACACGACTCCGACGGAGCCGGCGTCGAACATGGATCCGGAGGCACAGCCTGAGCCGAACGAGGTCGAGCTGACGGAGCCGGAGATGAAGGGAACGGCGTCGACGTCCTCGGTGCCGGGAAATGCCAGGACGGCACCGCTGGAAAGAATGGCATAAAGGGAGCCTGAGCATAGGTCTGAGGAACCCCCAAATTAAAGGCCATTGGACCCATGGGACCCGAAGGTGCTCCAGAGGGGTACATTGCTCTTGTAAAGACACCATACATGGCATTCAAGTAATGCGATGGGTCTTGACCGGGGCCAGGGAAAGGTGGGTAAGGGCCCGATAAAGGCTCAGGCTGAGGCATTATCGGACTCGGGCCAATCGGCGCCGACGGTGGAGCCAAAGGAGTCGACGACTCATCAGGTACCGGAGCCTCTTCCGCCGGAGCACACTCCGGAGAAGCTGCAGGCGAAGCCGGACGAACAGGTGAAGCCGGATTCGAAACCGAAGGAGAAGGAGAAACATAGTCCTTACGATGCCGAGGAACCGGAGAAGTCGATTTTGGAGCAGTCTCCTTATCTGAACGGTGTCGAGAGCCGTGCCTCCTCTTCTTCTTATGCTTCTTTGATTTTGAAGCATGACCCGACATGGACTTCGAACCCGACCTTGACCTGGACCTCGATTGCCTTCGACCTCTCTTCTTCTTCGCCATGAACAGCTTGGCCTCTCTTCTCCTTTAAAGCCTTCGGGTTCATCTTACGGCAGCAATAGCACCACTCAACGTCGTGATCCAACAACAGGCACAAGACACAATCTTCGTGAGGATCCGTGATGGACATATGTCCTCCGCACTCTCTACAGGGCTTGAACCCTGACTTCCAGGATGACATCTTCAGGAAAAAAGCAAGAGTAGACAAGAAACACAATCCAGAAATAAAAAGTAACTAGACAAGCTACGGAGAGTCCCAGAAAACTGTTAGCGTCGACGGCATGGAAAAAAGGGAACTGACGTCATCACGCTGACGAGGCTCTCTTATTGCTGCAGTGACGTCAGCGGAGCTGCGTGCGGATCCAGACTATTGTGACGTCGACCTCGTCGGCGTGGAGAGCTACGAAAAATTTCCGAAAGTTGCTTGCGCAGGGGATATTCTCAAGGTGAGGAATCCACTGTCAGATGTATCCATCAGAAAATAAGATTTTCCAGCAGTACCCTTGCTCACCGGTAGATGGCGTAAGTCGGCTCTGCATAGTCATCCAGGCGGGAAATGACATACTCTGTACCTATACAGGTACCACCTTGGTGCGCTGACATCAGTTACTTTCGTGACTTTCCACGACAGGATCGCAGAGCCACGATTGGGACTGACCACTGGAGTTGAAAAGACTAAGATCCTGAAAATGGTGTCCCTTACACCTTTATCGGTTCGCAGAGCGGGGAGGATGGCAGAGTCAGTAAGGAATCTGTGGGTAGGTAGAGTCTCTACAAGATAAGGAGTTACCGAAGTTAAGTAACTTGTTCATATGATAGAGACTTCTACATGCAGATTGCTTACCATGGAATAGATAACTAGGTAATACCTCACCGGAGTAAGTCTGCAAACACGATTAGGCCAAAAAATGCTACAGGACCGAACGGGCAAAGGGCCTGCACGATGGACATGACTGTCCAGGCAGTAATGATTTCTGAATGTGTGCAGTGATGCCCACATCAAAAAGCAAAACCTATAGGCACATTACATGGGCTGAACCCATTTCGTTACATCCACCAAAGCAGAGTTCTATGTACTGGCCTTTATCAACACTAAATCGCGATGACCCCCCCCCCCCCCCCCCCCCCCGCTTGTGACCATTGCCATGCAAAGAATTGCTGTAGAGGGTGCATGTGTAATCTGGTTTATGGCACAATTTCTACACGTTGCCATCATTCCAAGTATGCTCATAGTTCTTACATATATTGGATGGGGTAGCCTGAAAAAGAGGCAGCAGCTCTTGAAATACCATCACCCTCTGGTTGTTGGGGTATGCGGACCCCATGACCGTATTCAGTATGGATCCTAGAAATGGTTGGATCTGTTGAGGTAGGAGGTGAGTGTAGGAAGGTGGCTTTGTATATACTATACCAAAGCAAGGTATAGTGTGCACAGAGTTCAGTGGAACCCCAAAGTTAGCTAGAGATAAAAGTAGATAATACCTTACTCTATATTTGTGGTAGTGTGGGCGAGCAGTAATGCTTTATCAGAGGGTATTGCTAAGCATTTATTGTACACACTCAGGCAAGAAATGATGTCACACACACAAAGACTGAGCTCAGACCAATTTTGTTTGTATCAAAAATATTATTTAGTTATTTTATTTCTGAAACCAAGCCAGGCTTGCAATACTTTGCAATATGTATGCAGTAAACTACAGTTGAATGCAGGTTCAAATGCAGTTGGTTGATTTACAGGTACGTCAATAATATTTTACAGTTACTTTGTAGATTACAGTACACATAACTTCTTGGATTACTTTTTAAGTTACTTTTGCTAATCAGTGTGATATGCCTAGATATCACACTGAGACATTTCCTAGACAAAAAGAACAAGTTACTTACCTTCGGTAACTATATATCTGTAAGAAACATTAGTTAGTTAGATTCCTCACCTTAGAATATCCCCAGGCTGTATCTGGAAAGATTTTTCGTCAGCAATACCCTTGCGCGTCGCTAGGCGTCATCTGTGGCTCCGCGTCAGTCGTCGCGATCGCCGGAATGACGTCGGAGTACTTAGACGCCGCCCTCGCGCGCTGACGTCAGTTCTTGTACATAGCTTTTTGTGCCAGGAACGCAGAGCCATGCAAGAGACCGACACTGGTGCCAAAAAAGTCTAGGGCCCTGAAAGGGATGACCTCAACCCTAGATATCGGTTCGCAAAACGGGGAGGATGGGTGAGTGGGTGAGGAATCTAACTAACTAATGTTTCTTACAGATATATCGTTACCGAAGGTAAGTAACTTGTTCATCTGAAAGTAACACGTTAGTTAGATTCCTCACCTTAGAATAGATACCCCAGCAATACCAACCCCGGTGGTGGGTCTGCAAACCAAGATAACACCAGAAAGTCCTGGAGAACAGAACGGCCAAAGAAGCCGTCTCTCTGGACTTGGCTGTCCAGGCAATAGTGTTTGACAAACGTGCGCAGGGAGGCCCACGTTGCAGCCTGACAGATGTCCTGCAAGGGGACGCCCAGGGCAGTGGTCGCCGCTGTGGCCCGAGTGGAATGGGCCCTCAGCCCTACAGGAGGTTCCTTTTTAGCTAAGGAGTAACAGGCCTTGATACACAAAACAACCCACCGAGAGATAGTCCGTTTGTGCACCGCCTGCCCCTTCTTAGCTCCCACGTAGCCAACAAAGAGTTGGTCGTCCATCCGGAACTGTTTGGTGCGGTCCAGATAGAAAGACCGCGCCCGCTTTGGGTCCAGGCGGTGGAGCCTCTCTTCCTCCTTCGAGGGATGCGGAGGCGGAAAGAAGGTGGGCAGAGTAACAGACTGGCCGATGTGAAAGGCAGTTACCACCTTAGGGCGAAATGAAGGACGAGTCCTGAACAACTTTGTCCGGATGGACAGAAAGGAAAGGGGGCTTAGAAGAGAGAACCTGGAGCTCACTCGCCCGTCTAGCAGAGGTGATGGCAACCAGGAAAGCAGTCTTAAGAGTGAGAAGACGAAGGGGACAATTATGAAGTGGCTCAAAGGGAGCGCACATCAGAAAGGTCAAAACAAGGTTCAAATCCCACTGAGGCATTATGAAAGGGACAGGAGGAAACATGTGAGTAATGCCCTTAAAGAATCGAGAAACAACAGGGGATTTGAAAAGAGAAGGCTGATCAGTAAGCCGTAAGAAAGCAGAAATAGCTGCAAGATATCCCTTGAGGGTGCCCAGAGCAGAGCCCTGCTGGGCCAAGGAAAGAAGAAAGAGGAGAACCTCAGAAAGAGGGGCGGAAAGGGGATCCACAGCCTTTGCTGTGCACCATGCCACAAATTTGTTCCACCTGCAGGCGTATACCGAATTTTAGGGAGGGACGACTGGCTGCCAGAATAACACTAGAGACTTCAGGAGGCAAGACAAATGGCATCAACTGCCGCCGCTCAATCTCCACGCATGGGGTTGGAGGCTGGACAGGTTCGGGTGGAGGACCGTCCCCTGCTGCTGCGACAGAAGGTACTCCTGAAGAAGCAGTCGTATCGCTGGATCGATCGACAGACTGAGTAGCTGGGGATGCCAGTACCTTCGTGCCCAATCCGGAGCCACCAAGACGACTTAGGCCCGGTCGCGCCTGATCTTCTTCAGCAATCGGGCAGAAGTGGCATAGGCGGAAAGGCGTACAACAGACCGCAACGAAAAGCGTCTCCGAGCGAGTGCCGCCTTGGAAACTCCAACGCGCAGAACTGCTGACATTGCGCGTTCTCTTCGGTGGCGAATAGATCTAACCAAGGTGTAGGAGAGTAGGGTCTGCTTTCTATGTTCACCCCCACTTTTTGCTTTTGCTTTACTGGTTTACGACTTAGATGTGGCTGTGGGCCTGCTAATCAGACCCACAGCCCTGCTGTTCTCTCTCTAAATTACTACTATGTACTTTAGGTGCATAACCCATTTGGATAGGATCACCTTATTGGCCCCTGTACAGTGTACCCTAGGTACCCAGGGCATAGGTGTACCCTAGGCCTACCAGGGGCTGCAGCATGTATTGTGCCACCCCTGGCCTGGCCTTCCATTTTGACACAACTGGCTGATCACTCAGCTGGGGCAAGGTCGTGTAATCACCCCTTGCTTAGGTGTAGTATTCCTATACCTAACTTACATATAGACACATGTGTACCTATCAGTCACTCCTATGGCAGGCCTTGACAATCCTGGAGGCAGAGTGCTTGGTAACATGTGAGATGGTGCTCTAGCATGAGCTGAGCCTGTCTGCAGCTTTCGGAACCATGTCCTTATAGCTGTTCTATGATATAGCCTACCATATACTCTTAAAGTGCCTTATAATCTTAGACGGTTATGGTAACTATGGTTTGGCTTTATCAAAGCATGTCGTGTAAGGTGTCTAACACTCGGGAATAATACCCCCATGCCATTTCTGGACATGAGAATATTATTCCCCCCTTCTAGAGGGAAAGACATGTTAAAATCATACTTCAACTGTTAGCCTCTGACCAAAGCCTCAGCATCACAAAATGGATGCTGCTGCCACGACACAAGTCTGACCTCCTGCTGCTGGGAGGGATCCCAGCCAGGGAGGCCTGGACAATAGGTTTCCTGCTTGGGGAGGTGCTAGCACCTCCCCAGACAGCCTTTAGTGTATTGGGGCAGGGTGGGCTGAAAGGAATGAGACATGCCTGGGGCACACAAGGTGTTCCTTGCATAGTCCAGTTCAAACCGGCGCTGGGGCACTCCAGCCCCAGCTCTGGCGCGAAACTGGACAAAGGGAAGTGGGTGTAACCCCCCCCTCCCAGGTCCCACCCATAAGGCGTGACCTAGCAGGTATCCCAGCCCCCCAGATTAGTATAAGAGTGGGAGTTGGGCCTCAAGACTTTAGATTATCCTGAACCTGCAAAACTGAACAGAAACTCTGGACCTTCGACATTCGACGAAAGAAGAAGACTGAAGAATCTCCCTTGTAGCCAAGGAGTGGCTACCCTGTGCAAACAGGCACCATCAAGTGACTACCCTTTGCTTTGTGAAACGTTCGACGAGGAACCGACTGCAGAGCCCGACCAGAGCCTTGATTTCCAGACTTCTCCGACCCTCATCCACATCTGCAGCAGAGCTGAGATCCGTGGAGGCGACGAGCGACGTGGGACCGGCTACCTGGGAAAAGTGGCTAGTAACTTACAGCGCCGCTTCTGAGGTACCCTCGAAGTTGTGCACCGGGGATTGAGAAGCCCCAACCCCAAGCACCATCTGCACCGAAGACCAGCCCCCCACACTCCACGAGTCCTGCGTGGGGCCCTTCAGCATTTTCCTGCTTGCCGCGTCTGTCCGGTTGCTTGCCCGCTGGCTAGTGGCCTTTGTGACGACGCTCCCTAAAATCTTCTGCGCTGGTTTGGCTCCTCCAGACTGGCTCCCGCTTCTCTGCAAAGAAGAAGCACCGCAGACCTTCCTGGTCTGCACCAGAAGCAAGTCCCTTGTTCTTCGTGGGTTCCGCTTGCCAAGGCTTGGTGAGTCCTAGTCCAACTTCGACGCCGCCGACAGCAAGAGCCTTCGTGGGACAGCTCGCCTCCTGGTCCTGGTCGTCCTCGACGCTTCCTGGTCCTCCTGGCTCCAGCGACAAGCTTCACCTTCCCCTGCAACTCTTCACGACATCGCCTGGTTCCTTCCTGGTTCCACGTGGTCACTGGCTAGTGACCTTGACTCTGTCCCCTCTGCTTGCAGGTTTCTTCTCTTCTTGATCCCAGGCTTGGGATCCACCGGACACTCTCCCCTGACTGCCTGTCAGCATCTTTCTTCAGGCATCCATAGGAGTCGACGACGAAAACGACGCATCTTCACCCCTATGCACCCGCAGCCTGTGGGCTAGGTAACTTGGGTACTCCGGTGCTCATCAGGATAGTGACTATCCTAGTGTCTAGTTTTCAAGTCTCAACTTCCTAGCTACTCCGGAAGTGTCCTAAATCTATCTATTTCTAAACTGTAACATTGCTATTGACTTTTACGCATTACGCGTGAGTGTTTCCACTCTGCACACGAATCCCGTGGGCCTCCCACTCCCTAACTAACGCTAGTGTAGTGTAGCCCCAGCGATTCCCTAGGCCTAGGCCTATTCTATTTCCGTGACAGTGGTTCTTATACCACTTATTTAGTATATGGTTTGCGTGGCCCCTAGGGCCTAACTGTATTACTTACCTGTGTGACTTACTGTATGCATTAATAAGACTGTGTTGTACTTACCTCTAAACTCATAAAGAGTGCTGAGGGTTTGCTTAGAATAAATACACTTTATTTTATATATATATATCTGTTGTGGTGTCCTTTCATTTGGTATTCAAGGGATTATATATGGTATCACAGCTGGCTTCACATGCCATTCAGAGTTTAGCCTAAGACTGCTCTTGTCCATGCTACCACTAGGATAGCTGGTCTATAAGGTTGACTTTACAACCAATCACCATAAGGGTATTTGGACTGATATAAGGTGTACACTATAACTAGTGACATCATACATCAGGCCAACTTCTCACATTGGTGAGCAGCGGTTGGGATCTGAGCTTGCTGTTGTAATACCATTGTAATCTTGAGATACTAAATTGAAAGATCACACAGATATTGTCTAGGTACATATAACATAGATTATTATACTTAAGTCCTACTGGACTTTGTAGTTGTAGGTTGAAGGGAATAACACACCCTGACTACAACTACTAGAAAGGTTTAGTAGATACAACTAGTGTAGGTAGGTGCACACACCACACCCTCACTAGATCATGCCTCTGGGAGGAGATCAAGTAGATGCTCTCTCAGGAGGGGCAGGTCTGCAGAAGACCCCCTCTAGGTATGATACCTTAACATTCCAGGAGATGAGACAATTGTGTACCTCCAGAGGAATAAAACAGGGTGCAAACCCTACCCTCCTTCAGTTAAGACAACTCCTAGAGGAGTATGATGCTCAGAGGGCATCACAGGAAGGTGCCCTAGGCGCAGAGGAGGGTCTACCCACCACAGAGGAGTCAGATGGGCCTTCAGATGGGGAGGTAGACAGCCAGAGCCAAGTAAGGAGACTTAGCCAGGCTAACTTAAGTTTACATGGGAGTTTGCATGGGGTCCCCCCATACAGACCCACAAGTAGACATTCACAGAGAAGCAGGAGGGACAGATCCCCTTCAAGGGAATCCATCCACTCCCATGTCTCTAACACCTCTAATGCTTCCTCTCACAGGGGAATGACTTCACCTGAGAGAAAGGAGCATGCAGCCAGAATGAGGGAGGCTAATCTGAGGATTCAGAGGGAAGAACTTGCCCTTGCCAAAGAGAAGCTTGCTCTGGCTAGAGAACAAAAGTTAAGTGGGTTAGAACCCACTGGTGGCAGCAACATTCCTAGAGATAGAGACAGGCACTATGATAATAGAAACCTGAGCAAGATTGTCCCTCCCTACAAGTGTGGGGATGACATCCACAAATGGATAACTGCTTTGGAGAGAGCTTGCAAAGTACAGCAGGTACCCCAAAGTCAGTGGGCAGCTATCTTGTGGCTCTCCTTCTCTGAGAAAGGAAGAGACAAGCTCCTCACAGTTAGTGATGAGGATGCAGATAATTACACTGTCCTGAAGAGTGCTCTGATTGATGGGTTTGGCCTAACCACTGAACAATACAGGTTGTTGTTCAGGGATACCCAGAAGACACAGACTCAGGACTGGACTGACTTTGTAGATTGTGCCACTAAGGCTCTGGAAGGCTGGCTATTGGGAAGTAAGGTTAAGGACTATACAGGATTGTATAATTTGATCATGAGAGAACAAATACTTAACAACTGTCAAAACCAGCTATTGCATCAACACCTGATTGATTCTGATCTGACTTCTCCCCAAGAATTGGGAAAGAAGGCAGATAGATGGGTCAGGACTAGAGTTAAGCAGAAAAACCAGAACCAGGGCGGTGATCAGAAAAAGGCAGACCAGAAGGGTAATGAGCAGAAACAAAAAGACCAGAAGTCTTCACCAGGCCCCCAAAAGGCTCAGGGGGAGGGTGGTTCCAAAAAGGATAAGAAGAAAGAAGGCCAAAAGAAACCATGGTGCAACTATTGTAAGTCTACCTCACATTGGTTTAGTGAGTGCACCAAAAAGGATAAGCCCCCAGCCACCATTGCCCCTAAGGCAACTGTACCCCCTAGTTCAGCTGTAAGTGGTGGTTCCCAGCAAAAGGGTGTAGTAGGGTTAACCCTGGGAACTGAGGAGGATTCTGGCCTAGTCAGAGTGCCTACTCAGGCTGTCCTGATCTGTGATGGGGACTTAGCTTTGTCCTCTACTGTAGGCCCCAGTAACCTGGGCAAGTACAGACAGACACCTTTTATCAACCAAAGAATGGCTCAGGCCTACAGGGACACTGGGGCTAGTGTCACAATGGTGACACCTGCTTTTGTGGACCCTGGACAGATCATACTAGGTGAGAATTACCTAGTGACCAACGCTAGCAATGCCACTACCTCCCATAGTGTGGCTATTGTTAACTTCTCCTGGGGAGGGGTAACTGGCCTCAAGAAAGTTGTTGTTAGTTCAGACCTTCCTGTAGAGTGTTTACTGGGCAATGATCTTGAAACTTCAGTTTGGTCTGAAGTGGAGTATAGGACCCATGCAGAAATGCTGGGGATAGATGCACATGTCCTTGCTGTGACCAGGTCACAGGCCAAAAAGTGCAACACTGAACAAGTGCTGGATCCTGAAACTATGGACCAGTCACAATCCAAGAGAAAGAGCAGTAGGGTTAAGGCTGTGCCTTCCCCCCTGCCTCAGGTGGTGGATCAGCCCTCCCAGGAGGATGGTTCTGAGAGCCCTGAAGGAACTGTCCTAGAAGAACTTGGACCTGATCAGGTTGAGTTTCTTGGGACAGGGGGACCTTCCAGGGCAGATCTGAGGCAGGCTCAATTAGACTGCCCCTCTCTTGAACCCCTCAGACAGCTGGCTGCTGCTGAGGCTGCAGGGAATGCTCAAGGTACCCATAGAGTGTATTGGGATGAAGGGCTACTGTACTCAGAGGCTAGAGACCCCAAGCCTGGTGCATCCAGGAGGTTGGTCATACCACTGAAGTTCAGAGGCTTCCTTCTAACCTTGGCCCATGATATTCCCCTTGCAGGACATTTAGGCCAGAACAAGACTTGGGACAGGCTTGTCCCTCACTTTCACTGGCCCCATATGTCAGAAGATACTAAGGAGTTTTGTCGCTCCTGTGTCACCTGCCAAGCCAGTGGCAAATCAGGTGGCACCACAAAGGCCCCCCTCATACCACTACCTGTGGTGGGGGTCCCCTTTGAAAGAGTGGGCATAGATATTGTAGGACCAATGGACCCACAAACAGCATCTGGGCACAGATTCATACTGGTGATAGTGGACCATGCCACCAGGTACCCAGAAGCAATTCCCCTGAGGACCACAACAGCTCCTGTTGTGGCAAGGGCCCTGCTTGGAGTATTCTCCAGAGTGGGCTTTCCAAAGGAGGTCATTTCTGACAGAGGTGCCAACTTTATGTCAGGATACTTGACTGCAATGTGGAAGGAGTGTGGTGTTAACTATAAGTTCACCACACCCTATCACCCACAGTGCAATGGGCTTGTTGAGAGATTCAACAAGACCCTAAAGGGAATGATAAAAGGATTACCAGACAAGCTTAGGCGAAGATGGGACATCCTTTTACCCTGCCTTCTGTTTGCTTACAGAGAGGTCCCACAAAAGGGGGTTGGCTACAGCCCTTTTGAGCTTTTGTTTGGGCATCCTGTAAGAGGACCCCTGTGTTTGGTGAAGGAAGGATGGGAGAGACCTCTCAGACAACCCAAACTAGACATAGTGGATTATGTACTTGGTCTCCGCTCCAGGATGGCAGAGTATATGAAGAAGGCTTCTAAAAACCTTGAGGCAAGCCAAGAACTCCAAAAAGCTTGGCATGACCAAAAGGCTGTACTGACTGTTTACCAGCCAGGACAGAAAGTGTGGGTGTTGGAGCCAGTGGCCCCAGCAGCACTCCAAGACAAATGGTCTGGACCCCACACTATTGTTGAGAAAAAGGGAGAAGTCACCTACTTGGTGGACCTTGGGACTCCCAGAAGCCCCCACAGGGTGCTTCATGTCAACAGATTGAAGGCATATGTTGACAGGGCAGACATGGGGCTACTCATGGCTACAGATGAGGGGCAGGAGGAAGAGAGTGACCCTCTCCCAGACCTGTTGACTCAGAACCCTGATGATGGCTCAGTTGATGGTGTGGTCTTTTCTGACAGCCTCACTGTCCATCAGCAACAGGACTGCAGACAAGTTCTGCAGGCCTACAGACATATGTTCTCTCTGACCCCAAGTCAGACAAACTGGTGCACCCATGAGGTGGACACTGGTGACAGTCTGCCTGTGAAGAGTAAAATCTACAGGCAACCTGACCATGTCAGGGACTGCATAAAAGTTGAGGTACAAAAGATGTTGGAGCTGGGAGTCATTGAACCTTCAGAGAGCCCTTGGGCTAGTCCTGTAGTCCTTGTGCCAAAACCTCACACCCAAGATGGTAAGAGAGAGATGAGGTTTTGCGTGGATTACAGAGGTCTCAATGCTGTCACTAGGACAGATGCCCACCCAATACCTAGGGCAGATGAGCTCATTGACAGACTGGCAGCTGCTAAGTTTTTGAGCACATTTGACCTAACAGCAGGCTACTGGCAAATCAGACTAGCTGAGAGTGCAAAGGCCAAAACTGCTTTCTCGACCCCAGGAGGACATTATCAATTTGTGGTAATGCCCTTTGGTTTGAAGAATGCACCTGCCACTTTCCAAAGGCTGGTGAATCAAGTCCTTACTGGGTTGGATGATTATTGTGCAGCTTATCTTGATGATATTGCTGTCTTTAGCTCCACCTGGGAGGATCACCTGGTCCACCTGAGGAATGTTTTAGAGGCCCTGCAAAAGGCAGGCCTCACTATCAAGGCCACTAAGTGCCAGATAGGGCAGAGCAAGGTTGTATACCTGGGCCACCTAGTTGGTGGGGGTCAGGTTCAACCACTGGAGAGCAAGATCCAGACCATAAAGGACTGGGCTCCTCCAACTACCCAGACTCAGGTCAGAGCTTTCTTGGGCCTGTCTGGGTACTACAGAAAGTTTGTTAAGAACTATGGGTCCATAGTGACACCACTTAATGACTTGACCTCCAAGAAGATGCCAAAGAAAGTTCAGTGGACAGCAAGCTGTCAAAAAGCATTTGATGACCTGAAGCAGGCCATGTGCAGTGCACCTATTCTGAAAAGTCCAGACTACTCCAAGGAGTTCATTGTCCAGACAGATGCTTCTGAGTTAGGTGTGGGAGCTGTTCTTTCACAACTGAATGTAGATGGTCAAGACCAGCCCATTGCTTTTATAAGTAGAAGGCTGACCCCTAGAGAGAAACGTTGGTCAGCTATTGAGAGGGAGGCCTTTGCTGTGGTTTGGGCCCTGAAGAAGCTGAGGCCATACTTGTTTGGCACTCACTTCAAGATTCAGACAGACCATAAGCCCCTCTTGTGGCTAAATCAGATGAAGGGTGAAAATCCCAAACTTCTTAGGTGGTCCATTTCCCTACAGGGGATGGACTTCACAGTGGAACATAGACCTGGGACTGACCATGCCAATGCAGATGGACTCTCCAGATATTTCCACTTAGAACATGAAGACTCAACTGGTCAAGGTTAGTTTAATGTCCCTAAGTTTGGGGGGGGGTTGTGTAGGAGAGTAGGGTCTGCTTTCTATGTTCACCCCCACTTTTTGCTTTTGCTTTACTGGTTTACGACTTAGATGTGGCTGTGGGCCTGCTAATCAGACCCACAGCCCTGCTGTTCTCTCTCTAAATTACTACTATGTACTTTAGGTGCATAACCCATTTGGATAGGATCACCTTATTGGCCCCTGTACAGTGTACCCTAGGTACCCAGGGCATAGGTGTACCCTAGGCCTACCAGGGGCTGCAGCATGTATTGTGCCACCCCTGGCCTGGCCTTCCATTTTGACACAACTGGCTGATCACTCAGCTGGGGCAAGGTCGTGTAATCACCCCTTGCTTAGGTGTAGTATTCCTATACCTAACTTACATATAGACACATGTGTACCTATCAGTCACTCCTATGGCAGGCCTTGACAATCCTGGAGGCAGAGTGCTTGGTAACATGTGAGATGGTGCTCTAGCATGAGCTGAGCCTGTCTGCAGCTTTCGGAACCATGTCCTTATAGCTGTTCTATGATATAGCCTACCATATACTCTTAAAGTGCCTTATAATCTTAGACGGTTATGGTAACTATGGTTTGGCTTTATCAAAGCATGTCGTGTAAGGTGTCTAACACTCGGGAATAATACCCCCATGCCATTTCTGGACATGAGAATATTATTCCCCCCTTCTAGAGGGAAAGACATGTTAAAATCATACTTCAACTGTTAGCCTCTGACCAAAGCCTCAGCATCACAAAATGGATGCTGCTGCCACGACACAAGTCTGACCTCCTGCTGCTGGGAGGGATCCCAGCCAGGGAGGCCTGGACAATAGGTTTCCTGCTTGGGGAGGTGCTAGCACCTCCCCAGACAGCCTTTAGTGTATTGGGGCAGGGTGGGCTGAAAGGAATGAGACATGCCTGGGGCACACAAGGTGTTCCTTGCATAGTCCAGTTCAAACCGGCGCTGGGGCACTCCAGCCCCAGCTCTGGCGCGAAACTGGACAAAGGGAAGTGGGTGTAACCCCCCCCTCCCAGGTCCCACCCATAAGGCGTGACCTAGCAGGTATCCCAGCCCCCCAGATTAGTATAAGAGTGGGAGTTGGGCCTCAAGACTTTAGATTATCCTGAACCTGCAAAACTGAACAGAAACTCTGGACCTTCGACATTCGACGAAAGAAGAAGACTGAAGAATCTCCCTTGTAGCCAAGGAGTGGCTACCCTGTGCAAACAGGCACCATCAAGTGACTACCCTTTGCTTTGTGAAACGTTCGACGAGGAACCGACTGCAGAGCCCGACCAGAGCCTTGATTTCCAGACTTCTCCGACCCTCATCCACATCTGCAGCAGAGCTGAGATCCGTGGAGGCGACGAGCGACGTGGGACCGGCTACCTGGGAAAAGTGGCTAGTAACTTACAGCGCCGCTTCTGAGGTACCCTCGAAGTTGTGCACCGGGGATTGAGAAGCCCCAACCCCAAGCACCATCTGCACCGAAGACCAGCCCCCCACACTCCACGAGTCCTGCGTGGGGCCCTTCAGCATTTTCCTGCTTGCCGCGTCTGTCCGGTTGCTTGCCCGCTGGCTAGTGGCCTTTGTGACGACGCTCCCTAAAATCTTCTGCGCTGGTTTGGCTCCTCCAGACTGGCTCCCGCTTCTCTGCAAAGAAGAAGCACCGCAGACCTTCCTGGTCTGCACCAGAAGCAAGTCCCTTGTTCTTCGTGGGTTCCGCTTGCCAAGGCTTGGTGAGTCCTAGTCCAACTTCGACGCCGCCGACAGCAAGAGCCTTCGTGGGACAGCTCGCCTCCTGGTCCTGGTCGTCCTCGACGCTTCCTGGTCCTCCTGGCTCCAGCGACAAGCTTCACCTTCCCCTGCAACTCTTCACGACATCGCCTGGTTCCTTCCTGGTTCCACGTGGTCACTGGCTAGTGACCTTGACTCTGTCCCCTCTGCTTGCAGGTTTCTTCTCTTCTTGATCCCAGGCTTGGGATCCACCGGACACTCTCCCCTGACTGCCTGTCAGCATCTTTCTTCAGGCATCCATAGGAGTCGACGACGAAAACGACGCATCTTCACCCCTATGCACCCGCAGCCTGTGGGCTAGGTAACTTGGGTACTCCGGTGCTCATCAGGATAGTGACTATCCTAGTGTCTAGTTTTCAAGTCTCAACTTCCTAGCTACTCCGGAAGTGTCCTAAATCTATCT
Source organism: Triturus cristatus (assembly GCF_964204655.1). NCBI lineage: Eukaryota > Metazoa > Chordata > Amphibia > Caudata > Salamandridae > Triturus > Triturus cristatus. The sequence continues at coordinate 1,148,444,274 of NC_140589.1, forward strand.
ATTTCTAAACTGTAACATTGCTATTGACTTTTACGCATTACGCGTGAGTGTTTCCACTCTGCACACGAATCCCGTGGGCCTCCCACTCCCTAACTAACGCTAGTGTAGTGTAGCCCCAGCGATTCCCTAGGCCTAGGCCTATTCTATTTCCGTGACAGTGGTTCTTATACCACTTATTTAGTATATGGTTTGCGTGGCCCCTAGGGCCTAACTGTATTACTTACCTGTGTGACTTACTGTATGCATTAATAAGACTGTGTTGTACTTACCTCTAAACTCATAAAGAGTGCTGAGGGTTTGCTTAGAATAAATACACTTTATTTTATATATATATATCTGTTGTGGTGTCCTTTCATTTGGTATTCAAGGGATTATATATGGTATCACAGCTGGCTTCACATGCCATTCAGAGTTTAGCCTAAGACTGCTCTTGTCCATGCTACCACTAGGATAGCTGGTCTATAAGGTTGACTTTACAACCAATCACCATAAGGGTATTTGGACTGATATAAGGTGTACACTATAACTAGTGACATCATACATCAGGCCAACTTCTCACACAAGGCTCTCCCCACATTCCCGAAAGAGGCCTTGCGCCACGTCTGAGTTTAGACGCCACTCGTGATCCATCGTGCACCAGCGGCTGAGTTCGTTTGCTCTGGCGTTCAGAGAGCCCGCCAGATGTTGAACCACCAGGGTGATGCCCTGATGTTCCAGCCATGTCCAGAGACACAGAGCCTCCTGACAAAGGGTCCACGACCCCACCCCGCCTTGTTTGTTGCAATACCACATGGCGGTGGTGCTGTCCGTGAACACCTGCACTACACTTCCCCGGACAGAGGGAAGGAATGCCTTCAGTGCAAGTCGGATCACCCTCCGCTCCAGAAGGTTGAAATGGAGCCGGGACTCCGCCGGAGACCAGAGGCCTACGATCTCCACCTCTCCCATGTGCCCCCCCCCCCCCATCCCAGGAGGGACGCATCCGGTTGGGGTAGGGAGAGGGATCTGCCACTGACCCAATCGCGGTCCGTGAGCCACCACTGCAACTGTCTCGCAGTGCCCTCTGAGATCAGGACGTGGTCGGACAGGTTGCCCCGATGCTGGGCCCACTGAAACTTCAGGTCCCACTGCAGAGCCCACATCTGCCACCTGGCGTGATGCACCAACAGGATGCAGGAGGCCATCAGTCCCAGAAGCCGCAACACCAACCTGACCGAAACCCGGGATAGAGGCCGAAAGATGGGAATCGGAGCCTGAATATCCCGAACCCGCTGTTCCGGAGGATAGGCCCGGAACTGTGCCGAGTCCAGAACCGCTCTGATGAAGAGGAGCTTCTGGGAGGGACTCAGTTGCGACTTCGGCACATTGATGGAGAACCCCAGCAAATGCAAGAGGTCGGCCATAGTCTGGAGGTGGGAGACGACTGCCTGGGGCGAGCCCGCCTTCAACAACCAGTCGGTCGTCAAGATAGGGGAAGACTGGAACCCCCAATCTGCGCAGATGAGCTGCGACCACCGCCATCACTTTTGTGAACACCCGAGGGGCACTGGTGAGGCCGAAGGGGAGCACAGTAAACTGAAAATGCTCTTGGCCCACCGTGAACCGCAGGTAACGCCGGTGGGCTGGCAGGACAGGGATGTGGAAATAAGCGTCCTGCAAGTCCAACTCTACCATCCAGTCTCCAGGGTCTAGGGCAGCCAGAACCTGAGCTAAAGTGAGCATCTTGAACTTCTCCTTCCGGAGGAAGGCGTTGACGCTCCTGAGGACCAAGATAGGGCGTAGGCCCCCTTTGCCCTTCTTGGGAACCAGAAAGTAGTGGGAATAACAACCATGACCTACTTCTGGACCAGGAACGCGCTCGATGGCCCCCTTGGCCAAGAAGGCCGTAACTTCCTCCTGCAGAAGTTGCAAGCAAACCCCCCCGAAATTCGGTGGCACTGCGGTGGCATGGCTGGAGGGGTCGCCATGAAGAGGAGGGAGTAGCCCCTTCGGATGATTTTCAGCAGCCACCTGTCCGATGTGATGGTGCGCCAGTGGAGCAGGTGATGGCGAACTCTGCCTCCCACTGGCATGGAATGGGCCTGAAAGCTCGGACTAGGAGGGCTTTGAGGCGGATGCTTCTGGGGTAGATGTGGACAGACCGGCAGGTTGTCCCCCCTGTACCGCCTCGGCGGAATCCACGTCCGCGACCGCGTGGAGGTTGGTTCTGCGGCCTGTGGCTAGTCGGACGTGAGGGGGCGCCCCTTCCTTGGCCACAAAAGGGACGAAAAGCAGAAGTTTGCGGACGCAGGGCTGAAAGGCCCAAGGACTTGGCCGTAGCCCTGGAGTCCTTAAAGCGCTCCAGCGCACTATCCACTTTGTCGCCAAAAAGACGACTGCCATCGAAAGGCATGTCAATGAGGGTGCTCTGCACATCCCCGGAAAAACTTGTGGACCGCAGCCAGGCATGGCGACGAAGCGCCACCATGGTAGACATTGCCCTGCCCAGAGAGTCCGTTGTGTCCAGTCCACATCGGATGGCATGCCGTGCCGCATGCCGCCCCTCGGCAAGAGCCTGGGCGAGTCGTGTTCGGGCCTCCTCCGGACACTGAGGCAGCACGTCCTCCACCGTATCCCACAGGGAGTGGGAGTAACGGTCCAAAAGACACACGGTGTTGATAGACCGCAACCCCAAATTAAGAGAGGAGAACAGCTTCTTCCCGAACTGTTCTAGCCTTTTGGATTCCCGATCCGGGTGAGCAGACGGGAAGGAGGTCTGGGAGGTAGAGGCCTGGATAACCAGGCCCTCGGGCGTGGGGTGTTGGGACAGAAAACTGGGGTCGCCCGGTGCAGGGTGGTGGCGCCGGGCCACGTTCCGGTCCACAGGAGGAACTGTGGAGGGCTTGGACCAGGTGCCCTTCAGAACATCAATGAGAGCAGAGGCTCCAAGGAGCTTGCTGACGGTTGAAGCACTTCGGTGAGGAGGTTCGGCCTCACAGCCACAGCAGGCAGTTCTAGCCCAAGGGCTTCGGCCGCCTTGCGCAGCACCACAGAAAATGCAGCACCCTCCTCTGAAGCCACGGTCAGAGGAGAGATGAAGCCAGTGTCAGGGGAGGTGTCAAGACCACTGGCATCCCCCCAGCTCGTCTGCCCAGTCCTGAGATAACTGGCCCTGCCGAGCCAGAGGGTCCTCAGACCCCTCCCAGTCGCCACCGTCATCCGATTCCTGGTATACAGGTGGAATGATCGGAGCCGGGCGGAAGATGAAATTGCCACCCATCGGCGTCGGGTGAGGCGCCGGACAGCGCCGCTCCGATGCCGGGCCCGGACTAAACTGGGGAACGGCGTCGTCTGGAGCGGCGCCGGGGGTGGCAACGGAGGAATCGGTGCCGGCAGAGGGGTCGTGAGGTCGACCGGTGCCAACCGGGATCCAGGCCTGGATCCCCCGGGGACCTGCGGCGTCGGGACCGGAGTCGACGACGGCGCCGGGGCTGGAGCCACCGGCTCGCTAGGCCTCCCAGTCGAGGCTGCGGGGCCCGAAGGCGCACCGGCAGGCGTCGACGGCGGAGCCAGGTTCCGCACTGAGCTCCGCCGGAGTCGCATCAGTCCCAGGGACCAGAGGGTATGGGGACGGACGAGACCCATGCGGCTCCGTTGGAGCCGCACGGGTGGTGCCACCCGAAACCTTATACGAGTCGCGCGACCGGCGAGGGCAGTCAGAAGAGCGATGTCGCTTCTTCGACTTCTTGCTGTGCTTCGACTTACCGGATTTCGAAGACTTGGACCCCGACGAGCGGTGGTGGCTGCGGCTCCGCGACCGGTCCCGCGACCTCCTCCTCGACCGGGACCTTGAGCGGCGCGGGCCGACTGCCGGTACTCGAGTAGCTTGCGGGACCGCTCTCGCCTAGCTTTCGAAGTCCAGGCCTCACAGTCGAGGCACGACTCGGCGGCGTGGTCAGTTCCAAGGCAATAGAGGCACCGGCGGTGGTGGTCCGTGACCGACTTCAGTCGGTGACAGGAGTCACAAGCCTTAAAGCCAGGCATCCCTACCGGCACAAGAGTCGATGTTGACAAGAATAGAACCAAAAGAGTTCAAAAAAGTTTAGTCAAAAAGTGACTACAAGGATATTCTCTTCCCGGATCGGCGCTTACTAACGTCCGCGTGAGGGTGGCGTCTAAGTACTCCGACAACGTTATCCCGGCGATCACGACGCCGACGACGGATGCGGAGCCGCAGATGACGCCTAGCAACGCGCAAGGGTATTGCGAACGAAAAATCTTTCTGGATCTAGCCTGACGCCTGGGGATATTCTAAGGTGAGGAATCTAACGTGTTTCTTTCAGATGTAAGTAATTAACTTTTCGCACATATGCAGTTTTTCAAGGGTTCATATAAACCAACTCCACACTTGAAAGAATTTTCAAAGAAAAGCACTTAATGCAATCCTATGGGAGGAAGTGATGTTATCGGTTTACAGGTAAGAACTTTGTTGTGGTAGTTGGGTTTCTGGGATCAGAACCAGGGTTCCCCCAAGGTCGAGGATGCACTCTTGAAACACCCTCAGCGGCACTAGGGCAGCCAGGTGCAGAGTGCTGAGGCCCAATATTATCCAGTGGGAGATAGGGGACCGCCAGGTGGGGGCTACTCACGAGGAGGCCAAAGGTTGTGGGAGCAAAGTTCCTGGTGTTAGGCTCAGGGCAAAGGGGGATTAGTTTTAGCACAATAAGTGCACGCACAGCGACACAGAGGCGGCCAGGTGCAGGGTGCTGGTTTGGCGTCGGGTGCCCTGTTGGTTTCAATGGGGGTTCTCCGGTTGCAACAAACACTGCTCGGGGACGAAGATCTTCTGGAGGCGACCAACATTAGGAGAGGTCAGTTGGGATGCCTGGGGATAATGGGACACCGTCGGTTGGGCCACCCAAGGCTGCGGGACGTCAGGTGGAAAGGTATCTGTAGGTGTCGCGTTTTTCTTACCAGTTACGGTCGTGGACAGGGGGTTCCTCCAGAAAGGGGCTGGTGGCGTCGATTGGAGATTCGAGGCAGGTCAGAGATCACCAGATCTCAGGTCAGGATCGCTGGAGAGACCTACTCGTGATGTTGGGCAACTCAAACTCAGGACGTGGGCATCGGATGCAGACTCGCGGATTTTGGCCGGAGCCAGAGACCGGGTGTGAGCAAATCCGGTGCTCACAGGAGACCAAGTCTTTGTTTGGGAAGGCATGGCAGGTCCTTCGGGTTCTTGGGGGCTGCTGGCTGAGGAACATACCGGAATTTCGATGGAGCGTGTTCGAGGTTGGGACAGGCTGGTAAGGCTGGCAAGGCTGGGGCCAAATCAGTGAGTGTCCTCATCCTCTTAGTTCAGCACAGCTTCTTCGGTCGTCCTTCTTCTCTCTTCTTGTCTGAGGAGGCAAGGTTCGGAGTTGCTCCTAAATACTACATTTAGGGGTGTTACACCTAGGTACAGGTTGGGACCAATGGGTCTCCTCCGTGGGGTGGGTACACCCCCTATTATAGCACCCTCCAGAGGGAGGGGGACATAAGCCTCCCTGTGCCGGGCTGGGTCCCACCATCTGCAAGATGGCGGGGACTGAGAGCTGTGCTTCCCCTCGCCTCTCCCATCTGAGCGGTGGGGTAGGCACACCTCTCCTACTAACTTGGTTTTCCCGCCGATTCTCCCACCCAAAGTGGGGGTCAGAACCGGTGGGGCCAGTTGCTGGGAGCAGCAAATAGCTGGGGTAGCTCACGATGGCAGCAAGCCTTTGAAGCTTCCCCTTCGTGGACCCGGCCCATCCGGAGGTAGAAGGCTTGGCACCTTGTCCCAGGATGTGCATTGTTTCAGGACCCCAAGTGTGGCAGGCTCTCGACACAGGGGTCCAGAAACATGTCTGGTGGTGGAAGCTAGAGATAGGTCGTTATTCACGGGGCATCTAAGAGGCCTCTGAGTGCATATTTCATTAAATCCCACACGGGCATCAGTGTGGGTTTAATGTGCTGAGAAGTTTGATACCGAAATTCCAGGTTTTCAGTAAAGCCATTATGGTGCTGGGGAGTTCATAATGACATTACGGCATTACTGCACTTACAATGTCTAAGAATTGACTAAGATACTGTAGGGGCCCTGGTTTCATGCACCTGTATTTTCACCACTGGTATAGTGCACCCAGCTAGAGGGGTGGATTACCTAGGCCAGGGCAGTGGGTTCTAGGCATGGCGCACAGGGATGTGTTGCATGTCGACTCTTCACTTGGTTCCGCACCAAAACACGCAGCCTGAAATGCAATTGTGTGTGTGTGTGTAAAGGTACAGGGCCTTAGAGGTCTTCCCTGGTCACAGTGCCCTTGGTGCCTAAGGTACCTTTTACAAGGGACTTACATGTGGCCAAAGAGTTGCCAATTGGGTTTTGCAACATTACAGTTTAGGGAAAGAACATAGGCCCTGGGTACCGGATTGGCAGGAACCCAGGGCACACTTAGTCAAAGTACATCAAGAGTTTGGCAAAAAGTGGGGGCAACCATGCAAAAAGAGGCACTCTGCTACACTGAGATTTTGTCACAATGATTGAGAACCCCGATTCGTGTAATAAATGTAGAGCCATTTGAGAGTGTGCCAGGCATTTTTGCTTGCTGCTGCTCTTGATGCACAAGTTACTCCTTGTGTAACGATATATCTGTAAGAGACATTAGTTAGTGATAGATTCCTTACCTTAGAATAATCTCCAGGCATCAGACTGGATCCGGGAAGTTTTCTGCTTAGCAGTACCCCTGCGCGCCAGTAGATGGCATCGTGCGGCTCCACGTCCGTCAGTCGTGTCGTACGCGTCGGAATGACGTCACGGAGACTACTTAGGTGCCACCCATGAGAGCTGACGTCAGTTCTGTACACGACTTTCCGTGCCGAAACGCGGAGCCATGCAAGACACTGACCATAGGTGCATAAAACTAGGGCCCTAAAGGGATGACCTTAACCCTAGTGATCAGTCTGCAGAACAGGGAGGATGGGTGGGGCGGTAAGGAATCAATCACTAACTAATGTCTCTTACAGATATATCGTTACACAAGTAGTAACTTGTGTATCTGAAAGAGGCACGTTAGTGATAGATTCCTTACCTTAGAACAGATACCCCAGCAATACCAACCCCGGTGGTGGGTCTGCGAGCAAGATTACACCAAAAAGTCACGGAGCACAGAACGGCCAAAGAAGCCGTCTCTCCGGACCGGACTGTCAAGGCAGTAGTGCTTGGTAAATGTGTGCAGCGAGGCCCACGTAGCTGCCTGACAAATGTCCTGCAAGGGAACACCGCGTCCCAAGGCAGGAGTGGCTGCAGTTGCCCTGGTCGAATGGGCACGCAGCCCCACAGGAGGCTCCTTCTTGGCCAAGGAGTAACATGCTTTGATGTACAAAACAACCCACTGGGAAATGGTTCGTTTGTGCACAGCTCGACCTTTCTTGGTGCCCACGTAACCAATAAAGAGTTGATCATCCACCTGGAACTGTTGTGTACGCTACAGATAGAAAGTAAGCGCACGTTTCGGGTCCAGACGGTGGAGCCACTCCTCTTCCCTGGAAGGATGCGGAGGCAGAAAGAAGGTGGGCCCTTAAAACCACCTTATCCGGATGAACGGAAAGGAGGTTTGGAAGAAAGAGCCTGGAGCTCACTCACTCTACTGGCAGAGGTGATAGCAAACAGGAAAGCAGTCTTGAGAGTAAGAAGACGCAAAGGACAGTTGTGAAGAGGATCAAAGGGAGCACACATCAGAAAAGTCAAGACAAGATTCAAGTCCCACTGAGGCATTATGAAAGGCATAGGAGGAAACGTGTGTGTAATGCCTTTGAGGAAACGGTTAACAACCGGGGACTTAAAAAGAGAAGGCTGATCAGGAAGCCTCTGGAAGGTGGAAACAACAGAAATATAACCTTTGATAGTGCCCAGAGCAGAGTCCTGCTGTGCCAAAGAGAGAAGAAACAGAAGAACCTCAGAAAGAGGAGCCGAAAGGAGGTCTACAGCTTTCGCTGTGCACCATGCCACAAATCTGTTCCATCGGCAGGCATATACCGCTTTAGTGGAAGGATGCCTGGCTGCCAGAATAACATCACAGACTTCAGAAGGAAGATCGAAAGGTGTAAACTGTCGTCGCTCAATCTCCATGCATGGAGGTGGAGACTGGACAGGCTCAGGTGGAGGACTGTCCCCTGCTGCGGCTACAGAACATCCTCTCGAAGAGGCAGACGGATCGGGGCGTCGATGCTCATACTGAGTAGCTCGGGATACCATACTCTTCGAGCCCAGTCCGGAGCCACAAGAATGACTTGGGTCCGGTCGCGCCCGATCTTCTTCAGCACTCTGGGCAGAAGTGGTATAGGCGGAAAGGCGTACCACAGACCGCAACTCCACTCGCGACGAACAGCGTCTCCGAGCGAGTGCCACCTTGGAAATTCCAACGCGCAGAACTGATGACATTCCGCGTTCTCTTCGGTAGATCTAACCAAGGCTCTCCCCACTGCTGAAAGAGACCTCGCGCGACGTCCGAGTGCAGACGCCATTCGTGATCCATCATGCACCGGCGGCTGAGTTCGTCCGACCTGGGGTTCAGAGAACCTGCCAGGTGTTGAACCACCAAGGTAATCCTGTGATGTTCCAGCCATGTCCAGAATCGCAGAGCCTCCTGACATAGGGTCCACGACCCCACCCCGCCCTGTTTGTTGCAATACCACATGGCGGTGGTGTTGTCCTTGAACACCTGCACTACACTTCCCCAGACAGGGGGAAGGAATGCCTTCAGTGCAAGCCGGATCGCCCGCAGCTCCAGGAGGTTGATATGGAGCCGGGACTCCGCCCGAGACCAGAGGCCTCTGATCTCCGCCTCTCCCATGTGGCCACCCCATCCCAGGAGGGACACATCCTTCACCACTGTGTGCTCCAGTTGGGGAAGGGAGAGGGATCTGCCACTGACCCAATCGCGGTCCGTGAGCCACCACTGCAACTGTCTTGCAGCGCCCTCCCAGATCTGCACTTGACCGCACAGGTCGCCCTTATGCTGTGCCCACTGGAACTTCAGGTCCCACTGCAGAGCCCGCATATGCCATCTGGCATGCGTCACCAGCAGGATGCAGGAGGCCATCAGGCCCAGCAGCCCGAGGGTCATCCTGACCGAAACCCGGGATAGAGGCTGAAAGATCAGAATCATAGCCTGAATATTCCGGACTCGCTGCTCGGGAGGATAAACCCGAAACAACGTCGAATCCAGAACCGCCCCGATGAAAGGGAGCTTCTGAGAGGGGCTCAGGTGCGACTTCGGCACATTGATGGAGAACCCCAGCAAGTGCAGGAGTTCGGCCGCAGCCTGGAGGTGGGAGACGACAGCCGGGGCGAGCCTGCCCTCAACAGCCAGTGTTCGAGGTAGGGGAAGACTGACACCCCGGACCTGCGCAGATGAGCTGCAACCACCGCCATCACTTTTGTGAACACCCGAGGGGCGCTGGTAAGGCCGAAGGGGAGCACGGCAAACTGAAAATGCTCCTGGCCCACCATGAACCGCAGGTAACACCGGTGGGCCGGCAGGACAGGGATGTGAAAAAAAAAGTGTCCTGCAAGTCCAACGCTACCATCCAGTCTCCAGGGTCCAGGGCAGTCAGGACCTGAGCCAGAGTGAGCATCTTGAACTTCTCCTTCCAGAGGAAGCGATTGACGTCCCGGAGGTCTAAGATGGGGCGCAAGCCCCCCTTGTCCTTCTTGGGGACCAGAAAGTAGTGGGAATAACAACCACGTCCAACTTCTGGCCCAGAAACGCGCTCGATGGCCCCCCCTTGGCCAGGAGGACCGAGACTTCCTGACGGAGAAGGGCCAAATGATCCCCCGACATGCGGTGGTACCGAGGCGGCATGGCTGGAGGGGAGGACAGAAAGGGGAGCGAGTAACTTTGGCAGATTATCTGCAGCACCCACTTGTCCGACGTGATCTCGCGCCAGTGGAGGAGGTGGACCCTGCCACCCACTGGCGTGGGGTGCCCCCTGAAGCTCGGATCAGGAAGGTTTCGAGGCGGAAGCAGCAGGGGTGGAAGTGGACTGACCCACACGCAGGTTACCAGACCTGCCCCTGCAGAACCCATGTCCGCGGCCTCGCTGAGGCTGGTTCTGCACAGGCTTGATGGAAGAGCACGCCTGGGTACCCCTGCCCTGGCCACGAAAGGAACGAAACCCCGTCGTGGCAGGGTTTTTTGAGGAAAGACCCAAAGACTTGGCCATGGCACGAGAGTCTTTAAAGGGCTCCAGGGCATTGTCAGGCTTATCACCAAACAGGCGAGAGCCATCGAAGGGCATGTCCATGAGTGAGCTCTGGATATCGGGTGAGAACCCAGTGGAACGCAACCAGGCATGGAGCTGCAACGCCACCGTCGTGGAAATCGCCCTGCCCAACAAATCAGCCGTGTCCAAACCACACCTGATGGCAAACTTTGCCGCATCCTTGCCCTCCGCAATCGCTTGCGAAAGGACAGCCTGGACCTCCTCAGAGCACTGAGGCAGAACCTCCACCACCGGATCACACACTGCGTGGGAGTAACGGCCCAATAAGCCGGCGGTATTAACCGACCTCAACTCCAAACTGGCTGAGAAGAACAACCTCTCGCCATATTGGTCCAGCCTCATAGAGTCCTTATCCGGCGGAGCCGAGGGAAAGGCACTCTGCGATGTCGAGGCCTGAATGACCAGGCTCTCAGGCGTGGGGTGAGTGGTCAAGGAGACGGGATCACCAAGCGCCGACGCCTACCGACATTCTAATCCACCGGAGCCCCCGAGGCCGGCCACAACCAAGTACCCAAGAGGAGTTCGGTAAGGGCTTCATTGAACGGGAGCAGCGGCTCCGACGACGTAGACGCCGTCTGGAGCACCTCCGTAAGGAGGTTGGTCTTGAGGGCCATCGTAGGGAGGTCGAGATGGGGAGTCTCCGTGGCTCGACGCAGCACCATGGTGTAGGAAGCGCCCTCCTCCATAGTAGGCGGAGGCGAGGCAAACCCCAGGTCAGAAGACATATCAAGTTCACCCGCATCTTGAAGGTCATCCACCCAATCCTGCTCGAAGTCACACTGCCGCGCAAGGGGGTCCTCGGAGCCGTCCCAGTCCTCATCCGGCTCCATGGTAGAAGGAGGTGGCCGCGGCGGTAGGACTGCAGAGGGGGCCAGCGGGGCCGACCCGGAACCAGATCCCAATGAGGATCCCAGGACGAAACGAAATGGTCCGAGAACCAGGGCAGGGGCGGGATAAACGCACCCAGTGCAGCGCCTGTGGCGGCACTGGTACCGGAGCCAAGGGCAGCGCCGGGGCCAGAGCTAATCGCGTTAGACCTTGTGGCGCCAGAGCCGCGGGCGCTGGATCCAGTGGCTCCGGGGCTGGCGCCGGAAGTGGTGCCGCCAGGTCAACAGGATCTGGATATGGGACAGCGGGGCCCGCAGGCGCACCGTCGGGAGCCTGGGGCCTAAACAGGCGGTCCAAGGCAGCAGGAAACTCTTGCCTCTGTTCGGGAGTCACCAACGGACCCGGGTATAGCGGGTAGGTCGCGGACTCCCAGGGTCCAGAGGAGCCGCAGGGGCGGAGCCCCTGTCCCCCTCGTCCGCCTCCGGGGAGCGACGGGGGACGTCGGAGAGGGAACACGCTTCTTCGACTTCTTCTTATGGAATCGCTTACTGGAATCTGAAGGTGAAGATTTAGAGTCCGAGTCCAGTCCCGCGAGCGGTCCCGCGAACGGCCCCTAGACCCGGAGCGGCAGTGAGAGGAGTGCTGGACCTCCAGCAACTTCCGGCGCTGCTCCAGTAATGCCTTCGAGGCCATGGCACGGCAGTCCCGACAATCCCGGGAGTCGTGGTCATTCTCCAGGCAGTAGAGGCAGACATCATGGGGGTCCGCCACAGACATATTACGGTGGCACGACCCACAAGACTTAAAGCCGGGCATCTCTACATACACCAAGAGACAAGAGAAGGAGACAAAAAGTCTAAAAAAATGACCGAGGTACGTGCTCAATCCGGATCTGCGCTTTCGGCGCGGAAAAGGAAAGAACTGACATCAGCGCGCATGAGCGGTGCCTAAGTAGTCTCCGTGACGTCATTCCGGTGCGTACGACGCCACTGACGGACGCTGATCCGCACAACGCCACCTACTGGCGTGCAGGGGTACTGCTAAGCAGAAAACTTTCCAGATCCAGTCTGACGCCTGGAGATTATTCTAAGGTAAGGAATTTATCACGAACGGGTCTCTTTCAGATCAGCCAGTTATCTAGATAAGGGAATATGGATGCCCTCTCTCCTGAGGTATGCTGCGACCAGTGCCAAATATTTTGACCCGGTTGTCCCAAAGGAGTTACCTTTTATTTCAGAGTGTTGTCCAATTACCACAAATGTTAAAAATCTAAAAAGGGTGATGCGCCGGATGAATTGGGATATGAAAATTTGCTTCTGAGGTCTAACGAAGTCAAAGTCTCCTTTGCAAAGCAGTGGGGTGATGTCCTGTAGGAGTGTCATACATAAATGCGTTGACACGATTACATTTTCTGAGATAGAACACTGCAACCCATATTGTATCTTTTTTGGAACGAGGAAGTACATTGAGTATATAACCTGTCTTCTTTCTTGAGGAGGAACTATTTCTATAGCACCTTTTAGATGGAGAGCTTGAACTTCCTCTTGTAGTAGAGCAAGATATTGTTGGCTGTAAAACTTGTGATTTGGAGGTATGTTCGGTGGGTTGGTGTGGAATTCAAGACAATAGCCTATTTTGACGACACACTGATCTGTTGGGATTTCTTCCCAGTATGGATGAAAATCTTATAATCTCCCCCTACTGGTTTTATATCCTTTGTGTGGGACTGGGTCAGTCAATACTTGGTGGTTGTGCCTTCCTTGGGGGTTGTGCCTTCCTTGGGGGATGCACCTTTACCAGTACCTCTCTAACTTACCTTTGAATAGCCCCAGCTGTTAGGAGGGGTCTTTGAAATCTTTGTGTTTGTGATATTTGCCCTGATTTGGGTAAACTTCTTGGATGGACCTAAGATGTTCGTAGTGTGCACTCACTGAATTTGCTATTTCTGTGTCCTTTTTCATTCTTTTCTAACCTTTCGTCCACCTGGGGCTCGAACAGATGGTCCCCATCAATCGTAATATTTAGAAGGTATTGTTGCGCCTCAGGTTTAAATGCTGATACTCTCAGCCATGCATGTCTGCGAAGCAGTATACTGGAGTTTATACCCTAGAAGTAGTGTCAGCTGCATCAAATGCATCAAATGCATCAAATGCGCAACAAATGTTTCAATGGAAGATTAATTTTTCCCCTCGCAACTACATCTTCACCCAGCTTCGTATATGCTTATGGTAAACATTGTACAAGTTTTTCCATCTCTTCACAATGGAATCTGTTTTATCATGATAATAAGGCAACTGAATTGGCAATATACCAGTGAGCTGACGCACCTAACCCAACTCTTTTCCCTGCTGCATCTATGCGTTTGTTTACTTTATCTGCAATTCTGGCATTTCTAGTTGTTTGCACAGAGGTCTTCTTTCTAACCATATGAACTATTAGTCTGGTGGAACCTGAAACATTATGTAAATAGGATCATCAGGGCACGGCTTATATTTCTCTCTATTTGTGGAGTAGCTATCCAGGCTCCGGTAGGATCTTTTAAATTATCAAGAGCGGATTTCATCATCCCCTTTAGCATTGGTAAAAACTGAACACTACGCTCAGCTTTTGAGAGGGTCTCTACAAGAAAACCGTCTTCCTCTTCCACAACATGAATAGAGAAATTGTGGGGACGAGCCACTCTGAATAACAGCATGGTATGCTGTTGTATCGTCCAGGAGAGATGGTTTCACGATATAAGGCTCAGTATCTGATCAGGATCAGCACTACAAACAAAGGAACTGACGTCAGCATGTGGGAGTGGTGACTAAATAGCCTCCGCACATCATTCCGGAGCTGAACGGTGTAAGGGTGGAGCAGCACAGCACCACCTACCCACAAGCAGAGGTGCAGCAGAAACGTTTCGGAATTTAGTCTAACGTCTGGGGGATATTCCAAAGGTGAGAAATCAAAAGTTGAGGAATCTGGAGTTAGAAGACTATCAAAAAGTTGTTTCACAAAACAATCATACCACACGATCTATGTGAGCCAACTCATATGTATTTTTTACAGAAATTTGAAATGCAGCCCTTTTTTATTAACACCAAACAAAACCATTCCTCAGACAGAACTTCATAATGAGTTGTAAAATCCGCCTCTGGAAAGTGGCATTCTGGAGACCTGCATGCAGGCAAGCATAATTACTGAAGCAAAGCAGGATGTTGTCAGAGCCTGGGTAATTGTTTTTACCGGTCTTCATTAGGCTCAGGGAAGGCAACTTTGTCGTTCATAATCAAGCATGTGCGTGAATCTCTTTAAACCAGTGATCCTATGTCAGGACTGGAGGCTCAGATTATGCCTTCTTCCTTCGCTTTATTTTTCACAGCAGCATATTTTTAAAACAGTAATCAAGTAATCAACTACATTTCCCATGAACAATAAGGAAAACCAACAAAAGTCTCAACAGGAGTCCTTCCTCGCTGTCTGCACTCCAGCCAGTCAGCATAGTCCCTTCACGCTGTTTCCTCTTCCTCTTTCTTCACTGCTCAGCAGCAAGTTAAGTCGTTTTTTCATTCTTCTCCTGGTTTGGGGTGTTGCAAATGGCTAGGTTTGGTGGCGTTTTGCAGCGCTTTGCATATTTCAGGGTTTTGCAGATTCCCTTTGGGTCGCGGGACGCTTTGAGCGTACCTTACGCGACTGGTTTCCCCTTGAGGTGCGGTGTGGTCCTCCCGTCTCCAGGGGGCGTAGTGCACTCTCTATGGGCAGTGCGAGTCAGGCACAGAGTGCTGATGAGCGCTGCCCCCATGAGAGCTCAGCCTTGCCTCCTGCCAACCGGTTTTACAACCGTTTTTGGGTCCGTATTGCCCTGTTTTTTGGTTTGAACGCCCTCGTGAGGGTCTGTATTGGATGCTTTTAACACCCTGCGGGGTCGTAATTGTACCGATAGAAATGGTGCCTGTGCGAAACTGTCCCGGGTGGCTGCCCTGTGATCAAGAAGGGCTGGTGTGTCCCTTGGGCTCTGCTAGCCAATTGTGTGCCCTTGGCACCCATATACGTCTGGGCTCCCTCCCAGCTTTTCATTGTGTGCCATTCAGTGCCTTAAAGTAGTGCTTTCAGCACCGATCTGCCTGTTGCTCCAGTGTTTTCCTGCGACGGTGTACTTACCTAGCCATGCAGTCGGAGCAGGATCAGTAACAGGAGGAGGATCCCTTGTCATACCTCCCCTAGGATGATGACTTTCATCAGACGGTGGATGACTCAGTCTATGGGATGTCAATCAAGCCATGGAGCCTTTAGAGCAGCACCTGTTAAGAGCAGATATCGAAAGAGTGCGCCAAGTGGGCTGCTCCCGTGCGAGCTATCCCTAGGTCTCCACAGGTGCATCAGCCTGCCGGTTCTCCCTCTGCCAAGAAACAATTCTCCCAAGGGGTTGATGTGGACACGTTTGAAGCAGGCTTCATAGCGCAGGTGCCCCCCGCAGCCAGACCCTGGCCGCCCCCCCCCCCCGAGAACTGCACCCCAACGCCTTCGTGTACTGCTTCCCCAGACCCCTTAGACAATGGCGATTCCCCTGGTGATACTGATGAGGAAGCGGGTCCCTCTCGGGCTTGGCTCCCGACCACCACTCCTGCCCCAGGGGGGGCCTCCGACATGCTAGATCTGGACGACATTGTCCACCCTAGATCAACGGACTGGGTCCCGGGGGACAAAGTAGCCCAGTACGTGGCGAGCTGTCTGCGCAAGCCGATGGAGAAGGACGCTCGCAACCGCCATCGGGCAGAGTGCCCCCGCCCCAGTTTGGAGGGGGAAGGTTGCCCTGACGTCCAAAATAGATCCTAAGATGGAAACATTCCTGGCGAAGTTTGTAAGGGACCCTAAGAAGGGTATTGATCGCTCCTGGCGCTCATGCCAGGACAAGCTGCTGGATGCAGTGGGGCCTGTCACCAAAATCCTTGACATGGCGAAGAGGCCAAGGCCTCCGGTGCGCTAATTTCCCCGGAAGTGCTCTCGGGCTGGGCGCAGCGTGCGATAGTGTATCTGGGGAACGCCAATTGCGCTCTCTCCACAGAGGGACGGTGGTCTCTCCTGATTAAGGTGGACCCAAAGTTGGGTCATCTGGCTTCTTCGGAGGCTGGCGCTGTGGCCCAACGGGGCTTATTTGACGACCCGTTAGTCAAAGAGCTGGGCAAGTTTGTGGCGTCTTTCACCTCACTAGACAGAGCCCAGTTGAACATAAGGAAGGTCTTTACTCCCCGGGTTTTCCAAGGGGCGGTCGTGGCAGGGGCCGCTTGACTGGCCGGTTCTCCAACCCTGACAAGGGGCAAGGCTCCCAGCGCGGGCAATACCAGGACAATGCCCGCTTCAACACATTCTACCCCACCAGATGACAGAAGTTACCTGGCCGTGGAGGCCCCCCGAGGCCAGCAAAATAACGCTGGAAAAGGTGAGTTTGCTACCCTCAGTGAGCCTGCAGGTGGGGGTCTGCTTGGTGCTCTTTCTACGGCTTGGGTTTCTCTCATGATTGACGCTTGGGTGCTGCAGATGGTCCAGGGCTTCCAGTTTCATGGCCGTCCGCGTCAGCTAAGCCGTCCCCGTCCCATTTCTTTTTCCCAACGGGACACAGAGCTGATACGAGAAGAGGTCTCCGCCCTCCTCCAAAAATGGGCAATTTGCAACGTGGAAGAGCATCCCAGTGGCTTCCTCCGCAACATTTTCTTTGTCGACGGCGACCGGAGACCAGTCATCAACTTGAAGAGTTCCAACGAGTGAGTGGTTTACCGCCACTTCAAAATGGAAGGTATCCACCTCCTCAGAAATGTGCTGAGACCTCTCAAATGGATTGTCTGCCTCGACCTGAAGGATGCGTACCTGACAGTCCCTATCTTACTACCTCATTGGACCTTTTTTCCAGGTCAGGTGGGAAGGCCAGGTTTTCAAATTCACCACGCTCCCTTTCGGGCTATCCTCCGCTCCGTGGTGCTTTACAAAGGGCCTCAGACCGGCGGTGGAGTTCCTGTGCGCGCAGGGTGTTAGAATGATAGTCTATTTGGACGACATGCAATTTCTGGACAAGTGCCCCAGAAGGATGTCCAGCCAATTGAAGACGGCAGTCAATCTGCAGCAGGGACTGGGGCTGGTCATAAACCAGAAGACATCCATTTTGGTTCCGGTCCAGTGTGAAACCTTTTTAGGTGTCAATGTAGACTCCGTCTCTTCAACTCTGAGCCTTCCCGCCAGGAAGATGGTGAAGATCAGGTACGAACTGCGTCAGACCCTGGAGAAGTCGCAGATTTCCTTGCGCCATCCAGCGCGGCTAGTAGGTCTTCTCTCCTCCTCGATACAGGCCATATTTCACGGGCCCTTACACTACCGGGCCATGCAGCGCCTGAAAGCGCACCATCTCAGGAAGGGTCTAACGTACTCTCAGTCGGTGCCCCTGACGGACGACGTGAGAGATGAGATGGACTGGTGACTCACCCACATGGAGGCATGGAATTGTCGGGCGATATTCGGGTCCGCTCCAGATATCGTAATCGAGTCTGACGCCAGCCGTTCTGGCTGGGGGGCCAGGTGTGCTGAGTTCTCGACTGGTGGAGCCTGGTCCAATCACGAACAGTCATTGTACATCAACCACCTAGAACTGCTAGCAGGGTTGTTTGCGGTGCAATGCTGGACAAAGGACAGGGTCCAATTGTGCGTCCTTCTCAGGATGGACAACATCTCTGCGGTCCGGTATATCAACCACCTAGGTGGCACCAGGTCCAGAATGTTGGCGAACCTGGCGAAGGACTTTTGAGACTTCTGCCTAGACAACCAGATCTCAGTGACGGCGGAGTACCTTCCGGATCGGGAGAACGAAGTGGCGGATTGGCACTCTCATCATCTCCTGGATGCCAGTGGTTGGAAGCTGGACCCTCCAGTCTTCTCTCAGTTGGCAGAGAAATGGAGCCCTTTCTCGGTTGACCTTTTTGCGTCACGTCTGGATCATAAGTTACCGAGATACTTCAGTTGGCGGCCAGATCCTCAAGCGGAGGCGACGGAAGTGTTTCTCTAGGACTGGCAGCAGGAGCGGGGCCTTTCCTCCATTTTCCATGATCACTTGGGTGTCCGCTCTACTTCGCTGCCAGCAGGCGGAAGTTGTGTCGATCACACCCTTGTGGAGGTCTCAAGTCTGGTTTCCGGTTCTACTGGAACTTTCTTGGGATTCTCCAATCCGACTCCCCGACTTTCCTCACATTCTCCTCATTCCGATCTTGTTCCCCATCGGTTGGAAGTGGAGGGAACATTGAGGATGATGGCCTGGCAGATCTACGGGGACGCTGGTCGCTCCCAGGTCTTTAGGGACAGGATGAGAACTTGCTTGCCAAGGCATGGGCGGACAGCACGTCCAAGAGATACCGGTCAGTCTATTTCCTGGCGAGTCTAGGGGAAGATGGCTTGGCTTATCGCTCAATTAATACCCTCCACTCCACGATTTCAGCCGGTCACAATATGGTGCAGGGCTCCCAGTGGGAGAACACCCTTTGATCTGGCGGCTCCTCAGAGGGATTCACATTTCTCTCCCTCCGGAGCCTCGGTATTCCGTCCTTTGGACGTGAACCGGGTGCTGAATCTTTTTCTTTCCTGGCAACCAAATAAGTTTCTGTCCCGTAAGGAAGTGACAACCAAATTGGCAATGCTGTTATGCCTGGTCTCGAACAGGCGCGTCTCGGACATGCGAGCCTTGGACATCTCGGCCAGAATGTTTCCCACAGAGTGGGTATCATTCACGGTGAGTAGAAGGACCAAGAATAATACCAGGGTCATCTCATACCCACCATTCCGAGACTCCCCTAAACTGTGTGTAGTGCAGTGCCTCCGTGCTTACGAAGAATTAACAGAGGAAACTCGCCCTCCGGTTGAGAAGCAGCTGCTCATTGCGCTACGCCAGCCGTACAGAGCAGTCTCGTCCCCGACCATTGCCAGATGGGTGCGTTGGGTGATGCAGGAGGCAGGGATTGATATGAAGCAGTTGGTGCCCACTCGGCGAGAGGGGCGATGGCCTCTAAGGCTTTTTCTCTAGGAGCGCGTTTGGAAGATCTGAAGCTCGTGGCCGATTGGTCCTCCGACTCTACCTTTAAGAGGTTTTATTTCAAACCAGTGCTAGAGATGGCACGGCTAGTAGTCAACAAGCTTTGAACTGGCATAATCTGAGCCTCTGGTCCGGACATAGAATGAAAATTTGCCTAGCAGTAGTGCTGGTAAGTTTCAATTCTATTAGGGAAATGGAGGCGAGGATTATCCCGCCCAATGACCTCTGAAGATGTGAACCCTTCCCCGTTCTGGTGTAAGTAATCCGTTCATGGGTCTTTAGAACTGTGGTGTAATGATTTTAATAACTTTGATCATGTGCTGTTGTTTGTTTGTTCTGTAATTCAGTTGGTTCCAGCCCAGTTCTCCGACACTACCTATTTTGCAGGAAACAATGGTTCCAAACAAGAAGCACGAAATCCATCAGGAAGTGGTTCGCGTGAAGAAAGAGGAAGAAGACCAGCATGAAGGGATTATGCGGACTGGCTGGAGTGCGGACAGTGAGGAAGGACTCCTGTTGAGACTTTTGTTGGTTTTCCCTTTTGTTCATGGGAAATGTAGTTGATTACTGTTTTAAAAATATGCTGCTGTGGAAAATAAAGCGAAGGAAGAAGGCATAATCCTCGCCTCCGTGTCCTTAAAAGAATTGAGACTTACCAGCACTACAGGAAGGCAAATTTTAATTCTCATGCCTTCTCTTGGCAGAAATGGTTTGAGAGAAGTGTAGAAATAAACTCATGGCTTGAAACTGGTTAAATTACAAGCTTGGGGTTGGCAATTGCACTGCACGAGTCCTAACAGCAGGTTTATGGATACTGTAGAAGTAATTGTTTTTCATGGTTTCAACATGCATTGAATGACTGTCTGGGTCTGGTTTGGGCAGTGAACCATAAATAAAATTTTGCAGAAGAGGTGTACAAAACACTTCCTGTTGGTTAGGATCTGGTAAAACTTACTAGGACTGAATTTCTGAAGCACAGATGAAAAAAGTTACTTACCTGTGGTAACAATCTTCGTAATGAATATTCGATCTACCAGTAGATTTCTCACCTGTAATACAAACCCAGGTGTCAGACTGGATCCTGAAAATCTATAAGCTGTTAAGTTGCTGGTAGAGGGCACTGGACCCAGTTGACACCAGAAGGGACATAAGGTGGCGACACCGAGGCCATAAAGCGCCAGCCCTGGTGCACGGACTTGAGTTTCCTTCCATTTTTTCCAAGTCTTCGAGGCAAGAGGGCAGACTAACATCAATAAAAGATTGTAGTGCCTATAAATATACACACACATTATATATATATATATATATATATATATATTACCTACTGGCGGTCGCCAGTAGGTAGTTATAGTTAGGACCACGTTTCCATAGGAAATCCGCAACATTCTATTTTGAATAACTTTGGCGCCGGTTGACGAATCCTCGCGAATTTTTCAAAATAGGTGAGGCGCTACGCTACGCTCCTACCCTGAAAGTCTCGGGGGGATTCGTTAAGCGGGGGCTGAGCTAAAAGGGGGGTCCCAAAACGCGTTTTTCCCATGCATTTTTCCATAGGACCTTTAGACACAGCTACAGCCCGAACGGCTGAACAGAATTACTTGAAATTTGGCAGAGAGGTAGTCCTCAGGTCAAGGAAGTGCCTTTTGTAGGTTTGGTGTAAATCTGTTCAGTAGATTCTGAGAAAATAGCCTTTAAATCAATATATATATCTGAGCCAGCTTACGGTGCGCTTACGGTGCGCTTACCGTACGCGTACGGTGGCGTGCGCGAGCGCGATTCTGATTGGCCCTTAGATCTTAGTAAACATTCGAATCGGTCGAAACCAGGAAGCGGCGGCCGCCATTTTCTCTCTCGCACTCTGAGGGGGGAGCTGATAAACAAATGCCAAAAACATATAAAGGGGCTGTTTAGACAGCGCCCATGCACATAACCATGTTAGTTGAGTCTTCAAAGATCCCCCAAGGCAAAAAACGGTAATATTTTATTTTTCGAAAATTTCGCCGATTACGCTTACCGTACGCGTACGGGTAAATAATTATTAAAAAAAAAAAACCCCACTCTCTCCACCCCGTGTGCAAATGGTGGCCGAAGGCCACCATTTGTGCATGGCATATATGAGCACAGCATTTCCCCCAAAAATTTCAACAGATTACCTATCACAAGAAAGCGCATAATATGTCCTCCATGTGCGCACGGTGCGCGAAGCGCATCGTGCGTACATGGCCCATCTAGCGTAACGTGGGCACGCGGTGCGCGTAGCGCACCGCGTGCCCACCGTGCGTGCACGGCACTAACTGCGTAAAGTGGGCGCGCGGTGAGCAAAGCGCACCGCGTGCTCACTGTGCGCGCATGGTGCGCGAAGCGCACTGTGCGCGCACGGAACGAACTGCGTTAAGTGGGCGCGCACGCCACGAATGGCGTAAAGTAACTTAGCATTTAAAAAAACGTACAAATTCACTGAAAAAACCATAGGTTTCACACACGTTATAGTTAGGAATTAGCATTTAAAAAACCTTGCAAATTCACTGAAAAAACCATAGGTTTCACACATGTTATAGTTAGCGGAAATTTTGCTGATAAAAAACCAATGAAATTCCCCCGTTATAGTTAGTGCAGGAAACTATAACTCACGCGACCGCAATCTTCTGCTGATGACATATGTGTCTTTATGAAAAAAAAATATTTGTAATATATGTATAGCTAAAAATTTATGGAAATGCTAATACTGTATTTAGACACTTATTTGCCCATGTCTTCTTCCATACATTTTTAGCTATACATATATTACAAATATTTTTTTTTCATAAAGACACATATGTCATCAGCAGAAGATTGCGGTCGCGTGAGTTATAGTTGCCTGCACTAACTATAACGGGGAAATTTCATTGGTTTTTTATCAGTAAAATTTCCGCTAACTATAACATGTGTGAAACCTATGGTTTTTTCAGTGAATTTGCAAGGTTTTTTAAATGCTAATTTCTAACTATAACGTGTGTGAAACCTATGGTTTTTTCAGTGAATATATATATATATATATATATATATATATATATATATATATATTCCGATACGTGTGCTCTGCACTTGAAGGTGCACTCGGTGAACTGCAATCTGTTCGTTAGGGCACCCCCAGCACTTCAACCTCGAGTGTTCGCCTGACGCGTTTCGGATGATTCCTTCCTCATAGGCTCACTCCAATGATTTGTTATCAGCTGACACTCATTTAAATGCTCCAATGAGCTTCTTCACCTTTTCCCAACGCCAGCTGATAGTAAATCATTGGAGTGAGCCTATGAGGAAGGAATCATCCGAAACGCGTCAGGCGAACACTCGAGGTTGAAGTGCTGGGGGTGCCCTAACGAACAGATTGCAGTTCACCGAGTGCACCTTCAAGTGCAGAGCACACGTATCGGAAAATTGTCGCGCCTGCTCAGGCGTAGGAAGGTAGCACCACCCCAGGATTGCCAAAGGGGGCCACGGCACGCAAATCACGTCGTCGCCAGTTGTGGGGGACTGAATTGAATATGGGCATCAGTGGCACATCACGGCGTAATCATGCCGAAGGACTATACACTTACCTAGTCTCATTTGAGCAAGAGGCGGCGGCTGACACTACAAGTCCCAGCAGGCGTTGGGAAAAGGTGAAGAAGCTCATTGGAGCATTTAAATGAGTGTCAGCTGATAGCAAATCATTGGAGTGAGCCTATGAGGAAGGAATCATCCGAAACGCGTCAGGCGAACACTCGAGGTTGAAGTGCTGGGGGTGCCCTAACGAACAGATTGCAGTTCACCGAGTGCACCTTCAAGTGCAGAGCACACGTATCGGAATATATATATATATCCATCAGACAGGGAGGCGGATGGGTTGGTGAGGAATCTGCAGGTAGATAAAGTATCCACCAGAAAGATTGTTACTGGAGGTAATAACTTTTTATTCTGACGCATACTTATACAACATATTTCATAACAATACCCTGCCCAGGAGGCAGGTTGATGGATGATTAGATGAGGAAATCTTGCAGAACAGATCTGAGAAAGTGGCCATCCCTGCACATCTCTGAATCCAGGTAGTAGCGCTTTGCAAAGTTATGTAAGGAAGGAAGCTCCTGTTGACACCTTACAGATTTCTGCAATTGGGACCCCTTCTAGCAAGTGCAGAAGTGGTCGATTAAGCCCTGGTGGAAAGGCCTCTGATCCCTCCGGGAGACTCTTTCTTGTCTAAGGAGTAGTGTGAGGAAATGCTGTGAATTATATGATATGGTTGTGAAACCTCGCCGTGTAATACACCTAGCAACCCCTTTAGGTCCAGTAGGTTTTGTCTCTAAAACCCTCAGCTCAACCCTGGGTAGCTGTGGCACTGAGCAGCAAGGTTTACAAAGAGGAACAAGTGTAAAGCCTTTAAACAGCACCAAAACAACTGAAGAAGAAATTGACACATCACTGAAGAAATCCTACACACTAGAAAGAAATAGATCCACCAGAGATTTCCGGAAATATGGATTTCACAAGAAATAATCAATTAAAGCGATTTCACTCAACCTGGAACAAGCCTTGGCAAATTGAACGGATTGGACACTTAGAAAGCAAAGTTTCCAAGAACATTCACCTTCATAGAAGAAGCAGTTTTTCTGCAGTACTAAGCACTTTATCCGTGTTGCTATTAATTCCTATGGCGTGGTCCTGATGTAAGGGATGAAGGATGCTGAAGATGCTTTAAGGATGCTGTGGATGTGATGTGTTCGACTAGGGTCTTCCTGCACGGATTGCTCGGTCCACGAAGATGGTAAGGGAGTCCTGGTTGCAGGATCGACATTCCACTAAGTCTTATCTGGTCTGGCCGAAGTCCAGTCGCCACTCGACTACCAGGCACCTGTTATCGCGGTCACAGGCCAATCCTTTGCGGTTCATAAGGCAGCACTCTCGGGCTCAGCAAACTCAGGTGCAACTCTGTGTGCCGGGTTCGGTGTTGCACGGTGGAGGTGGTAGTGGCTTGAAGACTTTGGGCTACCAACTTGCCCCAGCAGGCTTCTTCTGCTGTTGTGTTCTGTGGTGTAAACAGGAGGCCAGTCAGCTGGCCCTTGGAGTTCTCTTGCATTGGCTGGGCTCTGAAGACAGCTTCTCCTTGAGCAAGACACGGCAAGCACAGTCCCACGCTTATCCAACCACCAGGTGCAGCAGGTGCAGTCTTCAATGGTGCAGCCTCTTTTTGCTGGTACCTCGGGGCAGCCGGGCAGTCCTTCATCCAAGTTGGTAGAGATTTGAGTTTGGTGCCAGAGGTGTCCTATTTATTTTCAAAAAATGGCCTCAGGGTAGGATGCGGTTGGTAGAGAAAGGGCTACCAGGTCTCCTCCCTCCTGAGGACCACTTCCTGGGAACATGGTGTTGGGATGCCTGGTAATAGAATGATATTGGATACAGGTATTCATCTCCCTCTCAAGAGTACTGGAAAACCCGATTGTAGCTTTGCGGAAAATAGACTTGCTGGGTATCCTAGATGGCTTAGAGACTCCTAGAGGAGAGCGAACACTTGTGGGGCTTGGGACAGTACTTGCCAAATCAGATATCGCCAAGTACTGGAAGCACATAAGGCCCCCCTCATTGGGGAATAAAGCGCAAGAATGGACTGGTGTGGCAAGCAAGAGGAGCCCTTTTATGCTACACGTGGTTGACCCCAGAATCACGCCAGAATTTGAGGAAAGTGGTGGTCCTACTATTGATTGGGCTGAAAAGGTCAAGGGGTAGGTCTGGGATGCTTAGTGGATTGTATTCAATGGGAGGTGTTATTATGTCTTCTTTTATATTGTATCGCTATCTACGCGTGTTAATTGTTATACATGCTCTAAAACCAATTAAATGTTATGGTATTTAAAAAATAAATAAAAAGTAACATCAAGGGGGAGGAGCCAAGATGGCGACCGAGACGGCAGCGTAGATTCCCGGCTCCGTGAACCTCCGCATCCCGCACGGATATCCAGTACTAGATCCTCAGCTTGCGCCATGGGATCGTGTTTGTGAAGGAGAGTGGCAACCGATCGTGTGATTCCGGGGTTTCTGGCTACTGTACCGCCTGAGAAATCTGCGGATGAACTTTGCGGCCCGTGCAGCCCCGGAGCCGGGACCTCGAGTGGACGCCTTGGCCGGGTGGCAGTTTAACAACAACGGCCTGTGGTGACTGGGTGGAGTCGGTCCACCGGAGCGGTGCTGCCCCCGGCCTGCATCTCGCCACGGCCGCTCCCGTTGCTAAAGCGTAGTGGATCGAGGGCATGCCCGGGGGTGCAGTTCTCAGACTCTTCGGTGTTTGCCCCTGCCTTTGACGGTGAGCTGCCCGGACACCGCCCCTAGCTCGCCCTGATCCTTGCAGACTGCTCCCGGATTTTCGCGGCTGCTGGTCCTTGGTGGAGACGACTGTTGCCCGAGTCCACGCAACGGCTGAATTTGTACCTGCCCCCGGACCCCTGTCTCCAGCGACGTGGACCCCGAGGTGCTTGTCCCTGGGTCCCGGCCCCCATACGAGTCGGGCCTCCCCCGGCGGCCATCTTGTTGCGATGCAGCCTACTATCCTGTCCACCGGGTCGCAGCAGGATTGGGAGTGTGTGACTTTTGGGAGTGTGGCAGAGCGACCGCGGGGAGCAGTGCTGGGGTACGGCGACCTCCTTGAGGCCCTTGGTGCCCTTCATTTCTCCTTGGCTCGTGGCATCGAGGTCTTGGGGAGTAAGATCGACGGTGTGGCATCAGCGTTGGGACAATGGCGGCATGCTGGTCCACAGTTACACAGGGACTTCCTACACTGCACACGGGAGGATAATGTCGCGGCCATCCCTGCGATTAGTGCGCAGCCGGACACTCCGGACAGTATGCTACCGTATGATCGGCTGACTGAGGGTTTGATCTGTTCCGGAGGTAGTGGTTCCGAGTGGAAGGTGGTGGCCTCGTCCCGTGCACGACCTCCGGTGACCCAGGGACTTTACCAGCAATGTCTGTCTACTTTGGATGATTCAGCCTTCCCGGACCTTGTGTGCAGTGCAGATCCGGGGGCAGCACTGGGAAAGACGTCCCTCCGAGATGCGGACTGTGTTGGCGTTCTGAGACCTCCACCCCACCTGTGTGCGTCGCTTCCCGGTTGTTTTGGGACATCCCTTCACCTTGGAACATCGGACATGGCGCTGGGTCGGGGGGTAGGCATGGGCAGCATCGCCAGGAGTGGTCAGGGATGAGGCTGATCCCTCGGGGTGGTCAGCTGGTAGACGGGCGGACTCATGGTTGTGTACTCCCAGGACATAGCTACTAGCATATTCGGTGCGCAATGCTCCCCATTCCCCCTTTTGTTATGGTCGATTTGGTGCTACTTATTGTTTGCTGTTGGGATACCTTACTGTGCGGGAGGGAGAAGCCGGGGGTATGTTCTGAAGGCCCTCCTCCAGTTTATTATATTTTCTCCACCCCCCCGTCTGGTGGGGTTCTTTCTTATTCCTTTTTCCCTGTTTCTTCTATATTTCGGGTCTAGTTCCAGGGCGACAGGCACACTGCTGGGGGGAGGGGCCATACTCATTTGCAGAGGTGCAGGGTGGGGGGTTGGGGGGGGGGGGGACTCTTTTCTTTCTCAGTCTTCCTCTCTTTTTCCATGGCCTCCTTTTTCTTCTCCGTTTCTTCTTGTTTCTTCTTTTCTGGGATCAGCGTGGTACGCCTCTTTTGCTGTGAACCGTTGCCTCTCCGTGTGTGCCACAGTTTCCGGGGGTTCTCTGGGCGTTAGGTATGGGGGCCTGCAGGCGCAACTGTTTTTGATATTCTTCCCCATCATTTCCTGTGTTTGCGCCATGGATTCAATAGATTGCTGTTTATTGCTAACGTCTATCATGCGGCCTGCCCTTTATCGCTGTTGGGAAATTGTTTGGCACCTGATCCTACTGTTTTGTTTCATTATAAAATGAAAAACCCCCTTTCTCCTGGTGTCCTACCTGCGCGGCTCCCGGGCCGAACTAACTTAGTATGAAGATTTTGCTACCGAGGTGCCGCATGTGCTTATATTTGACCTTATTGCTCTGATTGCTTAGCGGCCGGCCCTGGGGGGTTGTAGGCCCATACTTGTCAATGATCGAAATGTCAATAAAGGTTTTTCAAAAAAAAAAAAAAAAAAAAAAAAAAGTAACATCAAAGCCATGCTCCCCGCAGAAAAGGCTTTTTTGCCTGGAGTCTCAAGACATTCCGACTCCCTATCGAAGGGAGCTATCGGAAAGGCACATCCAGATTGAATCCCCTAACAGGAGGCTTAGATGAGGAGGATCTCCAGTAATGGCTGTGTCAATAGGAAGGCTGGGTCATGAGGAGCTGGTCAATAATGTCGACCTACAAGTCGGGTGACTTGCCAGGGTAGAAGAGGGTTTTCCCATGCCACCGTAATAACTTCCTGTAGGGCCTCATTAAAAGGAAGAAGCAGGTCCGACATCGCGGAAGAGGGCAGAGAACTTCAGTAAGGACATTGCTTTTTGTCTCTGTAGTGGGCGTAGAAGGTCCAAACCCTCTGCGGTTTTTAACCTGAATTTATATAAAGACACTACTCCAGGCATTGGTGGTCCAGTGGGGAAGGTCATAGTCAGTTAGGGGAAAGTGTTTAAGCCACTTACAGAAGACAACCCCTGAAACTCTAAAGGGTCCTGACCTTCTTAGTGAAGGAATTAAGATGGTGACAGAATCGGTCATAAAGATTTAGTGGATTCTGGCTCTGTATGCTTCTTCCAAGAGCCATTAGGCCTCTGTGAGAGAGAGCATTTTTGACTCGGCGTGGGACTGCAGCGGCAGTGCCAATGGGCATCGAGTGTAAAGGAAAGAACATGGGAAGCTGCCTCGAATGAGCTCCTGGTCCTGAAGGGTCACCAGATGGCGTTGAAGCCTTCACCAAGATGGAATATATAGTGTTGTGGATCTCCCTGGGGTTGGGAACTCTTGGAAGCTCTGACCCGACACTGGAGTCTTGTGCAAAGCGTTTCATGAGGCACACAAATTGCCCAAAAGTTGAATCCAGAGGAGGAGGAGGAGATGGGCGGAAGAAGGTCCAGCAGTGTGAAGTCAATAAGCTCCACTTCTGAGGATGAAGGTCCTGGGGAGAAGGAGAGTGGATAGGTTACGACTTTGATGGCCTTCTATAGCCCCCGCTCTTTTATGGCCTTAGGGTGCATGCTGTGGCAAGGGTACCAGGCCCTGGAGTCCTGGTCAGACCCTAAACACCACAGACAAACATGGGGGGCAGTAATGGACATCTGTCCCTCACACTCCCTACTGGGTTTAAAGCACAAGTTACTACTTGTGTAACGATATATCTGTAAGAGACATTAGTTAGTGATAGACTCCTTACCTTAGAATATCCCCAGGTGTCAGACTGGATCCGGAAAGTTTTTTCATTAGCAGTACCCCTGTGCGTCAGTAGGTGGTGTCGTGAGGCTCCTTGTCCGTCGCTGGCGTCGTATGCGCCGAGATGACGTCACGGAGACTACTTGGGCGCCACCCATGTGCGCTGACGTCAGTTCTGTACACGACTTTCCGCGCCAGGAACGCAGAGCCATGCAAGAAACTGACCACTGGTGCCATGAAACTAGGGCCCTGAAAGCGGATGACCTTAACCCTAGAAATCTGTTCGTAGAACGGGGAGGATGGGTGGGGTGGTAAGGAATCTATCACTAACTAATGTCTCTTACAGATATATTGTTACACAAGTAGTAACTTGTGCATCTGAAAGAGAGACGTTAGTGATAGATTCCTTACCTTAGAATAGATACCCCAGCAATACCAACCCCGGTGGTGGGTCTGCAAATAGATTACACCAGAAAGTCACGGAGAACAGAACGGCCAAAGAAACCGTCTCTCCGGACTTGACTGTCAAGGCAGTAATGCTTGGTAAACATGTGCAGCGAGGTCCACGTAGCTGTCTGACAAATATCCTGCAAGGGAACGCCGCGTCCCAAGGCAGTAGTGGCTGCCGTTGCCCTGGTAGAATGGGCACGTAGCCCCACAGGAGGCTCCTTCTTAACGAATAACAAGCTTTGATGCACAGAACGACCCACCGAGAGATGGTTCGTTTGTGCACGGCTAGACCTTTTTTGGCGCCCACGTAGCCAACAAAGAGCTGGTCATCCACCCGGAACTGCTGTGTGCGCTTCAGATAGAACAAAAACGCACGTTTTGTGTCCAAACGTGGAGCCTCTCCCTCTTTTGAAGGATGCGGAGGTGGAAAGAAGGTGGGCAAAGTGATGGTCCGTCCGATGTGGAAGGGCATGGCGACCTTTAGCAAAAAAGGACGGGTCCTTAAAACCACCTTGTACGGATGAACAGAAAGGAAAGGAGGTTTAGAAGAAAGAGCCTGGATCTCACTCACTCTTCTGGCAGAGGTGATAGCTACCAGGAAAGCCGTCTTGAGAGTAAGAAGACATAAAGGACAGGCAATGAAGGGGCTCAAAAGGAGCGCACATCAGATATGTCAAGACAAGATTTAAGTCCCATTAAGGCATTATGAAAGGCACAGGAAGAAACGTGTGCGTAATGCCTTTCAAGAAACGGTTAACAACCAGGGACTTAAAAAGAGAAGGCTGATCTGGAAGTCTTAGAAAGGCGGAGATGGCCGAAAGATAAACTTTTATAGTGCCCAGAGCAGAGCTGTGCACCATGCCACAAACTTGTTTCACCGGCAGGCGTATACCATCTTAGTGGAGGGACACCTGGCTGCCAGAATGACATCACAGACTTCGGGAGTAAGATCAAAGGCTGTCAACTGTCGCCGCTCAATCTCCACGCATGGAGGTGGAGGCTGGACAGGTTCGGGTGGAGGACCATCCCCTGCTGCTGCGACAGAAGATCCTCCCGAAGAGGCAGTGGGATCGGGGGATCGATAGTCATGCTGAGTAGCTCTAGATACAAGTATCTTCGTGCCCAATCCGGAGCCACAAGGATGACTTGGGCCCGGTGTGAGAAAGTGGCTCTGTATATACTGTTTCCAAATAGGTACAGTGTGTACAGAGTCCACAGTCCCCAGAGGTTTGGCAGAGGCTAAAGTTAGATATAACCTTACTCTCTAAAGTGGTAGCTTGGTCGAGCAGTAAGGCAGTATCAGAGGACAGTGTAAAGCATTTGTTGTACACACTTAGTCAGCAAATGGTCTCACACTCAGCAAATGGTCTAACACACTCAATAACTGAACTCTAGGCCAATGGTTTATATATAAAAAATATATGCTTTTTTTATTTTAGAACCAACAATTGGAATTAAAATATACTTTCTCAGAATGAGATGCTTTATATAAATACTTTTGCAATATGCAATTGACTTTTGTAAACAGTTACAAGTGGTTGCAATAGGCAACACTATTTTAAACACAATAATGCATTGATTTCAATGGAAGTTTCATGTTATTTGCCACAGATTACTTTTGGAATTCCAGGACTGGATCCTAGATTCAGTCCTGGGTCAGTTCTTGGAATCAAGTGATAAAAGTCGACTTAATTACTGTGATGATTTTTAGAAAATATTTTGCTATTTTTAAAGTTGACACTTAGAAAATATTTCATAGAAAACAGTCAATGATTCCCTATGGCAGAAAATTCAAGTTGCAGGTATAGTATGTTCTCGTTACTTTTGTAATCCAGTACTAGGTGCCTAGACTCAGTACTGGGACCTTTATCCAAAACAGGTAAGTAATTACGTTTTCAGATATTATACGATTTTTAAAGAATATTTAAAGATTGCAGAAATTGACACTTAGAAGAAATTTCACAGAAAAACAGTCAATGATTTACTATGGAAGAAAATTGGGTTACTGGTAAGTACAGTTGTAAGTAGTTTTCAGAGTCAGCGCTGGGCACCAAGATCCAGCACTGGGAGCTCACCTAAGAGCAGGTGAGTATTTTCGTTTTCGTTACTCGGCTGATTTTTGGTGACTATTTTAAGTTTTGAAAAGTCCACAGTTAGAAAAAAATTCAGGAAAAAGCCAGTCAATGTTACCCTATGAAGGAAATTGAGTTATCGGTTTAAAGGTAAGTACTCGACTGGCAGAGTTGAGGTTCTGGGAATAGACTCGGGAGTCCCCCAGGGTCAGGTAGGTACAGTTGGTTCACCCCAGCAGCACTAGGGCGGCCGGGTGCAGAGAGAGAGTTAGGCCCAATGTTATCCTATGAGGGATAGGGGGGCCTTGGTTGGTGGCTGCTGACTAGCAGGCCACGCGGCTGTGGGAGCTGGGCTCCTGGTCACTTACTCAGGGCAAGTGGGGAAGTAGGTAGGTGTAGAGGTTGCACTGCCAGGGCCACTCGGGCGGCTGGGTGCCGGGTGCTTTTGAGCCTTCGGACGCTCAATTGATTTCAATGGGAAATCTCCGGTTTAGAAAAAGACTGCAAGCTCGGGACGAGGATTCTTCAGGTGCCACCACCACTTCGAGAGGTAAGTTGGGTAGTTGGAGGATAGGTAGGTACCCCGGGATTGAGCACAGGGGGCCGCGGGGCGCCGGGTGCAGGGGTGCCTTTTGGTGTCGGGAAATCTTACCCTCTGTTGATCGCGGTTGGGGGGGCACCTTGTTCTGAGGCTGCAGGCTTCTTCAGGAGTGTCGAGTGAGGTCCTTGGGTGCTGGACTCGGGGTCACAGTTGCCGTGGGGTCGTCCTCGTGGTCTTTGTTCACTCCGGCACAGGCCAGGCTTGGCGGGTGCAGAGTGTGCAGGGTTTGCGGTTCCTGGCTGATGCCAGGGGTCAGTTACTTGTTTTGAGCAGTACCACCGCTCGTGGGAGTCCCAGGTAGTCAGAGTCACATGGCAGTCAGGTCCTCCAGGGTTTTTGAGGTTGCTGACCACTGGAGATGCCGGGGTTTAGCAGGAGCAGGTTCGAGGGTCGACAGGCCGGTAGGGCTGGGGCCAAAGCAGTTGGTGTCTTCCTCTTGTTAGCAGCTACACAGCAGGTCTTCTTGTTCCTTGTCCTTCTTTCTTGTTTCGGAATCTGGATCTGAGGAAGGAAGGTTCAGGGTGCCCCTAAATACAAAATTTAGGGGCGTTACAGGTAGGTACGGGGCGGGGACCAATTGGTCCCTTCCCTGGGGTGGGTACACCCCCTATCCTGCCATTGTACCGTGGGAGGGAGGCAGTAGCCTAGTCCTGATTGGGCAGGGATTCCCATCTTCAAGATGGCGAGAGCCCGGAGATGTGCTTCACCTAGTCACCCCCACCTGAGGGGTGGGGCTGGCAGAGGCTGGCACACCCCCTTTCCTTCCGGCCAGTCTTCCCGCTAGAGCGGGGGTCAGAACCGTTAGGGACCAGTTGCTGAGTACAGCAAGTGGCCTGGAGAAGCTCACAAAAGGCGGCATGCCTTTGAAGCTTCCCCAGCCCATCCTGGGGGAGGAGACCTAGCATCTCGCCCAGGATGTGCATTGTTACAGGCCCAGGAGAGCGGATGGCTCTCTACCCAGGGGTCCAGCAACATGTCTGCTGTGTGGCAGCCTAGGCAGCCCCTCAGACAAGACGTGGATTGTAGGTTAGGTTCAGGGGGCATGTCTAAGATGCCCTCTGTCGTGCATGGTACATTAAATACCACACTGGCATCAGTGCGGGTTTAATGTGCTGAGTAGTTTGATACCAAACTTCTCAGACTTCAGTGTTGCCATCATGGTGCTGTGGAGTTCTTGTTGACCTCCCAGCACCATATACTCTTAATGGCAGCACTGCACTTACAGTGCCCAGGAATGGACCTGGGTACTGTAGGGGCACAGGGCCCATGCACCTGTACCCACACCACTGGCATAGGGCACCCAGCTAGAGGGGTGGCTGATGTATGCCAGGACAGTGTGTGTTGTGGGCATGGCACACAGGGATGTGTGCCATGTCGACTCTCTGTTTTGTTCTGCACCCAGACACTCAGCCTGCAAGGGCAGTGTGTGTGTGTCAGGGTACAGGGCCTCTATGGGGTGGCACAATAAGTGCTGCAGCCCTTGGGGGCCTTCTCTGGTCACAGGGCCCTGGGTACCTAGTGTACCATTTACCAGGGGCTGACATGTGGCCAGAGATGCCAATTGGGTTTAGGCTTCAACACAGTTTTAGGGAAGGAACATAGGTCCTGGGTACCTGATTGGCAGGAGCCCAGGGCACTCTCAGTCAAACTACATCAGCAATTCAGCAAAAAGTGGGGGCATACCATGCAAGAAAGATGGCACTTTCTCACATCATCTCTTACCCGAATCCGAGGGTGAAGACTTGGAGCCCAAGGAGAGATGATGGTGGCCCCGCGAGCGTTCCCTGGAGCGGCCCCTGGACCGCGAACGGCGCGGGGACGAGTGCCGGACCTCAAACAGCTTCTGGCGCCGCTCCCTCAAGGCCTTCGGGGCCATGGCCAAACAGTCCATGCAGGCCCGGGAGTCGTGGTAGCTCTCCAGGCAGTAGAGACAGACGTTGTGGGGGTCCACCACCGACATATTGCACCGGCAGGCCCCACAAGACTTAAAACCAGGCATCCCTACGGCACCAAACTCAAACTTACAGGATACAAAAAGTCTCAAAAAGATTGTCAAAAAGTGACTAAGGTACGTGCTCTAACCAGATCTGCGCTTACTGGCGCGGAAAAAGGAAGAACTGACGTCTGCGCGCAAGGGTGGCGCCTAAGTAGTCTCCGTGACGTCATCTCAGCGCATACGATGCCAGCGACAGACGCGGAGCGGCACGACGCCACCTACTGACGCGCAGGGGTACTGCTAACAAAAAAACTTTCCGCATCCAGTCGGACGCCTGCGGCTATTCTAAGGTAAGGAATCTGTCACTAACGTGTCTTTTTCAGATCCCCGATTTGTTGGAAGGAGGCACGGTACTGCAAAAGTCGTAGGAATTTGTGAGGAAAAAAATCCTCAGGCAGAGAAGCTCTGGATCCACGTCAAAGGTGCGGAAATAAGAGAACCGAGATTGGTGCGCCATAATAGGAGCTTTAGGGCATCAGTGACGTCGCCTGATGTCACTTACGCCATCCACTGGGTGCAGCACCCTCTACTGATGACTTAACAGCTTTGAGATATTACGGATCCAGTCAAACGACAGGGTTTGCTCTACAGGTGAGGAATCTGCAGGTAGAGGTATCCATCAGAAATCTGGTCTTCTGAGAATGGTCTAAACGGCGATCAAGAGAAGCCTCTGTGGAGGTTTTGCTCCACGTGGGTTCTAAAGCAATCCTTTGAGGAAGAAGCCAATATTTCATGTACCTCTTGGTTAAAGGCAAAAGACACACAGATGATGGATGGAATGCAGAGCAAATCAAACATTCACCCTAGGTCAATAGATCTGGGTTAAATCCATCATTCTTTTGCTCACCATAACACCCCAGTTTAGACCCAGCCATATGCAAATCAGTCTTGACTCTGTGCCTCATGGGAACAGTCAAGCCAGAAATGTCAAGCCAGGTCCTCCCTGGACCGGAAACAAGCATCCTGGGACCGGTTTCGGGGCATCACCAGTCATCAGCCAGGCTAGCGTGAATCCAGTGGCACAGTGAGCCCGGGACCCACGTCTGGACATACCTGCCACACTTAGGGTGAGAAAGCAAATGAGACACAGATGATGGACAGAATGCAGAGTAAATCAAACATTCACTCCTAGTCAATAGATCTGGGTTAAATTCATCGTTCTTTTACTCTACATGCCATCGCAGTCTAGACCCAGCCATATGCATATCAGTCTTGGCCCTGCGCCTCATTGGAACAGTCCAGCCTGAAATGCCAAGCCAGGTCCTTCCTGGACCGGAAACAAGCATCCTGGTTTAAGGCAGCATGAAAGGCATCATCTGCTTTTTGATCTAAATAGCCTCAAGTGATCTTTATTTTTAAGTGCATACAAAAGTGGAAAGATCCAGAGAAAACTATTTATGGCCCTTAATTCCTTGGATCTGTGTTGGGCAGAAAAAGAGGCGCTCATGTTAAGGGTGAGGGTGGTGCCAATGGGAGCCAACACGCTTAACACAATGGCACTGCTGACTACCCAAAGAGGTGAACTTGAAATTTCCAGATCTAATCTAAACACAAAGAGTGCATTATTGCAGGAATCTGCAAGAAGAGGTAACCATTAAAAGTGAGCATTACAATGGAGTAACACGAGTAAAATACATTTTAAAAATCCACTCACCTATAGATTCTATTTGAAAATCAAATGTGAGTTCCGATGAGAGCTTTCTACTGGATTTTAACCTTCCTTGCAAATTTACTATCTTTATAGAGTCTAGGAAGAAAATGAGTTTAATACAAGTTGAGTTAGTTAAAGCCAGAAAGGGGATACCAGAACGATTTGTCAGAGAACTTACAATTTAA
This sequence comes from Triturus cristatus, assembly GCF_964204655.1. Classification (NCBI taxonomy): domain Eukaryota; kingdom Metazoa; phylum Chordata; class Amphibia; order Caudata; family Salamandridae; genus Triturus; species Triturus cristatus. The sequence continues at coordinate 1,148,479,733 of NC_140589.1, forward strand.
ACAGCACATGAACATACATGACTTTTCCAGCACAAACGGAGATACATTTTTACGAGGTATGTAAATTCTGGAACTCAATCAATCTCAAACAGCACAAAAAAGATGAGGAACAAAAAGCACTGAGATTAAGACAAATGGATTTAAACTCTATGGAAGTTATGATACATTTTGTTGATCCAACACACTAAAAACAAACAGGGATCGACGACCTTTCTTTGTGACAAAAGATAGAGTAACCATCAGTATTTTGAGTTAAAGACTAAAGTGAAAAGCATATACCTTCTCTAATCATTTCACCAAGATATAAATCGAGCACAGTTGGGTGAAAGGCACTCTCTGAATGAATCAAATTTTAGAGGCCTTTGGTTTTGACCTTGCTAACGCACTGCAGTGCTGACAAGTGCACACGTTTCCTGCACAATATCTCAAAAGGTAACTTTTTTAATCATATCGCTTCTTTATTTTTTTAATGGACATCAATAAATTCATAAATGGGGAATGTCTAATGCACAAATTACTTACCTTCGATAACGATATATCTGTAAGAAACATTAGTTAGTTATAGATTCCTTACCTTAGAATTACCCCCAGGCGTCAGACTGGATCCGGAAAGATTTTTCGTCAGCAGTACCTCTGCGTGTCGGAAGGTGGAGTCGGTCGGCTCCGCGTTCGTCGTCGGCATCGTGGTCACCGGGATGACGTTGCAGCAGCTACTTAGATGCCTCCCTCGCGCACGGACGTCAATTCTGTACACGACTTTCCGCGCCAGAAACGCAGAGCCATGCAAGACACAACCATTGGTGCACAAAACTGGGCCCTGAAAGGATGTCCTTAATCCTAGAAATCAGTTCGCAGAACGGGGAGGATGGGTGGGGCGGTAAGGAATCTATAACTAACTAATGTTTCTTTCAGATACATCGTTACCGAAGATAAGTAACTTGTGCATCTGAAAGAAACACGTTAGTTATAGATTCCTTACCTTAGAATAGATACCCAGGCAATACCAACCCCGGTGGTGGGTCTGCGAACCAAGATCACACCAGAAAGTCCTGGAGAATAGAACGGCCAAAGAAGCAGTCTCTCCGGATTTGGCTGTCCAGACAGTAGTGTGCAGCGATGCCAACGTGGCAGCCTGACAGATGTCATTCAGAGGCACTCCTCTTCCCAAGGCAGTAGTGGCTGCTGTCGCCCTGGTGGAGTTAGCGCATAGCCCGGCTGGTGGCTCCTTTTTAGCCAGAGAATAACAAGCCTTGATACACAGCATGACCCATCGAGAAATGGTGCGTTTGTGTACGGCCCGGCCCTTCTTTGCACCCATGTAGCCAACAAAAAGTTGATCATACACCCAGAACTGTTTTGTGCGATCCAGATAGAAGGAGAGCACACGCTTTGGGTCCAGACGGTGGAGCCTCTCTTCCTCCTTTGAAGGATGCGGAGGTGGAAAGAAGGTGGGCAAAGTAATGGTCTGCACGATGTGGAAGGCAGTGACCACCTTAACAAACAAAGGAGGGACTGGTCCTGAGAACCACCTTGTCCGGAGAAACAGACAAGAAAGGAGGTTTTGAAGAAAGAGCCTGGAGCTCACTCACTCGCCTAGCGGAAGGGATGGCTACCAGGAAAGCAGTTTTAAGAGTCAAGAGGTGTAAAGGACTTATGAAGCGGCTCAAAGGGAGCGCACAACAAAAAAAGTCAGTACAAGATTTAAGTCCCACTAAGGCAGAACAAATGGAATTGGGGGAAAAAGATGCGTTAAGCCTTTCAAGAAACGGTTAACTAACGGGGAATTGAAAAGAGAAGTCTGATATGGCAGCCAAAGGAAATCAGCAAAGGCAGAAAGGTAGCCCTTGATAGTACCCAGAGCAGAGCGATGCTAGGCTAAAGAGAGAAGGAAAAGGAATACTTCAGAAAGAGGGGCAGAAAGGGGATCCAAAGCCTCTGCTGTGCACCATGCCACAAATGTGTTCCACCTGCAGGCGTATACCATTTAGTGGAGGGACGTCTGGCTGCCAAGATTACGTCACAAACTTCAGGAGGCAGGTCGAAAAACGTCAACTGCCGCCGCTCAATCTCCACGCAAGGAGGTGGAGACTGGACAGGTTTGGGTGGAGGAGCGTCCCCTGCTGCTGCGACAGAAGATCCTTCCGAAGAGGCAGTCGGATGGGGGATCAATGGCCATGTTGAGCAGCTCGGGATACCAGACTCTTCGAGACTAATCCGGCGCCACAAGAATGACTTGTGCCTGGTCGCGCCTGATCTTTAGTACTCATAGCCTGAATATCCCGGACTCGCTGTTCGGGAGGATAGACCCGAAACTGCGCTGTGTCCAGAACAGCTCCGATGAAGAGTTGCTTCTGAGAGGGAATCAGGTGCGACTTCGGCACATTGATGGAGAACCCCAGCAAATGCAGGAAAGGGCTTTCCTTGAGACAGGTTGCCCTGCACACGCCACCAAATCAGCTCCGCAGCAGCTTCTTTGGAGATCTTGACCTTCTCCCGAGATATCCGTTGTGCTGACACCACTGCCTGCGGAGGCACCACTGGAGTGCCCTCATGTGCCAGCGTGCATGGGGGACCAACAGAATGCAGGAGGCGAACAGACCGAGCAGGCGTAGGACCTTCAGGACTGGAACAACCACTCCATCGTGAAATAAAGGAATCATTTCCTGTATGTCGAGAATCCTCTGCGGAGGCGGGAATAATCGACACACAGAAGTGTCCAGTATTGCCCCTATGAACAGGCTGCGCTGAGAAGGCACCAGGTGAGATTTGGGTACATTTATCGAAAAACCCAAATTGAATACCAGATGAGCTGTTACCTGTAAGTGGCGCAAAACCAACTCTGGAGACTCCGCTTTCAACAGCCAGTCGTCCAGGTAGGGGAAAACAGGAACCCCATACCTTCTGAGATGAGCCGCTACCACCGCTATCACCTTTGTAAAGACTCGAGGAGCGGAAGTAAGACCGAACGGAAGAACCGCAAACTGATAATGTTGCGACCCTACCGTGAACCGGAGATACTTCCGATGCGACGTGGTCCTCTTATGGCTCCGATGACGTCATACGGTGTGGCGAGCGGAGCCGTGATATTGTGACGTCCTTGTCAACGTGGGAGAGCTAGGAAAGAATTTCCCGCCGAATGCTGGCGCAGGGGGTATTCATAAGGTGAGGAATCCACAGGCAGAAGTATCCATCAGAATCTGTGCATACTCCTCTTCAAGGATCCTCTGCGCCTTTCTCCTAGAGCGTTTCCTAGGAATCTGCGTCGCCACATGCGACGTCGGTGAAGCCATCAACGGCGTTGACGGAGGAGCATCAGCCTCGAATCTCGATGCCGATCGAACTCGAGGCGGAGCCGAATCAACAGCCGAAGGAGTCCGTGGAGCCGGAGTGGAAGACCTCGGCGCCGGGAAATGCCAAGCTGGAGTCGACGGCAAGAAAGGCATAAAGGGTGCCTGAGGATAAAATTGTGGAATACCCAAGTAAAGGCCAAAGGACCCACGGGGTCCGAAGGCGCGTCGGAGGGGGCAGAGGCCTTGGCAAACATGCCAAACATCGCATTAAGGAAATGCGAAGAGTCTGAACCAGTTGCAGGAAAAGCAGGATATGGATCCGTAACTTCCTGAGGTCGAGCTGGAGGCTGTGGAGCCGGGGACGGCGCCCGCACCGGAGAAGACACTCGGCCTGGAGTCGACTCCCTCGGCACCAGAGATATCGCTGGAGTCAGTGAGTCTTCATGTTGTTAAGAGCCTTTCGAAGCCAGCGATGCCGGAGATGGAACCGGCGTCACCTGAGGAGAAGGATATGGTGAAACTAAGTCCTTCCTTCAAGGCCGTTCAGTCGGAGTCGGCGACCTCGAGGCCCCAGGCCTTCGAAGAACGGTGTCAAGAGCCATGCCTCCTCTTGGACTTCTTATGCTTCCTCGACTTCGATGTATGGAACGACGAAGACTTCGCCCTCTTACGACCTCTCTTCTCCTTTTTGGCTTAGGCCATTAACAATTTAGCCTCACGCTCCATAATGGCCTTAGGATTCATCTTCCTGCAGCTTAGACACTCCTGGACGTCATGATCCGAAGATAAACACCAGAGGCAATCTTCATGCGGGTCCGTGATTGACATATGCCCGCCACACACTGCAGGGTTTAAATCCGGTCTTCCTGGAAGTAGCAATCAGGAAACAAACAACAGATACAAAGTTTTCCTCGAAGAAAATGGAGAGCCCTAAGATAAACCGTTAAGCGTCGACGGCGCGGAAAAAAGGGAACGGTTGTCAGCACGGCGACGAGGTCCTCTTATGGCTCAGATGACGTCATACGGTGTCGCGAGCGGAGCCGTGATATTGTGACGTCCTTGTCGACGTAGGAGAGCTAGGAAAGAATTTCCCGTGGAATGCTGGCGCCGGGGGTATTCATAAGGTGAGGAATCCACAGGCAGAAGTATCCGTCAGAACAGCACCATAAAGGACAGTGCCAGGCACTGTATACTGAAAAATAGTGAAGGGAAAGAGCAGAGCCCAGCTCTGAGAAGCAACCCCGCAAAAGCAAAGGCTAAACCCTCCCCGGAGGCAGAAGAAGTGAAAAAACATCGTGGCAGACGACAGAAATTCTGCAACCACAATATATAGTTGTGAAGGACAAGTCCGGAACACATGAGCATTGACAATCCACCACAAGTCGACACCAGCAAGGGACGTTGTATCCCCTGTAAGAGACCTATAGACTGAGGCAGAGCCAATAGACTTCAAACCAATGGACTGCAGGGAAGGAAAGAGACCTCCAGGCGTTTGAGAAAAAAAAGTGTGGGGGGGGGGGGGGGGGGGAATATGAGTAGGCCCCACACTGGACGACCCAGGACGTAGCGATGTAAAAGGACACTTGACACAAGAGCATACCACCCAATCACGAGAATGGGTGGAGTAGAGCAAGCAAAACAGAATGAAGCATCCCGTTGAGGAGTGAAGTGAAGATGTCACCCCGCAGAAAGACAAAGCCACCTGGAGGAAGGCGAATGCAGGAACCCAACCTGAAAAAGTCCTTGCAGAACAGGGAGGATAGGCAGGCATTAAGGAATCTGCGGCTAGACTGTGTCTCTACCAGATACATCGTTACCGAAGATAAGTAACTCGTCCATCTGATGGAGACATCTAGCCGCCGATTCTTTAACTTGGAATAGAAATCAAAGCCATACCAATAGAGGAGGCGGGTCTGCGACGGAACCCCACTAAGTTCCATCAACAAGGTGACGAAACACAGTGGGGACAGCAATGCCAGCGCAGCCAACACCAGACCACAAAGCTCTGAAAAGAGCGGAAAACAATGGGAGGCAAAGGCACCACAAGCCATCAAAAAACAGCACGAAAACCCCAGTGTGTATACTGGGTTGAGAGAAAGAAAGCACAGAGCCAGAAATGCCGGTGCGGAAGTAAGAGTTCATGGCTTCGAAAAGAAGATGAACTGAGCCTAGGGCCCGATGGATCCACAGGATCCGATGTATCGATAGGAAGCAAGACCCAGAGAGAGGACAAAACAGTATGACAGAGTCAACGCATACCGGACGAGTATGCACAACAGTGGAAAAAAGCACTGTTGAACCTGCACCAGCTAAGATACGTGGGGCAGCATCGCCAGGATTCCGACCCATGGCCAGAAAGTGCTGTATACCAGAAACACAAGACACTTCAGTACGCATTCGCTCCTTCACAAAGACATGTGAGTGTGCTGACGACAACAAGCAGAAGCACCCAGAACAGGACCACAGGAAGACTGGTATTCATGTGGAAAACAGGAATACACAGAAGCATACAGTGTGGACGGCAGAACCACACTAAGAACAGGAAAATCCCCCTGTAGGGTAGCGTGAGCAGCTCAAATGTGAAGGACTCATCACCAGGTAGGCAACCAGCAAAAAGTGGCCTCCCGCAAGCCAGACACATACAGGGGCTCGCCCAATGAGCAGACCGGGGTGAAGACCACGAACACCGCAGCAAGGAACGTTGCCTGCGCGACCCTGCTGTGGGAAGAGCACAGAGCAGAAATATACTTAGAAAGATTCACATCTAAAAAGAATGTGTTGCATAAAACAAGACAAGGGTACGCCATAAGTACCAACAGTCATGTTGAAGCAGAGTTGGACAGGACAATGTCCAGATCCGTAAGCGACACCAGCCACCCCTCCGGGAGGAGCCAATGTCCCTCTCTAGACAGATGAGGAGATGGAGTAGGACACGAAAGTGGGAACACTCAGGACCAACGTAATGGCCAGGGATGTACAGACAAGACCACCCAAGAAAGGGAGTTTCCTGAAGAGAACACTGCCACTGAGAGTGTTACAGTAGGAACCCAAAGCAGAAGCGTGGAAAACACCTGCGTGGAAAGCAGTAGAGAAATAGGAAAAACTCCTGTTTGGGAAGTGCCCAGAAAATGAGGGCACAAGGCAGTGTACAGCATAGACGTACATGGCGAAGACGCCACCGCCTATAGACAAGTCCAGACAGGGCTGAAGTACGAGAAAGCATTACCCATCTCGGAGAGTGGAGGGTAGAACCAGTCACCACAGAAGCGGAAGAAAGAACGCAGGCACCCCATGATAGTGAACATACCAGGGTGCTCCCACACTACGTGCAAACACTGAAGAAGTGTGCCACGCAGCGGCTCTGCCCTGGCGCTATAAGATGGCAGGGTGTCAACTGCGGATGAACTGTGCCGGAACAGAACAAGGGGTCCCAAGGGACAGTGGCTGGCGATAAAAAGAGCAACCAACATGGACAAAGAGGAGCAAAGCTGAAAAACACCCCTGGGAAAGGCAGGCGAGGCTGAAGCCTGACGGTAGGGAACCTCTACCGATTCTTCTAAGTACTACGAACAACCATAGACCCCAACCCTAACTGAAAGTGCAATAGAGCGACTCCAACCTGTGGGTCGCATAACATCAGAAAGAGAGGACAGACTGATCCACAGAAGAATCTCTGTGAAAAAGACTCCACAGGAGCGTACCAAGCCTTCCTTGTAGAAAGGCAGCTACACAATAGCCAGCAAATACCCCACATAGGGTAAGTCTTAACCCCGGCAAGGGGGGTTCCTCTTGAGACAAGCTCACAGTCAGAGGACTAAAAGGAAGGCAGGACCAGCTGTACTGAACAAAGGCAAACACGGCGGAGTAGCCGCCTAGACCATTTGGGTATTCCGTCATGAACCCAGGGTCCAAAACAAACAAGGCAACGCTGCCTATGCACAAGAAAAGATAGGCCACAAGGGAGAAAGCCAGAACGCAAGGAGCAGAAAATCACTGGAGACCAGACATGAGGCGGGAGACCGCTGAATCAGCGTGGCAGTCAAAAAGATCCACGCCATTGAATGGCAGATCCCGAAGAGCGTGCCGAACATTGTCGGGAAAATGACTATCGTGCAGCCATGCATGGCGGCGCAAAGCAACCGACTGGGCCATTGCCCTGCCCACAGAGTCAGTAGCATCCAGGGCCGATCGAAGGGAAAATTGTGCCATTTCACGGCCATCAAGAAGAAGGCGATGTAAGTCAGCCCAGGGCCCTTCTGGGAGAGAAGTAAGAAGGAGCTCAGCCAAGTCGCAAAGGAAGCACGTGCGAACACGCAAGATGTGTTCAAGGCACGGATGCCCGCACTGGCGGAAGCAAAAATGTGGTGACCACAGGTCTCCGGCCACCGAGACTCCCTAGTGGGAGGCAGCAATGGTAGAGCGGAAGATGGCTGTAAAGCGAAAGCCGCCTGGACAACCAGACCCGGAGCTCTATGGTGAAGGGACAAGCAGACCGAATGGTCTGGTGCCGGGCGATGCCGGCGAGCAATGGCCGATCAACAGGGTCACCAGAGGAGGGCTGTGCCCATGTACCAAGCAGGATGTCAAACAAAGACCCACCAAGGGGCAGCAAGGACTCCATGTCCACAGGCCCCATGTGGAGAAGATCCAGTAAAGGATCAGAGGGCAGGGAAAGCGCAGGGGGCTGCAAGCAAAGAATATCCGACGCTCTGCGAACAGCCCTCACCAAAGCAGCACTAGCCTCTGTCGCCATTCTGGGGGGAGACAAAAAAACATCGGTCGGGGAAGGTTGGAGACTAACTCGTCCACGAGACAGTAAAGATGGAGGGGCCTGAGGTTGATCCAAAGACCATGGAACGCTAGGCACCTGTACCAAGGGGCACCGAAACCACCCTGGGCACGGTGAGCCCAGAGGGATCTCATCCTCCTGTAAAAGAGGAGTCATAGGCGCTGTCACCGGCATCGACCACCGCCGCGTCAGTGTCGCATCGACGTCGAGAACCTCCAGAGGGGACTCGATCTGGGCACGGACCGACGGCGTCCTGACCTCCACCTGCAGGGCGTCAAACTCCGTGCCGCAGCCGATGTCAGCACAGGAAGCTGCACAGGGCTATGTGGCGACTGAACGGGCGTGCCGGGAGGGGTTTATATGGCTCCGCTGACGTCACGTCTGTGGACGACGTCAGGGCGGAGCCATGCGGCGCCGCCCCCCGGCACGCAGAGGTGGTGCTGTGGAAAGTTTTCCAGATCCAGTCTGACGCCTGGGGATATTCTAAGTTAAGGAATCTGCGGCTAGATGTCTCTATCAGATCTGCGCAGATGAGGTGCGACCACTGCCATCACTTTCGTGAATACCTGAGGTGCGCTGGTAAGGCCAAAGGAGAGCACGGTAAACTGAAAGTGCTCATGGCCTACCGTGAACCGCAGATAACGCCGGTGGACCGGCAGGACGGGGATGTGAAAATAAGCTTCCTGCAAGTCCAACGCTACCATCCAGTCTTGCGGGTCGAGGGCAGACAAGACCTGAGTAAGCGTCAACATCTTGAACTTCTCCTTCCAGAGGAAGCGATTGACGTCCCTGAGGTCCAAGATAGGACGTAGGCCCTTGTCCTTCTTGGGAACCTGAAAGTAGTGGGAGTAGCAACCACAACCTACTTCTGGGACAGGAATGCGTTCAATGGCTCCCTTGGCCAGGAGAGCCGTAACTTCCTGTTGGAGAAGCGCCAGATGAACTTCCGACATGCGGTGATATGGTGGTGGATTGGCTGGAGGGGTTTAATCTCGAAGGGGAGGGAGAAGCCCCTTCGGACTATTTGCAAAACCCACCTGTCCGAAGTGATTATGAACCAGTGGGGGAGGTGATGGCGAATCCTGCCGCCCACTGGTGTTTGATGGGCCTGAAAGGTCAGACTAGGAGGGTTCGGAGGCTGCTGCAAAGGGGGGGTTGGTGGACTGGGCTGCTCGCTGGGTCCTGGAACCATGACGTTGGTTCCCACGTCCCCGGCCGCGCAAAGGTTGGGTAACTTGCTGCAGCCTGTGGCCCTGGGTGGGACGTAGCGGGGCACCCCTACCGAAGCCACGAACTGGGCAAAAAGCAGACTGCGCCCGACGGGAGGAGAAACCCAATGACTTGGCCGTAGCCTGTGAGTCCTTGATGCGCTCTAGGGCGTTATCTGCTTTGTCGCCAAAAAGGCGACGGCCATCTAAGGGCATGTCCATCAAGGTATTCTGGAAATCCCCTGAAAAGCCAGCGGACCTCATCCAGGGCTAGCGGTGAAGCTCTACCGATGTTGAAATGGTCCTGCCTATTGAGTCGGCGGTGTCCAGCCCACAATGGATCATAAACATGGCTGCATCTCTCCCGGCGGCGACAGCCTGGGAGAGCACTGTCCGGGCCTCCTCCGGACACTGAGGCAGCACTTGCGCCACCGTATGCCACACTGAGTGCGAATAACGGCCCAAGAGACATGCGGTGTTTACGGACCGCAGTCCTAAGCTGGAGGAAGAGAACATTTTCTTCCCAAGATGGTCTAGCTTGTTGGATTCCCTTTCTGGGGAAGCGGTAGGGAATGCGCTTTTGGAGGTGGAGGCTTGGACCACCAAGCTCTCTGGGGTGGGGTCTTGGGAGAGGAAAGTGGGGTTGCCCGGAGCCGGGCAGTGGCGTCAGGCGATCATCCTGTCCACAGGAGCCCCCGTGTTGTGCCTGGACCAGGTGCCCAAAAGGGCGTCGGTGAGGGCCTCATAAAACGGAAGCAAGGTCTCCGAGGAGCTCGTCGCCGGTTGAAGCACCTCAGTTAGGAGGTTAGTCCTGACCGCCACCGTAGTAAGCTCGAGGTTGAGAGCCTCAGCGCCCTACGCAACACCACAGCGTATGACACTCCCTCCTCGGTAGCCACGGTAGGAGGAGACAACATGCCATGGTTGGGTGAAGTGTCAAGACCACTGGCATCCCCCAGTTTCTCTTTCCAGTCCTGCTCAGGCTCACCTGAACCCTCCTAGTCCTCCTCATCTTCCTCTGGGTGCCACTGTGGGTGGAAAGGGGCCCCAGGAGTGAACAGGGGCATGAAAACCCCACTTGGCGCCGGATCCGACGTCCACATCGGAAAGGAGGCTGGGGTCGACGCGGGCCGGGGGGGCCAACTGGTGTCGGGCACAGTAGTGGTGCCATTGGAATCGGCGCCGGTTGACCTCATTACACCTCCACCGGCCTGGATCCAAGGGGGGCCTGTGGCGCCGGGGTTGGAGCAGCGGGCAGTGAGGCCCTCGGCCCCCCAAATGGCCGGTCTGCCCAAAAATGGCATGCATCGCCTCGTAGAACGAACGAAGCTGGGCGGGGGTTGCTCCTGGTACCGGAAAGAGACGGAAGCTCGGAGTCGACGCTTCGGGCTCCGCTCGAGGAGCCGCGGGGGTGGCACCACCCGCGAGCCTCGCCGGATTGGTTGACCGACGAGGAGAAATCGAAGAGCGATGATGCTTCGACTTACCCGACCCGAGTGCGAAGACTTCGATGACTTCGAGCCGGAATGGCGATGGCTCCGCGACCGGTCCCTCGACCTCCCTCTCGACCGGGACCTCGAACGGCACGGATCCGACTGCCGGTGTTCAAGCAGCTTTCAGGACTGCTCCCGCAAAGCCTTCGACGTCAACAGCTGGCAGCCAGAGCACGACTTGGGGTCGTGGTCGCGCTCCAGGCAAAAAAGACACGCGGTGCGGATCCATCACCGACATCATGCGATGGCAGGAACCGCAGGCATTGAAACCGGGCATCCCTCGTGCACCTTACGGAGTCGAAGACTCGAGTAAAGACGTCGACAAAAGTTGAGAAAAAGTTAGTCAAAAAATGATTGAGGTACCGCTCTTCCCGGATCTGCGCTGGCTGGCACAGAAAAATAAAGAACTGACGTGAGCGCGCTAGGGCGGTGTCTAAGTAGCTGCCGCGACGTCATCCGGGCGACCATGACACTGAACGCGGAGACGACCGACGCCACTTTCCGACGAGCAGAGGTACTGCTGACGAAAAATCTTTCCGGATCCAGTCTGACGCCTGGGGGCAATTCTAAGGTAAGGAATATATAACTAACGTGTTTCTTTCAGATACTATGTTTGAATGATTTGCAACAACTCTAAGTTATCAGAGTGGCTAAACATCTGGGGAAAGCTATACAGCCATATAGTAAAAGTGACCTCATGGTACTCAAAATGACTTGTAAATTTCCAAAAGGAAAGGACTTGCAGTATTTCAAGTGTGTCATTGATACCAATTAACACACTTCATATCAACAGTGCTTCAAGATCGATTATGTAAATATAAGAAATATTCTACGTCCATAGTTATTTGTGACAAAAATACAATATGACTGTGTGGTGATTATTAAAACCACTGACAATCCCACTGAAGATTCTGTATGACTTTTTAAAAAAGTTTGAAGATGCTGACAAATTATATAGATGTTAAACAAGAGTGTAAATCAACATAAGCTGAAAGTAAAGTTTGGCGTGATACACTGCGCACACGTGTGAGACTAATGGGTAAATGTAGGGTTGGTCTACCACAGATGTATTCCATGATTACCGATTATGTACAAAATGCCTGTGAAAAATATCGTTTTATTGTTTAGACGGAGCTTGCTGGATGGACTCTGCATACAAGTTGTGTCAAAACATTGAAGAAAGATACACAAATCATAATTCAATTGATTGAATGAATATTTTTAATAAATGCCATTAAAAAAAAAAACATTAGTATGCGCTAATAGGAGACAATGGTTTTACGTACAAAGGAAAGTTGTTGAGGTGAGTTTGAATCAACGTTGCAGAGGGTTTTGATAGTAGGGTATTAGTAGTAATATTTGTCTTCCCCTGCTGTCAAATCAGGTACTAAATTAAAAACAAAAGTTTAAAAACTAAAGATTAAGGAGAACACTGAGAAGCCCTGAGGAACTCTACGATGGACGGATGGAATGAGAACAGCTCTACAGGGTGGCATGTTTAAGCCTCTCACTATAAATTCCAAGAGCCTCAAGGTGACAACAGAAATGTGACAGGGTTGAGGGCTGCTGAAGGAACAAAACGATTCATAGCTGAAAACGCTGCAGTCAGCTTTTATTCTGAAGTCACAAAAAAACATGAACTATACCTGATTTTGCACCATTGGCAAGTGAAAAGCCCAACTGGACTGTATTCAAGCATTACTTTGGTTAAACAATGATTGTAGCAGGTTCAGTAACACTTTTTATAGCAACTTGGACACAAAGGAAAGATCTAAACCAAGTTGAAACTCGAATAATGTAATTGCCACTATTTATTTCAGATTTACAGGGATGTGAATCCTCTAAGATAAATATATCAGTGAATTCTCTCAGTGGGCTACACTAAGACAGGCATAAGGGGGAGCTACTTTAATGGACTACCTCCTTTTTGTGAATATACTATTTTAATATCTAGAATTATCATATTGAATTAGTCAGTGCAAATCAATGTCCTCCTGTCCCATATTGATGTCTCTCATATACTTAATGAATACATGATCCTGAAGAACAAGTTACTTACCTTTGGTAAGGATGTATCTGTAGGAGACATATGTTAGTTGTAAATTCCTTACCTTGGAATAGATACCCCAGGAATACCATCCCCGGAGGAGGGTCTGCGAACCAAGTTCAGACAAGAAAGTCCTGGAGGACCGAATGGACAAAATAGACGTCCCTCCAACGTGGCTGTCCAGGCAGTAATGTCAGGTAAAAAAAAAAAGCAAAAACCAAAGGAAATGATGGACGGAGTGTTGAACATTGCAAGCACTCACCCCCAGTCAACTGATCTGGGTTTAATCCATCACCGTTCTTTAGCCCACTCTGCCACCCCAGTTCAGACATGGCCATATGCAAATCAGTCTGACCCTGTGCCTCATGGGAACAGTCCAGCCCGAACTGCCAAGCTTTCATGTCTTCCCTGGACTGGAAACAAGCTTCCTAGGACCAGTTTCTGGCATTTCAGCCGTCTTCAGTCAGGTAAACATGTGCAAGGATGCCCACGTTGCCGCCTGGCAGATATTAAGTAGTGGGACTCCACGTGCCGACGCAGTGGTTGCTGACATAGCCCTACTGGAATGAGCAAGCAACCCCGCTGGAGGATCTTTCTTCGCTAAAACGTAGCAGATATTTATGCAAAAGACAACCCATCGGGAGATGGTACGTTTTTGAACAGCCCGGCCTTTCTTGGCACCTATATATCCAAACAAAGAGTTGACCATCCACCCGGAAAGCTATTGTGCGGTCAAAATAAAATGCAGTGCACGTTTAGGGTCCAGATGGTGGAGTCTCTCCTCCTCCTTGGAAGGATGCGGAGCTAGGAAAAATATGGGCAAAGTGATATGATTTTCCTACATGAAAAGGTGTTACCACTGTAGGAAGAAACAAAGGCCTAGTTCTAAGCACGACTTTGTCCGGATGCACCAAGAAGAAAGAGGGCTTGGAAGGCAGAGCTTAAAGCTCACTCATCCCGCTAGCAGAAGAGATGGCCACAAGAAAGGCAGTTTTGACAGTGAGGAGCCTGAGGGGACAGTTATGAAGAGGCTCAAAGGGAGCACACATAAGACATGTGAGAACAAGGATCAAGTCCTACTGGGGCATTATGAAAGGAGATGGAGAAAACAGATGAGTAATGCCCTTAAAGAACCTATTAACAATAGGGGACTTGAATAAGGATTGCTGATCTGGCAGCCGAAAGAAAGCAGAGATAACCTTTGAGAGTGCCCCGAGCAGAGTCATGCTGGGCCAAAGAAAGTATATACAAAACTATCTCTGAAAGAGGGGCTGAAAGGGGATCCACAGCCTTTGCTGTGCACCATGCCACAAACTTGTTCCATCTACAGGTGTATATCGATTTAGCGGAGGAACGCCTGGTTGCCAAGATGACATTACACACTTCTGGCGGAAGGTCGAAAGCTGTCAACTATCGCCGCTCAATCTCCACGCAAGAAAGTGGAGACTGGGCAGGTTTGGGTGGAGAACCGTCCACTACTGCTGTGACAGAAGATCCTCCCGAAGGGGCAGTCTGATTGGAGGATCGATGGCCATGCTCAGAAGCTCGGGGTACCAGACTCTTCGTGCCCAGTCCAGAGCCACAAGAAAAATGCGGACCCAGTCGCGCTTGATCTTCCTGAGCACTCAGGGTAGAAGTGGTACAGGCAGAAAGGCATACAGGAGGCCGCAGTTCCATTCCTGACGAAAAGCGTAGCCGAGCAAGTGCTATCTTGCACATTCTCTTAGGTGGCGAACAGATCTAGCCAAAGCTCTCCCCACCGCTGAAAGAGACCTTGCACCACCTCAGAGTGAAGACGCCATTCGTGATCCACCAAGCACCGACGACTGAGTTCGGCCGCACTTGCGTTCAGAGAACCCGCCAGGTGTTGAACCAACAGGTTCATGCCCTGATGTTTCAGCCATGTCCAGAGGCGAAGAGCCTCCTGACAAAGGGTCCACGACCCCTCTCGCCCTGTTTCTTGCAGTACGACTGGGCGGTGGTGTTGTCTGTGAACACCTGCAAACCTGCAAAACTTTCCCATTGAGAGAGGGAAGAAATGCCTTCAGTGCCAGTCGGATCGCCTGGAGCTCCAGCAGGTTGATATGGAGACCAAAGTCTACCGGAGACCAGACGCCTCTGATCTCCTCCCCTCCCAGATGGCCGCCCCATCCCAGGAGTGACGCATCTATCACCACTATTAGATCTGTTTGGGGTAGGGAGAGGGATCACCCTCTGACCCAAGCTTGGCTTGTTAGCCACCACTGCAGTTGTTGTGCAGTTCCCTCTGAGATATGAACGTAGTCGGAGAGATTCCCCTGATGCTATGCCCACTGGAACTTCATGTCCTAATGCAGAGCCTGCATATGGACCACCAAGCTATCAGGGGAAGGGTGTTGGGTCAAGATCACTTGGTTGCCCAGGGCGATGGCAGCGGAAATTGTCCTCTCCACAGGAGGCCTTGTGCTGGGCTTGGACCATGTGCCCAGGAGGACATCAGTGAAGGTTTCATTGAACAGCAATAGGGGGTTCAGAAGAGAAGGCACAGGCTGAAGCACCTTTATCGGGAGATCAGTTCTGACTGCCACCGAAAGAAGCCTCGGCTGCCCTTCTCACCACCACAGCATAGGACGCTCTCTCCTCTGTAGCCACGGTAGGGGGAGAAAGCAAGCCAGTGTCTGGAGAGGTGTCCAGACCACTGGCATCACCCAGGTACTCTCCCCAGTCCGGTTCTTCCAGCTGGTCAGTTAAAGAGTCCAGGTTCAGCTCCAACTCGGGGGATGAGGAAGGGGACGGCATCGGCCAGGGGCACGGCGGGTGCCAGGGACATCATTGACTGGAGCGGTGCCGCGGAAGGTTGTGTAAGATCGATAGACATCGATCCGTATCCAGGCCGGGATCTGCGGGGGTCCACCGGCGCCAGGACCGGAGCCGCCGGCATCGGAGGCCCAGGACAAGGACTTGCTCCGTGGGGCCCAAAGACAAGGTGCAAGGCCTCATAGAATTGCCTAAGTTGGGCAGGGAACGCTCCAGATACCAGAAAAGGTGGGAGGCACGGAGTCGTCCCTGAAAGAGGCACCGAAGACGGAGCCTTTGAGCGACGGAGCTCCGAGCCCCACATCGCGTCAGCTGACCGACAGGGAGAAGGTGAAGAGCGACTGTGCTTCTTCACCTTCTTTTGTGTTTGGACCTACCCGATGACCTCAATGACTTAAAGTGCGATGATGAGCGGGGGCTCCGTGAATGGTCTCGAGACCTTCCTCACCGAATGAGACCTGGAACGACACGGAGCCGACCACCGGGCCTCCAACAACTTTCGGTACAGCTCCCGCATAGTCTTCGGTGCATGGCCCGGAAGCTGGAGCACAACTTCTGGTCGTGGTTGCCCTCCAGACACCATAAACACATAAGGTGCGGGTCCGTCACCGACATCATCTTGTGGCAGAACCCGTAGGGCTTGAAACCAGTCCGATGTTGGGGCATCCCTTGTGCACCAAGAGTCGATAGACTCGAAAAAAGATGATGACAAAAGTCGCAAAAAGGCTAGCCACAAAATGGCTAAGGGGTAGCTCTCTGGATCTGCGCTAGGCTGGAGCAGAAAAAGAAAGAACTGACATCAGCGTACAGGGGCAGCGTTTAAGTAGGCAGAGCTACATGATCCCAGCAACCACAATGCCGATAACGGAGTCGTCCGACTCCACCTACCGACGCGCAGGGATACTGCTAAAGAAAAAATTTCGGATCCAGACTGACGTTTGGGGGAAATTTGAAGGTAAGAAATATACAACTGTCTCTTTCAAATGTCCAACTACATAATGGCTGCTCCAAACCTAGTCATGTTTGGGATCAAACATGTTGGAATCACGCAACACCACCAATTCCAGTGTTAGTTGCATGATACCATGTATTTACTGGGCAGCTCCTTAGAGGACCCTGCAATACCTACCTGTGTAGCGTCACAGGGTCTGCCATCCTGCTCTGCTGCCAACCCTAGTCAGTGTCCTGCCCCCCTACTGATTAGTTTAACTCGGGCAAGGGAAGCTGAACAAAGGATTTCCTGTGAAGGAAGAGGTGTGACCACCTTTCCATTAGAATTAGGTAGGGTGGGGGCACATGTGGTGTGCTGCTTGCATAAACCAGTTTTGCCCAGTTCAGGAGCTCTTGGCTCTAGCTCTGGTGTGAATCTACACAAAGGACAGTGGAGCGTCCACCCGACTGTCCGGTTCCTCCCTAGGGAGTAGCCCAGAGCACTTCAGGTGGTCGCTTGATTCTGCCATGTTGAATCTTGACCCCCTGCAAGCATCTAACTGGCTAAGCCAGTTGAATAGCATCCATGACCCCCTCTGATGGGTGGGGTGGTAAGGAATCTAACTAATGTTTCTTACAGATATATTGTTACCGAAGGTAAGTAACTTGTTCATCTGGAAGAAACACGTTAGTTAGATTCCTTACCTTAGAATAGATACCCCAGCAATACCAACCCCGGTGGTGGGTCTGCGAACTAAGATCACACCAGAAAATCCTGGAGAACAGAACGGCCAAAGAAGCTGCCTCTCCGGACTTGGCTGTCAAGGCAATAATGCTTGATAAAGGTATGCAGCGAGGACCACGTAGCTGCCTGACATATCCTGCAAAGGGACTCCCTGTCCCAGAGCGGTAGTGGCTGCTGTCGCCCGAGTAGAATGGGCACACAGCCCCTCAGGAGGCTGCTTTTTAGCCAAGGACTAACAGGCTTTAATACACAGAAAGACCCACCGAGAGATGATTCGTTTGTGTACAGCCCGAACTTTCTTGGCGCCCACGTAGCCAACTAAGAGTTGATCATCCACCCGGAACTGTTGTGTGCGCTTCAGATAGAACGAGCGCGCACGTTTTGAGCCTCTCTTCCTCTTTCGAAGGATGCGGAGGCGGAAAGAAGGTGGGCAAAGTGATGGTCTGCCCGATGTGGAAGGAAGTGACAACCTTGGGCAGAAAAGTAGGACGGGTCCTTAACACCACCTTGTCCGGATGGACAGAAAGGAAAGGAGGTTTAGAAGAAAGAACCTGGAGCTCACTCACTCTTCTGGCAGAGGTGATAGCAACCAGGAAAGCAGTCTTTAAGGTGAGAAGACGTAAAGGACAGTTGTGAAGCGGCTCAAAGGGAGCGCACATCAAATAAGTCAACACAAGATTCAAGTCCCATTGAGGCATTATAAAGGGGACCGGAGGGAACATGTGTGTGATGCCTTTCAAGAAACGACTAACAGGGGACTTGAAAAGAGAAGGCTGATCTGGAAGCCTTAAAAAGGCAGAAATGGCCGAGACATAGCCCTTGATAGTGCACAGAGCAGAGCCCTGCTGGGCCAGAGAAAGGAGGAACAGAAGAACTTCTGAAAGAGGGGCAGAAAGGGGATCCACTACCTTCGCTGTGCACCATGCCACAAATGTATTCCACCTGCAGGCGTATACCGTTTTAGCGGAAGGACGCCTAGATGCCAAGATAACATCACAGACTTCGGCAGGAAGGTGAAAAGCAGTCAACTATCGGCGCGCAATCTCCACGCATGGAGGTGGAGGCTGAACAGGTTCGGGTGAAGGACCGTCCCCTGCTGCTGCGATAGAAGATCCTCCCGAAGAGGCAGTCGGATCGGAGCACAGATTGCCAGACTGAGGAGCTCGGGATACCATACTCGTCTTGCCCAATCCGGAGCCACAAGAATGACTTGGGCCCGGTTGCACCTGATCTTCTTCAGCACTCTGGGCAGAAGTGGTATAGGCAGAGAGGCGTACAACAGACCGCAACTCCACATGCGACGAAAAGTGTCTCCAAGTGATTGCCGCCTTGGAAATTCCAACGCGCAGAATAGATGACATTGCACGTTCTCTTCGGTGGCAAATAGATCTAACCAAGGCTCTCCCCACTGCAAAAAGAGACCTTGCACCACGTCCGAGGTCAGATGCCATTCGTGATCCAACATGCACCTGCGGCTGAGTTCGTCCACCCTGGTGTTCAGGGAGCCTGCCAGGTGTTGAACCACCAGAGACATGCCCCGATGTTCCAGCCATGTCCAGCGGCGCAGAGCCTCCTGACATAGGGTCCACGACCCCACCCCGCCCTGTTTGTTGCAATACCACATGGCGGTAGTGTTGTCTGTGAACACTACGTGTCCCCGGACAGAGGGAAGAGAGCAAGTCGGATCGCCCGCAGCTCCAGAAGGTTGATATGGAGCCGGGATTCCCCCGGAGACCAGAGGCCCCTGATCTCCGCCTCTCCCATGTGGCCACCCCATCCCAGGAGGGACGCATCCGCCACCACTGTGAACTCCGGTTGGGGAAGGGAGAGGGATCTTCCATTGACCGTGAGCCACCACTGCAAGTGACAAGCAGTGCCCTCCGAGATCTGGACGTGATCGGACAGGTTGCCCTGCTGCTGTGCCCACTGAAACTTCAGGTCCCACTGCAGAGCCCGCATATGCCATCTGGCATGCTGCACTAACAGGATGCAGGAGGCCATCAGGCCGAGGAGCCAGAGGGTCATCCTGACAAACTCGGGATAGAGGCTGAAATATCGGAATCATAGCCTGACTATCCCGGATCCGCTGTTCGGGAGGATAGACACGAAACTGCGCCGAATCCAGAACCGCTCAGATGAATTGGAGCTTCTGAAAGGGATTCAGGTGCGACTTCGGCACATTGATGGAAAACCCCAGCAAATGCAGGAGGTTGGCCGTAGTATGGAGGTGGGAGACGACCGTTAGGGGCAAGCTCGCCTTCAACAACCAGTCGTCTAGATAGGGGAAGACTGAGACCCCCGATCTGTGCAGATGAGCTGTGACCACCGCCATCACTTTCGTGAACACCCGAGGGGCGCTGGTAAGGCCAAAGGGGAGCACGGTAAACTGAAAGTGCTCGTGGCCTACCATGAACCGCAGGTAACGCCGGTGGGCCGGCAGGACGGGGATGTGGAAATAAGCGTACTGCAAGTCTAACGCTACCATCCAGTCTCCAGGGTCTAGGGCAGCCAGAACCTGAGCTAAAGTCAGCATCTTGAACTTCTCCTTCCGGAGGAAGGCGTTGACGCTCCTGAGGTCCAAGATAGAGCGAAGGCCCCCTTTGCCCTTTTTGCGAACCAGAAAGTAGTGGGAGTAACAACCCCGTCCTACTTCTGGGCCAGGAACGTGCTCGATGGCCCCCTTGGCCAAGCGGGCCATAACTTCCTCCAGCAGAAGTTGCAAGTGATCCCCCGACATGCGGTGGTACTGCGGTGGCATGGCTGGAGGGGTCGCCTCGAAGGGGAGGGAGTAGCCCCTTTGGACAATTTGCAGCACCCACCTGTCCGAAGTGATGGTACGCCAGTGGAGCAGGTGATGGCGAACTCTGCCTCCCACTGGCGTGGAATGGGCCTGAAAGCTCGGACTAGGAAGGCTTTGAGGCAGATGCTGCGGGAGCAGATGTGGACTGACCGGCTCTCTGTCCCTCCCTGCTCCGCCACGGCGGAATCCACGTCCGCAACCGCGTTGAGGCTGGTTCTGCGGACTGTGGCTGGACGAACGTGCCACGAAAGGGGCGAAAAGCACAAGTTTGCTGGCGCTGGGCCGAGAGGCCCAAGCACTTGGCTGTAGCCCTGGAGTCCTTAAAGTGCTCCAGCGCGCTATCCGCTTTGTTGCCAAAATGGCGACAGCCATCAAAGGGCATGTCCATGAGGGTGCTCTGAATATCACCTGAAAAGTTCGTGGACCTCAGCCAGGAGTGACGACGAATTGCCACCGTCGTTGCAATCACTCTACCCAGTGAGTCCGTGGTGTCAAGTCCACATCGGATGGAATACCGTGCTGCATCACACCTCTCAGAAAGAGCCTGGGCGAGCCTTGTCCTGGCTTCCTCTGGACACTGGGGCAGCACGTCCACCACCGTTTCCCACAAAGAGTGGGTGTAACGGTCCAAAAGGCACGCGGTATTAATGGACCGCAACCTCAGACTGAGGAAGGAAAACAGTTTCTTGCCAAACTGCTCCAACCTTTTGGATTCCCGATCCGGAGATGCGGACGGAAAGGTGGTTTGGGACGTGGAGGCCTGGATAACCAGACTCTCAGGGGTGGGGTGTAAAGACAGAAAGCTGGGGTCGCCCGGAGCTGGGCGGTGGCGCCGGGCCACGTTCCGATCCACAGGAGAGACTGTGGGGGGCTTGGACCAAGTGCCCATCAGAACGTCGGTAAGGGACTCATCAAACTGCAGCAGAGGCTCCGAAGAGCCCTGCGCAGCACCACAGCATAAGTCGCACCCTCCTCCGTAGCCACGGAAGGAGGAGAGATGAAACCCAGGCAAAGTGTCTAGACCACTGGCATTCCCCAGCTCGTCTGCCCAGTCCTGACTTAACTGGCACTGCTGTGCCAGAGGGTCCTCAGACCCCTCCCAGTCCTCCCCCTCGTCCGTCTCCTGGTAAACAGGCAGAAAGGACGGAGCCGGGTCATAGATGAAATGCTCACCAATTGACGCCGGAGACGGCGCCGAGCGGCGCCTTTCCGACGCCGGACCCGGACTGGGTCTGAAACTAGGGACGGCGTAGTCCGAGGACGGTGCCGGGAGCGGCACCATGGGGGTCGGAACCAGCGGAGGAGTCGTGAGGTCAACTGGCGTTGACCGGGATCCAGGCCTGGATCCCACGGGGACCTGCGGCGTCGGGACCGAAGTCGACGACGGCGCCGAAGCCGCCAGCTCGCTAGGATCCCCAGTCGGAACTGCGGGACCCGGAGGCGCGCCGGCAGGCCTTGACGGAGGAAAGAGACTCCTCATGGCCACAAGGAAGTCTCAAATCTCGCCCGGAGTCGCATGAGACCCAGGGACCGGAGGGTGTGGGGCCGGATGGGGCTCCGGCGGAGCCTCGCGGGTGGTGCCACCCGAACCCTCGGCCGAGTCGCGCGACCAGTGAGGGGAGTCAGAAGAGCGATGTCGCTTCTTCGACTTCTTTTTACCATGCCTCGACTTACCTGAGTGCGAGGACTTGGAGCCCGATGAGCGGTGATGACTGCGGCTCCGCGACCGGTCCCTCGACTTCCTCCTCGACCGGGACCTCGAGCGGCGCCGACTGCCGGATCTCGAGGAGCTTGCGGGACCGCTCCAGCCCAGCCTTCGAGGTCACGGCCCGGCAGTCGGGGCACGACTTGTCATCGTGGTTGGCCCCCAAGACAGTAGAGACACCGATGGTGGGGGTCGGTAACCGACATCAGTCGGTGACAGACGTCACACGGCTTGAACCCGGCATCCCTACCGGCACCAGGAGTCGAAGTCGACTCGAAAAAGATAGACAAAAATGTCCAAAAAGTTAGTCAAAAAATGACTAAGGGTACGCTCTTTCCGGATCTGCGCTTACAGGCGCGGAAAAAAGAAGAACTGATGCAGGGCGTGATGGCGGCGTCTAAGTACTCCAACGACGTCATCCCGGCGATCACGACGCAGACGGACGCGAAATCACAGACGACACCTACCGACACGACTGATGAAAAATCTTTCCGGATCCAGCCTGATGCCTGGGGATATTCTAAGGTAAGGAATCTAACTAACGTGTTTCTTTCAGATGTCAGCGCGCATGGGTGGCACCTAAGTAGTCTCCGTGACGTCATCTCGGCGCATACGACGCCAGTGACGGACGCGGAGCCGCACGACGCAACATACTGACACGCAGAGGTACTGCTAGCGAAAAGTTTCCGGATCCAGTCTGACACCTGGGGATATTCTAAGGTAAGGAATCTAACACTAACGTGTTTCTTTCAGATGTATCTGTTTCTGAGGGCTTAACTGGTCCCCCTGACTGCCTCCCTGTCAGAGTTGGTCACCCAAAGTAAGGTCACCTCCAATACAACTAGCCAAAGGTCTTTGCTCAAAAAGTTTCGAAGTGGCAAACTTGTTGGATATGCCAATGCTTTTTTGCAGTTGAGTAAAAAGTGCATATTTACTGTACCTTGTAAAATCTATATCTCTGGAACCCTATACTGGATCTTTTTCGTTGTGGTGTCTAAAATTATTCAAACATACAGTCTATTTTTATAAATCTATTTTAAATTTCTTCAGTGTCGTGCACTTCAACTGTTTTGTTGCTGTTGAAATGCTTTACAAATGTTCCATTATGTAAGTCTTGCTGCTCAGAGCCACAGTAACCCAAGGTTGAGCTAGAGGATTTAACAAATGAAACCTACTGGTCTTAAATGGATTGGTAAATGTATTGCACAGTGTGCTTGCACGACCACACTATTTAATACATCCAAATTCCTGACACATTTCAATGGAAGAGGATAGCATAAAACCAAATAGCCAAGAGTAAGGACATGAGACTAGAACACACCAGAGGGGTGATTCAAGATGTGACCGGCAATGTCGCCAGTTAGCTGCTGGAGATTCCTGAGCCATAGGGGCTGTTGGTTGGCTGAAGGGGGCTGACCTGAAACTCACTATTGTTGTTTATGATATACTAAAAAAAGAAAAAACAAAAAGGCTGATTTGCCAGAAAAATTGGGTGAAGGAGCAAATCTGAAAGCTTGCATATTGGGAAACGTAAAACCTTAAAATTCCAGCGGACATTCCATCATTAGTTGACAAGATTCTGGAATTTAATTTATTAATGAAAGGGCCAGTACTCGACGTTGGAGAACCGATATAGGTATCTGAAAAAAAGGATACATCTTATAAAAGTGACTTACGATCCAAGCAAACCAGTATGGTGTCTCTTTCCAGCTGTGTAACATGTATAACATTCGTTTGAGGAGTCTCTAAATAACAAAAAAAAAAAATTAATTACTTCAAGGGTTGAGGAGAAAACTATTAATATAAAATGTTTTTATTATGAATAGGAGTTTATTGAATTAAAAGTAATAAAACAGCTGTACAATAAATAGCTAAAAGTAATAAAAAGCAGCTAGACAGTAAATTGACTGCCACCAAAAGAAAAAAAGACAATTTAAAATTTCAGAGTTTAACATTCGCAGACATTCTTACAACTAGTCTGGTATAAAAGGTAGTAAGTCAAGTCTATCAATGTTGTTATTCTTCCTATTGCTTGACAATTATGTGCTAAAAAGCAGAACATTTGTATCTTGCTGGCAATAAACAAAGGCTTCAGATACTTTTTTTGCAACTCAAAAGGGCCGGGCAAATACATACAATGTGTTCAATAGTTTCATTCTTGTAATTGTGGAGGTGGCAAGCTTTTGTGGCTGAACAATTCAAGTTCCATGCTCCCGCGAAACGGGCTAACAGAATATAAAACAAGCAAAAATGTAAAAAGCTTGAGTGTACAAGATGAAACCAAAGTTGATGAACGATAGCCCTGAGTTGCATGTGGAATAAGAATCAAAGGTATATTCAGAATACTTGCATGATTTTAACATGCCCAAATCTTCGGTTCTGCTATTGATATTTAAATTATTTAGTCACATTTTTCCAATATAACCGTCCGTGATGGTGCTACCATGACCTGTAGGGATGATAAATTATTTGTTATATAAATGACTGTAGCTAGAGTCAACGTAAAGAACAAGTTATTTACCTTCGGTAACAATGTATCTGGTAGAGACATATGTTAATTGTCTGTCGTCTGAATTCGGAGATTTTTCTTCAGCAGTACCCCTGCACGTTGTTAGGTGGCGTGGGTCAGCTCCACGTCCATCCTTGGCGTCGGGATGACGGTGCGGGACCTACACAGATGCCGCCCATGCGTGTGGATGTCAGTCCTTGACAATACTTTCCACGCCAGACGCGCAGAGCCATGAAAGACACTGACCACTGTTGTGACAAAACTAGGGCCCTTTAGGGGAGTCTCTATCCCTAGAAATCAGTTTGCAGATTGGGGAGGATGGGTGAGGTGGTAAGGAATCTACAACTAACATAGGTCTCTACCAGATACGTTGTTACGGAAGTTAAGTAACTTGTTCATCTGATAGAAAGAGTTAGTTGTAGATTCCTTACCTTAGAATGGATACCCCAGCAATACCATCCCCGGAGGGTCTGCGAACCAAGATAATTCCAGAAAGTCCTGGAGGGCCGAACGGGAAGAGTACCCATCCCTTCGGACTTGCCTGTCCAGGCAGTAGTGTCCGGTAAATATGTGCAAGGATGCCCATGTTGCTGCCTGACAGAGGTCAAGGAATGGAACTCCACATCCTAATGCCGTTGTTGACGCAGTTGCTCTGGTGGAATGAGCACAAAACCTCACAGGAGGCTCCTTCTTCGCCAAAGCAAGGAATATTTTGATGAACAAGTTACTTACCTTCGGTAACGATATATGTGTAAGAGCCATAGATAGGTTATAGATTCCTTTCCATTACCCTCAGGCGTCAGACTGGACCCGGAAAGTTTTTTCGTCAGCAGTACCCCTGCGCGTCGAAAGGGGGCATTGGTCGGTTATGCCTTCGTTGTTGGCGTCGCGGTATGACATTGCTGTTGCTACATAGACGCCGCCCTATCATGCTGGTGTCAGTTCTGTACATGACTTTCCACTCCAGAAGCGCAGAGCCATGCAAGACACTGACCACTGGTGCACAAAACTAAGGCCCAGCAAGGTCAGTTCGCAGAATGGGGAATATGGGTGGGGTGGTAAGGAATCTATAACTAAGCTATGTCTCTTACAGATATATCGTTACCGAAGGTAAGTAACTGGTTTATCTGAAAGAGACAATTAGTTATGGATTCCTTACCTTAGAATAGATACCCCAGCAATACAAACCCCGGAGGTGGGTGTGCAAACCAAGTTCACACCATTAAGGGGGCCTCCACATCCCAAAGCAGTGGTAGCTGCCGTCGCCCTGGTGGAATGGGCGCATACCCCCACTGGAGGCTCCTTCTTTGCCAAGGAATAGAAAGCTTTGATGCACGGCCCAACCTTTTTCGGCAACCACGTAGCCAACTAAGAGCTAGTCATCCACCCGGAATTGCTTTGTGCGATCCAAATAAAATGACAGCGTACGTTTTGGATCTAGACGATGGAGCCTCTCTTCCTCTTTGGAAGGATGCGGAGGTGGAAAGAAGGTGGGCAAAGGGATGGTCTGTCCAATGTGGAAAGAAGTAACCACTTTGGGAAGGAAGGAAGGACGAGTTCGAAGGACAACCTTTTCCGGATGAACAGCCAGAAAAGGAGGTTTATAAGAAATACCTGGAGCCTACTCACCCTCAGCTCACTCAGCAGAGGTGATGGCCACGAGAAAGGCAGTTTTTAAAGTCAGAAGCCTGAGAGGACAGTTATGTAGCGGCTGAAAGGGAGCGCACATAAAATACGTTACAACCAAGTTGAAGTCCCACTGGGGCATTACGAAGGGAACAGGAGGAAAAAGAAGAGTAATGCCCTTAAAGAAGCAAAGGGAACAGGACTTGAAAAGAGAAGGCTGATCAGTAAGCCTAAGAAAGGCTAAAATGGCCGAAAGGTAGCCCTTAAAAGTGCCCAGAGCAGAGCCCTGCTGGGCCCAAGAAAGGAGGAACAAAAGAACCTCATAAAGAGGGGGGGAAAGGGGATCTACAGCCTTTGCTGAGCACCATGCCACAAATTTGTTCCATCTGCAAGCGTATACCATCTTAGTGGAAGGATACCTGGCTACCAAGATAACATCACAGACTTCGGTAAGAAGGTCCAAAGCTGTCAACTGTCGCTGCTCAATCTCTACGCCAGAAGGTGGAGGCTGGACAGGCTTGGGTGGAGGACCGTCCCCTTCTGCTGCGACAGAAGATCCTCCCGAAGAAGCAGTCGGATCGGAGGATCGATGACCATGTGTAATAGCTCGGGATACCAGACACTTCATGCCCAATCCGGAGCCACAAGAATGACTTGGGCCCGGTCGCGCCTGATCTTTTTCAGCACTCTGGGCAGAAGTGGTATAGGCGGAAAGGTGTACAGGAAACTGCAACTCCACTCACGACGAAAAGCGTCGCCGAGCGAGTGCTGCCTTGGAAATTCCAACGCGCAGAATTGCTGACATTGCGCGTTCTCGTCGGTGGTGATAGATCTAACCAAGGCTCTCCCCACTGCTGAAAGAGACCTTGCGCCACCTCCGATGACGCCATTCGTGAGGTGCTCGTCCGCGCTTACTTTTGTACCCCTGTTCACCCCTGATGTTTCCTACTGCCCAGAGTGGCTACCAGGAGAGGGTGAAGAGGACTGGGAGGGGTCTGTGGACCCTCTTGCAGATCAGTTAGAGGAACCAGACTGCAGAGAGGAGTTGGGTGATGCCCGTGGTCTGGACACCCCCCCAGACCTTGGCATGCTTTCTCCCTAAACCATGGCTACAGAGGAGGGTGCACTTCTTACGCAGTGGTGTTGCGTAGGGCGGCCAAGGCCTTAAACCTCGAGCTTCCTACGGTGGCAGTCAGGATTAACCTCCTGACCGAGGTGCTATAACCGGCAGCAGCCTCTTCGAACAGACCATCACTTTGCCAACCTTCTTCCTGTCCCGCATCCTTCTAAAGAGGCGGAGAGGTTCCACCGTCTGGATCCAAAACATGCTCCTTCTGGACATGGAGGCAGCACCTGCGCAACTGTGTCCCACACAGAGTGGGTTTAACGGCCCAAGAGACATGCAGTTGAGTGGTAGGAAATGCGCCCTTGGAAGTCAAGGCTTGGACCACCAAGCTCTCGGGGTAAGGGTGTTAGGAGAGGAAAATGAAAATGAGATAGGCCGGGCAGTGGCGTCGGGCAATCATCCTATCCACAGGAGCCCCTGTGCTGAGCTTCAACCAAGTGCCCAGAACGAAGTACGTGAGGTCCTCATTGAACGGCAGCAGGGGCTCCGAAGAGGCCGCTGCTGGTTGAGCACCTCGGTCTGGAGGTTAGTCCTGACCGCCACCTAGGAAGCTCAAGGTTCAAGACCTCAGCAGCCCTACGCAACACCACAGCGTAAGAGGCACCCTCCTCCGTAGCCACGGTAGGGGGAGAAAGAATGCTAAGGTCTGGAGAAGTGTCCAGGCCATTAGCTTCACCAAACTCCTTTCTCCAGTCCGGTTCTTCCAACTGGTCTGCCAGAGGGTTCACAGACCCCCTACAGGTCCTCCTCACCCTCCTCTAGTAGCCACTCAGGGAGATAGGGAACAGCAGGAAAGAACAGAGGTACACAAGTACCGGTCGGCGCAGGTACCGACGTCGGTCGGCTCCGGTCCTGATCCATGTCCATGTCGAGGGGTAGGCTGGGGTCAACGTTGGTTGGGGGCACAATCGGTGTCAAAGGGGGCAGAGGTGTCGCCAATGGATTCGGCGCCAGAGGAGGTGTCGTAAGGTCACCATCGAAGGTCTAGAACCCCCAGTCAAGTCCACCGGGCCCGAAGGCGCTCGGCGGAGTCGGGCTGCCCAAAGATGGAGTGGCACAGATTAGTAAAACAATGAAGTTGGGCAGGGGTGCTCCAGCTCCCAGGAAGGCAGGGAGACTCAGAGTCGACACAACAGGCTCCGCGGGCGGAGCCGGACAACTACCTTCCACATCCTGCGTCGGCCGACAGACGGGGAGATCGAGTAGAGCGATGGTGCTTCTTTGCCTCCTTTTTGTGCTTCGACTTACCCAAAGACGAAGACTTCAACGAGGAGTGGTGGTGGTGGCTCCACGACCGGTCCTGTGTCCTTCCTCATGACGGGACCTCCAGTCGCATGGAGCCTGACTGTCGGGCCTCCAGAAGCTTTCGGGACCACTCCCACAAAGATTTTGGGACATGACCCGGCAGTCGGAGCACAAATTCGGGTCGTGGTCGTGCTCCAGGCACCAGAGGCACACTAGATGTGGGTCAGTCACCGTCATCAGCTTGTGGCAGGAGCTACAAGGCTTAAAGACGGTTTGCCGATGTGACATCCCTGTGCACCAGGAGTCGGAACGACTCGAAAAGATGTCGACAAACGTAAAAAAAAAAGACAGCCAAAAAGTGACTAGAGGTACCGCTCTCTCCAGATATGCGCTGGCTGGTGTGGAAAAAGAAAGAATTGACGTCAGCGCGCAGCGGAGTCGACCAACGCCACCTACCGACATGCAGGGGTACTGCAGAAGAAAAAGTCTTGGATACAGTCTGACGCCTGGGGGTACTTCTAAGGTAAGGTATCCATAACTAATAGTCTCTTTCAGATAAAAACTTTTATATACCCAAGCAATACCTCCCTGGAGGTGGGTCTACAAATGGATTAGACCAAAAAGTCCTGTAGGACCGAACGGGCAAAGTGCCCATCATGACTACCCTGACCATCCAACAATAGTGCTTGGTGAACGTGTGTAAAGACACCCACGTTGCTACCCGACAGATGTCCACAATAAGGATTCTGGAAACTAATGCAGTGGATGCAGCCTTGGCCCAGGTGGAGTGAACACGTACAGCCTCAGGGGGTAGCTTTTGCCAATACATAGCAGATTTCAATACAGAGCACTACTGATCATGAGATGGTCCCTTTTTGCACAGCCTTTCCTTTCCTCACCCCAACATACCAGTTGTACAGTGGATAGTCCTCCCGGAACTCTCTAGTACCATAAGGCTCTCTCTAGGTCCAGAACATGGAGTATCTGACCTTCTTTAGAAGGGTGAGTTGGGGCAAATAAAGTAGGTAAGGTGATACATTGGACTAGGTGGAAAGGAGTCACCACCTTCAGAAGGAATTAGGCATGTGATCTCAGAATCAGTTGAACAAGTTGCTTACCTTCGGTAACGATATACCTGTAAGTAACATAGGTTAGTTATAGATTCCTTACCTTAGAATTACCCCAGGCGTCAGACTGGATCCGGAAAGTGTCTCGTCAGCAGTACCCCTGCTCGTCGGAAGGTGGCGTCGGTCAAATCTGCGTTCGTCGTCGGCATCGTGGTCGCCAGGATGACGTCGCGGTAGCTACATAGATGCCGTCCTTGCACGCTGAGGTCAGTTCTGTACACGACTTTCCAGGGCAGAATTGCCGAGCAATGCAAGACACTGACCACTGGTGCACAAAACTAGGGCCCTGAAAGGAAGTCCTTAACCCTAGAAGTCAATTCGCAGAATGGGGAGGATGGGTGGGGCGGTAAGGAATCTATAGCTAACCTAGGTTTCTTACAGATACATCGTTACCAAAAGTAAGTAACTTGTTCATCTGAAAGAAAGTTAGTTATAGATTCCTTACCTTAGAATAGATACCCCAGCATACCCCGGAGGTGGGTCTGCGAACCAAGTTCACACCAGAAAGTCCTGGAGAACAGAACGGCCAAAGAAGCAGTCTCTCCGGACTTGGCTGTCTAGGCAGTAGTGTTTAGTGAACGAGTGTAGCGATGCCCACGTAGCTGCCTGACAGATGTCATGTAGTGGGATTCCTCGTCCCAAAGCAGCAGTAGCTGCGGTCGCCCTTGTGAAATGGGCGCACAGCCCCACTGGAGGCTCTTTCTTTGCCAAAGAGTAGCAGGCTTTGGTGCACAGAACGACCCACCTGGAGATGGTCAGTTTGTGCACGGCTCGACCTTCCTTAGCACCCACGTAACCATCAAAGAGCTGGTTTCCACCGGGAATTGTTTGGTGCGATCCAAGTAGAAGGAAAGCCCACGTTTTGGATCCAGACGGTAGAGCCTCTCTACCTCTTTCGAAGGATGAGGAGGCAGAAAGAAGGTGGGCAAAGAGATGGTTTGGCCAATGTGGAAAGAAGTAACCACCTTGGGAATAAAGGAAGGTCTAGTTCTCTGGACGACCTTGTCTGGATGGAAAGCCACAAAGGGAGGCTTGGAAGAAAGAACTTGCAGCTCACTCACCCTGCGTGCAGAGGTGATGGCCACCAGAAAGGCAGTTTTCAAAGTGAGAAGTCTGAGACGACAGTTATGTAGCGGCTCAAAGGGAGCGCCCATGAGGTAGGTAAGAACCAAGTTCAAGTCCTACTGAGGCATTACGAAGGGAATTGGTGGAAACAGATGAGTAATGCTCTTAAGAAATCTATTTACAACAGGGGTCTTGAAAAGAGAAGGCTGATCAGGAAGCCTAAGTTAGTCTGAAATGGCCTAGAGGTAGCCCTTTAGAGTGCCCAAAGCAGAGCCCTGCTTGGCCAAAGAAAGGAGGAACAATAAAACATCAGAAATAGGGCGGAAAGGGGATCCACAGCCTTTGCTGTGCACCATGCCACAAATTTGATCCACCTGCAGGCGTATACCGATTTAGTGGAGGGACGCCTGGCTGCCAGAATGATATCAAAGACTTCAGGAGGCAAGTCAAATGTAATCAACTGTCGCCGCTCAATCTCCATGCAAGGAGGTGGAGGCTGGACAGGTTCGGTGGAGGACCGTCACCTGCTGCTGCAACAGAAGATCCTCCCGAAGAGGCAACCGGATCGGGGAATCCACGCGCATACTGAGTAGCTTGGGTTACCAAACTCTTTGTGCCCAGTCCGGGGCCACAAGAATGACTTGGGACCGGTTGCACCTGATCTTCTTCAGCACTCTGGGTAGAAGTGGTATAGGCGGAAAGGCGTACAATAGACCGCAACTCCACTCGTGCCGAAAAGCGTCGCAGAGCAAGTGGCGCCTTGGAAATTCCAACACGCAGAACTGCTGACATTGCACGTTCTCTTCGGTGGCAAATAGATCCAACCATGGCGCGCCCCACTGTTGAAAGAGACCTTGCGCCACCTCCGAGTGAAGACGCCATTCGTGATCCATCATGCACCTCCAGCTGAGTTTGTCCGCCCTGGCGTTCAAAGAATCTGCCAAGTGTTGAACCACCAAGGAAATGCCTTGACGTTACAGCCATGTCCAGAGACGCAGAGCTTCCTGACATAGGGTCCACAACCCCACACCGCCTTGCTTGTTGCAGTACCACATGGCGGTGGTGTTGTCTGTTAACACCTGCACTACTCTCTCCTTGACAGAGTGATGGAATGCCTTCAGTGCAAGTAGGATCGCCCGGAACTCCGGAAGGTTGATATGGAGCCTGGACTCCGCGCAGGAGACCAGAGGCCTCTGATCTCCCCCTCTTCCATGTGGCCGCCCCATCCCAGGAGGGACATATCCGTTACCAATATGTGCTCCAGTTGGGGAAGGGAGAGTAATCTGCCACTGACCCAATGCTGGTTCGTGAGCTACCACTGCAACTGTTGTGCAGTGCCCTCCGAGATCTGGATGTACTCGGACAGGTTGCCCTGATGCTGTGCCCACTAAAACTTCAGGTCCCACTGCAGAGGCCGCATTTGCCATCTGGCATGATTGGTCAGCAGGATGCAGGAGGCCATGACGCCCAGCAGCCACAAAGTCATCCTGACCGAAACCAAGGACAAGAGCCAAAAGATCAGAATCATAGTCCAAATGTCCCGGACTCGTGTTCGGGAGGATAAACCCGAAACTGCTCCGAATCCAGAACCGCTCCGATGAAGAGGAGCTTCTGAGAGGGAATCAGGTGCGACTTCGGCACGTTGATGGAGAACCCCAGCAAATGCAGGAGGTCGGCAGTAGTCTGGAGGTGGGAGACAACTGCCTGAGGCGAGCCCGCCTTCAACAACCAGTCATCAAGATGGGAGAAGACTGGGACCCCTGATCTGCGCAGATGAGCTGCGACCACCACCATCACTTTCGTGAACACCCGAGGGGCGCTGAGAAGGCCAAAAGGGAGCATGGTGAACTGAAAGTGCTCGTGGCCTACCATGAACCGGAGGTATCGCCGGTGGGCCGGCAGGACGGGAATATGAAAGTAAGCGTCCTACAAGTCCAACGCTACCATCCAATCTTGTGGGTCTAGGGCAGATAAGACCTGAGCAAGTGTGAGCATCTTGAACTTCTCCTTCCGGAGGAAGCGACTGACGTTCTGAAGGTCTAAGATAGGACGCAGACCCTTGTCTTTCTTGGGGACCCGAAAGTACTGGGAATAACAACCACGACCTACTTCTGGCAAAGAGACGTACTCGATGGCCCCCTTGGCCGAGAGGGCCATGACTTCCTGCTGAAGAAGCGCAAAATGGTCCCCCGACATGCGGTGGTATTGAGGTGGCATGGCTGGAGGGGGGAGTCTCGAAGGGGAGGGAGTAGTCCCTTCGGACAATTTGCAGCACCCACTTGTCAGATATGATGTTGCGCCAGTGGGGGCGATGATGGGGAATTCTGCCGCCCACTGGCGTTTTAATGGGCCTCAACGTTTGGACTAGGAAGGCTTTGCAGTGGATGCTGCGGGGGTGGAGGTGGATTGACCCCACCCGCTGGCCCCCAGAACCGCCTCAATAGTTCCCAGGTCCATGGCCGCGCTGGGAATGTTGCTGTGCAAGCCTATGGCTCTGGAACGAACCTGTTGGGGCACCCCTTCCGTGGCCACGAAAGGAGAGAAAAGCTGAAGGCAGAGGAGGGCGAGTGGCCGACAGGCCCATGGACTTGGCTGTAGCCCCTGAGTTCTTAAACTGCTCCAACGCACTATCCACCTTATTGCCGAAAAGGCGAATGCCATCAAAGGGCATGTCCATCAAGGTGTTCTGGACATCCCCTGAGAAGCCAGTTGTCCTCAGCCAGGAGTGGCGCTGAAGCGCCACCATCGTGGAAATCGCCCTGCCCAGCGAGTCGGCGGTATCAAGCTCACAACGAATGGTGAACTTTGCTGCGTCTCTGCCAGCTGCTATAGCTTGAGAGAGTACTGTCTGTGCCTCCTCTGGACAGTTGGGCAGCACCTGCGCAAGCGTATCCCACAGAGAGTGGCAATAACGGCCCAAGAGGCATGCAGTGTTCTCCGGCCTCAGCCCTAAACTGGCAGATTAAAACAGCTTCTTGCCAAGCTGTTCCAGCTTCTTGGATTCCCTATCCGGAGGTGCGGAAGGGAACACGCTTTGGGAAGCAGAGGCTTGGACAACCAAGCTCTCAGGAGTGGGGTGTTGCGAGATAAAGAGGGGCTCACCCAGAGCCGGGCGATGGTGGCGGGCCACGTTCCTGTCCATAGGAGCCCCTTTGTTGGGCCTGGACCAAGTGCCCAAAATGACGTCAGAAAGTGCGTCATTAAAAGGCAGCAAGGGCTCCGAAGAGGTTGCCGCCGACTGAAGCACTTCTGTCAGGAGGTTAGTCCTGATGGCCACCGTAGGGAGGTCGAGGTGGAGGGCCTCGGCTGCCCTACGTACTACCACTCCGTAATTGGCTCCCTCCTCCGTAGCCACGGTAGGAGGAGACCGCATGCCAAGGTCAGGTGAAGTGTCAAGACCACTGGCAACCCCAAATCCTCTGCCCAGTCTGGATCATAATCACTGCTGTGCTCTCCCAGTCCTCCCCTTCCTCCGAAGTCTGCAAAACGGGCTGAAAATAAGGAGAACAGACATAGGGAAAAATGGCCTTGTCGGGATCGGCGTCGATCCGGCACCGTGTCCGGTTCAGGGCTGAAACTGGGGACGACGTTGTCCCGAGGGACGGGCGACGTCCCAGTTGGTGCCCGTGGGGTCGATGTCCGTGTTACAAGGTCAACCGGGGTCTGATCCCGGAGGGGTTCTGCGGCGCTGTGGCCGGAGCCGCCGGCGATGGAAGGACAGGACCACCAGTCGGACCTGCAGGGCCTGGAGGCGCACCGGCAGGGCCAGATGGCCCAAAGAGTAGGGCCATGGAAGAAAGAAACTCTTGCACCTGAGCAAGCGTCGCCGACGGACCTGGAAAAGGTGGGTAGGCCGGCGTCTACGTCGCAGACCCCGCCAGATCTGTGGGGGTGGCTTCTTTTTGGAATGCTTCGACTTACCTGACCAAGAGTGTGAAGACTTAGATTCAGGGGAACGATGGTGACAGCTCCGCGACCGGTCCCTCAACCTCCCACGGGACCGGGACCTTGAGCAGCGCGGAGCCGACTGCCGAACTTCCAGCAACTTTCGGGAACGCTCCCGCAATGTCTTCGGCGCCATGGCCCGGCAGTCGGGGCACGACTTGGAGTCGTGGTCTCGCCTCAGGCAGTAGAGAGACACGCGGTGCGGGTCCATCACCGACATCATGCGGTGACAGTCCCCACAGTTCTTAAAGCCGGGCATCCCTACGACACCAGGAGTTGATCGACTCGAAGAAATTGAGACATAGGGCTTGAAAAAACTCAGACAAAAAGTGACTGGGGGTAATTGCTCTTCCCGGATCTGCGCTTGCTGGCGCGGAAAAAGAAAGATGTAACGTCAGCGCGCATGGGCGCGTCTAAGTAGCTACAGCGTCGGCATCTCGGCGCTGACGACACCAACGACGCACGCGGAGCAGCATGACCACGCCTACCGACGCGCAGGAGTACCGCTGACGAAAACTTTCAGGATCCAGTCTGACGCCGGGGGGTAATTCCAAGGTAAGGAATCTATTACTATGTGTTTCTTTCAGATGAGAAGAGATAGAAACAAACGGGGGACCTGGAACAATCCCCATGATCCACCGCAGGGAGACTCTGCACACCTACCCCCTTGTGTGCTAATACAGCACACCGAAATGCTGGAAAAGTCAGGAAATGACAACCAAGGGGTAAACAAGGAGGACGCCCCAGAGAATGGACAGACGTTCGAAAGGTAGAAACGGAATCACCATCTGTGAACCGTAGCGGGACAACAGACCAAACACAAAGAGTGCGGCCCAAACTCCCCGATCAGAGAGTCAGACCAACCCCCCGCGACACAGGTGGTAATACGGACTATCACGCCAAGAAGGAGAAGAAGTCAGTATCATGCAGACATAGAAAGACTGAAAAAGGAACAGATGTTCACAAGATGAATTCAGAGAACATCCAGAGAATCTGTTGAAACTCGTCGCAGTGGCCAGGAAAGAATACCTGAGCCGTGTGCGACAGTGCCAGGCCTTAATCGACCGTCCTTTTTGGGGATCAGGAAATACCGGGAGTAGCATCCCTGAAACCTTTCCTGCTCCGGAACCTCCTCTATCGCACCTTTCTGTAGCAAGGTAAGAACTTCCTGCTGCAAAAGCAGTGAGTTGTCCTCTGAAGACCAACCCTGGCGAGGAGGGTAAGGAGGAGGAAACTCTAAAAAAGGGAGGGCGTACCCATTCTCAACAAGATTTAAAACCCAACTATCTGAAGTGATCAGTTTCCAATCTTGTAGAAAGTGGGACACCCGACCCCCTACCGGACCAACATGTTCTAAGATGGGGGATCTAGAACTGGTTTCCTGAAGTACCAACGGTGGTGCGAGGAGAAGTGGAGGAGGATTGCTGCCGAGAGGCTCTCCTAAGACGCCCTTTATTCTTCCCTCTGTATGATTTGTATAAGGGATTCTGCTGCTGCTGGCCCTGTTGAGACTGCTGGCGGCCACAAAAGGAAGCAGTTCTTACAAAACTACGATACCGCTTGTAGTCGTATCCCCTGGACTGCACCTGGAGGCCCAGAGACCTTGCAGTAGCCCTGCTATCCTTAAAACACTGCTAGGCAGAGTCACCCTTTGAACCAATTAGTCTTGAGCCATCAAAGGGCAAATCCAGCAGAGTCGCTTGAACATCAGGAGAAAATCCGGACGATCTAAGCCAAGTTTGTCTTCTTGTTGCCACAGAAGACCCCATCACACGAGCCACAGAGTCAGCAGAGTCCAGACCCGATGAACAAGTTACTTACCTTCGGTAACGATGTATCTGTAAGAAACATTAGTTAGTTAGATTCCTCACCTTAGAATATCCTCAGGCGTCAGACTGGATCCGGAAGATTTTTCGTCAGCAATACCCCTTGCGCGTCGCTAGGCGTCGTCTGCGGCTCCGCGTCCGTCGTCGGCGTCGTGCGCCGGGATGACGTCGGAGTACTTAGACGCCGCCCTCGCGCGCTGACGTCAGTTCTTGTACATAGCCTTCCGCGCCAGGAACGCAGAGCCATGCAAAGACCGACACTGGTGCCAAAAATAAAATCTAGGGGCCTGAAAGGACAACCTTAACCCTAGATGTCAGTTCGCAGAACGGGGAGGATGGGTGGGTCGGTGAGGAATCTAACTAACTAATGTTTCTTACAGATACATCGTTACCGAAGGTAAGTAACTTGTTCATCTGAAAGAAACACGTTAGTTAGATTCCTCACCTTAGAATAGATACCCAAGCAATACCATCCCCGGTGGTGGGTCTGCGAACCAAGATCACACCAGAAAGTCCTGGAGGACCGAACGGCCAAAGAAGCCATCCCTCCGGACTTGGCTGTCAAGGCAATAATGCCTGGCAAACGTGTGTAGCGAAGCCCACGTCGCCGCCTGACAGATGTCCTGCAAAGGGACTCCCCGTCCCAAGGCAGTAGTAGCCGCCGTGGCCCGAGTAGAATGGGCGCGCAGCCCAGCAGGAGGGTCCTTTTTAGCCAAGGAATAGCAAATTTTTATACACAAAACGACCCACCGAGAGATGGTCCGTTTGTGCACAGCTTTCCCCTTCTTAGCGCCCACGTACCCAACAAAAAGCTGGTCGTCCACCCGGAACTGTTTTGTGCGGTCCAGATAAAAGGAGAGCGCACGTTTTGGGTCCAGACGGTGGAGCCTCTCTTCCTCTTTGGAAGGATGCGGAGGCGGAAAGAAGGTGGGCAAGGTGACAGACTGCCCAAGGTGAAATGGAGTCCCCACTTTAGGAAGAAAGGAGGGACGAGGCCGAAGGACAACCTTGTCCGGATGAACAGACAGAAAAGGAGGCTTTGAAGATAAAGCCTGGAGCTCACTCACCCGTCTAGCCGAGGTGATGGCTACCAGAAAAGCAGTCTTAAGAGTCAGAAGACGAAGAGGGCAATTGTGAAGAGGCTCGAAGGGAGCGCACATCAAGAATGTCAAGACCAGATTCAAGTCCCACTGAGGCATTACAAAAGGGACCGGAGGGAACGTGTGTGTAATGCCTTTGAGAAAGCGTGTAACCACAGGGGACTTGAAAAGAGAAGGCTGATCAGGAAGCCGCAAGAAGGCGGAGATGGCAGCAAGATAACCTTTCAGGGTGCCCAGGGCAGAGCCCTGCCGGGCCAGAGAAAGAAGAAAGAGGAGAACCTCAGAAAGAGGGGCGGAAAGGGGATCCACAGCCTTTGCTGTGCACCATGCCACAAATTTGTTCCACCGGCAGGCGTATACCGACTTTGTGGAGGGACGCCTGGCTGCCAGAATGATATCACAGACTTCAGGAGGCAAGTCAAATGGCATCAACTGCCGCCGCTCAATCTCCACGCATGGAGGTGGAGGCTGGACAGGTTCGGGTGGAGGACCGTCCCCTGCTGCTGCGACAGAAGATCCTCCCGAAGGGGCAGACGAATCGGGGGAT
Source organism: Triturus cristatus (assembly GCF_964204655.1). Classification (NCBI taxonomy): domain Eukaryota; kingdom Metazoa; phylum Chordata; class Amphibia; order Caudata; family Salamandridae; genus Triturus; species Triturus cristatus. Next base: position 1,148,517,652 of record NC_140589.1, read on the forward strand.
CGGTCAACATACTGAGTAGCTCGGGATACCAGTATCTTCGTGCCCAATCCGGAGCCACCAAGATGACTTGGGCCCGGTCGTGCCTGATCTTCTTCAGCACTCTGGGCAGAAGTGGTATAGGCGGAAAGGCGTACAACAGACCGCAACTCCACTCGTGACGAAAAGCGTCGCCGAGCGAGTGCCGCCTTGGAAATTCCAACGCGCAGAACTGCTGACATTGCGCGTTCTCTTCGGTGGCGAATAGATCTAACCAAGGCTCTCCCCACTGCTGAAAGAGACCTTGCGCCACTTCGGAGTTCAGACGCCATTCGTGATCCATCATGCACCGGCGGCTGAGTTCGTCTGCTCTGGCGTTCAGAGAGCCCGCCAGATGTTGAACCACCAGGGTGACGCCCTGGTGTTCCAGCCATGTCCAGAGGCGCAGAGCCTCCTGACAAAGGGTCCACGACCCCACCCCGCCCTGTTTGTTGCAATACCACATGGCGGTGGTGTTGTCCGTGAACACCTGCACGACACTTCCCCTGACAGAGGGAAGGAAGGCTTTCAGTGCAAGCCGGATCGCTCTCAACTCCAACAGGTTGATGTGGAGACGAGACTCCGCCGGAGACCAGAGGCCTCTGATCTACGCCTCTCCCATATGGCCACCCCATCCCAGGAGGGACGCATCCGTCACTACGACATGCTCCGGTTGGGGAAGGGAGAGGCTCTTGCCCTTGACCCACTCGCGGTCCGTGAGCCACCACTGCAACTGTTGTGCAGTGCCCTCCGAGATCAAGACCTGGTCGGACAGGTTGCCGTGATGCTGGGCCCACTGAAACTTCAGGTCCCACTGCAGAGCCCGCATGCGCCGCCTGGCGTGATGCACTAGTAGGATGCAGGAGGCCATCAGCCCCAGAAGCCGCAACACTAGCCTGACCGAAACCCGGGATAGAGGCCGAAAGATGGGAATCAGGGCCTGTATATCCCGGACCCGCTGTTCCGGTGGATGGACCCGGAACTGCGCCGAATCGAGAACCGCTCCGATGAAGAGGAGCTTCTGAGAGGGACTCAGGTGTGACTTCGGCACGTTGATGGAAAACCCCAGCAAATGCAGGAGATCCGCCGTAGTCTGGAGGTGGAGACGACTGCCTGGGGCGAGCCCGCCTTCAACAACCAGTCGTCGAGATAGGGGAAGACTGGAACCCCTGATCTGCGCAGATGAGCTGCGACCACCGCCATCACTTTCGTGAACACCCGAGGGGCACTGGTGAGGCCGAAGGGGAGCACGGTAAACTGAAAGTGCTCTTGGCCCACCGTGAACCGCAGGTAACGCCGGTGGGCCGGCAGGACGGGGATATGGAAATATGCGTCCTGCAAGTCCAACGCTACCATCCAGTCTCCAGGGTCTAGGGCAGCTAAAACCTGAGCCAACGTTAGCATCTTGAACCTTTCCTTTCGGAGGAAGGCATTGACGTTCCGGAGGTCCAAGATAGGGCGTAGGCCCCCCTTGCCCTTCTTGGGAACCAGAAAGTAGTGGGAATAACAACCACGACCTACTTCTGGACTCGGAACGCGCTCGACGGCCCCCTTGGCCAAGAGAGCCGAAACTTCCTCGCGGAGAAGATTCAAATGATCCCCGAGATACGGTGGTGCTGCGGTGGCATGGCTGGAGGGGTCGTCTCGAAGGGGAGGGAGTAGCCCCTTCGGACGATTTGCAGCACCCACCTGTCCGATGTTATGGACCGCCAGTGGAGCAGGTGATGGCGAACTCTGCCGCCCACTGGCGTGGTATGGGCCTGAAAGCTCGGACTAGGAGGGCTTTGAGGCGGATGCTGCCGGGGTGGAAGTGGGCTGACCACGTCGGCCTCCATTTCCGCCACGGCGGAAACCACGTCCGCGACCGCGCGCAGGTTGGTTCTGCGGCTGGTGGCTTTGCGGACGTGAGGAGGCGCCCCTTCCTTGGCCACGAAAGGGGCGAAAAGCGGAGGTGTGCGCCCGCGGAGCCGAGAGGCCCAAGGACTTGGCCGTAGCCCGGGAGTCCTTAAAGCGGTTCAGCGCACTGTCCGCCTTCTCACCAAACAGGCGAGTGCCATCAAAAGGCATGTCCATGAGGGTGTTCTGGACATCCCCGGAAAATGACGTGGACCGCATCCAGGCGTGGCGGCGGAGCGCCACCGTGGTGGAAATCGCTCTACCCAGTGAGTCCGTGGTGTCAAGCCCACATCGTATGGCGTGCCGTGCTGCATCCCTCCCATCGGCCAAAGCCTGGTTAAGACGCGTCCGGACCTCCTCCGGACACAGGGGCAGCACGTCCTCCACCGTATCCCACAGGGAATGGGAATAACGGTCCAAGAGACAGGCGGTATTCAAGGACCGCAGGCCCAAACTAAGGGACGAGAACAGTTTCTTGCCAAACTGCTCGAGTCTCTTGGAATCCCGGTCCGGCGGAGCGGTCGGGAAGGAGGATTGGGAGGTAGAGGCCTGGATAACCAGACTCTCGGGGGTGGGGTGTTGGGACAGAAAACTGGGGTCGCCCGGAGCAGGGCGGTGGTGCCTGGCAACGTTCCTATCCACAGGAGGGACTGTGGAGGGCTTGGACCAGGTGCCCTGCAGAACGTCAGTGAGGGCCTCATTGAACGGCAGCAGAGGCTCAGTGGAGCTTGCTGAGGTTTGAAGCACCTCAGTGAGGATGTTAGTCCTCACAGCCACGGCAGGCAACTCGAGCCCAAGGGCCTCGGCCGCCTTGCGCAGCACCACAGAAAATGCTGCACCCTCCTCCGAAGCCACGGTCGGAGGAGAAGTGAATCCAGTGTCTGGCGAGGTGTCCAGCCCACTGGCCTCCCCCAGTTCATCTGCCCAGTCCTGAGAAAGCTGTGACTGAACAGCCATAGGGTCCTCGAACCCCTCCCAGTCGCCCCCTTCTTCCGATTCCTGATAAACAGGAGAAACGATCGGAACCGGACTGTAGAGATGGTAGGACTCAAGCGGCGTCGGATGCGTCGTCGGTCGACGCCGTTGCGGCGCCGGGTCCGGAGGAGGGCTAAACTGGGGCGGTGTCGGCGCCAAAGGCGTCGGCGGCGCCGGAGGTGTAGGCGTGTGCGCCGGCGGCGCCGGTGGCGGCGCCGGTGGTTCAGTCGCCGGCGCCGGTGGAGGAGTGACTAGGTCAACCGGCGGCGACGGGGGCCCAGGCAAGGGCCCCGCGGGGACCTGCGGCGTCGAGACCGGAGTCGTCGACGGCGCCGGGGCCGGAGCCGCCGGCAGGCGAGGTCGCCCAGTCGAGTCCGCGGGGCCCGAAGGCGCGCCAGCGGGCGTCGACGGCGGGGCCAGGCTCCTCATGGCCGAGAGGAAGGCACTGATCTCCGCCGGCGCCGCGTCAGTCCCAGGGACCGGAAGGTATGGGGGCGGACGCGGCGCCTGCGGCTCCGCCGAGGCCGCGGGGGTGGAACCACCCTGACCCTCGGCCGAGTCGCGCGACCGGCGAGGGGAGTCCGAAGAGTGGTGTCGCCTCTTGGACTTCTTTGAGCGTTTGGACTTACCCGACGACTTGGAGCCGGACGATCGATGGCGTCGGCTAGGGCTCCGCGAGCGATCGATCCTTGGACCTCCTCCTGGACCGGGATCGCGCACGACGCGGAGCCGAGTGGCGAAGCTCGAGAAGCTTGCGGGACCGCTCCCGCCTAGCCTTCGAAGTCAGGGCCTGGCAGTCGTTGCACGACTCCGCGTCGTGGTCGGGGCCTAAACAGTAGAGGCACCGGCGGTGGTGATCGGTCACCGACATCAGTCGATGGCAATCCTCGCAAGCCTTGAACCCAGGCATCCTACCGGCACCAGATGTCGACAGACAAGGATTAAAAATGATCAAAAAGATTTAGTCAAAACAGACTAAAAGGGGTAGCTCTCCCGGATCTGCGCTTACTGGCGCGGAAAAAAGAAGAACTGACGTCAGCGCGCGAGGGCGGCGTCTAAGTACTCCGACGACGTCATTCTGGCGCACGACGCCGACGACGGACGCGGAGCCGCAGACGACGCCTAGCGACGCGCAAGGGGTATTGCTGACGAAAAATCTTCCGGATCCAGTCTGACGCCTGGGGATATTCTAAGGTGAGGAATCTAACTAACGTGTTTCTTTCAGATTGTATCACCGGACGGGCCGAAGCTTGAGAATCAGAAAGGGCTTCCAGGAAATTATTCCGATCCTCTTCAGGCAACTTTGGAGCTAGCTGCTTGACTGAATTCATCAGAGCATGGACATACCTCCCAGGAAGACAGGTTGCATTAGTGGACTTTAGAACCATACTCGCAGAAGAGAATAGCTACTTTGCTATCTGCTCCATTTTTTTTAGAATCCCTATCACCAGGTATGGTAGAGAAAGAACCAGAAGATCGCTTCAAACAAGAAGCCTGGACCACCAAGCTTTCTGGTGATGGATGCGAAGACAGAAAAGCCGGATCCCCAGGAGCAGGCCTGTACCTTCTTGAGATGGAACGAGAAACTGCAGGAGCAGACAAGGGCTTCTGCCAAACCTTCATTATAGGCTCCGTTAAGTCCTTATTAAAGGGTAGCAGCGGTTCAGATGCTGAAGACGCTGTATTAAGAACCTCCGTAAGGATATTAGATTTTACCTCCGCTGAGGGAAGTTGCAGATCAAGCAATTCAGCTGCCTTCCTTATTACTACGTGATAAGGAGCAATGTCTTGTAATACTCCAGCCTTCGGGGATGAGAGATCATGCTCAGGAGAAGTATCCAACCCACTGGCCTCCTGTAAGCCCTCAAACTCGTCCACAGACTCAACAATTTCTCCTTCCTCCTGATCCTGTGCATATTCCTACTCCTCAAGGAATCTCTGCGCCTCTCTCCTAGAGCGCTGTTTAAGAATCGGCGGCGCCAAGCGCGATCCAGGTGATAACATCAACGGCGTCGATGGAGGAGCCTCAGCTTCAAACCTCGGCTTCGATCGAATTCCAGGCGGCGCCGGCTCAACAGCCGAAGGAGTCCGCGGAGTCGGAGTGGAAGACCTCGGCGCCGGGAAATGCCAAGCCAGAGTCGACGGCAAGGTCGACGGCAAGAACGTCACAAAGGGTGCTTGAGCATAGTGGTGAGGCACACCCAAGTTAATGGCCAAAGGACCCACGGACCACGAAGGCGCACCAGATGGAGTAGAGGCCCTGGCAAACATGCCAAACATCGCATTAAGAAAATGAGTAGGGTCTGATCCAGGAAAAGGAGGATATGGATCCGTACCTTCCTGAAGCGGAACCACCTGAGGCTGTACTGGAGCCTGCGGAGCCGGGGACAGCGCCCGCACAGGTGAAGCCACATGGTCTGGAGAAAACTCCCTGAGCGTCGGGGACAGCAGGAGCCGGAGAACCTTCATGTGACGAAGAGCCCTTCGACGCTAGCAACCTTGGAATCGGAGATGGAACTGGCGTCACCCGTGGAGATGGAGTTGGAGAAGGAGAAACAAGTCCTGTCTTTGAAGTCGCTTAGCTGGAGAAGGCGACCTCGATGCCATGACCTTCGACGAACGGCGCACAGAGCCATGTCTCCTCTTGGACTTCTTAGTTTTCTTGACTTTGGAGTATGAGAAGACGACAACTTCGTTCTTTTACGACCTCTCTTCTCCTTCTTGGCTCTGGCTATAAACAGCGTAGCCTCATGCTCCTTAATGGCCTTCGGATTCATCTTCCTGCAGCTTTGGCATTCATCGACTTTGTGATCCGACGATAAGCACCAGAAGCAATCATGCGTACAGTGATCGACATGTGACCGCCACACACTCTGCAGTGTTTAAACCCAGACTTCCTAGAAGTAGCCATTGGAAATCCTTGAGGATACAAAGTTTTCTCTACGGAAGATGGAGAGCCCCTAGAAAAACCGTTACGCGTAGACGGCGCAGAAAAAAGGGAGCTGACGTCAGCACGCCGATGAGCTCTTCTTATGGCTCCAATGACGTCATTCGGAGTCGCGAGCGGAGCCGTGCTATTATGACGTCCTCGTTGACGTGGGAGAGCTAAGAAAATGTGTAAGATGATATAGTTATAGTTCGAGCCCATTAAGCAGATTGTTTCAATAAAAGCAGACAGCAGGTAGTTCCAGTACAGAAAAATTCCGTCCCAAAAGTAAGTGCACACAGGAAGCAGAATTCGAGTGGGAAAACACAACGAGGAGGTCTCCCCGGTGATCCTGACCCGAGATCCGAGACCCCTGACCTGCATCAAACATCCAGCCAATGCCTGCAGCCTAAATCCAGAAGGCCCCCCTAACCGAGACCAGGAGTTGGTAAGAAGATCTGACCCCAAAAGGCACCCCTGCACCCGAGGCCCCACGGCCTTCTGTGCCAAACCAACGGTGCCTAACCAACACCTAACTTCACAACTTACCTCTCAAAGTGGTGGTCGCACCCAGAAGTCCTTTGTCTCCCTGCCTGCAGTGCTTTTGCAAACCGGAGGTTCTCCATTGGAAACAACAGAGCATCCGACGTCGAAACAGCACCCTGCACCCAGCCGCCCTTGTGCTGCTGAGAGTGCACCTTTGGTGCTAGTTTGTTTCCCCATTAGCCCTGAGCTAAAGTCCAGGAGCTTTGCTCCCACAGCCCAGTGGCCTGCTTGCCAGCAGCCACTAACCGGAGGCCCCCTATCCCCCATTGGATAACACTGGGCCTCAACACTCTGCACCCGGCCGACCTAGTGCCGCTGAGGGCGTAACAAGAGTGCATTACTGACCTTGGGGGACCCCTGAGTCTACCCCCAGAACTTTAACTCCCACTACCAAATACTTACCTAAAAACCGATAACCATATTTTCCTCCATAGGATAACATTGACTGTTTTTCCTGAAAATTAAGTTGTTAAGTGTGGAGTTTTGAAACCTAAAGAAATCCTTTAAAATTGTACGATTTAACAAAAACGCTTTTACTCACCTATTTACTGGAAATGTCCCAGTGCTGCATCCAGGCATACAGCACTGATTAAGAAAAGTAATCTAAAAGTAACAACTGCTATTTTACTGAAAATCCCATTGAAGTCTATGTACTGTAATTACAAGTGATTGCATTTCTCTGAAACAATACTGTAAGTCAAACCAAAGTACATTTACAATTGCAATACAACTGCATAACATTCAGTATTTATTACTGTAAAGTATTTATTGCTTACCTCAGCCAGGCTTGCTTGGTTCTAGAAATAAAATATCTAAAAGAATATTTTTATACAAAAACAATTGGTCTGAAGTTCAGTCTTTGAGTGTGAGAATTCATTTGCTGACTGAGTGTGTAGAACAAATGCTTAACACTGTCCTCTGATACTGCCTTACTGCTCAACCACACTACCATAAATAGAGAGTAAGGTTCTATCTAACTTTACCTCTGCCTACCTTTGGGCTTCCACTGGACTCTGTGCACACTATACCTCACTTTGGTATAGTATATACAGAGCCAGCTTCCTACTTTGGTGGTTCAGCGGTGGGATATACAACTTTGCATTTGTTGAACTACTTGGTTACCACTTGCTTACACGACAGTACTCTTAAATTGTCTTTAGAATTCCGATTTGACAAATTGGCATTTTTTGCAAAATTACTAAAAGTCTTGTTAGGGCCTTGGTTAAGTCCCTTTAGAATTTTAGAAAATAAAAAGTCACTGTAGCTAGGGTTAGACTTTTTTTTTAAACAATGTCTCAAAATAAGAACCCAGCTATTAGTGAAAATACCCACTATGACAGAGGACAGGGTTGAGGAGCTTGACTTCACCCCTTACCTTCACTTGTCTTGCAAGGAGATAAGGTCCCTATAAAAACTTAAAAACAACCATGTGTCCCAATCCCACCAAACAAAAGCTCCAGGAGCTGTTGGCTTGGTATGCTAAGGACCACCCATCTGAAAATGGTGAAGACCAATCGGATGAGAAAGTAGAGGAAGGGAATGACCTGGTAGATCAACCCCCTCCACTTCCTAGGGAGAACAGGGTTCAAGAACCCTTGACTCCAAGAATCAACCTCTCAGTACCTAGATCTCACAGGTGGATCAGGTATCAGTAAGGATATTGAGGACAGCCTCAATGAGGAGGACAGCCTTTTAGTAAGGCTGACCAAAAGACTGGATCTAGAGACCAGGTGGCTGGCTCTAGAAAGAGAGAGAGCAGAATTGGGCCTAGCACCCATCAATGGAGGCAGCAATTTACTTAATAAGGATAAAGAGCAATCGTATGTTTCTAAAATCCCAACAGGGATTGTCCCTAAATATGAGGAGAGTGATGACATCACAAAATGGTTCACAGCCTTTGAGAGGGGTTGTGAAATGAGAAGAGTGAAGAAGTCTCACTGGGGGCACTCCTTTGGGAACTGTTCTCTGGTAACGGAAGAGACAGACTCCTGACCCTTTCTGGGGCAGATTCTGGGTCTTATGACCTCATGAAGAGAACTCTGATTGAGGGATTTGGACTCACAACTGAGGAATATAGAATTAGATTCAGGGGGGCTCACAAGACCCAAAACCAATACTGGATTGACTTTGTAGACTACTCAGTTAAAACACTAGATGTTTGGTTAACTGGACACAATGTGCATGATTTCAATTGACTTTACAATCTGTTTATGAAAGAACATATTGTAAGTAATTGCACTAATGAAAAGTTACATCAGCCTTTGGTAGACCTAGGTCTAATGTCTCCCCAATAATTGGGAAAGAAGGCAGACCACTTGGTCAAGACAAGGGTGACAAAAACGACCACTGGGGGGGGGACCAAAAGAAAGGGGTTACAAAACCTCCACAAGAGAAACATGGTGAGAATCCCCAAGATAAAAAGCCTGAGTCTTCTAAAGGGCCCCAAAAACCTGCACGGGGGGGTGGCTCCCAAAACCCTTCCCAGTCCAATAATAGGTACAGGGGAAAGAACTTTGATCCTTTAAAGGCCTGGTGTAACAACTGTAAGAAGTTGCTGCTTGCCCAAACAAGAAGGCCCCAAGTCCTACTACTCCTGGGGTAGCAAGTCTCCAGATGGGATCAACAGTGTGCCAGGAGCAAATTGGGTTGCACACTGAAGCAGTTCTAGTTTCAGAAGGGGAAGTTGAGTTTGCCACTGTAGCTGTGTGGCCACCAAACTTAAACAAGTACTTATAATACCCTTGAATTAATGGGACTAGGATAGAAGCTCTGAGGGATACAGGTGTCAATGTCACTATGGTGAGAGATGCACTGGTTTCCCCTGAGCAATAATTGATTGGGAGAACTTACCCAGACACCAATGCTGACAGTGTTACCACTAATCATGCAATGGCTATGGTGATATTAGGCTGGGGGGTTGGGGGGGGGGGGGGTTAACTGGCATGAAACAGGTAGTGGTCTCTCGAAAGCTACCAGCTGCATGTCTGCTTGGCAATGACCTGGAAACCTCAGCATGTGCGGACGTTGAACTGAAAACCCATGCAGCAATGCTGGACATCTCTGAATTGGTGTGTGTAAAAACAAGAGCACAGAGCAAGAGACGGGGTGAAAAATAAGTGTTGGAGCCTGAAAGTATGGCCCAACCTTCCAAGAGAAAGGGTAAGAAGACTGGGGAAACAGCTTCTGTACAGCAACAGGATCAGGACCCCTCTCCTCAGGGAGAGGACTTGGACACCCCAGAGGGAACTGAGCCCATGGAGCTTGATCCTTACCAGGTTGAACTCTTAGGCCCAGTGGGACCCTCTTGGGAAGAGTTGTGCCTTGGACAGCAGGACTGTCCAACTCTTGAAAGCCTGAGGTAGCTAGCTGAAGCACAGGAAAAGGGAGAGGTCAGTGGTACCGACAGAGCTTATTGGGAAGAGGGACTACTGTACACTGAGGCCAGAGACCCACACCTGGAGCCACTAGGAGAGTGGTAGTACCTCAGAAGTACAGGGAGTTTCTCCTAACTTTAGCTCATGATATTCCCCTAGCTAGGCATCTGGGCCCAATCAAGACTTGGGAAAGGTTAGTTAGCCACTTTTACCGGGCCCAGATGCACCAAAAAGTAAAGGAGTTTGTCAGCTCCTGTGTCACCTGTCAGGCCAGTGAGACAACAGGTGGCCCCTCAAAGACCCCCCTAATACCACTGCCTGTGGTGGGGGTTCCCTTTGAAAGGGTTGGTGTGGAGATAGTGGGTCCACTTGAACCTCCCACAGCCTCAGGGAGCACATTTATTCTAGTGGTAGATCATGCCACTAGGTACCCTGAAGCAATTCCCCTTAAGACTACTACAGCTCCTACAGTAGCCAAGGCCCTCATTGGTGTCTTCACCAGAGTAGGGTTTCCTAAGGAGGTGGTTTCAAACAGAGGTTCCAACTTCATGTCTGCTCACCTAAAACACATGTGGAAAGAGTGTGGAGTGCAGTACAGGTTTACTACACCCTATCACCCACAAACTACTGGCCTTGTTGAAAGATTCAACAAGACATTGAAAGGCATGATTATGGGGCTCTCTGAAAAACTCAAAAGGAGATGGGATGTCCTTTTACCCTGCCTGCTTTTCGCTTACAGAGAAGTGCCACAGAAGGGAGTAGGGGTTTCCCCCTTTGAACTTCTGTCCGGCCATCCTGTGAGGGGACCACTCTGTCTTGTAAAAGAGGGTTGGGAGAAGCCTCTCCAAGAACCCAAACAAGATATTGTGGACTATGTGCTTGGCCTAAGGTCCAGAATGGCTGAGTACACGGAAAACGTGTTCTATTGTTTATTTGTAGTGACCCCTGACGAAGGGCCTCAGTAGCCCGAAATGCATTGGGTTTTTAATAAACACTGCTTCTGGATACATATATGCGTCAGTACGTGTTTTTGCAGAGAGGCCTGGATAGGCACATCAAAAACATGAGAAATCTTTGAAAAATGGCATCACTTTAAGTGTGTGGAATTATGTGGCTTATAAAGAGATTGAGACAATGGAAGTTTATATAGAGAAAATGGAAAAAAGTGGTTTGAAATGAAAAGGCAAGAAGCACTCACACAAGCAGTGCCTTTGGGTAGGGGTGAAAAGTCGACCCAAGATAATGAGTACACGGAAAAGGCATCCAAAAATCTTGAGGCCAGCCAGGAGCTTCAGAAGCACTGGTATGACCAAAAAGCTACACTGGTTGAATTTCAACCTGAGCAAAAGGTGTGGGTTTTGGAGCCAGTGGCACCAAGGGCACTCCAGGACAGATGGAGTGGCCCTTACCCTATCCTGGAAAAAAAGAGTGAGGTCACCTACTTGGTTGACCTGGGCACAAGCAGGACACCCAAAAGGGTTATCCATGTGAACTGCTTGGAGCTCTACAATGACAGGGCTGACATCACCATGCGGATGGTGACTGATGAGGATCAGGAGACAGAGAGTGAACCTCTCCCTGACCTCCTCTCATACAGCCCAAAAGAAGGGTCAGTGGATGGAGTTGTCTTTTCAGACACCCTCTCTCCCAAACAGCAGACTGATTGCAAGCAAGTCTTGCAGCAGTAGACTAAGCTCTTTTCCTTGACCCCTGGTCAGTCAAACCGGTGTACCCATGAAGTGGACACTGGTGACAGTTCACCTGTCACAAACAAAATCTATTGACAGTCTGATCAAATCAAGGAAAGCATCAGAGCTGAAGTTCGCAAGATGCTGGAGTTAGGGGTTATTGAACCCTCTGAGTGCCCCTGGGCCAGCCCAGTGGTTCTAGTCCCCAAACCTCATCCACACGGTGGAAAGAGAGAAATGAGGTTCTGTGTGGACTATAGAGAGCTCAACTCTGTCACCAAGACAGATGCTCACCCTATCCCAAGAGCAGATGAGTTGATCGACCAATTGGGTGCAGACAAATTTCTGAGTACCTTTGACTTACTAGCAAATTGGCATGGCCAAAGGAGCAAAAGAAAAGACCGCATTCTCCACACCTGATGGGCATTATCAGTTTACTATTATGCCCTTCGGTTTAATGAGTGCCCCTGCCACCTTCCATAGGCTGGTGAAACAAGACCTTGCTGGATTGGAGTCCTTTAGTGCAGCTTATCTTGATGATATTTCTGTCTTTAGCGCCACCTGGCAGGATCACCTGATCCACCTTGGGAAGGTTTTAAATGCCCTGCAAACTGCAGGCCTACCTATCAAGGCATCTAAATGCCAGATAGGGCAGGGAACTGTGGTGTACTTGGGCCACCTTGTTGGTGGAGGCCAAGTACAACCCTTACGGCCCAAGATCCAGGCCATCCTGGACTGAGCAGCTCCAACAACCCAAACCCAAGTCAGGGCATTCCTTGGCTTGACTGGGTACCACAGGAGGTTTGTGAAGGGATATAGGTCCATTGTGGCTCCCCTCACAGAACTCACCTCCAAGAAGATGCACAAAAAGGTAAACTGGACACTTAGTTGTCAAAAGGCTTTTGACACCCTGAAAGGAGCTATGTGCTCAGCACCAATTCTCAAAGCTCCAGACTATGGCAAACAGTTCATTGTGCAGACTGATGCCTCTGAGCTAGGGATAGGAGCAGTCCTATCCCAGACCAAAAATGAAGGCTAAGACCAACCTGTTGCCTTTATAAGCAGAAGGCTTCTCCCCAGGGTGCAGCGTTGGAGTGCCATTGAGAGCGAGGCCTTTGCTGTGGTTTGGTCCCTGAAGAAGTTGAGACCATACTTGTTTGGTACTCACCTCCTAGTTCAAACTGATCACAGACCTCTCAGATGGCTAATGCAGATGAAAGGTGAACATCCTAAACTGTTGAATTGGTCCATCTCCCTACAGGGAATGGACTTTGTAGTGGAACACAGACCTGGGACTGCCCATGCCAATGCAGATGGACTTTCCAGGTTCTTCCACTTAGAAAATGAAGACTCAAAGGTTGTGTGAGAAAGTGCCCTCTGTCTGCATTGTTGCCCCCACTTTTTGCTGAATTGCTCTTGTACTTTGACTGAGTGTGCCCTGGGGTCCTGCTAATCAGGTCCCCAGGGCCTATGTTCTTTCCCTAAAGCACAAGTTACTTACCTTTGGTTACGTTATATCTGTAAGAAACATTAGTTAGTGATACATTCCTTACCTTAGAATTACCCCCAGGCATCAGACTGGATCAGGAAAGTTTTTTCGGCAGCAGTACCTCTGCGCGTGGGATGGTGGCATCGGTCGGCTCCGCATCCGTCGTCGTGGTCACCGCGATGACGTTGCGGCAGCTACTTAGACGCCGCCCTTGCGCGCTGTCAGTTCTTTACACGACGTTCCGTGCCAGAAACGCAGAGCCATGCAAGACACTGACTACTGGTGCACAAAACTGGGGCCCTGTAAGGATGTCCTTAACCCTAGAAATCAGTTCGCCGAACGGGGAGGATGGGTGGGGCGGTAAGGAATCTATAACTAACTAATGTTTCTTACAGATATACCGTTACCGAAGGAAAGTAACTTGTGCATCTGAAAGAAACACGTTAGTTATAGATTCCTTACCTTAGAATAGATACCCCAGCAATACCAACCCCGGTGGTGGGTCTGCGAACCAAAATCATACCAGAAAGTCCTGGAGAACAGAACAGCTAAAGAAGCCGTCTCTCCGGACTTGGCTGTCCAGGTAGTAGTGTTTGGTGAACGTGTGCAGTGATGCCCACGTGGCTGCCTGACAGATGTCATTCAGAGGCACTCCCCTTCCCAAGGCAGTAGTGGCTGCCGTCGCCCTGGTGGAGTGAGCGCGTAGCCCGACTGGAGGCTCCTTTTTAGCCAGAGAGTAACAAGCCTTAATACACAACACGAACCATCGTGAAATGGTGCGTTTGTGTACGGCCCAACACTTCTTTGCTCCCAAGTAACCAACAAAAAGTTGATCATCCAGCCGGAACTGTTTTGTGCGATCCAGATAGACTGAGAGCGCACGTTTTCGGTCCAGACGGTGGAGCCTCTCTTCCTCCTTTGAAGGATGCGGAGGCGGAAAGAAGGTGGGCAAAGCAATGGTCTGCCCGATGTGGAAGGCAGTGACCACCTTAGGAAGGAAGGATGGACGGGTCCGGAGATCCACCTTGTCCGGATAAACAGACAGGAAAGAAGGTTTTGAAGAAAGAGCCTGGAGCTCACTCACCTATCCAGCAGAAGGGATGGCTACCAGAAAAGCAGTCTTAAGGGTAAAAAGACGTAAGGGACAGTTATGCAGCGGCTAAAAGGAAGCACACATTAAATAGGTTAGCACAAGATTCAAGTCCCACTGAGGCATAACGAAGGGGATAGGAGGAAAAAGATGTGTTAAGCCTTTTAAGAAATGGTTAACTACCGGGGACTTGAAAAGAGAAGGCTGATCTGCCAACCGAAGTAAGGTAGAGATGGCTGAAAGATAGCCCTTGATAGTGCCCAGAGCAAAGCCCTGCTGGTCTAAAGAGAGAAGAAACAAGAGTACTTAAGAAAGAGGGGCAGAAAGGGGATCCACAGCCTTTGCTGTGCACCATGCTACAAATTTTTTCCACATGCAGGCGTATATCGTCTTAGTGGAGGGACGCCTAGCTGCCAAAATTATGTCACAGACTTCGGGAGGCAGGTCAAAAGACGTCAACTGCCGCCGCTCAATCTCCACGCGAGGAGGTAAAGACTGGACAGGTTCAGGTGGAGGACCGTCTCCTGCTGCTGCAACAGAAGATCCTACCGAAGAGGCAGTCTGATCGGAGGATCAATGGCCATGTTGAGCAGCTTGTGATACTAGACTCTTCGTGCCCAATCTGGAGCCACAAGAATGACGGGCCCGGTCGCCCCTGATCTTCAGCACTCTGGGCAGAAGTGGTATAGGCGGAAAGGCGTACAAGAGACCGCAACTCCAGTCGCGCCGGAAAGCGGCACCGAGAGAAAGCGGCCTTGGAAATTCCAACACGCAGAATTGCTGACATTGCGCGTTCTCTTTGGTGGCAAATAGATCTAACCAAGGCTCTCCCCACTGTCGAAAGAGACCTTGCACCACATCTGAGAGAAGACGCCATTCATGATCCATCATGCACCTGCGGCTGAGTTCGTACGCTCTGGCATTCAGGGAACCTGCCAGGTGTTAAACCACCAGGGAAATGCCCTGATGTTCCAGCCATGTCCAGAGGCGTAGGGCCTCCTGACATAGGGTCCACGACCCCACCCCGCCCAGTTTGTTGCAGTACCACATGGCAGTGATGTTGTCTGTGAACACCTGCACTACTCTTCCCCGGACAGAGGGAAGGAATGCCCTCAGTGCAAGGAGAATCGCCCAGAGCTCCAGAAGGTTGATGTGGAGCTCAGACTCCGTCGAAGACCAGAGGTCTCTGATCTCCGCCACTCCCATGTGGCCGCCCCATCCCAGAAGGGATGCATCCATCACCACAGTGTGGTCTGGTTGGGGAAGGGAGAGAGATCTGCCATTGACCCAATACTAGTTTGTGAGCCACCACTGCAGTTGTTGAGTAGTGCCCTCCGAGATCTGGATGCAATCAGACACATTCCCCTGATGCTGCGCTCACTGGAACTTCAGGTCCCACTGCAGAGCCCGCATATTCCACCTGGCATGATCGACCAGTAGGATGCAGGAAGCCTCAGGGTCAGTCTGACCGAAACCCTGGATAGAGGCCAAAAGATCGTAATCATAGCCCGATTATCCCGGACTCGCTGTTCGGGAGAACAGACCCGAAACCGCGTCGTGTCCAGAAGCGCTCCGATGAAGAGGAGCTTCTGAGAGGGAATCAGGTGCGATTTTGGCACATTGATGGAGCACCCCAGCGAATGCAGGAGGACGGCGACTACTGCCTGGGGCGAGCCCGCCTTCAACAGCCAGTTGTCGAGATCTGCTCAGATGAGCTGCGACCACCGCCATCACTTTCGTGAACATCGGAGGGGCGCTGGCAAAACCAAAGTGGAGCACGGTAAACTGAAAGTGCTCGTGGCCTACCGTGAACCGTAGGTAACGCCAGTAGGCCCACAGGGCGGGGATGTGAAAATAAGCATCCTGTAAGTCCAACGCTATCATCCAGTCTTGCGGGTCGAGGGCAGACAAGACCTGAGCAAGCATCAGCATCTTGAACTTCTCCTTCCGGAGGAAGCGATTGATGTCGCTGAGGTCCAAGATAGGACGCAGGCCCTTGTCCTTCTTGGGAACCAGAAAGTAGTGTGAGTAACAATCACAATCTACTTCTGGGACAGGAACGCGCTCGATGGCTCCCTTGGCCAAGAGCGCCATAACTTCCTGCTGGAGAAGGGCCAGATTATCCTCCGACATGCGGTGGTATCGCGGTGGCATGGCTGGAGGGGTAGTCTCGAAGGGAGGGAGTAGCCCCTTTGGACTATATGCAAAACCCACCTGTCCGATGGTGCGCCAGTGGGGGAGGTGATGGCGAATCCTGCTGCCCACTGGCGTTTGATGGGCCTGGAGGGTTAGGAGGCTGCTGCGGGGTGGGGGAGGTGGTTGGCTGGCCCCCGGAACCAAGCCGGTTATTACCACGTCCCCGGCCGCGGGAAGGTTGGGTAACTTACTGCAGCCTGTGCCTCTGGGTGGGAAGTATTGGGTCACTCCTTCCGTAGCCACGAAAGGGGCGAAAAGCAGACTGCGCCGGATGGGTGGAGATGCTCAAGGACTTGGCAGTAGCCCGTGGGTCCTTGAAGTGCTCTAGGGCGTTGTCTGCTTTGTCACCAAAAAGACAACGGCCATCAAAGGGCATATCCATCAAGGTGTTCTCGACATCCCCTGAAAAGCCAGTGGACCTCATCCAGGCGTAGCGACGAAGCGCTACCGATGTTGAAATGGTCCTGGCCATAGTCGTGGTGTCCACCCTACAACGCATCGTAAACTTTGCTGCATCCCTCCCGGCGGCAACAGCCTGGGAGAGCACTGCCCGGGCCTCCTCTGGACACTGAGGCAGCACTTGCACCACCGTATCCTACACTGAGTGTGAATAACGGCCCAAGAGACACGCGGTGTTTACAGACCGCAATCCTAAGCTGACGGAAGAGAAAAGTTTCTTGCCAAGGTGGTCAAGCTTCTTGGATTCCCTTTCTGGTGGAGCGGTAGGGAAGGTGCTCTTGGAGGTAGAAGCTTGAACTACCAAGCTTTACGGGGTGGGATGTTGGTGTAGGAAAGTGGGGTCGCCCGGAGCCGGGCTGTGGTGTCAGGCAATCATTCTGTCCACGGGAGCCCCCGTGTTGGGCCTGGACCACGTGCCCAAAAGGACGTCTTTGAGGGCCTCATTAAACTGCAGCAAGGGCTTCGAAGAGCACGCAGCCGGTTGAAGCACCTCTGTCAGGTTAGTCCTGACCGCCACGGTAGGAAGCTCGAGGTTGAGAGCCTTGGCCGCCCTATGCAACACCACTGCATATGCCGCTCCCTCCTCCATAGCCACGGTAGGAGGAGACAACATGTCAAGGTCGGTGGAGGTGTCCAAACCACTAGCATCCCCCAGTTCCTCTCTCCAGTCCTGCTCAGTGTCCAACTAGTCAGTCAAAGGGTCACCTGACCCTCCCAGTCCTCTTCATCATCCTCTGGGTGCCAATGTTGTTAAAAAGGGACCCCAGGAGTGAACAGGGGCATAGAAATTCCACCCGGCACCGGATACGGCGGCAGACAATGCCGGTCTGGCTCCGTGTTCACATTGGGATGGATGCTGGGTTCCACGCCGGCCAGGGAGCCTACCGGCGCCGAACGCGGTAGTGGTGCTGTAAGAAGCGGCACCGGTGGAGGCGTAACCAGGTCAACCAGCGCCGATCCGGATCCAGGCTTGGAACTAAGGGGGGCCTACGGCGCAGGGGCCAGCAGCAGCGAAAACATAGGCCACCCAACTGAGACTGTGGGTCGCGACGGTGCGCCGGTGGGGTTGGTCTGCCCAAAGACGGCATGCATCGCCTCGTAGAACATACGAAGCTGGGCGGGGGTCGCTCCGGGTCCCGGAAAGGGAGGGAAACTTGGAGTTGACCCTTTGGGCTCCACGCGCGGGAGGGGCACCACCCGCGTGCCTCGTTGGATCGGCCGACCGACGAGGAGAAGTCGAAGAGTGACGATGCTTTTACGACTTCTTCTTATGCTTTGACTTACCCGACCCAGAGTGCTTTCAAACAGCAATGGTGGTGGCTCCTCAACCTCCCTCTTGACCAGGACCTCTAACGGCGCGGAGCCAACTACCGGTGTTCAAGCAGCTTTCGGGACCGCTCCCGCAAAGCTTTCGGCGCCATCGACCGGCAGACGGAGAACGACTTCGGGTCGTGGTCACGCTCCAGGCAAAAGAGGCGCACACACAGTGCGGATCCGTCACCGACATCAGTCGGTTACAGGAACCGCAGGCCTTGAAACCCGGGCATTCTTGTGCTCCTTTTCGGAGTCAGAGACTCGAAACAAGAAGTCGACAAAAGTCGAGAACAAGTTAGTCAAAAATTGACTGAGGTACCGCTCTTCCCGGATCTGAACTGGCTGGCATGGAAAAAGAAACAACAGAACTGACATCAGCACGCGAGGTCGGCGTCTAAGTAGCTGCCGCGTCATCATCTCGGCGACCACAACGCCGAAGACGAACGCAGAGCCGACCGATGCCATCTTCTGAAGAGCAGAGGTACTGCTGACGTAAAAACGTGCTGGATCCAGTCTGACGCCTGGGGGTAATTCTAAGGTAAGGAATCAATAACTAACGTGTTTCTTTCAGATTCTTGTACACAACGAATGTAAGTAAAAAATAGTGCATGTTTACGCACCGTTTACAAGTTTTCAAAACACAAATAAAAGGCATTGCCATTTACGGTGCCAATAGCTCAAATTCTCGCTAATGCGAGACCTATTGCATTTCAAATGGATTGATGATGGCAGTATCATCTCTCAATATCAAGCGGGGTTTAGAAGGAATACCGGGACTATCGATTAGGTTTTTCGGCTGCTCCTCCTCTACTGGAAAGTGGTAGTGATTGGTAGGGGCAGCCTATACCTTGCCTTTATCGATCTTAAGACCGCGTTTGACTTGGTACCCAGGGGGAAGTTGTGGTCAGTTCTAGAAGAAATGGGCATCCCACCACACATTTTAAATCTATTGATTGGCTTACATGAGGATAATTATGCTCGTGTAAGATGGGGCTTCCAGGGCCAAATCACTGACAGGATCATGGTCAGCAGGGGGGTCCGCCAGGGGTGCGTCTTGGCTCCCATCCTATTCTCACTGTACGTGAATGGGGTGCTTGATTTTTTGGGGAAAGATCCTGCCGACGCACCCACTCTGGCTGGTGATAAAATCGCAACCCTCCTCTTTGCCGATGATACATTGCTCATCTCCAAAACTCCAGTTGGTCTACAGAAGCTGCTAGATAGATTCCATCTTTTCTGCACAATTCATGGCCTTAAGATAAATACTGTAAAAATTAAGTTTACGGCCTTTAACCCTTATAAACAGTTTAGAACTAGCCTTACCCTAGATGGAACCCAGCTAGAGAGAGTCAAAACCTTTGATTATTTGGGGGTTAGACTCTCTGATAAGATGAATTGGAGATTCCATCTGGACAAAATGTTATTAAATCATAAGCGAGTAGCAGGAGCCATCAGGAAAGCACAAAGTTTATCATCAAGCAAACCGGTCGCTCCTGCTCTCGCGGTCTATGAGAGTAAAGCAGTGAGCTCGGCCCTATATGGTGCCGAGCTCTGGGGGTTAGACAACATTGACGATATCTCCAAGTCTGAATACAAATTCCTTAGAGAACTAGTTTCACTTCCTACCAGTACTCCCCTGAGACCAATTTTATGTGATATGGGTAGGCGTCCCTTTAGTGACATTGCCAGGTCCCGTCCCTTGTTCTTTTGGGCACGCCTACGGCGGACGCAGGAGCTCTCTGGGTATGCAGCAGCACTTTCAGAGGTCCTCACACTGGACCTAGGTAACAAAGTTAAATGGCTGGTGAACCTTAAGAAACTACTTACTGATCTTGGGCTATCCGGGGCATGGGCAAGCCAGATCCCTCCGGCAAAAGAGGAGCTCAAATTACTCTACTGGAACTGGGTAGCTGATCGGGAGTCAAGAACTCCTCATTTGGGAAAACTAACTGAGGAGTACTTCTCACATAAACAACACAGCTGTCTCGAACCATACATGGACTTTATTCAAGTCCCAAGAGATAGAACCCTGTACATTCAATTTAGGTTAGGTTCCTAACCCTTAAACTCGCTTACAGCCAAATGGAATCCATCAAAACCATCACCACAATCATGCCCATGCAGCCCTGCCCCGGAGGAAAGCACTGCCCATTTCCTCTTTGCTTGCCCTGCATACAAATTGGCAAGGGCCAGATGGATAAAACCAATCTGCAGAAACCTTGGCACAACAAAACATTTAGTTGCCCTCCGAATCTTAAGAACAGACGGCACTCCACCGCTGGTCTGCGGGGTGGCTAAGTTCTTAGGCCGTGCATGTATTAAGCGTAAAAAAAATACTAAAAGAAAGCTTTCTGGAGTGATACTGCCATATTGGAATTACTAGGATGTTCTGTTTTACTGTTTTATCCTTATGAATTTTTACCTACTTTGTGATATAATGTTTTTAGATGGATTAATTTATCTAATAATTTTAAATCTATAATCAATTTGTTTTTTTTATATAGTTGTTGTGTTTTGTATGAACAGATGCAGTATGCTTTTATGGTATTTTACTCATCGAATAAAGCAACTTTTAACCTAACTATTTCAAATGCTTTTATTTTTGTAACTCTTTATTTTAATCAACTGGAGGCCAAGTTTCTTAAAGAGGCTCGTCATCGCGTACTGGCGGAAAAAGCAATTCCTGTCCTCGTACACATAGACGACGCAGTTTTTAGAGCGCTTCCTACCATGGGCTCTAAAACGTGTTGAGTGCTTTGTCAATTTCATGTCCTCTCTAGAACTTCGTACCAATTACAATAAATCTCATACTATGGTAATTGGGCCAAAAAATACCAACACACAGAGACATAAGGTGCAACCATCTGAAATTTCAAGTGCATCATGTTTCTCATACTTGGGAGTACTATTTGATAAAAGAAGCTCATAGTCGCCTTTACTGCATACATAAAAACTCACTTTCAAGAAAGCCTCTCTTCAGCCATCACTGACTTTGCGGCTAAACTAGGTAACAAGCTCCAGGAAACGTGCAATCACATTCTTGTGGAGCTGCGAGGTTTGGGACTTTTTGGACGGGAATCTCATTTGAGTAGTCGAAAACAATTTTTTCAGGCAGTTTCTAGTTCTACAGCGCATCTTATATCATTCATAAAGAGTTTGGCATAAGCTATATCGCTGATTTTCCGTCTCCACATGAAATGCTTATCTGTGTGGCTCAACCCTGAAATAGCAGCAAACAGAATATTTTTTGTGGGACTGTCACGCAGCTAAGGATGGAGAAAACAATCTCATGGCTGCAGTATGTCAAATTAGGTTTTATAGCGATAGGCAGACCTGAACCTTTCTTTGAACCTCAGCAGATGAGGAAATTTGTTCTTGCTTGTATGAAAAGCAGTTTTCTCTATATGAGAAAATTATCTCTCTAGAAAGCGACTGTTCGAGCCCCTGCTTTGCTGAAAACAACAAATGGTCATGCTCTATTTGTGTTTTGTTAATAACACAAATCTTTGTTTTCTTCAATCAAGATTCAGATTGAACTTGGTTCATACTCTGTTGACCTCACCTTGTAGAGGGGCTAGTGTAAAAGAGTTAGATCAGTGCTGGTGTGATCAATTTTCCACTCAGGATACCATGAACTTCATTATGTTTCATGACTACTATGTTGTAATAAGGAAAAATAATTTTTCACAGCTCAGGCCGGCCTAACTAACCATCCGGCCTAACTTATCTTCAGATGCTTTATACTGAAAGTGTTTGTTTTGGTATTGTGAGTTTTTTCAAAAGGGGCAACAAATTTGAGAAATTATAGGGAAGAAGTATTGTTTGTTCCAACTTATTAGGCCATCACCGCTTCCTATCTGGCTCATGGGTTGTGTGCCCTGTCAATGTTATATTTTGCTATTTTGTAATAGTGTTTGTTTTGTTAAGGCTTTTATGGGGGTGGATATAAATATGTGGACATTATGTATTGTATTATGTATTGTACTTTTATGGTTCTTTTTGAAACCAAATAATGGAAGCATGTTGATGATGACTCCAGTATAGGTGTCGACAAGGAAAGTCCTGGCCCAGGTCTTGGAGCTGGAGTGGACGTTTGTACCAGAGTCAGAATGGGGCCCAGAACAAGTGTCAAAAGTGCAGAGGGAGACTCTGCAGGTAGGAACCAGGCTTGAGTCGCCTGTGGTTCCTTGGGGCCTGAAGGCACGCTAGAGGGAGTTGGAAGAGTGCCAAAAATCTGCAGCATGGCCTCCTTAAAGGTTTCAATCTGTTGCAGCATCGTCAAGGATGTACCAAAATCAGTTGGGGTATCGGCTCAGTGACACAGCAACCAGAGAGAGCCGGAGAGACATTGTGAGGCCTTTGCTCCTTCTCTGTGGATACAGAATGGTAGGATAGGTCCAAGTCCCACTTTTCTTTCAGTGTTTGCATTTGGACTTAGCAAATGGCTTCAACCGCAAAGTTGACCTCTCCCTGGAGCAAGATCAAATTCATGCCGACAAGGTGGAGTGGGAGTTAATTGAGGGCTGCAAAGCTGAGATGTACAGCTTCACTTCTCTGTCCAAGATCACCTTCGGGTGCATGAGGGCGCATTTGTCGCACAGCTTAAATGTTATCTCCAAGGCACACAACCCAGAGAAACACTCAGGTCCTTGAAAGTTATGTGTTTTCTACACTTACGGCACGGTTTGAAACCTGTCATATTAGATGAGGACATTGTCCCCTAGCACATTGAATTTTGTTTAAAAGTTGTTAGAAGACCAATGAAATTGGGAGCAGAGCTCTGGATCTCCCTCCTGCAGGTATGGAAAGAAAGAAACAGATGTCAGCTTGCAGAGGAGTCAACACAGTGTCATATGCTGCCACCTAGTGGTCAGCAGTTTCACTGCTAGATCCAGTGTGGCGCATGAGGAGCATTCTAGGGCAAGGAATCTGTGGTTAGATGTATCCATTAGAAAGAACAATGCTGACAGCAGTAAGACATTAATATAATTTACTATACAAAAACACTAAATTGTTACTTTGATATGTTCTGAAAAATACATTATTCGAGGAAGAAGCGATAAATCCAATGTATAAAGCCTTCAAAATCAAAAAGTAAAATATCATACAAACCTGTTTCCGTGAACCACGAGGAAGTAGAATTTGGGTTAACCGTCTCGAACCTTACAACCTGGTTGAAATCTGTCCCTCTACTGACGCTAACGCAAACCAAAGGATACTCCTGCTCCGGAACTACCAACATCTCAAACATTGATAGAGGACAAGGAAGAGGAAAGTCTATATGCTGCATGAAAAAAGGAAAAGAAAATGTCTCAATAATTCAGTAAACCTTTAAAAATAAAGTGTTGAATGCCTTTTTTTTTTTTCCAAAGAGTATTTGGCTGTTGACTACAGCTTGCCTTTCTTTTAAGCCATGAAGAACAAGTTATTTATTTCTGGTAACGCCTTTTCTGGTAGAGACTCTATTCAACCTCAGATTCGGCACCTTTTGAATTCCTCCTGATGCTAGATTGGATAAAGAGAATTTTGATACGAATTCCCTCATGGGTCATTAGGAGGTGTAATGCCGCTCTACGTTGGGTTCATCCTGCCCTGGGTGTAACGTCAGAGCCACTTTACATGTGCCACTTCCACATACCTGCTAATGTTCGCTTCTTTCTAATCTCAGTCCGCACCATCAGATGGGGAGCTCCTAGACATCAGAATAGGCCAGTGTCTAGATGGGGACTTCATTAATTGAGTGTATTAGTCCATTCCACAGAACAGGGAGGAGGATGCGTTGTTGAGGAATCTGCGGTTAGATAAGAGTCTCTACCAGAATGATTATGTTACTTACCCTGCAAGCATCTATGCGCTGTAGGCAGTGCTGTAAATTCACATGCTCGGAATACTCCTGCCATCTAGTGCTGGTCCTGGATGTTTACACCTTGTTTTTCTTCACAGAGGTCTTTTGAGTCTCGAGGTTCTGTGATGACTCCTCTGCTAAGTACTGCATATGGTCATCGTTTCTATTTTCAGATTGTTTTTCGCACATGAGGTGCGAGTGAAGTGGAGGCTAGAAGCAGTCCGTACTGAAGACCATGTGATGTAAAAGCAGCAAAGTGAACACATTCATATAAGAATTAATTTTCAGTAACCCAATGACTTCCGGAGAGGAAAGTGGAGGCAGGTGACGCTACAGCACTGCATCCAACAAATAGATGCTTACAGATTCAATAACATAATTCATTTGTAGCATGTTTTGCTGTAGATACACATACTCTGCATGGACTGATAAGTAGTTCTCCCCTTACCGTGGCTGGTCAGTGGATGTTGCAGATGTTTGAAACAAGAGTTCTGAGTACTGCTCGCTCAAAGCGTGCTTCCGGGTGTTCAAGGACATCCACATAATAGTGCTTGGTAAATGTGTGTGGAGTTGAACTTGTAGCTTCCTTGCAGATGTCAGCTAAAGGTATATTAACTGAAAAAGTCACAGATGCACCTGTTTTTCTAGTGGACTGTGCTTTTGGAGTGACTAGTAGGTTCCTTTTGGCCTTAATGTAACACGTTTGGATACAGTTTCAATCCATCTAGCAATACCTGCCTTTGACAGTGCGTAACCCTTCCTAGGTTTGGAGAACGTCACAAATAAATGTTGTCAAAGCAGTATGATAACACTCTTTTGACATATAGTGTGTGAAGTGCTCTCCCTGCTACCAAATCTGGATTAGGAAAGAAGACTGGAAGTTCAGTTGGTTATTAAAGTGAAAAGACGACACTTCTTTAGGTAAAAATTCTGGATACGTCCTAAGGACTACTCTGTCCTGATGTATCTGAAAAAATGGCTCTTGCAAGGAGAGTGCTTGTATTTCGCTAATTCTTCTTAATGAGGTTCTGTCACTAGAAAAGCAACCTTCCATGAAAGGAACTGTAGTGGACATGAATGTAACGCTGCAAAGGGAGGACCCATGAGTCTAGTTAATACCACATTAAGATTCCAAACTGGAGCACGCTGTGTTTTTGGAGGGACTACTTTTTTTAAACATTCCATAAACGCTTTAACAACTGGGATTTTGTAGAGTGATCGCTGTTCACTGTTTTGTAGATATGCAGCAATGGCTACGAGATGTAGGCATACAGATGTGCAAGTTAAGCTTGCTCTTTGTAAATGTAGCAGATAGCACACCAAGTTTCGAACTGTAGGGTTGATCAGGTAAAGGAGCTGTGCAATGCGATACTGTACAAATCTCTCTCACTTTGTCGCATAGCAAACTCTCGTAGTTGGTCGTCTTGCCTCTCTAAGGATGTCCATACATTCAGAGGGCAAGCTCAGATACCCAAATTCTAAGATTTCAGGAGCCAGACGGCCTGAGTGAGTTGCTTGGGATCTGGGTGCCTGATTGTTGGGGAGCCCTCATAGGGAACTACTAATAAATTGAGCTGGGTGGTGTACCATGCCTGTCTTGCCCATGTGAGAGCTATTAGAATGTATGTTAAAGAGGTTTATTTGAGCTTCCTCAACACATACAAAAGTAGTGGGAGAGGCGGAAAAAAGTAAGCAAATATCCCTGACCAGTTCATCCATTGTGCATTGCCTTGTTACAGTGGGTGATGAAACCTGGAGGTAAAGGTTTCCCCACTCATGGACTTGCTGCTGCGTCCTGTTTAAGAGGTCCACTAACTGTTGGTTACCCTAGCAGATATTCTGCAAGGAAGTATGTGATATTTTATCTCACATTTCCATATGCTTTGTTCTAGCTGTGATAGTTCAAAAGAATGAGTGTCTCCTTTTCTGAATGTAATGAATTGATGTCATACTGTTTTTATGAGGACTGCCTTTTATCAAATGTTTGTGAGGAAGGATCGGAGTACCAGTTTTACTGCTATGAGTTCCAAGACATTGATAGGATGAGACTTTTAGCAGTCCAGATTCCTTGGACTGTCATCTCTAACATGTGTGCCCCCCCAACCTGTAAGTGATGTCTCTGTAGTGATTGTCACTTGCAGGACTGGGTTCATGAAAGCCCTCCCCTTCAGCAGATTGTTGCTGTTCCACTAATGAAGAGAATGATGTACAGTGGGCTGAATCAACATTAGATCTTCAAGACTGCCCTGCACATGTGACCACTGTGACACAAGACACCCCTGTAAGGGGTGCATATGGTAGCCGCACATGGGGTACAATGGCTATGCAAGAAGCCGTCATGCCTAGGAGACGCATGACCATCCTGACTGGCAAGCAAACATTTGGCTGAAAAAAGAGCCTGTTGGTTCTGGAAATTCAGTACTCTCTGCGGATTTGGGTAAGCCTTGGCCGTGACAGTGTTGAGAATTACTCTCAGATAAGGTTGTATCTGGAGGAGTTCTAGATCTGATGGCATTGTGAATAGTGGCCTGTATATCTTTGACACATGTCTCCCTGGTTGCACTTTAAATCAGTCAGTCGTCTAGATGGGGAAAGACATGAATCCCTGGTCTTCGCAGGTGTGCGGCCACCAACCCCAAATATCTTTGGCACTATTGTGCTGAAGAAGAGTACAACTTTGAACTGATAATGACGCCCACTTACCATGAATTTTAGGTATTTGCAGCAATCAGGATGGATGGGAATGTAGAAATATGCATCTTTGAGGTCAAGAAATGTCATGGACTCGATTTCTTGTATCAGTTGGATGGCATCCTGTAGGGTAACCATATGAAAAGGCACCATCTGATGTATCTGTTGAGAGGCTTAAGCTCTATCATAGGCCATATGGATTAAGAAGTAGAGAGAATATACTCCTCTGCCTTGATACTACTTTGGAACTGGCTCAATAGCCCCCTTTACCAGGAGAGACTTTACCTCTTCTTTCAGAAGGTGTAAAAGTTGAGGAATGATGATGTGTCTATGTGGAGGTATTTTTGGTGAGGTTTATATGAGTTTGAGACAATAACCGTACTGTACTATGAAAGACACTCATTGGTCGGATGTGATATCTGCCTGCTGTGTCTTGAATCCCAAAAGCCTGCCCCAGAAGTTTATTTTTATTTTGGATTGGGGGAGGGGGGGGGGGGGGGCACGGAGACAAGGAGAGTCATTGCTTAGTGGCAGAGACACCCTTGGCTGGAGTACCGCTATCTTTCCCTCGGGCTTCATTGCCTCCACATGAACCCCTTCCGTAACCTATATCTCCCTGTTGTTGCTGTAGGTTTGGCCCTGACCTGAGGTGGTGGGATTACCTCCTCATTCACCCTGTTGTTTATGAAAGGACTGGTGTGGTGTACAAGTGTGTAGTGCACCCATTTCATTTTGCTGTTTCTGGGTCCTTTTTGATCTTCTCTAACATTTCGTCCACTTGTGTGCCAAACGAGTGTTCATCGTCAAAAGGGACATTTAGCAGGTGTTGTACTTCAGTTTTAAAACCTGAAATGCATAACCACGCATGCCTTCTTAAGATAACTGCTGAGTTAATACCTCTACTAGAGGCATCAGTTGCATCTTGTGCACACCTGATGGTTGCATTAGCGATCAGTTATCCCTGGTTAACTAGTTCCTCTTCTCTTTTTTTATACAGGTCTGGGAGGTGCTAGAGGTGTTCCTCCATCTCATCCCACAGTGCTCTGATGTAGCTTGATAACAGTCTTACTGAATTTACAATATGCCAGTGGTTGGTGCTACCTACTGCCACCATCTTCCCCACAGCATCAACTCTTTTACTTTCTTCATCAGGCAAGAGGTGCATCCCCTGTTGCAGTTCTTTTCCTTGCAGAAGCTACTACTAAAGAGCCAGAGGGAGGGTGTTCCTTAATGTAGACTGAATCCGAGGGCGATGGTTTGTACTTTCTCTCAACTCTGCGACTAAGTACTCTGGTTTTCACCAGATCTTTAAACATTTCTGTGAACAGTTTTAACGTTGACTTTATCATAGGTAAATAATGTACACTTCTTTCGGTTTTGGATGAAGTCTCCACTACAAATTCCTCATCTTCAGGGGTGACATGCATATTCACTTTGTGATACGATGCGTCTCTCTGAATGACAGTATGGTAATTAGTTGTGTCATCAGGTTTGGATGGCTTAATAGGACCCGGCTTCAAATTCGTATAGTCTTGTGGGTCTACATCTTAGTCTCCCCAGGTATAATCAGGGCTACGCCGGTAGGCTGAAGGCAACCCCCCACCCCCAAAAACAAAATTCCTCAGCTGGTGAGCATAGGGTTCACACTCACTGAATTGGTATGTGTGAGGTGTATAGTTAAGTGAGATGGTAATGAGTGCACTGGTGAGGTGTGTGGTAGTATTGATGGTGATGGTGGGCTCGTCTCTTTGTGAACCATTCTTCAGTGGCAATATCTAAAGCTCTTCAAACTCCAGTCTTCTATTTTTTGCAGTGGTGAGCTTGTCAGTCTTTGGGTCAATTGTTCTTTGCTGAGGACAAGCTGTGGTTTTTCAACGATAGGGCCTTCCTCAATAACATGGTGTTTTGGCACCAACTTTGCTTTTGGCTCCAAAGCGTGGGGGCGTTTCCTTTTCGTGAAGAAGTCTTTAGCAATCTTCAACGTCAAGGGTTTCAACGCTGAGGATTTTTGTATCGGAGCCTGGGTAGGGGACACGTCAACTGAAAGTCTTCAAAGGGCCAACAATGTATTTAACCTTATGAGTAGGAGCCCAATCAGGATCAAGGGGTGCCTAGCCCTTTCTCTGTGTCAACCAGAACCACTTGGTTGTGTAGTGCCAAGACCTGGGTGTCAACCTAGGCTGCTAGTCCGAACAGCTTGAGGGCATGGTTCTAGCCAGTCCTCAAGCTGTGGTTTATGTTAGTGGCTTGAGGGGCATGTGTACTCCCGACCCTTGGCGTTTGTTCTTCAGCCTGAAGGCTTCTCAGGTTTGGTGTCTCTGTTTCTCTGGTAGGAGATAGATGGTTGACCCTTGTCTCCGTGGTCCCTGGTGTCGATGTCTGAGTCTCCAGAGTACACATAGTGCAGACTATCTGTCGTCTTGTCTCCATCATCATCATCCACTCCAACAATCTCCTCCTCCTCAGATATCTCGAGCTCTTCTGTGGTTTGCATCTGTGGGCCAGGCTTCAAGCTCTTCGGTACTGCAAAGTCTTTTTCGATCTAAATTGTTGGCACACTGCGCAGTCTTGTTCTCTGTGTTCAGGGGATAGACTAGAATGGCATGCTTGATGGTGATCATTAAGCGGGTACTTGGCGTTACACTGAGGGCTATGAAATGGGCTCCACTGCTTCACCCCTTCCGGACGATTCTCTGACACGAGTGGAAGGCTCAGAGTGTTGATGGATTCTTTGGAGTTGACACTCTTCCTCGATGCGCTGCTGCCGAATCTTCAGCCCCGAAATTTGCTTCTCTGCTTCTAAAAGGCACACCAAGTGATATGTCCAATCCCAAAGGCAGAGAAAAAACATTTGAAGATAGATCGGATGACCCTGAGCATTACTTAACCGAAGAAGAGTCACAGGGCCTCGAGAATCAAAAGAGTTCTTCAAAGAAAAACAAGTTGCAAACGTCCGGCCTAAACGCACAAGTTACTTACTTTCAGTAATGATCTATCTGTAAGAAACATGAGTAGTGACAGATTCCTTACCTCAGAATTACCCCCAGGCGTCGGACTGGATCCGTAAAGTTTTTGTCAGCAGTACACTTGCGTGTCAGTAGGTGGTGTCATGCCGCTCTGCGTCCATCATTGGCGTCATGTTTGCCGAGATGACGTTGTGGCAGCTACTTAGACACCGCCCTCGCGCACTGACGTCAGTTCTGTACACGACTTTCTACGCCAGGAACGCAGAGCCATGCAAGAAACTGACCACTGGGGCCTTGAAACTAGGGCCCTGAAAGGGATGACCTTAACCCTAGAAATCAGTTCGCAGAACAGGGAGGATGGGTGGGGCGGTAAGGAATCTATCACTACTAATGTTTCTTACAGATATATCGTTACCGAAGGGAAGTAACTTGTGCATCTAAAAGAAACACGAAGTGATAGATTCTTTACCTTAGAATAGATACCCCAGCAATACCAACCCCGGTGGTGGGTCTGCGAACCAAGACAACACCAGAAAGTCCTGGACAACAGAACTGCCAAAGAAGCAGTCTCTCGGGACTTGGCTGTCCAGGCAGTAATGCTTGGTAAATGTGTGCAGCGAGGCCCACGTAGCTGCCTGACAGATGTCATGCAAGGGAACTTCCCGTCCCAAAGCAGTAGTGGCTGCCGTCGTCCTGGTGGAGTGGGCGCGCAGCCCCACCGGAGGATCCTTTTTAGCCAAAGAATAACAAGCCTTTATGCACAGAACGACCCACTGAGAGATGGTTCGCTTGTGCACGGCCCAACCTTTCTTGGCGCCCACATAGCCAACGAAGAGCGGGTCATCCACCCAGAACTGTTGTTTGCGGTTCAGGTAGAATGAGAGCGCATGTTTTGGGTCCAGGCGGCGGAGCCTCTTCCTCTTTGGAGGGATGCGGAAAGAAGGTGGGCAAAGTGATGGTCTGCCTGATGTGAAAGGCAGTGACAACCTTCGGCAGAAAAGATGGACGAGTCCTTAGAACCACTTTGTCCGGATGGACAAAGAGAAAAGGAGGTGTAGAAGAAAGAGCCTGGAGCTCACTCACTCTTCTGGCAGAGGTGATGGCCACAAGGAAAGCTGTCTTTAAAGTGAGAAGACTAACAGGACAGCTGTGAAGTGGCTCAAAGGGACAACACATCAGATATGTCAGAACCAGAGTCCCACTGAGGTATTATGAAAGGAACAGGAGGGAAAAGATGAGCAATGTCTTTTAAGAATCTATTTACAACAGGGGACTTGAAAAGGGAAGGCTGATCTGGATGCCGTAAAAAGGCTGAAATGGCCGAGAGATAGCCCTTGAAAGTGCCCAGAGCAGAGCCCTGCTGGGCCAAAGAAAGGAGGAATAGAAGGACCTCTAAAAGAGGGGCAGAAAGGGGAACCACAGCCTTTGCTGTGCACCATGCCACAAACTTATTCCACCTGCAGGCGAATACCGTCTTAGTGGAGAGACGCCTGGCTGCCAAGATTACGTCACAAACTGCAGGAGGCAGGTCAAAAGACGTCAACTGCCACCGCTCAATCTCCACGCAAGGAGGTGGAGGCTGGACAGGTTCGGGTGGAGGACCGTTCCCTGTTGCTGCGACAGAAGATCCTCCCGAAGAGGCAGTCGGATCGGGGGATCGATAGCCATGCTGAGTAGTTTAGGATACCATACTCTTCGAGCCCAGTCCAGAGCCACAACAATGACTTGGGCCTGGTCGCGCTTTATCTTCTTCAGCACTCTGGGTATAAGTGGTATAGGCGGAAAGGTGTATAGTAGACCGCAACTCCACTCGCGACGAAAGGCGTCGCCGAGCGAGTGCCGCCTTGGAAATTCCAAAAACAACAGTTTATGGACAGAATGCAGAACAATGTCATACATTCACCCCAGTACAGAGATCTGGGCCTAAATATATCGTTTTTTTGCTCATCATGCCATTCCAGTTTGAACCCAGCCATATGCAAATCAGTCTTGACCCTGTGCCTCATGGGAACAGTCCAGCCCGAACTGCCCAGTCCAAAATTCCAACACGCAGAACTGATGACATTGCGCGTTCACTTCGGTGGGGAATAGATCTAACCAAGGCTCTCCCCACTGCTGTAAGAGACCTTGCGCCATGTCCGAGTTCAGACGCCATTCGTGATCCATCATGCACCTGCGGCTGAGCTCGTCCGCCAGGTGTTGAACCACCAGGGAAATGCCCTGATGTTCCAGCCATGTCCAGAGGCACACAGCCTTTTGACGTAGGGTCCACGACCCTACCCCGCCCTGTTTGTTGCAGTACCACATTGCGGTGGTGTTGTCTGTGAACACCTGCTCTACTCTCCCCTTGACAGAGGGAAGGAATGCCTTCAGTGCAAGTCGGATCGCCCGAAGCTCCAGAAGGTTGATATGGAGCCGGGACTACGCCGGAGACCAGAGTCCTCTTATCTCCGCCTCTCCCATGTGGCCGCCCCATCCCAGAAGGGACGCGTCCGTCACAACTGAATGTTCCAGCCAGTTGGGGAAGGGAGAGGGATCTGCCATTGACCCAATTGTGATTTGTGAGCCACCACTGCAATTGTCGTGCAGTGACCTCCGAGATCTGGACGTGATCGAACAGGTTGCCCTGATGCTGTGCCCACTGGAACTTCAGGTCCCACTGCAGAGCCTGCATATGCCATCTGGCATGATCCACTAACATTCTGCAGAAGGCCATCAGGCCCAGTAGCCGGAGGGTCATCCTGACCGAAACCCGGGATAGAGGCTGAAAGATCGGAATCATAGCCTGAATATCCCGGACTCGCTGCTCGGGAGGATAAACTCAAAACTTCGCAGAGTCCAGAACTGCTTCGATGAAGAGGAGCTTCTGAGAGGGATTCAGGTGCCAATTCGGCACGTTGATGGAGAACCCCTGCAAATGCAGGAGGTTGGCCGTAGTCTGGAGGTGGGAGACGACAGCCTGGGGCGAGCCCGCCTTCAACAACCAGTCATCGAGATAGGGGAAGACTGGAACCCCTGATCTGCGCAGATGAGCTGCGACCACCGCCATCACTTTCGTGAACACCCGAGGGGCGCTGGTAAGGCCAAAAGGGAGCACGGTGAACTGAAAGTGCTCGTGGCCTACCGTGAACCGCAGGTGACACCGATGGGCCGGCAGGACGGGGATCTGAAATTAAGCGTCCTGCGAGTCCAACGATACCATCCAGTCTTGCGGGTCTAGGGCAGACTAGACCTGAGCAAGAGTGAGCATCTTGAACTTCTCCTTACGGAGGAAGCAGTTGGCATACCGATGTTCTAAGATAGGACGCAGATCCTTGTCATTCGTTGGGACCAGGAAGTAGTGGGAATAACGGACACGACCTACTTCTGGCCCAGGAACGCGCTCGATTGCCCCCTTGGCCAAGAGGGCTGTGATTTCCTGCTGAAGATGGCCCCCGACAAGCGGTGGTACTGAGGTGGCATGGCTGGAGGGGAAGTCTCGGAGGGGAGGGAATAGCCCCTTCAGACAATTTGCAGCACCCACTTGTCCGATGTGATGTTGCGCCAGTGGGGGAGATGATGTGGACGGTGCGGGGGTGGAGGTGGACTGACCGGCCCGCTGGCCCCCTGAACCGCTTTGAGAGTTCCAATGTCCACGGCCCCGCTGGGGATGTTGCTAAGCAGGCCGGTGGCTCTGGAACGAACGTGTTGGGGCACCCCTTCCGTGGCCACGAAAGGAGCGAAAAGCATAAGGTGGAGGAGGGCAAGTGGTCGACAGGCCCAAGGACTTGGCCGTAGCCCGTGAGTCCTTAAAACGCTCCAACGCACTATCCGCTTTATTGCCAAAAAGGCGAATGCCATCAAAGGGCATGTCCATAAAAGTGTTCTGGACATCCCCCGAGAAGCCAGTTGTCCTCAGCCAGGAGTGGCGCTGAAGCGCCACCATTGTGGAAATCGCCCTGCCCAGCGAGTCGGCGGTATCAAGCCCACAATGAATAGTTAACTTTGCTGCGTCTCTCCCAGCTGCTATAGCTTGGGAGAGTCCTGTCCGTGCCTCCTCTGGACAGTTGTGCAGCACCTGCGCAACTGTATCCCACACGGAGTGGGAATAACGGCCCAAGAGGCATGCGGTGTTCACCGATTGCAGCCCTAAGCTGGCAGATTAAAACAGCTTCTTGCCAAGCTGCTCCAGCTTCTTGGATTCCCTATTCGGAGGTGCGGAAGGGAACGTATTCTGGGAAGCAGACGCTTGGACAGCCAAGCTCTCTGGAGCGCGTTGTTGAGAGAGAAAGAGTGGGTCGTCCGGAGCCGGGCGATGGCGTTGGGCCACGTTCCTGTCCACAGGAGCCTTTGTTGGGCCTGGACCAGGTGCCCAAAAGAACGTCAGAAAGTGCGTCATTAAAAGGCAACAAGGGCTCCGAAGAGGTTGCCGCCGGCTGAAGCACTTCTGTCACGAGGTTAGTCCTGACGGCCCCTGTACGGAGTTCGAGGTGGAGGGCCTCGGCTGCCCTACGCAACACCACTGCGTAACTGGCTCCCTCCTCCGTAGCCATGGTACGTGGAGACAACATGCCAAGGTCAGTGTCAAGACCACTGGCATCCCTCAAATGCTCTGCCCAGTCCGGATCATAATCACACTGTTGTGTGAGAGGGTCCTCAGACCCCTCCCAGTCCTCCCCTTCCTCCGAAGTCTGTGACTTAGGAGGACGGACATAGGGGTAAAAAGGCCCCATCGGCGTCGGAATCTGCGTCGAGCTAAGCTGATCCGGCGATGGAAGGGCACCACCCCCAGTCGGACCCGCGGGGCCCGTTGGCGCTCCGGTGGGGCCAGACGGCCCAAAGAGTCGCTCCATGGTAGCAAGAAACTCTTGCACCTGAGCAGGCGTCGCCGACGGACCCGGAAAGTGAGGGTAGGCCGGCGGCGACACCACAGGCTCCGCCGGAGCCGCGGGGTGGCACCCTCAACCGCATCGCGCGCAGGCGAGGGGAAGTCGAGGAGCGACGACGCTTCTTCGACTTCTTTTTGGAATGCTTCGACTTACCTGACCCTGAGTGCGAAGACTTCGATCCAGAGGAATGATGGTGACGGCTCCGCAACCAGTCCCTCGACCTCCCATGGGACCTGGATTTTGAGTGGCGCAGATCTAACTGCCAGCAACTTTCGGGATCTCTCCCGCAAAGTCTTCGGCGCCATGGCCCGGCAGTCGGGGCACGACTTGGAGTCGTGGTTGCGCCCCAGGTAGTAGAGACACACACGGTGTGGGTACGTCACCGACATCATGCGATGAGTCTCCACAGTTCTTAAAGCCGGGCATCCCTACGACACCAGGAGTAGATCGACTCCAAAAAAGTGAGACAAAAGGCCTTGAAAAACTCAGTCAAAAAGTGACTGGGGGTACTTGCTCTTCCCGGATCTGCACTTGCTGGTGCGGAAAAAGAAAGAACTGCGTCAGCGCGCGAGCGCGACGTCTAAGTAGCTGCTGCGACGTCATCTTGGCGACCACGACGCCAACGACGGACGCGGAGCCGTACAACGCCACCTACAGACGCGCAGGAGTACTGCTGACAAAAACGTTCCGGATCCAGTCTGACGCCTGGGAGGTAAGAAATATATCACTACGTGTTTCTTTCAGATACTAGATGGCAGGAGTATGCAGAGCATGGGAATCCAAAGCATCACATGCTATAAATAATTACCCGAAAGCAAGTTACTTGCTTTTCTGATAGAGACTGCTAACCACAGATTTCTCACTTTGTAGATAGATACCAAAGCCTTACCTCCACAGTTGGGGGAATAGCTCAGACCAGGAAATTCTGCTGGACTGATGAAATGTCCACTCCGCCAGACCTGGATGTCCAAACAGTATGCTTTGTGAACATCTGGAGTGATGCCACACAGTAATCTGGCAAATATCCAAGACTGGCACAGCAAACACCAGCGCAGTGGTAGCAGTCTTCACTCCGGTGAACTAAGCGGGCAGGCCTTCTGGGGGCGAGGGTTTGGCTTGCCCATAGTAGATCTTAATATATAAGACAATCCATTAAGAGAGGCTTCTCTTTTGAACCAGTGTCCCCTTTTTTTGCAAAGTAGAAAACCACAAACAGTTGATCGTCCAACCGACAGTCTCTGGTCATATCAGTTTAAAAACTTAATGCCCTCTTAGGATGAACACAGTAGAGGTGTTCCTCCTTTTTAGAAGTGCAAGGTGGAGCTAAGAAAGCTTGCAAGGTGATGGACTGCCCAATGTGGAAAGGTGTAACAGCCTTCAGTAGGGATACCGCTTTCAGTGAGAGGCCTAATTTGTTCGGGAAGAACGATGTAAGTGGCTGTTAGACAGACAGGGCCTAGTGTTTACTCACCCGGAGGAACATTGTCTTGATGGCCAACAGGGTAGAGGACAGATGCGCATCAGTTCAAAAGAAGTGCACATCAGGTAAGTGAGAACCAAATGAAGGTTTCACTGAGGCATCCCAAAGGTGTTCGCGGGAGCAAGTGGATCAGTCCTTTAAAGAAACACATAATAGGTGATTTGTAAAGGGATGGCTGATCTGCCAAATGTAAAAAGGATGAAAGATCACCCTTAATTGTTGCCACAGCAAAACCTTGCTGAGATAAAAATAGACAAAACAATAAGATGTCAGACAACTTTGCATTCAAGGATTGGACGTTACTGAGGAAATACCAAGCAACAAACCTCTCCCAGTGTCCTTCAGATAGTTTAGGTGGATGGAAGCCTGGCTGCCAAGACAACACTATACACCTCTGGAGGGAGATCAAAAGACATCAACTGTCACTGCTCAATCTCCATACATGGGGGTGCAGGTTGCGCAGGTTTAGAAGCAGAACCTAGCCCAGCTACTGCGAAAGGAGGTCCTCCTGAAGGGGCTGCCTGATTAAAGGACAAATATTACTGGTTAGAAGTTTCCATTACCACACTCTCCTCACCTAGTCCAGAGCCACTAGGATGACTTAGACGTGGTCTTTCCTGATCTTGATTTTAGCACTCTAGGTAGGAGGGGTAGGGATGAAAAGGCACAGGAGTCCAGAGCCCCAGCTGAACCAGGAGTCTCCAAGGTAGAACTGCCTAAGGAACTCAAATACACAATAGTGAAAACACTGTACGTTCTCTGCTTTGGTGAATAGACCAGGTCAGGGTTCTCCCATTGCAGAAAGATGCCCTGGTGCCACCTCTGTGTGTGACTGTCATTCATGGTCGACTGGGTAACAATAGCTGAATTTGACTGCTCTGGCACTTAAAGGTCCTGCAAGGTGCTGAGCATTTAGCCACTTTCAGAAAGGTAGAGCCTCCAGGCACAGGACCTACACACCCACTCCATCCTGTTTGTTGCAATACCTTATGGCATTAGTTTTGTCTGGGAAAACCTGTACGTTCTTCCCGCAGATGGTCCGAAGAAACGCCTTCAGAGCCAAGTGAATTGCTCACAACTCCAGCAAGTTGATGTGGAGGAAAGTATTCACTAGAGACCACAGTCCTCTGATCACCACCTCTCCCATATGAATTCCCCAACTCAGCAGGAATGCATCCATCAACACCATCAGTTGATGTGTGGGAAGTGGGATTTGGAAGGGCCAATTACAGTTAAGCATCCATCAGTGCAGATCTTTCACAGTCTCCTTTGACACGTGGATAGACTGACAGGCCTAGTCAGTGGTGGGTCCATTGAGACTTAAGAGCCCACTACAGAGCTCACATATGCCTCCTGGTGTGGTTCACGAACAGGATGCAGGAGGCCAAGAGGCCTAGAAGCCTCAGAGACATCATCACGCAGATCCAGGTCAGGATCATAGCCTGAATGTCCTAAACTCGTTGAGGCAGAGTAAAGGCTCAGAAGAGCACCATAACAAGCATAGCTGCAAGGAAGCGGAGCCAATGGGATGGCTTTAGGTATGACTTTGGAACGTTGATGGAAAAAGAACACATTGTTAACATGTCGGCCATCATCTGGCGGTGGCTTACACCTGCCTGAGGTGAGACCATCTTCAGTAGCCACGGTTTGAGGTATGGGAAAACTAATATTCCCAACCTCTGCAGATGGGCTGCGACCACCACCATCACCTTCGTGAACACATGAAGTACATCGGGCATGCCAATGGCGATCACAGAGAACTTGAAATTATCCTGGCCCAACTGAAACCATAGGTAGTCTCTGTGGAATTGTAGGAGAAGAATGTGCAAATAAGTGTCCCTCACATCCAAAGTCACCATCCAGTCTCCTGAATCGAGGGCAGACAAAACTTGGCCCAGGCGGAGCATTTTGAACTTGTCCTTCCAAAGGAAGAAGTTCAGAAGTGGACGAAGGCCACCATCATTCTAGCGGGAGTAGCAACTAGTTACAATCCCTGGTGCCGGCACTCTATCTATGGGTCCCTTCTCTAAGAGAGCTTGAACTTCTCCTCAGAGTATGGTAAAGTGGTCCTCAGGGAGGTGTGTTGTAGGAGGCACATCCAGGGGATGTGAAAGGAAAGGAAGAGAGTTGCAGTGTTAAACAATCTGGAACACCAATTGGGTTCTATATAATGCTCCTCTACTCAGATGGGTATAAGGTGATGCGGGCTCCCACTGGGCGGAGTGTGTTGCTGAATGTGATTTATAGCAGTTTTGCAGCAGTGGGGGGTGTGTTTGTGGGTTGCAGTTAGTGTAGCATGTACACCTGGTCACTGCTGGCTTCTTGATCTGTGACTTCTACCTAGAAATGACTTGAAGGCCTGTTACTATAGAGGCACATACTGGTGTTGCCTCTGGTCGTATCCCCTACCCAAGCTCCAATAGAGGCGAGTTTGTTGGGGAAATTGCTGAACAGGTGGAGCCTTTGCATGACACTAAGTTGTGTCTGGAGTCAAGGGACCAAGGTTAGACATTGTGGCTGTCTGTTACCAACATCTGACGGTTGCAGTCCTTGCAACCGTCAGATGGACGTGAGATGTCCATTGCACACTGACTAAGTTTGATGGAAATAAAACTGTCAAACTGACATTATTTAAATGGGGCTCCGCATCTGCATCAGAAGGTGCGGAGAGAAAGAAACTGATGTCAGTGTGCAGCGAAAGTGGGGTATAATGGCTCAGATGCCACATCTTGGAGAGGACAGGTCAGACGTGGCACTATGTCACCTATCGCCACACAAGAAAATTGCTATAAAAATACTCTGGATCCAGTCTGGTGTCTGGAGGAGTTCACAAGGTGAGGAATCTGAGGTCTGAAGTCTGTCAGAAATTGAAACACTAATCCTATACAAAGCAGCACGTTGTACCATGCCTCAAAAGGCTGAGTGCTATTAGCTGTTTTGTTCTTGTAGTTGAAAGAACAGTGAACAAATCTTGCTGCTTATGATATCATACGGATTTAAAAAGTTAATGCTTGTTTAAGTTCAACATGTAATATTATAAGATTCTTTTAACATGCACTTAATATCTATCAGAAAAAGAAACATTTTAAGAGATAGAACAAATGTGAAAGTTGAAACTAGAAAATTGTGTGAATGGGTTAATCAGTAAATCATACAGCAACAAATATAAATGCACGTATCTCTGGATTAATGCTTAGAATAATTATATACATCCAACATCAATCTTAAATGCATCAAATATCAGATATATTGTAGGAAAGGCAAATGCTACTTACCAGTATGCATCTGTTCTTGGCATGTAGAGCTGCAGATCTACACACTGTGCATAGATCGCCATCTGGTGTTGGGCCCGGATGTTTGCAGTTGTTTTTCCTCTTGGAAAGTCTTTGGAAGTCACGAGGTATGAGACTCCTCCTTTGGATCGTATTGCGCATGGGCTTCGGCTCCATCCTCAGATTGTTTTTCGCCAGCAGGGAAATGATGGATCATAGTAATAGACAGTGAAGATGCCCATGTGCGGTGTATCTAAATAAGATAAACTGGAACAGATAAAGGTAGCCGGGTGGGCGTGTGTAGACCTGCAGCTCTACATGCCAAGAACAGATGCATACTGATAAGTAGCATTTGCCGTTCGAGGCATATGAGCTGCAGATTACACACTGTGCATAGATTATATAGCAGTACCCATCCTTCG
Source organism: Triturus cristatus (assembly GCF_964204655.1). NCBI lineage: Eukaryota > Metazoa > Chordata > Amphibia > Caudata > Salamandridae > Triturus > Triturus cristatus. Next base: position 1,148,557,164 of record NC_140589.1, read on the forward strand.
CGGCGACCACCAGTATCTGTTGCAGTGGTTTGAAACAATGTTTTGAGTACAGCCTGGCCCACACTAGCTTGTTGCTTAGTTTGCACATCTACACAATAAGTGTTTAGTGAAAGTGTGCGGTGTAGACCATGTAGCTGCTATGCAGATATCATCTAAGGGGATGTTCCCTAAGAATGCCATGGAAGCCCCTATCTTACGTGTAGAGTGGGCTTTAGGGGGAACAAATAGCGTTCGTTTTGCTTTGTGGTAGCAAATCTGAATGCATTTGACAATCCATCTAGCTATCCCAGATTTGGAGATGGGTTTGCCTTTATGTGGTGGTGAGAAGGAAACGAACAGTTGTTTGGTCTTACGAAAGGGATGTGTTCTCTCGATGTAGTAGAGTAAGGCTCATTTGACATCTAACGTGTGGAGAGCTCTTTCTGCAACGGTCTGTGGTTGCGAGAAGAATACGGGTAGTTCCACAGATTGGTTTAGGTGAAAGGGAGAAATTACTTTAGGGAGGAATTTTGAATTAGTACAAGAGAACAACCTTGTTAAGGTGCATTTGCAGAAAAAGTTCTTGAATGGTGAGTGCTTGTATCTCACTGATACACTGGTTACAAGAAAAGCAGTTTTCCATGTTAGGACTTGAAGTTCACATTTGTGTAGAGGTTCAAAGGGAGGCCCCATTAGTCTGGTGAGAACGATGTTTAGGTTCCACACAGGTGAGGGTGGCACTCTGGGGGGAATTATTCTTTTGAGGCCTTCCATGAAGGCTTTTATGGCAGGTACTCTAAAGAGTGATAGATGTTGCCTGTTTTGTAGATAAGCTGATATGGCTGCAAGGTGCAGTCTAATAGACGTGTAGGCTAGATTGCATCTTTGTAGGTGTAGTTAATAGCCTATGATGTGTTGAATGGACACATCTAGGGGATTGAAGTTATTGTTGTGACAATAGACCACAACACGTTTCCACTTGGCTGCGTAGCAAGCTCTAGTGGTAGGTCGCCTAGCTTCTCTAATGACATTCATACAGTCATGGGGAAGATTTAGATAACCCAATTCTAGGTTTTCAGGAGCCAGATCGCAAGGTTGAGCTGAGCTGGGTCCGGGTGCCTGATCTCTCCATGGTTCTGGGTTAAGAGGCCTCTTAACCTTTGGTGCGGTAATACAGATAGTTCCAGCAGTGTGGTGTACCACAGTTGTCTGCCCCAAGTTGGAGCTACTAGGATGAGAGTGAGCGAGTGTTGTTGTAGTTTGCGCACCACTAATGGAATGAGTGGGAGAGGCGGAAAAGCGTACGCAAATCTGCCTGACCAGTTCATCCATATCGCATTGCCTTTGGACAATGGGTGTGGATATCTGGCGGCGAAGCTTGGGCATTTGGCGTTTTCGTGGGTGGCGAAGAGGTCTATCTGTGGATGCTCCCACATTTGAAAGTACGGGTGAAGATCTTGTGGATGGAGTTCCCACTCGTGGATCTGTTGTGTTTGTCTGCTCAGCAGATCTGCCGTAGTGTTTTGGACTCTTGGGACATGTTGGGCTAGGAGAAAGATTTTTGGGGGTATGGCCCATCTCTATATGCTCTGTGATAGCTGAGAGAGCTGCGGAGAGTGTGTGCCGCCTTGTTTTTGTATATAGTACATGGCTGTCATGTTGTCGGTGCGGACTAAGACGGCCTTGCCTGAGACATGCGTTTGAAAAGCCTTTAGGGCTAAGAATATGGCTAGTAACTCCAGATGGTTGATGTGGAGTAACTTTTGTTGAGGCGTCCACCTGCCCTGCATGGTGTGATGTAGTAGGTGAGTTCCCCAGCCGGAGAGCGATGCGTCCGCTGTCAGTACTATCTGAGGAACCGGTTCCAGGAACGGTCGCCCTTTGGAAAGGTTTGTGGTGGTCCACCACTGCAGAGAGCGAGGGGCACGACCGTTTACCAACACCAGATCTGTCAATTGACCCTGGTTCCATTGGCGCGCTAAGCACTCTTGGAGAGGACGCATCTGGAGTCTTGTGTGAGGTACTATGAATATGCAAGAGGCCATCATTCCTATAAGTAGCATGAACACTCGAGCTGGAAGCGAGTGTTCTGGTTGAAATTTGGCGCGGAGAGCCTGAATGCTTGCTAACCTGGCAGGGCTGGGATAGGCAAGCGCTTTTGAGGTGACTAAGGTGGCACTGAGGTATTGTTTTACGTGGGATGGTTGCAGATGGGACTTCATGTGATTTATTGTGAAGCCCAGTTCGTGAAGTAGTTGGATAGTGGCGTAAGTGTGTTGTACACACTGGTTGTATGAGTTGGCTTTTATGAGCCAATCATCTAGGTATGGGAAGACACGGATGTGTTGTCTTCGCAGGTGTGCTGCCACTACCGCTAGGTCCTTGGTAAACACCCGTGGTGCTGTGGTGACTCCGAAGGGGAGCACTTTGAATTGATAGTGTTGACCGTCCACTACAAATCTGAGAAACTTCCTGTGAGCGTTGTGAACAGGAATGTGGAAATTGGCGTCCTTGAGGTCTAAGGTGGCAAGGAAGTCGTTTTGGGAGAGCAGGGGAAGTACCTGCTGGAGTGTGACTATGTGAAAATGGTCTGAGTGTATATAGTGATTTAGGGGTCTGAGGTCTAGGATGGGCCTTAGAGTGTCGTTCCTTTTTGGTATGAGAAAAGATAGGGAGTAAACTCCCATATTTTGTTGGTGGGTAGGAACTAGTTCTATCGCACTCTTTTGTAGGAGGGAGATTACCTCCTGCTTTAGTTGTGATAAATGTTCCTGTGACATTGGGCGTTGTTTGGATGGAATGTTTGGTGGGGTAGATGTTAGTTCGAGGCAGTAGCCTGACCGAATTATTTGTGTTACCCATTTGTCTGAGGTGATAGTAGTCCAGACAGGAAGGAAATTGCGGAGTCTGCCCCCGACCGGAGTGGGATGGTCTGGGGGGAGTGGAGGGAAGTCATTGGGTAGGTGTGGAGGTAGTGTGGGAGGTGTTAGTCTTGCCTCTGCCTTTATTATTGTTGCCCCTGTAGCCGCCTCTTTGGTAACCCATTGTGAACGTGGATTGGGTAGTGGCTTTATAGTAAGTAGAAGTGGTGTCGGAGGAGTAGCCTCTGGAGGTGCTTCGAAAGGAAGAGCAGCGAAAGGAGCGCCTGGGAGGGTGCGATTGTAAGGTTCCCATAGGCTTCGCCGTATCTGTGTCTTTTTTCATTTTTTCCAGGGCATCATCAACTTTTGGGCCGAACAGATGTTCCTGGTCAAAGGGGTGGTTCAGAATGGAAGCCTGCACCTCTGGTTTGAAACCTGAAATTCGTAGCCAGGCATGACGACAGAGGAGGACGCTGGTGTTAATTGCCCTGGATGCGGTGTCAGCTGCATCTAGGGCACAGCGAATGGAGGTGTTGGTGATGGTTTTAACCTCCTGGATTAGCTCATTGGTTCTATTTTTGTATCTGTCAGGGAGGTGTTGCATTATGGCTTCCAGTTCATCATAATGTGCCCTGTCATATCTCGCCAAAAGCGCTTGTGTGTTTGTGATGCACCATATGTTGGCAGCCTGGGATGCGGTGCGCTTGCCAGATGCGTCCAAGAATTTGGACTCCTTATCAGGTGGTGGTGCCTCGCCTGATACCTGGGAGTTTGCGCGCTTTCTTGCAGGGAGTCTAGTGGTGCTGGCCCTCTGATGTAGGTGGGGTCTGTAGGGGCGGCCTTGTACTTCTTGTTGATGCGAGGGTTGATGACCCTGGCCCTGACCGGGTCTTTGAAGACCTCCGGCACGTGCTTGATAACGCCTTTAAGCATGGGCAGGATGGAAGTGGCCCTGTGTGTTGTGTCGAAGGTATCTAGGAGGAAGTCCTCCTCCACGGGGTCGGTATGAAGATCCACTCCGTGGTAGTGTGCAGCCCTATGGAGTAGTTGGTTAAACACCATTGTGTCTTCCGGGGGGGATGGTCTTGAAGGGTAGAGATCGTCCTGCGGGACGTTAGGGATGTCTGGAATGTTATAGTCGTCCAATGGGTCTGGGGAGCCTGGAGGAGTGGGGTCCCCTGTGGGTTGGTCATGGGGCTCGTCACCTGTGTCATCATAGACATCGTCATCATCCTCATCCGGAGAGGGTGTGGGGGAATGATGAGGTGGAGGAGGGAGCGAAAGTATTCTCAAAGGGGAGGTAGCAAAGTCTTTCCTCTTTGGAGGTGGAGCTGAGGCAGGCTTGTCCAGCGGTCTCTTTTTGATACTGAGCATCAAATGTCCAGTCTTAGGGTTCTTGACAAATGTTTTTTTGTAGTGGAAAAGGCCGAAATATTTCTTCAGTGAGTGGCCGATCCGTCGGTGCCGTAAGCATCGGGCCGTAGGTTTTTTAGTCTTGGTGTCGGCATCAGTTCGTTGTTTTGAACTGTGCGGCTTCGGAATGGCTGGTTGTTTACTCAGCTCCGAGATGACTTTCGGCTTCGAGGTATGGGTGTCGATGGCTTTGTGTTTTTTGCTCGGCTCCGGGGACAGTGTCGGTACCGAGGAGCTGGTACTTGTTTTCGGCGCAGAGTGCTTCGGTGTGGAGCTCGGTGCGGAGGAGGAGGCCATTTTCTTTTTCAGCGCCGGTGCAGAGGAGTGTTTCTCGGCACCGATGGTAGGCTGGCTCGAGCCTGAGCCGACGGAAGGCTTGACAGGCTTCTTCACCGGGCCCGAAGGCGAGGTGTGGGAAGCAATGTCTTTGGTCGTGCCTAGGCCCGAGGGCGAAGGCGTGACCAAAGCCTTTTTTGATGCAGTCGAGGGTGTGGGGTGGGGGTGGAAGTTGGTACTCACGCCCCTCTGTGCCGGAGTGATGTCCTCGACATTTGAGTCGTCGGCCTCGGAGGCGCTGACGAGGCCCGCTTAGGTGTGCTGTCCTTCTGGAGCATCGACGCCTTCTCCGAAGATGTCGTCTGGGATCGCTGTCGACGAGTGTGCCATGGTTCTCCTCGCCCTTCGGTCTCGAATGGTCTTCTTGGGCCGGAAGGATTTGCACGCCGGACAGTCTCGAGCCTCGTGTTCAGGGGAGAGGCAGAGGTTGCACACCTCATGTAGATCAGTGTGGGGAAATCTGGACCCACATCGAGGACACTTTTTGAATGGAGTCTTTTCCATCAGCCAGGACCGGAGCTTGGGTAGGCCCGAAGGCCTTCGTCGACGACCGGAATCGAAGACTTGGAACGATGAGTCGCGTCGAGTGTGGAGATCGCGATCGAAAACAATACCGCAAAAGGGGGGAGGATTGCGCGCCGATAGAAGAACTGGAAACTGTTCGGTACCGAAGCGCGAAAATCACATCCGAGCCCGATGGCGGAAAAAAACAATCTGAGGATGGAGCCGAAGCCCATGCGCAATACGATCCAAAGGAGGAGTCACATACCTCGTGACTTTCCAAGAGGAAAAACAACTGCAAACATCCGGGCCCAACACCAGATGGCGATCTATGCACAGTGTGTAATCTGCAGCTCATATGCCTCGAACATACATTTTCCCCTGCATGGTCAAGTGAGAGCACTCTTGCCCTGAATGACTCAACTTCAAGCAAATTTGTTATCCTGATTTAACTTTGTCCTCGGCACACATGAAATCTTGAGTGGGTGCTGTAGGCCAACATCCAAAATTCACACTAAGGTCAGGAGAGGTTAGAAGGTGCTCAAATAATGGTTCATCATTTAAATTTGCTCTGACCTTTTCGTTTTACAGACAGACTCCTTGGCTTGCGCCATGGGCTGCAGTGTTATTGACTTAGAGATTGGTGCCTAAGAAAGGTCTGAATGAATGGGAGCAAGTTTCAACTTTGCCTTAGTTGCTGGAGTTGGAAGTTGTGTCTTGGGGTGTCGGACCTGCTGGAGTCCAAGACCTCAGTAACACACCTTTAGTTGGGGAATATTCACTGGGTTGCAGCCTTTTCCTGAAAAGATCAAGAATTGCCATCTGGAAGGGATCGAACTGCACAGTGTCAGTCAAACACAGGGACTGTCAGATATTGAACTTTTAGGTACCAGCAGTTCACTTAATGTCAAGGAAGAGTCCAGTCTCCGGGAATGATAGACTCCAAAAAATCCCAGTAACAGGACAGTTTGAAAGGATATGCCTGTTTCTGTATGGTCACCCCCAGTTTTTTCTGACTGATGTTGCTGGTTTTAGAGTCCGAGTGCACTGAAGCCTGCTAACCAGACCTTAGTGACAGTAACCTGACCCCCAAAATGAGTATGTTGAACAAGTTACTTACCTTCGGTAACGATGTATCTGTAAGAAACATTAGTTAGTTAGATTCCTCACCTTAGAATATCCCCAGGCGTCAGACTGGATCCGGAAGATTTTGTGTCAGCAATACGCCTTGCGCGTCGCTAGGCGTCGTCTGCGGCTCCGCGTCCGTCGTCGGCGTCGTGCGCCGGAATGACGTCGTCGGAGTACTTAGACGCCGCCCTCGCACGCTGACGTCAGGTCTTGTACATAGCTTTCCGCGCCAGGAACGCAGAGCCATGCAAAGACCGACACTGGTGCCAAAAATAAAATCTAGGGGCCTGAAAAGGATAACCTTAACCCTAGATGTCAGTTCGCAGAATGGGGAGGATGGGTGGGTCGGTGAGGAATCTAACTAACTAATGTTTCTTACAGATACATCGTTACCGAAGGTAAGTAACTTGTTCATCTGAAAGAAACACGTTAGTTAGATTCCTCACCTTAGAATAGATACCCAAGCAATACCATCCCCGGTGGTGGGTCTGCGAACCAAGATCACACCAGAAAGTCCTGGAGGACAGAACGGCCAAAGAAGCCATCCCTCCGGACTTGGCTGTCAAGGCAATAATGCCTGGCAAACGTGTGTAGCGAAGCCCACGTCGCCGCCTGACAGATATCCTGCAAAGGGACACCCCGTCCCAAAGCAGTAGTAGCGCAGAGCCTCCTGACAAAGGGTCCACGACCCCACCCCGCCCTGTTTGTTGCAATACCACATGGCGGTGGTGTTGTCCGTGAACACCTGCACGACACTTCCCCTGACAGAGGGAAGGAAGGCTTTCAGTGCAAGCCGGATCGCTCTCAACTCCAACAGGTTGATGTGGAGACGAGACTCCGCCGGAGACCAGAGGCCTCTGATCTCCGCCTCTCCCATATGGCCACCCCATCCCAGGAGGGACGCATCCGTCACTATAACATGCTCCGGTTGGGGAAGGGAGAGGCTCCTGCCCATGACCCAGTCGCGGTCCGTGAGCCACCACTGCAAGTGCTGTGCAGTGCCCTCCGAGATCAAGACATGGTCGGACAGGTTGCCGTGATGCTGGGCCCACTGAAACTTCAGGTCCCACTGCAGAGCCCGCATGCGCCGCCTGGGGTGATGCACTAGTAGGATGCAGGAGGCCATCAGCCCCAGAAGCCGCAACACTAGCCTGACCGAAACCCAGGATAGAGGCCGAAAGATGGGAATCAGGGCCTGAATATCCCGGACCCGCTGTTCCGGTGGATAGACCCGGAACTGCGCCGAATCGAGAACTGCTCCGATGAAGAGGAGCTTCTGAGAGGGACTCAAGTGTGACTTCGGCACGTTGATGGAAAATCCCAGCAAATGCAGGAGATCCGCCGTAGTCTGGAGGTGGGAGACGACTGCCTGGGGCGAGCCCGCCTTCAACAACCAGTCGTCGAGATAGGGGAAGACTGGAACCCCTGATCTGCGCAGATGAGCTGCAACCACCGCCATCACTTTCGTTAACACCCGAGGGGCACTGGTAAGGCCGAAAGGGAGCACGGTAAACTGAAAGTGCTCTTGGCCCACCGTGAACCGCAGGTAACGCCGGTGGGCCGGCAGGACGGGGATGTGGAAATATGCGTCCTGCAAGTCCAACGCTACCATCCAGTCTCCGGGGTCTAGGGCAGCTAGAACCTGAGCCAAAGTTAACATCTTGAACCTTTCCTTCTGGAGGAAGGCATTGACGTTCCGGAGGTCCAAGATAGGGCGTAGGCCCCCTTTTCCCTTCTTGGGAACCAGAAAGTAGTGGGAATAACAACCACGACCTACTTCCGGGCTCGGAACGCGCTCGACGGCCCCCTTGGCCAAGAGGGCCGAAACTTCCTCGTGGAGAAGATTCAAATGATCTCCCGAGATACGGTGGTGCTGCGGTGGCATGGCTGGAGGGGTCGTCTCGAAGGGGAGGGAGTAGCCCCTTCGGACGATTTGCAGCACCCACCTGTCCGATGTGATGGACCGCCAGTGGAGCAGGTGATGGCGAACTCTGCCGCCCACTGGCGTGGAATGGGCCTGAAAGCTCGGACTAGGAAGGCTTTGAGGCGGATGCTGCCGGGGTGGATGTGGGCTGACCTCGTCGTCCTCCAGAACCGCCTCGGCGGAAACCACGTCCGCGCGCAGGTTGGTTCTGCGGCTGGTGGCTAGGCGCACGTGAGGAGGCACCCCTTCCTTGGCCACGAAAGGCGGAAGTTTGCGACCGCGGGGCCGAGAGGCCCAAGGACTTGGCCGTAGCCCGGGAGTCCTTAAAGCGATTCAGCGCACTGTCCGCTTTCTCGCCAAAAAGGCGAGTGCCATCAAAGGGCATGTCCATGAGAGTGCTCTGGACATCGCCCGAAAATGACGTGGACCGCAGCCAGGCGTGACGTCTAAGCGCCACTGTGGTAGAAATGGCCCTACCCAGCGAGTCCGTGGTGTCAAGCCCACATCGGATAGCATGTCGCGCTGCATCCCTCCCATCGGCCAGAGTCTCTTGGAATCCCGGTCCGGCGGGGCGGTCGGGAAAGAGGATTGGGAGGTAGAGGCCTGGATAACCAGGCTCTCAGGGGTAGGGTGTTGGGACAGAAAACTGGGGTCGCCCGGAGCAGGGCGGTGGCGCCTGGCGACGTTCCTGTCCACAGGAGGAACTGTGGAGGGCTTGGACCAGGTGCCCTGCAGAACGTCAATGAGGGCCTCATTGAATTGCAGCAGAGGCTCAGTGGAGCTTGCTGCAGACTGAAGCACCTCAGTAAGGACGTTAGTCCTCACAGCCACAGCAGGCAGCTCGAGCCCAAGGGCTGCGGCCGCCTTGCGCAGCACCACAGAGAAAGCAGCGCCCTCCTCCGAAGCCACAGTCGGAGGAGAGACAAATCCAGTGTCTGGAGAGGTATCCAGGCCACTGGCCTCCCCCAGTTCATCTTCCCAGTCCTGTGACAGTTGAGCCTGAACGGCCATAGGATCCTCGGATCCCTCCCAGTTGTCCCCATCATCCGATTCCTGGTATACAGGTGGAAGTAACGGAGCCGGGCGATAGACATAATGTGTCTCTAGCGGCGCCGAACGCGGCGTCCATCGACGCCGTACCGGCGCCGGTCCCGGAGTGGGGCTGAACTGGGGCTCGACGTCGAGCGGAGTCGACGTCGGCGTCGGGGGTGGTACCGGTGTCGACGCCGGCGGAGGAGGCGTGACGAGGTCGACCAGCGTCGGCGGGGACTCGGGAACGGGTCCCTCGGGCGCTTGCGGCGTCGAGGCCGGAGCCGTCAACGGCGCCGGGGCCACCAGCAGGCAAGGCAGCCCAGTCGGGTCTGCGGGGCCCGAAGGCGCGCCAGCGGGCGTCGACGGCGGAGCCAGGTTCCTCATGGCCGAGAGGAAGGCACTGACTTCCGCCAGCGTCGCGTCAGTCCCAGGGACCGGAGGGTATGGGGACGTGCGCGGCGCCTGCGGCTCCGCCGGAGCCGCGGGGGTGGAACCTCCCTGACCCTCGGCCGAGTCGCGCGACCGGCGAGGGGAGTCCGAAGAGCGGTGTCGCCTCTTGGACTTCTTGGAATGCTTCGACTTACCCGAAGACTTGGATCCCGATGACCGATGGCGACGTCGGCTGCGGCTCCGCGACCGATCCTTGGACCTCCTCCTGGACCGGGATCGAGAGGCGCGCGGAGCCGAGTGGCGAATCTCGAGAAGCTTACGGGACCGCTCCCGTCTAGCCTTCGAGGTCAGGGCCTTGCAGTCCGAGCACGACTCCGCGTCGTGGTCGAGGCCCAAGCAGTAAAGGCACCGGTGGTGATGGTCCGTAACTGACATCAAGCGGCTACAGTCAGCACAGGCTTTAAAACCAGGCATCCTACCGGCACCGGAGTCGAGACAAGATCAAAAAGGATCAAAAAAGTTAGTCAAAAATTGACTAAAGGGGTAGCTCTCCCAGATCTGCGCTTACTGGCGCGGAAAAAAGAAGAACTGACGTCAGCGCGCGAGGGCGGCGTCTAAGTACTCCGACGACGTCATTCCGGCGCACGACGCCGACGACGGACGCGGAGCCGCAGACGACGCCTAGCGACGCGCAAGGGGTATTGCTGACGAAAAATTTTCCGGATCCAGTCTGACGCCTGGGGATATTCTAAGGTGAGGAATCTAACTAACGTGTTTCTTTCAGATACACTGGCTATTCCCAATTGGTATAACCTAACTTACATGTATGTCCCTAGTATATGGTACCCAGGGAATGTGAGTTAGTGAGTCTCCCAGGGGGATTGCAGAACGGTTTGTGCCACCAAGAGTAAAACTAGTCTCTCAGGCTGCCATTGCAGGCTGAATGGGCAGTTTCGAAATGTTAACCTGACTCTGACATTTAAAAGCCATGGCAAAGCCAACTGTCCTGCTGAAACATGTGTAAGTCACCCCTATTACAGGCCTGCCAAGCCCTAAGGAAGGGAACAGCATACTTCATGGGCAGAACAGGTATTTTGAATGTTCTGAAAGGGAAAACATGAAATTATCATTTTTACTGAAGAAAGACTTGGTTGCCACTTTGGCAAGTGCAGAGCTACACACTGACCCTTCAGCTGAGCTTACTCTTGAATGGTGTGACTAAAGTTGATACTCCAAGGCTTCAAACAACTCATTAGATTAAGACAGACTTGGTTATCCAATAGAAATTAATGTAACCAGTTACAGTGTGCAACTTTTACAAAGTTGCCCCTTTGTTGCCTTCAATCTCCAGTGCTCTCAACAGTTGCACATGGAGCTCAAACCAGGGAGAGCGTTCTGCCCTCCTGGGAAGATGTGCTAATGACTCTCAGGAAAGGAGACAATAGGGGTTTGCACTGGAGAGAGGTGTTACCAAGACACACAGGTGTTGGCTCAGAGGACGAGTTTCAAAGCTGAAGCCGATTTTGATGGGTAAATGGGGAGGGGCCGGACCTGTTTTTTAGGCAGACTAGCTGGCTCCCGGGAGAGGAAAAACCTGTTGTCAAACCGGTTTTCCAGGGGTGCGTAGCTTCCCTGGTGGCCACACCTCTGGGCTGGGCTAGGGAGCTATGGATGCCGAGAGAGGGGTTCTGCCATCTAGGAGTGGGAAGAATGATTCATCATGGGGTAGCAAGATGCCGCACTTCCCAGGACATGGTCATCAGGAGGAAGGAACCCTGGCAACCTATTGTCTACCAACTCTATCCTTCCCGGAAGGTGTTTTCTGTGCACAAATAGGGCACCCCTGGCATCCAGAACTCAGATCTTGACTAGACTGGAAGCAAGTCCGAAGAAGAACTGACCTGCTGCACCAAGTTCCTGGTGAAGAGAGGCTGCCCCTGGTGACTACCAAAGAAGAGGGACTGTGCCTGTGGTGTCCTGCTCAAGGAGAAGTTGTTTCCAGAGCTCAGTCAATGCACAGAGAATCCATGTGTCAGCAGGCTGACCTCTACGCAGCACTGCGGCACAACAGCTGAAGAAGCCTCCTAAGGGTGAGTTATAGCCCAGATCACCGCTCCCAAACATAGTGCATCACCAGGGACCAGGTGTTTTCTACAGTGCTGTTACATCTCAGTCTGCTGATCCCGAGAGAGTCGTTGGAGTGCAGCTTGGTCACCCAGAAGGCAAGCTACAGCCCGGAGAATAATTTGGCTATGATCGCAACAACAAATTACTGGTAGTCCAGTCCGACCTGATTTCAGCCAGACCACAAAGAACCTTGTGGGACGTTGAACCAGGTGTCCAGGATCTCCTCATCGCCTTCGTTGACTGAGGAGTCCCTGCAGGAAGATCCCCGTTGACCGTGTCACACAAGTAGCATCCTTAGCATCTTCAAGCATCCTGTCTCCTCAGCATCAGGACCACTTTCATAGGTATCCATTGGACGAGGATAAAAGACTGGAATTGCAGGAAGACTTTTCTGAGGAGGCATCTGTTTGAGGGCCTTGCTGGTCCCCCTTATTCATTCCCTTCCGGAGATGGCTGCCCCAAGATGAATCTAAATGACTGCATCACAACTTGTCCAACTTTTTACTCAATTCGTTAAATTTGTCAAAGCTTGTTCGTAGTTGAGTGAAATGATGTGATTTACTGTACCTTGAAAAATCTGTATCTCCAGAACCCTCCAGTAAATCATTTTCGTTGTGGTGCCTAAAAATACATAAAATACAGTCTATTCCTATAAATTGGTGTCAGATTTCTTGGGCGTCTTGTTGATTTCTTCAATTCTTTTGGTCCAGCTTAGATGATTACACTTGTTGGCTCGTGTAAGCCTTGCTGTCCAGAGCAAAACCTACCTAGGGTTGAGCTAAAGGTTTGGCGAATGGAACTTGAGTCCTAAGGGGGTTGGTAAGTGTATGACAAAGTGAGGTCGCAGTCACGCATATGACACACCTTATTTCCTCACATTGGAGCCTGATGGAAGGATCCAGAACTTGAGTTTAGCAGTACTATACAATTGTCGGAGTTAAGACCACTGAGAACCCTTAGACACCTACAAAAGAGGTCTCTTACCTCCTGAGTATCTGTCAAGTGTGTTATATTCCAGAGGATTGTTTCCAAGGACTGCAAAAACGTTTTCAAGGAGTTGGGAAAAGTTTTAGAAAGTTGGAGCAAAGCTTCCTGGAAGTGCAAACCTTTGAAAACGTTTTCTAAAAGATTTGAAAAAGTTTTCGGAGCCACTTTTTCAGCAAGAAAACATGGAGCTCGACGTGGCAAACCGGTTCTCCTTCAAGAGTGATGAGCTGAGGGCATTTTGCTGGGACTAGAAGATCAACATGGAGGCCAAGTCTAGGACAAATGAGCTGATCAAGGCTCTCCGAGCTTGGCAGAAGGCCCACCGGGTAACTCCATGTTTGGAGAAGGATTTACCCAAGGTAATTGGAGGAGAATGTGATGTGGAGTACAACAACAGAACCTTGAGTGGAGTAAGTTGGGCAGGTTGACACCTATCTTCTATTGCTGGACCAATGATAGACGCCAGAGGCAAAAGCCACGCAGGCTCTATCATCAGCCAGAGGTCCTTGAAAGAAAGTGTGGCAGTCCTGGACCTGGAAGACAAGGCAATAGCCTTGGCTGAGAGAAGGTTGACCCTAGAAGAGAAGAGGGCGAGATTGGTACTAGAGCCCAAAGAAGATGGTGGTAGCAGAGCTGTAATAGGAAGTGCTGACAGGGCAGCCCCTGATGTCAGATTGCCCAAAGAGATTTTCCCTAGTTATGTACTGGGGGATGACACTAACAAGTGGCTGGCCTCATATGAGAGAGACCTCAAGATGAGGATGGTGGGTACAACCAACACTGTGGTGACACTATTCTAGGATTTAGTGCCAGTAGTTAATAGGGATAGCCTGTTTACACTGGAGGATGAGGTAGCAGAATCCTACCCACATATGAAGGCAGTACTTGTTGAGGTGATGGTGTCACTTCTGATGGGTGTAGGCAGAACCTTAAAACAACACAGACAGGAGCTTCACAGACATGAGTGGACCTTGTTGATCCTTCAGTTAATGCACTTGATGGCTGGATTAAAGGCAACAAAGTAGACATATTTAAAGGGCGCTAGAATTCAATTAAGGAGCAAATGTTACAAATTGTAACTCAGAGAAGTTACACCAGCATCTGGTGGACTCTAATGCCCCAGGGAACTGGGCAAGACACCTGATGAGTGGGTCCTTACCAGGGTCCCCAAGAAAACCCAGGGAGTATACCAGAAGAAAGGTGGTAAGGATAAAAAGGATAGCCCCAAAGAGGCCCCAAAAGATGCCAAAGAGGGGGGAGTCCCGAGCCACATCAAATTCAAAGGGAAGGGGGCATCAGGGAAAGGGGATCCACAGCCTTTGCTGTGCACCATGCCACAAATTTGTTCCACCGGCAGGAGTATACCGTCTTTGTGGAGGGACGCCTGGCTGCCAGAATGATATCACAGACTTCAGGAGGCAAGTCAAATGGCATCAACTGCCGCCGCTCAATCTCTACACATGGAGGTGGAGGCTGGACAGGTTCGGGTGTAGGACCGTCCCCTGCTGCTGCGACAGAAGATCCTCCCGAAGGGGCAGACGTATCGGAGGATCGGTCAACATACTGAGTAGCTCGGGATACCAGTACCTTCGTGCCCAATCCGGAGCCACCAAGATGACTTGGGCCCCGGTCGCGCTTGATCTTCAGAACTCTGGGCAGAAATGGTATAGGCGTAAAGGCGTACAACAGACCGCAACTCCACTCGCGACGAAAAGCGTCGCCGAGCGAGTGCCGCCTTGGAAATTCCAACGCGCAGAACTGCTGACATTGCGCGTACTCTTCGGTAACCAAGGCTCTCCCCACTGCTGAAAGAGACCTTGTGCCACCTCGGAGTTCAGACGCCATTCGTGATCCATCATGCACCGGCGGCTGAGTTCGTCTGCTCTGGCGTTCAGAGAGCCCGCCAGATGTTGAACCACCAGGGTGATGGCCTGTTGTTCCAGCCATGTCCAGAGGCGCAGAGCCTCCTGACAAAGGGTCCACGACCCCACCCCGCCCTGTTTGTTGCAATACCACATGGCGGTGGTGTTGTCCGTGAACACCTGCACAACACTTCCCCGGACAGAGGGAAGGAAGGTTTTCAGTGCAAGTCGGATCGCTCTCAGCTCCAACAAGTTGATGTGGAGGCGAGACTCCACTGGAGACCAGAGGCCTCTGATCTCCGCCTCTCCCATATGGCCACCTCATCCCAGGAGGGACGCATCCGTCACTACGACATGCTCCGGTAGGGAGAGGCTCTTGCCCGTGACCCAATCGCGGTCCGTGAGCCACCACTGCAACTGCTGTGCAGTGCCCTCCGAGATCAAGACATGGTCGGACAGGTTGCCGTGATGCTGGGCCCACTGAAACTTCAGGTCCCACTGCAGAGCCCGCATGCGCCGCCTGGCGTGATGCACTAGTAGGATGCAGGAGGCCATCAGCCCCAGAAGCCGCAACACTAGCCTGACCGAAACCCAGGATAGAGGCCGAAAGATGGGAATCGGGGCCTGTATATCCCGGACCCGCTGTTCCGGTGGATGAACCCGGAACTGCGCCGAATCGAGAACCGCTCCGATGAAAAGGAGCTTCTGAGAGGGACTCAGGTGTGACTTCGGCACGTTGATGGAAAACCCCAGCAAATGCAGGAGATCTGCCGTAGCCTGGAGGTGGGAGACGACTGCCTGGGGCGAGCCCGCCTTCAACAACCAGTCGTCGAGATAGGGGAAGACTGGAACCCCTGATCTGCGCAGATGAGCTGCAACCACCGCCATCACTTTCGTTAACACCCGAGGGGCACTGGTAAGGCCGAAGGGGAGCACGGTAAACTGAAAGTGCTCCTGACCCACCGTGAACAGCAGGTAACGCCGGTGGGCCGGCAGGACTGGGATGTGAAAATATGCGTCCTGCAAGTCCAACGCTACCATCCAGTCTCCAGGGTCGAGGGCAGCTAGAACCTGAGCCAAAGTTAACATTTTGAACCGTTCCTTCCGGAGGAAGGCATTGACGTTCCGGAGGTCCAAGATAGGGCGTAGGCCCCCTTTGCCCTTCTTGGGAACCAGAAAGTAGTGGGAATAACAACCACGACCTACTTCTGGGCTCGGAACGCGCTCGACGGCCTCTTTGGCCAAGAGGGCCGAAACTTCCTCGTGGAGAAGATTCAAATGATCCCCCGAGATACGGTGGTGCTGCGGTGGCATTGCAGGAGGGGTCGTCTCGAAGGGGAGGGAGTAGCCCCTTCGGACGATTTGCAGCACCCACCTGTCTGATGTGATGGACCGCCAGTGGAGCAGGTGAATGCGAACTCTGCCGCCCACTGGCGTGGAATGGGCCTGAAAGCTCGGACTAGGAAGGCTTTGAGGCGGATGCTGCCGGGGTGGATGTGGACTGACCGCGTCGTCCTCCAGTACCGCCTCGGCGGAAACCATGTCCGCGACCGCGTGCAGGTTGGTTCTGCGGCCGGTGGCTAGGCGGACGTGAGGAGGAGCGCCTTCCTTGGCCACGAAAGGAGCGAAAAGCGGAAGTTTGTGGCCGCGGGGCCGAGAGGCCCAAGGACGTGGCCGTAGCCCGGGAGTCCTTGAAGCGAGCCAGCGCACTGTCCGCTTTGTCACCAAAAAGGCGAGCGCCATCAAAAGGCATGTCTATGAGGGTGCTCTGGACATCCCCTGAAAAGGACGTGGACCGCAGCCAGGCGTGACGTTGAAGCGCCACCGTGGTAGAAATCGCCCTACCCAGCGAGTCCGTAGTGTCAAGCCCACATCGGATTGCATGGCGTGCTGCATCTCTACCATCGGCCAGGGCCGAGGAAAGCCGCGCCCGGGCACAGTGGCAGTCCGTCCTCCACCGCATCCCACAGAGAGTGGGAATAACGGTCCAAGAGACAGGCGGTGTTCAAAGACCGCAGGCCCAAACTGAGCGAAGAGAACAGCTTCTTACCAAACTGTTCCAGTCTCTTGGAATCCCGGTCCAGAGGAGCGGACGGGAAGGAGGATTGGGAGGTAGAGGCCTGGATAACCAGACTCTCGGGGGTGGGGTGTTGGGACAGAAAACTGGGGTCGCCCGGAGCAGCGCGGTGGCACCTGGCAACGTTCCTGTCCACAGAAGGGACTGTGGAGGGCTTGGACCAGGTGCCCTGCAGAATGTCAGTGAGGGCCTCATTGAATGGCAGCAGAGGCTCAGTGGAGCATGCGGCAGACTGAAGCACCTCAGTGAGGATGTTAGTCCTCACAGCCACGGCAGGCAGCTCTAGCCCAAGGGCTTCGGCCGCCTTGCGCAGCACCACAGAAAAGGCTGCACCCTCCTCCGAAGCCACAGTCGGAGGAGAGATGAATCCAGTGTCTGGTGAGGTATCCAACCCACTGGCCTCCCCCAGTTCATCTGCCCAGTCCTGAGCAAGTTGGTTCTGAAGGGCCATAGGGTCCTCAGACCCCTCCCAGTCGCCCCCGTCATCCGATTCCTGGTAAACGGGAGGAATGATCGGAGCCGGTCGATAGACAATATGTGTCTCTAGCGGCGTCGGATGCGGCGTCGGGCGGCGCCGCATCGGCGTCTGGACCGGACAGGGGCTGAACCGGGGATCGACGTCGACCGGAGCCGGCGTCGGGGGTGGTATCAGTGTTGGTGCCGGCGGAGGAGGCGTAACGAGGTCGACCGGCGTCGACGGGGGCCCAGGCTCGGGCCCCTCGGGGACCTGCGGCGTCGGGGCCGGAGCCTCCAACGGCGCCGTGGCCGGAGCCGCCGGCATGCGAGGTCGCCCAGTCGAGTCCGCGGGGCCCGAAGGCACGCCAGCGGGCGTCGACGGCGGGGCCAGGCTCCTCATGGCCGAGAGGAAGGCATCGATCTCCGCCGGCGTCGCGTCAGTCCCAGGGACCGTCGGGTATGGGGACTTGCGCGGCGCCTGCGGCTCCTGCGGAGGTGGAACCACCCGGACCCTCGGCCGAGTCGCGCGACCGGCGAGGGGAGTCCGAAGAGCGGTGTCGCTTCTTGGACTTCTTGGAGTGCCTCGACTTACCCGAAGACTTCGAGCCAGACGAGTGACGGTGTCGAGTGCGGCTCCGCGACCGATCCTTGGACCTCCTCCTGGACCGGGATCGAGAGCGACGCGGAGCCGAGTGGCGAAGCTCGAGAAGCTTGCGGGACCGCTCCCGCCTAGCTTTCGAGGTCAGAGCCATACAGTCGGAGCACGACGCCGCTTTGTGGTCGAGGCCCAGGCAGTACAGGCACCGGCGGTGATGATCGATCACCGACATCAGTTGGTGACAGTCGTCGCAGGCCTTGAAACCAGGCATCCTACCGGCACCAGAGTCGAGAATTGACCAAAAAGAGTCAAAAAAGTTAGTGAAAAATTGACTAAAGGGGTAGCTCTCCCGGATCTGCGCTTACTGGCGCGGAAAAAAGAAGAACTGACGTCAGCGCGCGAGGGCGGCGTCTAAGTACTCCGACGAAGTCATTCCGGCGCACGACGCCGACGACGGACGCGGAGCCGCAGACGACGCCTAGCGACGCGCAAGGGGTATTGCTGACGAAAAATCTTCCGGAGCCAGTCTGACGCCTGGGGATATTCTAAGGTGAGGAATCTAACTAACGTGTTTCTTTCAGATTTACCAGTATTTAATCTTATGATACAGGTAAAGTGAAAAGGACTCACATAGTGTAGTTATAAAAATATGTATTTTATTACAAACACTCACTAACACATTGCAATAGCTCCTACTCAGAGATATAAACACAATACACACAATACTTAGGAAATAGAACACGTAAGTAGCACAAATACACAGTGGTCTCCAGGGGGAGACCAAACCATATACTAAAATAGTGAGATGCGAACCACAACTGAAGATGAGAATGGACCCAGAAGACGTAGAAGGGCCGGGGACCCAAGGAACCACCCGAGATGAGTATCTAGGAACTCCTCGGAGGTCGTGTACAGAGTGGGAACACGACGGCGTGCTCAATGTTAGTCAATAGGTAAGTTGCGGTTTCAATTTTAAAGAAGAAGGACCCTTCCCAGCGGACCCCGAAGAAAGCCCGTGGAGGATGGAGGGTTGGAGAGTCACCCCACACGTGGACAGTCCAAGAACCAGGATACCAGGGAAGCCAGGTGCTTAAGTGTGAAGTGGCGTCGGAAACCGACCGTAGACCACAATGAAGGAATTAAGTCAAGATGCCGCTGGAGAAGAAGACCAAGGAGTCCGGGGGAACCCAAAGGTGGATTCAGGATGAGAGGTACCTGCAAGCAGAGGAGACAGAGTCTATGCAACTCAGGAGTGACCAGGAGGCATGGAAGACGAATGCCCACCATTGTAAGATGCAGGAGAGGTTGACGGTGCCCCTGAAGTTGCAGCTGTGTGAACCAGGCGATGCTGAAGAAGACCAGGAGCCGTTCACGAGCTACCCCAAGTCGGATGTTGAGGGTCAAGGGGTCAGTGTCCGTCAGGGGCACCAACAAGCCTTGGCAGTGGCAAACAACATAGTTGACGAAAACGGTGCTGTGTCGGAACCAGCAAGGTCCAAGTGACTCGCCACGAGCAGGTAAGTTGGCGCAGTCCCGAGCAAGCAGGGGAGCCCACTGAAGCCAAAGAAGACTCTCAAGAGGAACTACGGGCCTAAGGCACAGGAGTGGCAAGAGGACCTCGGGCAGATCACCAATGAAGAAGGCCCACGGTGCAGAGGAAATGGTGAGGGTGAAGATCTTGGCTGCAGGAGTTGCTTGAGGTTGGCGCTTCTTGGAGCCTAAAGATCTCTGGAGAAGAGAGCCAACAAGCCTTTGCAACGACAAGTCGACGCGTTGCACAGGGGTTCTGTTCCAGCGGTTTCGCGAGGGATACTGGCCTCAAACTCAGTATGAAGAAAGTGCAGGCCTCAAGGGAGTTGCAGAACCACCACCTGTGTTGCTGAGCCTTTCAGAGTCCATGGGTGCCCAGGCTCAGCAGACCTGTCTGCTGCGTTGCGGTGCCTGCAGATGCAGGGGAGTGAGTACTCCAAGAGAGATTCCTTCAGGTGTCTTAGATGTCCACAGGCCTGGTGAAGAACCTGTGCGGAGAACGGACACAGACGCTGCAGAAGACCAGCAGGACGATGAGACCAGGAGCAGCAGGAATCTTCCCTGTTGCAGTAGGTTTCCAAAGCGAAGTCCGAAGTGTCCAGACGGTCGAAGTTGAAGTGGTATGTGATCTGAATCTTGTCCCACAACGAATCTAGGGACCCACTGACAGGTAAGCCCTTAAGTACCCATAGGAAAAGGTTGGGACGATTCACTCCCATGTCCTTTGTCCAAAGCTCCCTGAACTGGTTTGAACTGGAGTATGCAAGGAGTGCACCAAATGTGCCCTTCAAGCAGTTTCAGTGGCGCTGGCAAGCGCCTCCACCCTGTCCCAATACACTAAACCCTATCTGGGAGGTGGTCACACCTCCCTGTAACAGGAAATCTATTGTTCTGCCTTCCCCTGCTCGAGCTTGGCTCAGCAGCAGGAGGGCAGAAACGGTTCTCTGGCCGGCAGCAGCCCTAGCTTGCTGTCCGGTGTGAGGTTATGATTCCGGTGTGAGGTTATGATTCCAGCATGTTACGGTGTGGGGGTATGATTCCAACATGTTTGATACCAAACATGACAGGGTTTGTTACAGCCAGTTTAGAGATGGTCATCGTGAAATAACTCATGGACACTCTATATGTTGTAATGGCTGATGCACTTACAACCCGAGGGAATGGACTTCGGAGCTTGTAGGGGTGTCCTGCTCATGCAGGGACACCCTCACACTTTGAACCAAGCACCCGGCCTTCAGGACTGAAAGGCCTGCCTTAGGGGTGACTTATAGGTTTTAAGTGCAATGACCTCAGATTAAAGAAACCTATATCTGTTGTAGGTGGTGCTAGCACCAGCTTATACAGGCTGCAGTGGCAGGCCTGCAGTCACAATTTGAGTGTTCTTTCATGGGTGGCATAATACCTGCTTAAGCCCATGGGTGAACCCTGGTGTACCTATGCCCTAGGTACCTTAATACCATATACTAGAGACTTATCAGGGTACACCAGTAGCCACTCTGGAGTGTACCTAAGTACTCACCATGTCCGATTTTGGGAAAAAACACAGAGACTGGGGTCCTGATTAGCAGGATCCCAGTCAGACTATTCAGGAAAAACATAATGGTAACCGCAACAAGCATTGGCATAGCCAATAGGTCTCGCCTTTGGGACCTTATAAGTGTTTAGCCATGCAACAGTTGCATAACTAAATACTTATAAGGTCCCAAAAGCGAGCCCTATTGGCTATGCAAAGCGTCCGTGAAAGTGAAAATGATCGCGATCAAACATCAAAGCGGCCGTGAAAGTGAAAGTAATCACGGTAAAGCGCTGCCCGCGCGCATGCACTGTAGCTCTAGGCTGGCCTGGTATCCTTTTGGAGCCCTCTCAATAAGTCTCGCCAGACCAGCGCATGCGCTGGGTCAGGCGAGACCTAAAAAGTGGGGTGACCATGAAAGCAGATCTTACACTTCAACACAAGGGTACACCAGTAGCTAATCGTGGAGGTACCAAAGTACTTACTATGTCAATTTAGGGGAGAAAGCACAGTTGATGGGGTCCCCATTAGCTGGATCCCAACAGACTAGGTCAAAAACACTGACAGCAAGCAAAAAGTGGAGGTAACCATGAAATCAGATCCTACTCTCCTACAGGTTGCAAAAATGGCCTATACAGAATGTTGGTTGCCACTACCAGAGTTACACTGTGCACCATATTTGCAACAACTGGTGGGACATCTGCATGATCTTTGTACACTGCTGTTCTTGTCGGACTACAGTGGCTATTATCCCCAGAATACCCACCAGATGGCATTAACACCTGACAACAGTATGAGGAAGCTAAAGGAAGAGGACAGGTCACAGGTGTGACTGAGCACACAGTGATGAGTAGCCTGGTAATGATAGTCAAAGAGTCAAAGAATTTTTATTGTATAATTTGTTAAAATTATCACAATACCCACATGTATAAATAAATAAATAAATAAATATATATATATATATATATATATATATATATATATATATATATATTCTATTTTTTTTTAACAACCATAAAAACATCTAATCGTTGTCGCCAAGTTCCGTAAAACTTGTTAAATACAATTATAAAAATTTGATTTGAGCTCGGGACGTTCTAGCTCTTCTTGAGGGTTCCGATGTTACAATCTTCCTGCTCTAGTTGCTTCAGGCGAAACCTTACCGCCCCCAAAAATTTGATTCCCCTACATGCCAGGATTATGGAAGATCCTCCCAGCCAACTAATTACTGCTTGTCTACAAGTACAAACTTTTAGGACATTAAAAATTTGCTTTAAGTACCGTAGTCTCTGAGCTATTAGTGCTGGACATACACACAAAATATGGGCTAGAGATTCTATTTTGTATCCGCAAAGGCGGCATTTTTCTGATTGGTAATTCTGTTTCCAGGAGGGGAGTAGATCTTTTGACACGTGCTGGCCCATCCGATAGTCCATGTAGGATTTCTTTAGAAACCCGCTAAAAAGAGAGGATAGGTATGCTTGTGGTTTTAATGATTTATAGGACGCAATAACTGTCCACCCATGCCGGCGTTTGGCCATTACATTTTTGTCATCCAGGAAGGATTTCATTTTGGCTGCCTTGTTAATTAAACTACTTAAACCAGCTTTGTCCATCCTAGTTTCCCATGATGATTCTAGGTCGAGTTCTATCAAGCAAGTTTTCAGATGCTTTCCCCGGGGTGCTCAAGAATTTATTGTCCACCTGATACATAATTTCTTCCCAGCAAAGATGGTCCAAGGTTTCCTGATTAGCACAACGAAATTTATTACAAAGCTTCACAAAGCCGCTCATGCTCCGGAAGCTTTGATTTTGTAGGCCAAATTCTAGCCGTATCTGCAAAGGAGAAGCAGATTTTGGCAGGTTGAAGACGGCTTTATAAATCTTTGTCTGCATTGCATTTAATAGGTCAGCCTCCTTGCCAAGCCAAGTAACCAACCCATAAGACAAGGAGGGCAGGATTTGCGTGGCCATAACCTTCAGTAGATGATTGTGATTGGGACAGTCCAATTTGGATTTCAGTAGCCGATATGCAAAGATTAATGACTGGGCTTTTGCTTTTATTACTATTTTTTGCTCCTTGTGTTTCAGTCCTTGCTCAATTGCAATTCCCAGATATTTATATGATGGTTGTTCTTCTACCGTGACTCCGTTTGCCGTCCATTTATAGTTGAGCTTATTTGACTCCACTAATCGGACAACCTTGGTTTTACCTTTATTTAATTCCAGCTTTTCCGGTTTTAAATATTCTGATAATTTATTGATTGCTCTTTGTAGGCCGATTGGTGATTTGCTCAATACAACTATGTCATCCGCATATTGTAAAAAGTTGATTGGATTGTTTGCCAGTCTCGGCGGATGAAATTCTGCTGCAACCAAAACTTTGCTGATGTCCGAGAGAAAAAGGTTAAAGAGGCTTGGGGCCAGCACGCAGCCTTGCTTTAAACCTTGGTGCGTCAAAATCCTCTGAGTTATACTGCCGCCGTTACCTAACTTGACTCTTACCCATGTGTTATTATGCAGGGTGGCTATGGCGTTCAACATGGGTTTCGGGAATCCCCAGGAGATCAACTTTGTCCATAGGCGCTCTCTGCATACCCGGTCAAAAGCTGACCTTATATCAATAAAGCAAGCATATAGTCTGGAGCCCTCTGTTAATGCTTTTTCCATTAAGAGCGACAGACTGGCCAAGTTTGTAATGGTACCCATACCTTGCCTAAACTCTGTTTGGAACTTCGGGATAATATTGGTCTCTTCCATCCAATCTCGTAGCTGTGTTAGGATGCAGGAGGCGTAGAGCTTAGCTTCAACGTCTATTAGGGATATCAGCCTATAATTAGCGGGGTTACGCCGGTCCCCCTGTTTGAAAATGGGGTGAATGATATTCCCTTGCCAAGACTCTGGAACTTTGTTTTGTGTGTATATCTGGTTGAATAGGGGAGTTAGAGACTCAGACCAGAAGACCGGATCAGTTTAGAAGAGCATATTTGGCAGCCCATTCGGACCTGCCGCTCCTTTTGTCTTTAGTCTTGTTATTATACCCCTCAGTTGTTTTTTGGTGGTTAAAGGAGTTTCCGTGAACCCATTTACTTCTTCCATATTTACTTTTCCTTTACTCGCCGGAGTCACATTTCTTATGTTTTTACCATTATCCAACTCGCTCTCCCATTGACTATTAGTACTGCTTGGATCTGTGTTTCCATACAATGATTGCACGTGTCGAGACCAGGATTCCTGTCCTACCCCTGTTTCTTGCTGAAGGCTTGCTCCTTTGTTTAGATCGTTAATGATTCCCCAAAAGTCCCTGCTATTCGGCAGTTTCCCCGCACTCAGTAACTTATTCCAAATGGATTCCTTATACGTTCTCTTAGCGACTTCCTGTATAAGCTCCTTGCTTCTTTTAGTTTGCGGTTGTTTGTACTGATCCCCATTTTTTTTTCCTGTGCGACTGCTCTGACCTCACGTGCAACGCTTCTCTTTTTTTCTCTTAAGTCCAGATTGAACCATGGCTCCTTCCTTGCCTTAATGCAACCCGAGTTCCCTGGTGCTGCTGGAAATTTGTGCAAGTGGGCCTGGATCAGTTGCTCCCAGTTCTTTATGCGATCTTCCTCAGGTTGAGAGCCTAGATTGGAAATATGTTGTTTTACCATGTCCAATATACTTTCCAGGCCTCCCCCACGCCATTTTAGCTTCTTTAGGTTGAACTTCTCGGCATGTTGTAATAAGGACGGCAAGTTTTGCAAAGCAGTGGGTGCGATATTCATTTTGGTTATTTGAGGGAAATGGCCGCTTTCTAAACGCTTGACTATTTGAAATGATTCTATGCTTGAAGATAGGACCGTACTTATTATTTTGAAATCTATTGTTGAGTAGGCTTTACCGCTCAAATAGGTAACGCCTGCCGGAATGTCACCCCTGGTTTTTCCATTTAAAATTAACAAACCTGAGTCTCTTAACTCGCGTACTACTTTATAGGTCTTTTCTACCTGATTTTCCCCTATGAGATTGCTGTTAAAATCTCCTGAAATAAACATCGGGCAATACGCGTACGATCTCTGTAAAACTTTTATCAAGGATGATAGGTTTGCATATTTCTCCTTCTGAGTTTTCCTTTCCGGGTGGATATAGATGTTAATCACTAATAGTTGCCATTTCTTGTTTCCTCTTGGGGAACAGTCAGTGATTTTGATCACTTGAACCCAAGAAAGTCCCACGTCCAGCTCTTCTGTTGCCCAGTTGTATTTTTGGGCTACGTAGGTTGATAGTCCACCACGTGGGTGCCCGAATGGTGAAAATGTTTCTGCCAATATAGGATGTTCTTGTAACCCTGCAATTGGTGAGGGAGACAGTTTCCATGATTCCTGAATCAGGATTACATCTTGATGCTGAAAAGAGGTTAGTGTGTCATTCTCAAGGGCCATTTCTTGAAAACCATGGACATTCCAATAACAGAATGAAATACTTTGTGGCATTATTCTCTTATCTTTTTGTTTCTGCCTTTGCACTTGGTTGGGATTACTATGATCTATGTTAGGAATTTTGATTGTTCAGGATCCTGGGCAGCCATGACCAGTCCGGCTTAACTACTGTTTGCTGCCTAGTACTTTGTTTACCATCTGATGATATAACGCTTTGTCCTGTTGTCATAATTGTCGGCGATTGACCTCTAGCTCCTCGTAAGCATGTGATTTGTATTTCCTTCCCTCCTTTTCCTTTTTTTAGATTTAGAGATTTTTCTAATAGGGGATAGGGATATCTTGGACTGCCGCAGGATAATACCCCATGCGCCAAACTGAGCTCTTGCAGAAAAAATCTTATCTGCCACGTCCTTTGAAGCCCAGGTTGTTATAGATTCCTCAATATCCATATTGAGGGCGCTCGGTTGGAATTCCACAGATACTAGATCTTGGGAAGTGATCTCTTTGAGTTCTTCAATTTCCTTAAACAATTTTAGCAGATTGCCTCGATTTAGAATGTCTTGCTGCCCCTTTGTTGGATAATCAGGCACAAATGACAACTTGGATTCAAAAACCTCTGTATGGTCTGAAAGATCTTTAGGAAGTTTAGAAGAAACTGATCTTTGGGGAAGAGCGTCATGAGTTGTAAATTTGTTGACACTCCTGAGGGATGTGTGTTGCTCTTGGACATCCTTCCCCTCCTCAGATTTGCCGTTGCTTATTTGCGTTGATCTTGTCATTGCTGACTTTTTAAAAACGGGCGGGGTCTCCCCAAGAGGTAGCGTACATTTACGTTTGTTTCCAGTAATTGTGACGCTCAAGGGGGTTGGCCCGATATTGCTTCCTATGTTTATTTTCTCCTCATGTGTTTCAGCTGTTCTGTTCTCCGTTTTTTTTGGTGTTAGCTGCACGTTACTGGCTTCCCCTCCCTGTCGGGACTTCTCGCCAATTGCGCTATTTTTACTCGTATGGCCAACCAAATTCGGTGAAGATGTTGTTTGAGTTGGACCTACAAGAACTGACACCGTTATGAGCTCATTATTAACTAGTTGTTTTCCATGACACTTTTCCTTGGGAGCCGAGGTAGTTAGACTCTGTTGGTTTCCGTCTAAAGAGAAAGACTTGGTTATTTTGAGCTCATGTGGGGGCGGACAAGAGGTCTCTCTGGGACCCTGCCGGCGTTCCCTTGATGAATTTTCTGGAGCTCCCTTGTTTGATGGTGCCTGGACTCTGTTTGTTTCGTCCGGTGATAATCTATTTTTTTTCCCTTTGGAGTGACAGATTTGAATATGGAAAAGATGTTGCTGTCGTCTGTTTGTTGTTGCTTATTATTTTTTAATCTGGCCTTCCTTGCCTTTTTTCTTTCCCTCTTAGTTGATTTTCCCACACTAGGGGGTTTAATTGTGAGGTGAGTTAAATCCATTTCCTTTTCTTTGTTTCTTGGATTTTCTCCTACTTTTGCTTGCCCTGGGTCCTCTGATAGATTGCTTTTAGAATCTCCTAATGTGTCGTTGGCATTTGTGGTTGTCGTTGTGATCTGCTTGGGGTGTATTTCCTTGCCAAATTTACTTGTTCGGGTTAGTTTAACCTCCTCTAGGATGTCTTTTAGTGTGTCCGGGAGACTGGCTAATTTTTCAATGATGCTCCCGCAGCCACAACTGAGTTGTTGTTTCTCTTCCACAACACAGGCTTCTAATTTCTCCCTGTTAATCAAGTGGGATGACAGTCGGTCCAGTTTCGTGTTTATTCCAGAAATATGGCCTCCAATTTATCCGATTGATAATTCAGCACGTTTATTGCTTGATCTAGGGTGCCTAAGAGGGATTGGGCCCATAAGTTCGATGGATTCAATGGCTGCTCTTTATACGAATTTTGCGTCTCGTCTGGCTCTGGGACTGGGTCCATCGTGCACACTGACGAGATTGTGATTGGCGCTGTTTGGCTGAGGTGATTTTGATGAATTTGATTTCTTGGCCTGATACCACTGTCGCCCAGGGTTAGCCTTTTTTGCTCTTTGTTACGGGGGGTCGAGACCGCTATGCCTGGGCTTATCTGATTGTCATTATTGCCCAACTCTGAGTTAGAGGCTAACTCATCTCTCCCCACCTCAAATAGATTTGCCATCCTCACGAGCCTGGACGACCTAGATTGACTTTCTCAGCTGAATAATAAGCCGAGTAAAAATGACATCCAAAGTGCTTTTCAACCCTCTTTAGAGGTAGATCGTTTCCACCCTAAGACTAACACCATGAGCCCAGGCAACCTTGAAACTAATATAGCAACATCCATCAATGCCTATATCTTAAACTCTGAGTATAGTCCCTCACGTGATGGCTTAAATATACCACTGAATCAAATTCAGTCTGATGCTACGGTATGTCCATTAGATCGATCTGCTCCCTGCCAGCTAAACAACACCCCGAGCATTTCAACGGTGCCACGAGTAGTAATACCGACATTAACAATAAATCTATGGCCGTAAGGCTCTTGTCATGGAATGTGGCAGGTCTTTTTGATAAATTGTCGAACCCTTCATGGATCCAAACTGTCTCCACTTTTAGTATCATTTGTTTACAGGAAACATGGTCCATTGATGAACTCCATCTTTTAGGATATAAGACCTTACACACTCCAGCGCTGTTGAGCCCGCGTGGTAGGAATAGAGGCGGATTAGTGACTTACATATCTGTAGAATCAGGTACATCATCTACTAATTTTTTTGGGACTGAAAATTACCAGATCATCTCTTTAAAAGGTAATCGTTTTAATAACATTACCTTGGTCAACTTTTACAATAATATACCTAGTCCCCGTTTCGACACTGTTCTTAACGGCTTAAAGGCAGACTTAATTAAAGTTGAGTCCCATCTTCAAACAGATATGTTTCTTATATGGGCAGGGGACTTCAACTGCTCCCTGTGTCCATTGAGTATGGGTGGCACCTGTGGTTTAGACTATCAGAAGCGACACCACTTCTCATTTTTTGCATTCGACATTAGGCGACCTTCTGAATGGATTAATATCGCATTTTAATGTGTCATATGCGAATGAATTATGTAGCCCTCCGAAAGACTTTAAACCAACTTATAATGGGAGAGGTTGCCACTCCATAATCGACTATATCTTGATATCCTCAAGGTACTCAGAGCTTATTACCAACTGGGAGACTCTGGACTGTGCCATCAGTGACCACTACCCATTAACGGCATCTATTAGAACAGTTATTACATCAAAAGATGATTTAAGGGTAAATCCGTCCTATACCCCGCCCATCACTTTGGGCTGTACGATGGGACTTTACCTTAAATGGGACAAAGTGGTCCCCCCAGTGTTCCTTAACTCTCTGATTAATAATACACATGAGCACATCCAGATATGTCTGTCCACCTCAGAAAGCCCACAGGCAATCAGAAATGCCTTCTCCATTATATCAACGGAGATTAAGAATTTACTCTCTAGAGTACCTAAGAAATTTCCACAGAACAGTATAGGCTGGTTTGACAGATCATGCACCAAGGCCCTGAAACAACTAAAAATAAGCCTGCAAAATAAACCCCGTAACCTGCCGGGAATTAGGGATGCCAGACAAAAATACTGTGCAGCACGGGCGGCAAGAACCAAACAGTTAAAAACAGAGGCATGGCAAGCGTTACAGGAAGCCGCCAACAATAGGGATAACACCGCCTTCTGGAAAGCTGTTAATGCACCTTTTCTGAAGGGTACTCAGGATGCTAAACTTGAGATGGCTATACCCGCCGATATCTGGGTTGACCATTTTGGTACACTATACGATTCAAGTGACCATATACTCCCTACAGCCTGTCTGGATCTCCATCATAACCAAGATAAAGAGCTGAACGCTCCCTCTCTTTTTCCCTTAGACCTCACTTTTGACTGTACTGAGGTGCTTACGGCACTGACAGAAAGCCCCTCTGGGAAGTCCCCCGGCCCTGACTGTGTACCGATTGATGTTTTTAAAGCACAGCTGGACTTATGGGCCCCCCTGTTAACAAACGTCCTAAATTCCCTGAATAAAACAGGTTTTATAGACACATGGCCCGAAGCAGTCGTTGTCCCGATTTTTAAAAAGGGTGATAGGAACAATCCCTCTAACTACCGCCCTATTTCTTTTATGAAAGTCGCAGGGCGTATTATTTTAAACCGGATGCATGACTGGTTGGGTGAACAAGACATTATTTCAAATTTACAATATGGTTTTAGACAGGGCAGAGGTACTATTGAGCAAGGTCTGAATTTGACCCTTATTATTGCAAAATATACTCCGGCAAGAAAGGGGAACCTTTTCGTGACCTTTGTGGACCTCAGTCCTGCATTTGACTGCGTCAACCATGAGCTGCTTTGGGAATCCCTGGTCGAGATTGGTATTGAGCTCCCCATTCTCGCCTTTATTAAAGAGCTGTATAGGGGTGCATCAGCTTGTGTTAGATATGGCAGACAAGGAGAGTGCTCGGACAGGTTTTACATCAAAAGAGGAGTAAGGCAGGGCTGTATTTTAGCTCCCTTACTGTTCACTCTCTATATAAACTCAGTAGGCCAGTATCTTAATAGAAATTACCACGATTACCCCACTATAAATGGGAAACCCATACCCATATTACTTTACGCGGACAACGCTGCAATTATGTCACAGACCCGCATGGGCCTCCAAAGTGCAGTAAATGATTTTACAGAATTCATGTCACACCGAGGCTTAAAAATTAATGCATCAAAGACTTACCATGTCTTGTGGCTTGGGAATAGGGAAAAGAAAATGCTCCATTTTTATTAATGGAAGCAAGCTCGAAAGTGTTGATAGGTTTCCCTATTTAGGTATCACCTTCGAGAAGAAGGGCTCCTGGCGGGCTGCTGCCCAAGCTAGAGGAGCTGCCTTTTCTAAAGCTATAGGGGCACTTATTAATTTCTCGAAAAAATTAGGGGGACGGCCGATCATCCCCTTATCACAGATCTACCGTGCCAAGTGTGTTTCTACAGGCATATATGGATCTGGGATTTGGGGTATTGATCAGGCAGACACCATACAACGCTCTGAGAACCGTTTCCTACGATACCTTTTGGCAACACCACCCGGCACTTCTGTTTTTGTTATGCATAAAGAACTTGGTTTTACATATATTATGGACATGATAAAATCTGCACCCGTTATATTATGGCATAAAGTGTGGACCACTCCTGAAACACACTTCAACAGGGAAATTATTACGGACTGCCTCAGCCTGAGCAATGCGGATCGATTCAAATGGCTGAACTATGTCAGAAATATGCTACACGACATGGGTCATCCAGAATTTTTCACTGATCCAGCCACCCTAAATAACATCCCTAGAGTGACCCTAAAACGCTTGGCGATCAGCCACCTGGCAAATCGACGCTGGATCATTGAAAATACCAAGTATACTGTACAGGAACATCAACTCTGCACTACTATTGAAGGGATGCAACATTATCTTGCTGTAATTCCTTCTCCATTTTCCCGTATGCTCGTGACCCGTTTCCGTACTGATACTTTCTTCAGACTGTTGACATTCCCTAATCAGAACTGTTGGTCGAGAAATTTGGAGAAATGCCCATGTGATGGCCTGTCATCTCAGTCCAACATCCATTGCATCCTTTTTTGTAAATTTTACCAACTGTCAAGGGTTGTTTATCTGAAACCGCTGCTCAAATCCTGGGGACTTCGTTCCTGCAGGGCAGCCTATCTTAAAATGAAAGCATTAGACAGCCCTTTAGTTATTGCAGTGGTTTCTCTTTACCTAAAAAAGATCTTAATGACCAGGGCTTCTATGCATCCATAAAAGTATATATTGTTTTTATGCTCATTAACTGAATTTGATATGTCCACTATCACTCTTTTAATCTTTTATTTCATTTTATGATGTGATAATGTGTTTTTACTGTACTTTTATGATAATGCTTTTGCATGTCGAATAAAGAATTTTGACTTTGACTTTAGAGGCTAACTCTTGGCTGTCATTTTTTGTTAATATTTCCATAAGTTCCCCGAGTTGGCAATCGCAAGTTGAGACGAGAGAGATATGCCATGGGTCAGGCACTAGGGTGGACAATGTTTGTAATGTGCTTAACTTTGGACTATCCTCCATAGAAATTTTGGATTCCCTTACTGAGCTCGTTTCTTTGCTTTTCGTTGCCGGTGACGCTATCCTGCTCTGATTTTCTCGTTTTGCGTTTAGCGACGAGTCTTCTGTACTTTCCTTTTTTCCTGTGCTCATTGTTGATTCCATTACCATTGTGGGGCTTTTGGAAAGATGCACTTGAACTGTCTCTAGGGCCTGATTTGGCTGATTTGTGAAAGTTGGCTGTAGTAGCAAGGGTTGGGGCCCCATGGCATCGTTTTTGTCCCACTCTTGATGTAGGGGGGCGATGCCTTAAGTGGAACGATGGGGGTAGGTAATTTGCTGGCCTCAACTGTTGATGCCGATGAATAAATCACCGACAATGGGTCCTTTAGATAAAAAAATTTGTAAAGACCAGATTTCCTTCTCGTGGTTGAAGTCGGTTCTGGGGTCGGTGCTGAGACTAGCCTCTCTCTAGGACTCTCTCTGGTGCTTAGTGATCCTTTCTGTGGCAGAGAATTAGCCTCCTTCGGTTCTTTTCTGGAATTTTGTTTTAGTTTTTTTTACTTTCCGCCATTTGCCGAACTTTTCCAGATCTCATTCCCAGTTAGAGAGGCTCCAAATATCTCCAAATAACCTCAGATACCTGTGGGGACTAGTCTCTGCCGCCCTCACTGCCCTCTCTGGTTACACTCTCTCCTGCCCTCCGCCCAGCCCCTGCCAGTGCAGTTTGTGCCGCCCTAGCGTCACCTGCAGCGGACTGAGGCACGAGACAAGCAGGGAGGGAGATTTATAGCGGTGTACAGGTGGGCTGATTGATAAACTTTTTTGTAGTGGGTGACTGGAGACTAAAGCGGTCCCTGGATACCTCAATCTTTCCTTTTCTTTCCCGATGCCTTTGCACAATGCGGAATTGGCGGCCCACCGGAGTGCAACCCATCACCGCCAACCACGGCCGGGCGTGGTACGGTACCGCGGGAAGGTCCGGCTCCGTTAGCCTGAACCGGGGGCTTGGGCAGGGACGGGGAGCCACAGAGGAGGCCAAGCGGAAACGAAAACAAGCCTCCGGCTCACCTGTCAGCCCGCCGCTGTTTCTGGTTATGCAGGTTGTGCCGCTGTTCCGTCGCCGCTCTGCCGACCTCCGTACTATCCGCGCGTACTATCCACTGTCCCGCGCTGTCCCGGGGTGGGAGAGGGCTGGACACCGCCCCCGACTGCTCACGCTGATCCGCAGCGTCTCCGTCTCCACCGAAACCGCCGAGACTGAACACACTCCGACTTGCGCTCAGCTGCTCAACAGCACCACCTCCAGATCCGGTTGAAGCAAATTCTCCTATCCACTCCTGCGGTTCTCCCCCTTGATGCTTCACTTCACTTAATTTCGCTTCACTGATGCCCCCCCCACTGGTGTAGTAAAGTTGTTGAGTGATGAAGGTGGGGGGTGGCTTGTCAGGTGCTATAGCAGCCGGGCGACCACTATGCTAATATTACTTCTTTCCTTCCTGCGGAGATGTCACTTTGCTGCCACTGCTGTCGCTGGCAGCAGTGGCGGTAGAGGCAATGGAGGCGAGGGTGTGCTTTGCTCCTCATGCCTTGCTTTGCTTGAGTCTCTCCACTCCCACCGCTGTGTCCTGTGCCTAGCTCCCGCGGCGGCCCACAGCGCAGGCGGCAACACAGGTGACGGCGGGGGCCCCAGCAGCTGACCGTGAGCAGCTCCGGCGTATGGGGGCGGCTTTCCACGCTCTCCGCGCTCACGGATCCAAACGCCGGCGTCGCTCTGTAGGCTGTTCAAACCCCGCGACTGCAGCAGCAGCAGAGGCCGGCTCCCAACAGCAAATTTCCTCCTGGGGAGGCTTCCAGCAACAGACAGCCGGCAGCAATGCAGCGGGGGCCGCTCTTGGCTCGCGGCTCACGGCTCGCGGCGGCGGCGGCTCTCTGTGCGGGCTCTTGCTCTTCGCTGCACAACAGCAGCACAACAGCGGCACTCAGCGGCTCCTCGGGGGCAAGACAACTGTCATGAAGATGATAGGGAGTCTCACCCACAGCCAAGTCCTTATTATTGACAATTGTGAGGGGTCATCCAAGGAGTTAGGAACTGCCATGTGGTTGTTCAATGTACATATGGCATCCACTTAGCAACTGGAAGCCTAGTGTGTAGCCAAAATGCCAACTTTGATTCGGACATTAAAATTGCTGGCTCCTTCAGCGAAACATGAGCAGGAATACAGCATTAAATAGCCCTATTAGGAGTTTTTTCAGCAGGGTCCTTGGTGAGGAATATTTGTAAAGGGTCCTGCAGTGGCACCAGGGTATATATCATGTCATTGTCGATGTGAAGTACGAGATACTTACCTTCGGTGACGGTGTATCTGGTAGAGACATAGTCTAGCCGCAGATTCCTTAACTTAGAATATCCCCAGGCTTCAGACTGGATCCGGAATTTTTTTGCAGCAGCACCTCTGCGCGCCGGGGGACTGCGCCATATGGATCTGCCCTGACGACGTCCGCGGACATGATGCCAGAGAAGCCATATAAGTCCCTGCCGGCGCGCTGACGTCAATTTTCTTCGGAGAAACTTTTCCGCGCCACCACGCAGAGCCACCACCAAAAACTGAGAGTTTGGGAACAGTGTGTGAAAAAATGATGATGAAAATCAGTGAAACAAAAAGAATGGGATGGTGAGAAACACCACAAGGGACAGTAACAAGCACTGTACACTGAAGCCATGGAAGAGAAAGAGCCAAGCAGCGCTCTGAAAAGCAGCCCTGCAAAAACAAAGGCAATGCCCTCCCCCGAGGCAAATGAAATATGCCAAGGCAGACGACAAAAGCCTGCAATCATAAGATCCAACCGTGACAGGCAACAAGACCTGAACCATATAATTAAAAACGATTCACCAAAGGTCGGAAACACTAGGCATGCCTTGACCTTTGTAAGAGAACTGTTGGGGAGAGGCCCACTGAGGGAGACCCCAAGCCAATTGACCGTAGTAGAATCAAAGACAAGAGACCCTAAAACAACGAAAAAGGGAGGGAAGAAGAACGCCAGAAGACCCCACACTGCAAGAACCACAGCCAGGGTGTAGGAATGTAGGAGGAGACATGAACACTCTGCCCCAGCCAGGGTCAGGGTGTAGGAATGTAGGAGGAGACATGAACCCTCTGCCCCAACCAGGGTCAGGTTGTAGGTGCCCCATCACTAGAATGGGAGGAGCAAAACAGGAGAACCAGAAAGAACCATCCTCCAGAGGAGGAAAGATGAAAGAGGTCACCACGCAGGAAGACAAAGCTACCCAAAGGCAGGTGCAAGCATTAAACTCAACCTGACAAGGTCCTCGCAGAACGGGGAGGATGGGCAGGCGTTAAGGAATCTGCGGCTAGACTGTGTCTCTACCAGATACACCATCACCGAAGGTAAGTAGCTTGTACATCTGAAAGAGACATCTAGCTGCAGATTGCTTAACTTAGATTAGATACCAAAGCCATACCCCACAGGAGGCGGGTCTGCGAGTGAACCCCACCAAGTTCCAAAGGAACCCAGCCGTCAACAAGTTGACGAAACACAGTGGGGGGAGCAATGCCATAGTGGCCAATCCCAGACCAGAAGCTCAGCAAGGAGCGACTAACAGTGGGAAGCAAGGATCACAAGCCGCCGATGGACGCATGAAAGCCCATTAGAGTACACAGTGTAGGAAGGGAGCACAGAACCAGAAGGGCAGTGCCGAATGAGGGAGCCCAAAACCTCAGGAAAGAAGGGCCCAGAGAGAGGACAAGACGGTATGACCGAGTCCAATCGTACAGGGTGAATATGGCTAACAGTGGAAGAAGCACTGTGGAGGCGCACCAAAGAGGACACTGGGGATAGCAGCGGAAGGGTGCTGACCATGTCCAGGAAGATCCATTCTCACTAGAGACACCAGACTTGATAGTGTGCAATCTCAGTTTCCCAAAGAGACATTGTTAAGGACAGACATGAAAAACATAAAATCATGACTACCAAAAGCACATTAGGGCAGCAGAAGTACAGAGGGTAGACCGTGTGTACAGCCAGAACCACACCACATAAAAGGAAAGGCACAAGGAAGTGCCGCAAGAATAGTCCAGATGCGAGAGATGCCTCACTAGGTACGTAACCTGTGAAAGGGATCCGTGAAGCAAACACAAATAGAATGAAGGACTGCACCTACGAGAAGTCCATGGCAAGCCCACAGACACCGCAGCAAGAACCTAGTGTGCGTGACCCCTGGGTGTGTGTAGACGCCAGACAGAATAAACATCAGGAGAAGACTAAGCCATAAGGATGAGTGGCATAGAAGAAACAAGAGTGCACCATAGGTAGCAACAGCAATTTTGCAGCAGAACCGGTCAGATAAAGTCCAGATCTATAAGCAATACCAGCCACTGGGCAGCGAGGAGCCACAGTCCCACGTGAGGCAAACTGGAAGGGTGACCAGTACAGGAAGAACAAGTACAAAGCGTACATAGCGTAACAGGATTTGTATAGAGATGTGCACACAAGAACAAAGAAGACAATGAACATACTGAGGAGAGTACCTCTACAGAGAGTAGCAGCAGCATCCCGAAGTAGAAGTTTGACAAAGCTCCTGCTCGAATGGCAGCAGGGGAAGAGGAAAATCCGTTCCGGGGAAGTACCCAGGAAAGCAAGGCACAAGGCAATGTACATGAGCGGCGCAAGTGATTAAGATGCCACTATGCAAGAACAAAGTACGAAAAGCACTACCCAGCACAGAAGAGGAGGGGAGAACCAGGCATCGGAAGAGTCAGCCCTCCGTAACAGCGAATACAGTGGGGAGCAACCACCGGACGTGCATACAACATAGAAGTGCGCCGTTGCAACCCTGCGCACCTTAGTACAGCGACAGGGCACTGACCAAGGCCGTCCACTGGTAGGACATCCGCAGCGGCAGAACTATGCAGAACTGAAACAGAGAAGGAAGGGACCCTCCTAGAAGAAACAAACAAGGCAGAAACTCAGAGAAAGTGAGCATTTACACTGGCAAAGGAGTGCCACGGACAAACAGCAGACTCCAACGGATAGACCTTAGAGCGATGCCAAACGTTGGACCGCATGAATGTGAAAAAGACCACAGTCAGATCCGCAGGGCAACGCCCTCAGAAAAAGACTCCACAGGAGCCTACCAAGCCTTATGTGTAAGGGAGGCAGTATCAGACCACAGGAGGTAGCCCATAAACCACAGTGAGACTGGGGCAGTACATCACCCGGCTCGCCCCTCCCATGCGAGTAAGTTCCTTGTCCATTGTTTTGCCCCTTGTCACTTCCCGCTTTCCCTCACTGTGGCACTCCTTTGCACCCCTGCTACCATCAACCTGTGCGATTTCTCTTTCTTTTCACTCCGTTATCAGTTCTATGCATAATTCTACCACACAGCTCACCATTTCTTGGCCCCGGTCTCTAGTTACTTTACCTCTGCCCACTCGGGCACGCCTCACCCGATTCTCGCGCCGTTGTGATACCCGCTCTCGCTCTCACTACTCGTCCGATCACTGCTCCTTGGCCCATGGCCACACATTAGACCCGTACCCACGGCCACTATACGTCGCCGTGTTCACCACCATCTGCACGACTGTCCCCCTTTTCTCCCTCGTTTTGGTCCAGCTTTTGAGAATTGTTTTTCTTTACCCTAGCACTGTCCAAAATATGTGTAACCAGTCCTGATGATGGCCTTGAGTGTTACGGGCCGAAACGCCGTCGACTTCAACAGCGTTACTGTTGGCGCATTTACAAACATGGGCATTTGCTTTACTGTCCTTTGAATTCCCATACATTTACTGTGTAAATGCCCTAACTTTGGCATATTCAAAATACCATTGTTCTCCTTGTTGCGCCGTTTCACCGCTGTATATACCACTTTATGTGTCACTTGCGCCGTCACAAACTCCACGAGCACTTGTGCACAGTATTTTTTCGGTTACACTTTCACTACTCATCCCATTTCCTTCCCCTTTTCCTCCCCTTCCCGTCAACCCCCCCTCCTCCCCCCCCCTCCCCTCTCCTTTTTCCCCCCCCCTCCCCTCCCCTCTCCTTCCCCCCCCCCCCCCCCTACATATGTCTACCCATGATGTATTATCTAAAAAACTGCCTGACAATTGCCCATGGCTTTATTGATACAATTGTATTGTAATTTTTGTGAATTCTGTATAAGTTGCTATTCGTCCAGATTTGGTTCGCTTTGGGTCTATTTATTGTTTTCATTTCTAATGTTATCCTTTTACTCCTCTTTTTCCCACTCGAGCGATACACGCGTCCTTGCGGGTTATTACACCACCGGTTGCCATGACTCCTTCTCCGTTCTTCTGGTGACCTTTCCGCTTCACTCCCCTTTCAGCACCCCCCAGCCTATCATCCCCCAGCACCCATCCGCGCGCGTCCTGCCACCGGCTCCTTCCCGTTGATTGGTTGACGCTCCTCGTGACCTGGAAGCACTGACCTCATAAACTCTCGCCAGTGCACTTCCGTCTTCACTCTTTGCCTGATTCATACCGGCACGCCCCTCTTCACGGACCCCCTCTCGGTGATTCACTCGCCTCGACAAAATGTAAGTAAATTCTGCTCGCGCTTTTTCTCCCCGGAACCGTCCATCTGCCCCGTTTCTAACCTCCCCTTTCCTTTCCAGCTTCTTCATAGATTGCTCTCCGCCTTCCCCCCCCGAAGTAAGTGTCTCCCTTACTCCCTTCTCTCCCACTGTTCCCCCCTGCCTATTCCTCACCCCTTGTCCTTTGTCCCCTTCCAGCCTGAACTACCACGGACCCTTCTAACGTCACGTGGTCCAGCGTTGCCGTTTCGTTCGGCTCGCCCTTTCCGAAGGAGTAAGTGTTTTGTCACTCCTATCTTTTCTGCTGTCTCCCTCCCCACGTCCTACCTGCTCTTTTCCTCACCACCAACTTTCTTACCCCGTCCAGTTTGGACTTCCCCGGACCCGCCTGACTCCACACGGGGTCCTGCTTTGCCGATTCACCCGGCTCGCCCCTCCCATGCGAGTAAGTTCCTTGTCCATTGTTTTGCCCCTTGTCACTTCCCGCTTTCCCTCACTGTGGCACTCCTTTGCACCCCTGCTACCATCAACCTGTGCGATTTCTCTTTCTTTTCACTCCGTTATCAGTTCTATGCATAATTCTACCACACAGCTCACCATTTCTTGGCCCCGGTCTCTAGTTACTTTACCTCTGCCCACTCGGGCACGCCTCACCCGATTCTCGCGCCGTTGTGATACCCGCTCTCGCTCTCACTACTCGTCCGATCACTGCTCCTTGGCCCATGGCCACACATTAGACCCGTACCCACGGCCACTATACGTCGCCGTGTTCACCACCAACTGCACGACTGTCCCCCTTTTCTCCCTCGTTTTGGTCCAGCTTTTGAGAATTGTTTTTCTTTACCCTAGCACTGTCCAAAATATGTGTAACCAGTCCTGATGATGGCCTTGAGTGTTACGGGCCGAAACGCCGTCGACTTCAACAGCGTTACTGTTGGCGCATTTACAAACATGGGCATTTGCTTTACTGTCCTTTGAATTCCCATACATTTACTGTGTAAATGCCCTAACTTTGGCATATTCAAAATACCATTGTTCTCCTTGTTGCGCCGTTTCACCGCTGTATATACCACTTTATGTGTCACTTGCGCCGTCACAAACTCCACGAGCACTTGTGCACAGTATTTTTTCGGTTACACTTTCACTAAGTGTCACGCAGTGCTTTTTAAACCTATATGATATGTACATATGACGCAATATGTTCATCATGTGTTGAAAATACAACTCTTTCCTACTAACTTGGTCTCCTGTTGTCCTCTGTGTATGGATTCATTCCTTTGATACTGTTACATACAGCTCACCTTTGAATTACTTGTCCTTCCATTGAATTCCACGTTGAGACATTGTTGTCTGTTATTATGTGTAAGGGAGGCATCTACACAGTAGCCAACAAATACCCCACATAGGGTAAGCCTCAACCCCAGCCAGGGGCACCTCTTGAGCCGGGGCTCATAGACAGAGGATCAACAGAACAGAAGCAGTCGATCAGCTGCAATAAGGGGAAGCAAAAACAGCGACAAGCTGACCAGACCACCTGGGTATTACAGCATGAACCAAGGGCTCAGAACAACACTGCACCTGGAAGTAACAGACCATAAAAGAATGTAAAAAAACATGAAATTATGGCAGGCTAGACAGGAGGCGGTTGACTGCTGAGTCCGCATACTGTCAAAAAGGGATAAGCCATCAAACGGCAAATCCCATAAACCCTCCCGAATATTTTCAGGGAAACCACCATCGCGCAGCCAAGCATGGCGACGCAGAGATGCAGACCTGGCAATCGCCCGACCCCCAGAGTCGGTATAATCCATGGCCGATCTAATGGTAAACTGTGCCATGTCCCGGCCATGACGAAGGAGACGAGCCAGGTCAGTACGAGGACCCTCTGGAAGAGAGAGAATAAGACCTTCTACCGAGTCCCAAAGGGCAAAAGTAGCCCGTGCAAACATGCAAGTTGTGTTCAAAACACAGATGCCCGAACTAGTGGACGCAAGAATGTGACGATCACAGGTCTCCAACCAAAGAGACTCCCTGGTGGGAGGCAGCAACGGGAGAGGAGTGGAAGGCTGTGTGGCGAAAGCCACCTGGACGCCCCGTCCGTGAGCCCTAGGATGAAGGGACAAGCAGACCGGGTCATCCGGAGCTGGACGATGCCGATGTGCAAGGGCCCGATGCACAGGGTCATCGAGGAGCGCCGTGCCAATGTGCCAAGAAGGGTGTCAATGACCCCACCAAAAGGCAGCAAGGGCTCCACCTCACCCTGGTGGAGGATATGCAACAATGGGTCGGAAGACAAAGAGACCGAGGGAGGCTGCACGTGTAAAAGAGTGGCAGCCTCGCGAATAGCCCTTGCAAATGCAGCACTAGACTCTGTAGCCATTCTAGGGGGCGATAACAGATCATCTGTAGGGGACGTTGAAGGCTAACTCGTCCAATGGAAAAGAGAGACGCAGCAGGTTGATGAACAGGGGGTCACTGGCCAGGGGGCAGCGGAGCCAAAGGGCAAGGAAACACCCCTGGATGTTCTGGAGCTGCGTCCTCCTCAAACAGAGGAACAATAGGGGCCAACGCCTGCTCCGGCGTCATATCAATGTCGACAATAAGCAGAGGCGACTCGGCCCGGTCTGTTACCAGCATCGACTTACCCTCCACCGAGACATGTGGAGAGGAAGGATGTCGACAAGGAGTCGATACCCGCAGTGCGGCCATCGCCGATGGCGCAGGAAGCCTCAAAGGGCTATGCGGAGACACGGCAGGTGGACTCAGCGTCTGACTGGGATGCCGGTCCGGGCATGTCCCGACATCGCACCGACTCCGGAACCGGAGTTGAGGGACTCAGCCGGCTCCAGAGGTGAACCCACTGGCGAAGATCCGACCTGAGTCCCTACCTCCACTGTGGGGCCCGAAGGCGCGCCAAGGAGAGGAGGTGACCCAAAAATGGAGTGCAGAGCCTTGAAATAGGCTTCCATTTGGGTCCAAGTTGCCCCATCACCCGTAAAGGGTGGTTATAAGGGGGTCGACTTCTGGGGGTCGGCGTCTGGCAAAGGCCGTGAGCCCCGCTGTCAATGTGAAGTAAAGCAGACGACCTCCATGACTTGTGCTTCCGCTTACCTGCGTGAGGCGAATGACATCCGCAAGAACGACTCCGCAACCAGACTCGAACTGAAGCCCCAGACCAAGATGGAGAGCGGCACTGAGGTGCCGAAAGGGACATCCGGGAGGCCAATAGCTTCATCCGGCGCTCCCGCAGGGACTTTGGCCTCATCTGCTGGCAAGTGTCGCACTCCTCTGAGTCGTGGTGCGCTCCTAAGCACCACATGC
Organism: Triturus cristatus; assembly: GCF_964204655.1. Taxonomy (NCBI): domain Eukaryota; kingdom Metazoa; phylum Chordata; class Amphibia; order Caudata; family Salamandridae; genus Triturus; species Triturus cristatus. The sequence continues at coordinate 1,148,598,322 of NC_140589.1, forward strand.
AGATGCGTGCAGATCGGTCACTGACCTCTGCCACGCGCACGTCTCACACGCCTTAAAGCCCGAAGGCATCACACTGTTCCTGGACGCCTGAAGGCATCCAGTAGGCCTGGGCAACAGGCCAGGCCAAAGGAACCGCTTACTCCTGGATCCGTGTCGGGACGCGAAAAAGAAGGAATCTGACGTCAGCGTGCCGGGAGGGACTTATATGGCTTCACTACCGTCATGTCCGCAGACGGCGCCAGGGCAGAGTCATACGGCGCCGAACCCCGCGCACAGAGGTGCTGCTGTAAAACAATTCCGGATCCAGTCTGACGCCTGGGGGTATTAAGGAATCTGCGGCTAGAGGTCTATCAGATTGCAATTCCATATGATGTCAAAATAGCCTCCACTTTTGGAGTAGCGATTACAGGCATACAAAAGCAAGTGGCTGCTCTTGAGCACTGGTATAGCAGATTATCATGGGTGCAAGGCTAAAGAAGTACGCACCCAATCAGTATGGGCAATTTAGAACCCCGGTAGAGATGGTGGATGCAGCAGCAGAGGGTGAACACAATCAAGAAGATCAAACCCGCAAATGGCTCCATGAGTTATGGAAGACTGGATGGATAACCAAAACCCCCAAATACTAAAACTGGGGCAAGAGAAAAAACAGTCCGGGTAAGGTCGTCATCCTTAGCATAGCCAAGCTCCACCTCTTAGCATCCCACTTGTAATCTAAAAGAAGCATCAAGTGACTAACAGTATACAGAAATGTGGCTTATCAGTACTTCCCTTTCACACAACTAAAACTAGCCATTTAAAAAACAAAAAAACAATGTTGCAATTTCAGTTTAGTAATGCCAACTGTTGCAGTCTTACCTTAATTAACATAAACTTCTGCATTGGTTCAACCCATTCTAACAAAACAATACTTGACTGTAGTGCTCCACAGAGATATTTATGACCAGTGTATGGATTCCTCACTGCCAATAAAAGAACACGCGGATTAATAGGCACATTCATTTACATGTATTTATACCTTCTAAATTATAAACGTGTGTGCAACATATGACACTAAAAATACACAAAGTTGGTAGAATTAAACCTTCCAACAATCCAAACAATGCTATTTTAGACAGTCACCTAAAAATGTAATTCCCACAAAAAGATTTTAAAACAATTAAAACATTTAATTTGCCCTTTCTTTCAAAATTGCTTTGAAGTCAATTTCTCTTTTTACACCAAAGGAGAATAAGAAGTCATTTGCCAAATACTTCCAATATAGTTCAATGAAGCTGACATAATGAAATTCCAAAGACAGTTTGCAAATCCAAATCTCATCAGATGGAATCTGAATCTTGAGCACGGATACAAAAACATTTGCTTTTGCTCCTCATCACAATTATTTCTGGAGACCAGTGGCCATCTATTTGAGTCACATACCCCAGCAATAACTAAGAAGGAGGGCCAGGACAAAGTCAACAGATGGAGGGTCTCATCTGCTTGGCTATAGAGTGGCCATTCAGAATTGAAGAACAAAAAAAAAAAAAAATCAGGCATGGTCTAAAACACTTAGGACCAGCTCCACACTTATACCTATGCCTATGCTTCAACACACATTTTATTCCAGATTTAATTTAATGGCATGGACTAGCGAACAAATTACTTACCTTCGGAAACTCTTTTTCTGGTGGATACAGTATCTGCCTGTGTATTCCTCAGCTTCTGAATTACTCCCATGTGCAGCATTCCACGGAAACTTTTCTCCATAGCTCTCCCACGTCGATGAAAGCGTCACAAAGAAACAGCTCCGCACGCGACCCCGTGTGACGTCATCGAAGCCATAAGAAGACCTAGTCCTCGTGCTGACTTTAGTTCCACCCATTTCTCCATGCCCTTGAGGCAAATGGGAGAACTGACAACATTTCACAGTATACACAATCAATTAAAACTGGAAATTCTAAAACAGACATTTCCTAGTAACCAGTATCACAAAAATTAAAATACCTAAATCACACAATAATCATTTTTCTGTATAAACAAGCAAAGAGGGAGGTGGGTGGGTCAGCAAGGAATCCACAGGAAGATACTGTATCCACCAGAAAAAAAGTGTTACAAAAGGTAAGTAACTAGTTCTTCTGATGGATACATCAGCCTGTGGACTCCTCACCTTTTGAATTGAATCCCCAAGCAGTCCTGCACCTGGTGGAGGGTGCCTGCCTACCAAAACCAAGAATTCTTGTAGCACAGAAGATGCAAAGTGTTCCTCCCGCCTAACCTTCGAGTCTGAGCAATAATGCTTTGTGAAGTGTGGAGGGAGACCCAAGTTGCCGTCTTGGAGATGTCTAAAACAGAGACAACTCTAGCTGAAGAAGAAGTATTAGCTCTGGTGCAATGACCTTCAGGAGGATCCTTCTTGGCTAAGGGGTAGCATGTCTTGATGCAGAGGATGATCCACCTGGACAGCGTTCTTTTGTGGACAGCCTTGCCCTTCATCTTGCCCACATATCCAATGAAGAGTTGGTCGTCCAACCTTGTTAGAATAGAAATGTTCATGTTTGCGCATTGCCTTATGTAAGTTAGCATTTGCTGCGCCATTTTCTTTAAAGGCACCATTTTAGGCTGTTTGAAACCAATCTAGTTCAATTCCGAGAAATTATCCACTATAAGTTTTGTTTCTGCCACGTTAGACTTGTTCCCGTAATGAGTACACTGTTCTTATTGGCACATACCTTTCTCACTAGATAGAAGTCCTCTCACACCTGTCTAGTGGCGGGCCCGAATGGAATGACCTTGGAATTGAGATACTTGGTAAATGATAGAAGTGCTGAAACCGTTTTTTGTATTTTACTGTTTAGCTGCACCTGCCTGGAAAATTCCACTGTAGGCGCGTTCTAGCCCGGCTACGGAATGTACATAATGTAACTTTATGCTTGTCGATTTTAGTCCTCTCTGCAACACTCGTAGTGACTGAGCAGACCCTGTTGTGCTAGGGAAAGAGAGAAACTCAGGATATCAGAAATGGGCTCGCAAGGGATCAAGTGATCTCTATCCACACCATTTTAAAAACTTGGCCCACGTACCAGAATAGACAGATTGGTGGGGTGTCTTCTGGCCGACAAAATACAATCCACCACATCCTGTGGGAGAGAGAAAGAACTTAGGTTGCCCGTTCAATCTCCAGGCATGAAGGAGCAGACTCTGGAGGTGGGGGTGTAGACCCCGCCCCTGCAAGAGGAGGTCTGCCCTGAGAGGGAGACAGAGAGGCGACGAGAGGAGGTAAATAAGGTCTGTGTACAACACCTTTCACAGCCAATCCGGAGCGATCAATATGACATGGGCCCGGTCCGGGCGAATCTTCCCCAGAACTCGGGGAATTAAGCATATAGGGGAAACGCATAAAGAAGCTGTGGGCCCCAATTTAACAGAAAAGCATCCCAAAACGCTCCCCGCATCAGATACTGTAGCCTGCAGAATGACGGGCAGTGCACGTTCTTGTGAGTGGCAACCGGTCCAACTGAGGGAACCCCGACATCCTGAAAATGTGAAGGACAACATCCGGATGGAGAAGCCACTTGTGATCAGCCAAATATTGCAGACTGAGACTGTTCATAAGCACATTCAGTTCTCCGGCCAGATAATTTCAATTACGCAAATCTGATGGTCCTGAGCGCAGGACCAGAGTCGTAGAGCCTCTCTGCAGAGAAGATACAACCCTACTGATCCCTGTTTGTGGATGTACCACATCATGGTAGTGTTGTCTGTTGAGACCTGAACCGAATGACCGCAAAGGGAAGGAAGGAAGGCCTTGAGAACCACACGTATTGCCCGCAATTCCAAAAGATTGATGTGAAACAAACTTTCCTATGAAGACCAAAGACCTTTCACCTCCAGATCCCCCAGAGGCGCTTCCCACCCTTAAGTGGCGGCATCTGTGATCACTGTGGCCACCGGATAAGGAGGGTGAAAATGCTTCCCTTGAGACAGGTTGACTGGCACACGCCACCAGTGCAGATCCGCTGCAGTGTCTCTGGAGATCTTCACCAATTCCTCGAGATCTCTGTTTTGTTGAAACTACTGCCTGCAGAGGCACCACTGAAGGGCCCTCATATGCCAGCATGCATGGTTGACCAACAGTATGCAGGTAGCAAACAGACCGAGCAGACGCAAGACCTTTAGGACTGGAAAAGACGCTCCATTCTGAAAAGTTGGAATCATAGCCTGGATGTCTTGAATCCTCTGTGGAGGCAGGAAGGTACGACTCACTGTAGTGTCCAGCATTGTCCCTATGAAAAGGTTGCGCTGAGAGGGCACCAGGTGAGACTTGGGTGCATTAATCGAAAACCCCAAGTTGAACAGCAGCTGTGTTTTCCCCTGCAAGTGACATAACTATCTTCTGTAACTTTGCTTTGAGCAGCCAATCGTCCAGATAGGGAAACACAGGAATCCCCAACCTTCTAAGATGTGCTGCTACCACCGCCATCACCTTTTTGAAGATAAAAGGTGTGGAAGTTAGACAGAGCAGAAGGAATGCAAACTGATAATGTTGAGACTCCGCCTTAAAATGGAGATACTTCCGATGCGACTTCAGAATGGGAATGTGAAAATACACATCCTGTTAAATCGATCAAAATAATCACTTCATCCTTCTACAGCGAGAGAAAAACCTGTGCCAGAGTCAACATTTTGAATTTTCTCTTGTTTGAGGTGAAAAAGAAAACCCTGAGGGCGAGGATCGGCCTTAAATGACTGTCCTTTTTTGGGAATCAGGAAGTACGAGAGTAGCATCACTGACCTCATTCCTGTTCTGGAACTACCTCGATTGCACCCTTTTGCAGCAAAGACCGCACCTCCTGCTGGAGAAGCAGAAGATGCTCTTCTGAGCAAAGATCCAGACAGGAAGGGAAAGGAGGGGTAAACTCCCGAAAGGCTAGGGCATAACCATTTTCTACGATGTTTAAAACGCAGAGGTAGAAAATGGGACACCTGTCCTCCCACAGGCTAAGCATGCTTTAAGATGGTGGAGCTAGAGCTGCTTCCCTGCAACAACAGCTGGCGAGACAGAGGAGGAGGAGAAGACTTGTTGCCGAGCAGAAACCTGCAGACAACTGCTGCCCTTTCCCCTGTAGGACCTGCACAAGGGATTTGCTAGCTGCTGCGGTTGCTGCCTGCCACGAAAGGGCAAGTTTCTTGAAAAGCCACAAAACTTGCCAAACTGTCCACAGCACCTGGATTTGGTCTGAAGTCCCAAAGACCTTGCTGAAGCTTTGCTGTCCTTAAAGCGATGCAGCGCCAAATTCGCTTAAGCCCGAACAGACAGGACCTATCGAAGGCGAAGTCCAGTAGTATCGCCTGGACATTGGGTGAGAATCCTGAACCATGCAACCAGGCATGCCTCCTTGTCGACCCCATTGCTCTGGCTACAGAGTCGGCTGTGTCCAGTCCAGATTGGATCACTTGGCGGGCAGCAGCTTGGACATCTGATAATACCTCCGAAAAATGCCTTCGGACCTCTGCGGGCAACTTTCGTACAACCTTCTCGACTGTGTCCATGAGGGCATAAATTTAACAACCCAAGAGACATGTGGCATTAGTGGATTTTAGAGTCATGCTTCCAGGCAAGAAAACTTTCTTCACCGACTGCTCCATGCACTTTGACTCCCTATCAGCAGGCGTTGATGGAAAGGAACCTGCCCGCAGCTTTTTAGAGCACGAAACCTGGACTACCAAGCTTTTTGGCAAAGGATGGGAGGACAGAAAAGCTAGATCCCCAGGAGCCACCTTGCATCTCCTAGCCACATTTCTGGAAGGAAACTGTTGGAGTGGACATTGGTTTCTGCCAAATATCCAAGATGGGCTCTGTTAATGCCTCATTGAAGGGCAGCAAAGGTTCTGACACAGAGGACGATGTACGAAGCACCTCTGTAAGAATGTTTGACTTTAGTTCCGCTGTAGATAGAGACAATTCTAAAAGGTCCACAGCCTTTCTAATAACAGTGTGGTATGTGGTCACCTCAGGCAGTGGCTGACCCTTCGGCGACATCAGCCCCAAACAGGAGAGGGGTCCAGGCCACTAGACTCCTGCAAACTCTCACGGTCAGAGTCCACTATCTCCCCTTCTTCAGCCCCTCCATGTACATCCTGGTACTTCTCTTCATCCAACAACCTTTGAGCCTCTCTCGAAGATCTCACCCTCAGAATCTGCGTTGGTGGAGCCAGACGTGGCACCGGTGATTTCGGAACCAGTGTTGAAGGAAGGTCCAAGGCAACAGGAGTCAAAGCCGGATGAGTCAGTGCCAGTTTGGATCCAGACGCGCCGGGAAAGAATCATGCAATGGCACTCAACCTTCCAAAGATTGCAACGGCGTCGAATATCTCGGCGTCGGAAGAGGCCAACTCCCTGGAGCCAGGGAGTTGGCATAAAGTGCGTTAACAGCACCTGGGGAAAATGAGGAGGAAAACCTCCCAGGGAATAGGCCAATGGCCCCATGGGGCCAACAGGCGAACCAGTAGGATTCGCAGCCCTTGCAAATAGGCCGAACATCGCATTTTAAAAATGCAGTGGATCCGATCTCGGAGTCAGGAAAGTGGAATATGCTGGATCCAGAACAACAGGCTCTAGAGCGGTCCGTGGAGGTAACAAGTTCGGCTCCAGGTACGGTGTCAGAGATTTAGGGGGCAGGGTGGAGTATCCGACCTCGGCATCCCTCGGAGCCGGTGGAGTCAGCCCTCGGAGACGGAGGCTGAGCCAGAGTGGCTTCCGGTGAAGGAGTCGGAGAGATTTCATCCACGCGATGATGTCTAGGGGTCAGGGACACAGACTTTGGAGTCGCATCCTTCAGACGACGACGGCGAGAAGCATGGAGCTGCTTCTTTTTGTGTTTCTTGGATGACCTCGAAGTATGAGGCGTCGGCGACTTCCATCAGGTCCGAGACCTCCTGCGACCCCTCTTCTGTTTCTTGGCCTTGGCCATGAATAACTTGGCCTCCCTCTTGTTCAGAGCCTTTGGATTCATCTGCTTGCATTGAGTGCATGTCCCGATGTCATGGGACGAGGAGAGGTACAGCAAACAGTCTTTTTAATATTGGTCAGTGAAGCACATCTGGCCCGACATTCTCTGCAAGTCATAAAACCTGATTTCTTTGGCGTAGTCATCTTCGACGGCTACAAAGTCGCGACAACAGTGTAGGAAAGTGGGTTTCTGTTGCAGTGTACCTGTAGAACAAGTTACTTACCTTCGGTAACGATGTATCTGTAAGAAACATTAGTTAGTTAGATTCCTCACCTTAGAATATCCCCAGGCGTCAGACTGGATCCCGAAGATTTTTCGTCAGCAATACCCCTTGCGCGTCGCTAGGCGTCGTCTGCGGCTCCGCGTCCGTCGTCGGCGTCGTGCGCCGGGATGACGTCGTCGGAGTACTTAAACGCCGCCCTCGCGCGCTGACGTCAGTTCTTGTACATAGCCTTCCGCGCCAGGAACGCAGAGCCATGCAAAGACCGACACTGGTGCCAAAAATAAAATCTAGGGCCCTGAAAGGGATAGCCTTAACCCTAGATGTCAGTTCGCAGAACGGGGAGGATGGGAGGGTCGGTGAGGAATCTAACGAACTAATGTTTCTTACAGATACATCGTTACCGAAGGTAAGTAACTTGTTCATCTGAAAGAAACACGTTAGTTAGATTCCTCACCTTAGAATAGATACCCAAGCAATACCATCCCCGGTGGTGGGTCTGCGAACCAAGATCACACCAGAAAGTCCTGGAGGACAGAACGGCCAAAGAAGCCATCCCTCCGGACTTGGCTGTCAAGGCAATAATGCCTGGCAAACGTGTGTAGCGAAGCCCACGTCGCCGCCTGACAGATGTCCTGCAAAGGGACTCCCCGTCCCAAGGCAGTAGTAGCCGCCGTGGCCCGAGTAGAATGGGCGCGCAGCCCAACAGGAGGGTCCTTTTTAGCCAAGGAATAGCAGATTTTTATACACAAAACGACCCACCGAGAGATGGTTCGTTTGTGCACAGCTTTCCCCTTCTTAGCGCCCACGTACCCAACAAAAAGCTGGTCGTCCACCCGGAACTGTTTTGTGCGGTCCAGATAAAAGGAGAGCGCACGTTTTGGGTCCAGACGGTGGAGCCTCTCTTCCTCTTTGGAAGGATGCGGAGGCGGAAAGAAGGTGGGCAAGGTGACAGACTGCCCAAGGTGAAATGGAGTCACCACTTTAGGAAGAAAGGAGGGACGAGGCCGAAGGACAACCTTGTCCGGATGAACAGACAGAAAAGGAGGCTTTGAAGATAAAGCCTGGAGCTCACTCACCCGTCTAGCCGAGGTGATGGCTACCAGAAAAGCAGTCTTTAGAGTTAGAAGACGAAGAGGGCAATTGTGAAGAGGCTCGAAGGGAGCGCACATCAGGAATGTCAAAACCAGATTCAAGTCCCACTGAGGCATCACAAAAGGGACAGGAGGGAACGTGTGTGTAATGCCTTTGAGAAAGCGTGTAACCACAGGGGACTTGAAAAGAGAAGGCTGATCAGGAAGCCGCAAGAAGGCGGAGATGGCAGCAAGATATCCTTTCAGGGTGCCCAGGGCAGAGCCCTGCCGGGCCAGAGAAAGAAGGAAGAGGAGAACCTCAGAAAGAGGGGCGGAAAGGGGATCCACAGCCTTTGCTGTGCACCATGCCACAAATTTGTTCCACCGGCAGGCGTATACCGACTTTGTGGAGGGACGCCTGGCTGCCAGAATGATATCACAGACTTCAGGAGGCAAGTCAAATGGCATCAACTGCCGCCGCTCAATCTCCACGCATGGAGGTGGAGGCTGGACAGGTTCGGGTGGAGGACCGTCCCCTGCTGCTGCGACAGAAGATCCTCCCGAAGGGGCAGACGTATCGGGGGATCGGTCAACAGACTGAGTAGCTCGGGATACCAGTATCTTCGTGCCCAATCCGGAGCCACCAAGATGACTTGGGCCCGGTCGTGCCTGATCTTCTTCAGCACTCTGGGCAGAAGTGGTATAGGCGGAAAGGCGTACAACAGACCGCAACTCCACTCGTGACGAAAAGCGTCGCCGAGCGAGTGCCGCCTTGGAAATTCCAACGCGCAGAACTGCTGACATTGCGCGTTCTCTTCGGTGGCGAATAGATCTAACCAAGGCTCTCCCCACTGCTGAAAGAGGCCTTGCGCCACCTCGGAGTTCAGACGCCATTCGTGATCCATCATGCACCGGCGGCTGAGTTCGTCTGCTCTGGCGTTCAGAGAGCCCGCCAGATGTTGAACCACCAGGGTGACGCCCTGGTGTTCCAGCCATGTCCAGAGGCGCAGAGCCTCCTGACAAAGGGTCCACGACCCCACCCCGCCCTGTTTGTTGCAATACCACATGGCGGTGGTGTTGTCCGTGAACACCTGCACGACACTTCCCCTGACAGAGGGAAGGAAGGCTTTCAGTGCAAGCCGGATCGCTCTCAACTCCAACAGGTTGATGTGGAGACGAGACTCCGCCGGAGACCAGAGGCCTCTGATCTCCGCCTCTCCCATATGGCCACCCCATCCCAGGAGGGACGCATCCGTCACTACGACATGCTCTGGTTGGGGAAGGGAGAGGCTCTTGCCCTTGACCCACTCGCGGTCCGTGAGCCACCACTGCAACTGTTGTGCAGTGCCCTCCGAGATCAAGACATGGTCGGACAGGTTGCCGTGATGCTGGGCCCACTGAAACTTCAGGTCCCACTGCAGAGCCCGCATGCGCCGCCTGGCGTGATGCACTAGTAGGATGCAGGAGGCCATCAGCCCCAGAAGCCGCAACACTAGCCTGACCGAAACCCGGGATAGAGGCCGAAAGATGGGAATCAGGGCCCGTATATCCCGGACCCGCTGTTCCGGTGGATGGACCCGGAACCGCGCCGAATCGAGAACCGCTCCGATGAAGAGGAGCTTCTGAGAGGGACTCAGGTGTGACTTTGGCACGTTGATGGAAAACCCCAGCAAATGCAGGAGATCCGCCGTAGTCTGGAGGTGGGAGACGACTGCCTGGGGCGAGCCCGCCTTCAACAACCAGTCGTCGAGATAGGGGAAGACTGGAACCCCTGATCTGCGCAGATGAGCTGCGACCACCGCCATCACTTTCGTGAACACCCGAGGGGCACTGGTGAGGCCGAAGGGGAGCACGGTAAACTGAAAGTGCTCTTGGCCCACCGTGAACCGCAGGTAACGCCGGTGGGCCGGCAGGACGGGGATGTGGAAATAAGCGTCCTGCAAGTCCAACGCTACCATCCAGTCTCCAGGGTCTAGGGCAGCTAAAACCTGAGCCAACGTTAGCATCTTGAACCTTTCCTTTCGGAGGAAGGCATTGACGTTCCGGAGGTCCAAGATAGGGCGTAGGCCCCCCTTGCCCTTCTTGGGAACCAGAAAGTAGTGGGAATAACAACCACGACCTACTTCTGGACTCGGAACGCGCTCGACGGCCCCCTTGGCCAAGAGAGCCGAAACTTCCTCGCGGAGAAGATCCAAATGATCCCCCGAGATACGGTGGTGCTGCGGTGGCATGGCTGGAGGGGTCGTCTCGAAGGGGAGGGAGTAGCCCCTTCGGACGATTTGCAGCACCCACCTGTCCGATGTTATGGACCGCCAGTGGAGCAGGTGATGGCGAACTCTGCCGCCCACTGGCGTGGTATGGGCCTGAAAGCTCGGACTAGGAAGGCTTTGAGGCGGATGCTGCCGGGGTGGATGTGGGCTGACCACGTCGGCCTCCATTTCCGCCACGGCGGAAGCCACGTCCGCGACCGCGCGCAGGTTGGTTCTGCGGCTTGTGGCTTTGCGGACGTGAGGAGGCGCCCCTTCCTTGGCCACGAAAGGGGCAAAAAGCGGAGGTGTGCGCCCGCGGAGCCGCGAGGCCCAAGGACTTGGCCGTAGCCCGGGAGTCCTTAAAGCGGTTCAGCGCACTGTCCGCCTTCTCACCAAACAGGCGAGTGCCATCAAAGGGCATGTCCATGAGGGTTGTCTGGACATCCCCGGAAAATGACGTGGACCGCATCCAGGCGTGGCGGCGGAGCGCCACCGTGGTTGAAATCGCCCGACCCAGCGAGTCCGTGGTGTCAAGCCCACATCGTATGGCGTGCCGTGCTGCATCCCTCCCATCGGCCAAAGCCTGGGTAAGACGCGTCCGGACCTCCTCCGGACACAGGGGCAGCACGTCCTCCACCGTATCCCACAGGGAATGGGAATAACGGTCCAAGAGACAGGCGGTATTTAAGGACCGCAGGCCCAAACTAAGGGACGAAAACAGTTTCTTGCCGAACTGCTCGAGTCTCTTGGAATCCCGATCCGGCGGAGCGGTCGGGAAGGAGGATTGGGAAGTAGAGGCCTGGATAACCAGACTCTCGGGGGTGGGGTGTTGGGACAGGAAACTGGGGTCGCCCGGAGCAGGGCGGTGGCGCCTGGCAACGTTCCTATCCACAGGAGGAACTGTGGAGGGCTTGGACCAGGTGCCCTGCAGAACGTCAGTGAGGGCCTCGTTGAACGGCAGCAGAGGCTCAGTGGAGCTTGCTGAGGTTTGAAGCACCTCAGTGAGGATGTTAGTCCTCACAGCCACGGCAGGCAACTCGAGCCCAAGGGCCTCGGCCGCATTGCGCAGCACCACAGAAAATGCTGCACTCTCCTCCGAAGCCACGGTCGGAGGAGAAGTGAATCCAGTGTCTGGCGAGGTGTCCAGCCCACTGGCCTCCCCCAGTTCATCTGCCCAGTCCTGAGAAAGCTGTGACTGAACAGCCAGAGGGTCCTCGAACCCCTCCCAGTCGCCCCCTTCTTCCGATTCCTGATAAACAGGAGGAATGATCGGAACCGGACTGTAGAGATGGTAGGACTCAAGCGGCGTCGGATGCGGCGTCGGCGGACGCCGTGCCGGCGTCGGGTCCGGATGAGGGCTAAACCGGGGTGTCGGCGTCACAGGCGTCGGCGGCGCCGGTGACGGCGTCGGTGGTTCAGGCGTCGGCGCCGGTGGAGGAGTGACTAGGTCAACCGGCGTCGACTGGGGCCCAGGCAAGGGCCCCGCGGGGACCTGCGGCGTCGAGACCGGAGTCGTCGACGGCGCCGGGGCCGGAGCCGCCGGCACGCGAGGTCGCCCAGTCGAGTCCGCGGGGCCCGAAGGCGCGCCAGCGGGCGTCGACGGCGGGGCCAGGCTCCTCATGGCCGAGAGGAAGGCACTGATCTCCGCCGGCGCCGCGTCAGCCCCAGGGACCGGAAGGTATGGGGGCGGACGCGGCACCTGCGGCTCCGCCGGAGCCGCGGGGGTGGAACCACCCTGACCCTCGGCCGAGTCGCGCGACCGGCGAGGGGAGTCCGAAGAGCGATGTCGCCTCTTGGACTTCTTTGAGCGTTTGGACTTACCCGACGACTTGGAGCCGGACGAGCGATGGCGTCGGCTAGGGCTCCGCGAGCGATCCTTGGACCACCTCCTGGACCGGGATCGCGCACGACGCGGAGCCGAGTGGCGAAGCTCGAGAAGCTTGCGGGACCGCTCCCGCCTAGCCTTCGAAGTCAGGGCCTGACAGTCGTTGCACGACTCCGCGTCGTGGTCGGGGCCTAAGCAGTAGAGGCACCGGCGGTGGTGATCGGTCACCGACATCAGTCGATGACAATCCTCACAAGCCTTGAACCCAGGCATCCTACCGGCACCAGATGTCGACAGACAAGGATCAAAAATGATCAAAAAAGATTTAGTCAAAAAAGACTAAAAGGGGTAGCTCTCCCGGATCTGCGCTTACTGGCGCGGAAAAAAGAAGAACTGACGTCAGCGCGCGAGGGCGGCGTCTAAGTACTCCGACGACGTCATCCCGGCGCACGACGCCGACGACGGACGCGGAGCCGCAGACGACGCCTAGCGACGCGCAAGGGGTATTGCTGACGAAAAATCTTCCGGATCCAGTCTGACGCCTGGGGATATTCTAAGGTGAGGAATCTAACTAACGTGTTTCTTTCAGATATTCTTCATTGCAAAGTCGATACAAAGTTTATGTACAGGATTTAACAGTATTGCATTATCATTAATTCAAACTGTAACCATTTCAAAGTACATTTACAATCACATTTCAAACTGTATATTTACTGCTAAGTATTTATCAACTTACGTGTGCGAGGCTTGCTTGGTTCTAGAAAATAAAATAACTTAAAGAATATTTTTATACAAAACCAATTGGTTTGAAGTTCAGTCTTTGAGTCTGTGAAATCATTTGCTGATTGAATGGGTACAACATATGCTTAACACTGTCCTCTGATACTGCCTTACTGCTCGACCAAACTACCGCAAATACAGAGTAAGGTTCTATCTAACTTTGCCTCTGCCTGCCTTTGGGGTTCCACTGGGCTCTGTGCACACTATACCTCACTTTGGTATATTATATACAGAGCCAGCTTCCTACAAATAGTAACAAAGAAACACCCAGAAATGGAGAGCCTATGAAAAAAATACCGTTACGTATCTACGGCGTGGAAAAAAGGGGACGGACGTCAGCACGCCGACTAGGTCTTCTTATGGCTCCAATGACATCATGCGGAGCTGTTACATTGTGACGTCCTCGTCGACATGGGAGAGTCAAGGAGAAAAGTTTCCGTGGAATGCTGCCCATTGGGATAATTCAAAAGGTGAGGAATCCACAGGCAGATTTATCTATATCAATATCTATATGAATATATGTATATATATATATATATAAACACCAGAACTTCTCTCCCAGGTAGGAAAAAAGCGACAACTCTGCTCCGGGGATTGGAAGGCAAAATCAGCTGTTTATTATTTTTGCACAGGAAAGCAAGAGCCATGAAACGCTGGGGCAGACGCGTTTCGCATAATAGCTTCTTCAGTGCCGGTTTCGATGGCTGCTTCTTCTTACCGGGGGGCCAAACGAGCAGGTCTAAATACCGTTGGTCACTCCCCATCAGGTGATCTCTCGCCCCTCCTCTCACCACGATGTTAGTGTGTCCTGTGCTGCACCCAACCAGGCAGATGCATGCTGGGGCTAGGAGTCCTCAGAGGTAGCCCATACAGTGACGGGGCAATCCTGACCATAAGTAGGGTCCCAACGAGTTGGCAAAGGGTCCCAGCTCCGCCACAGGTACCTAGAATGGTGAAGCCTTCCTGTGTCCCCTTTTCAGGCAACCCGTGTTGCCTCCTCTCTCCCAAGGTTGGGGGGCGTTGCGAATGCAGTTTATTGCAATACCAAAGTTCACAGGCTTTGACGCAAAGCACCAGACCGAGAGGGCAGTTGTCAAAGTCAGCGCCTGTTGCTGACGTTAAATACAAACACCAGAACTTCTCTCCCAGGTAGGAAAAAAGCGACAACTCTGCTCCGGGGATTGGAAGGCAAAATCAGCTGTTTATTATTTTTGCACAGGAAAGCAAGAGCCATGAAACGCTGGGGCAGACGCGTTTCGCATAATAGCTTCTTCAGGGCCGGTTTCGATGGCTGCTTCTTCTTACCGGGGGGCCAAACGAGCAGGTCTAAATACCGTTGGTCACTCCCCATCAGGTGATCTCTCGCCCCTCCTCTCACCACGATGTTAGTGTGTCCTGTGCTGCACCCAACCAGGCAGATGCATGCTGGGGCTAGGAGTCCTCAGAGGTAGCCCATACAGTGACGGGGCAATCCTGACCATAAGTAGGGTCCCAACGAGTTGGCAAAGGGTCCCAGCTCCGCCACAGGTACCTAGAATGGTGAAGCCTTCCTGTGTCCCCTTTTCAGGCAACCCGTGTTGCCTCCTCTCTCCCAAGGTTGGGGGGCGTTGCGAATGCAGTTTATTGCAATACCAAAGTTCACAGGCTTTGACGCAAAGCACCAGACCGAGAGGGCAGTTGTCAAAGTCAGCGCCTGTTGCTGACGTTAAATACAAACACCAGAACTTCTCTCCCAGGTAGGAAAAAAGCGACAACTCTGCTCCGGGGATTGGAAGGCAAAATCAGCTGTTTATTATTTTTGCACAGGAAAGCAAGAGCCATGAAACGCTGGGGCAGACGCGTTTCGCATAATAGCTTCTTCAGTGCCGGTTTCGATGGCTGCTTCTTCTTACCGGGGGGCCAAACGAGCAGGTCTAAATACCGTTGGTCACTCCCCATCAGGTGATCTCTCGCCCCTCCTCTCACCACGATGTTAGTGTGTCCTGTGCTGCACCCAACCAGGCAGATGCATGCTGGGGCTAGGAGTCCTCAGAGGTAGCCCATACAGTGACGGGGCAATCCTGACCATAAGTAGGGTCCCAACGAGTTGGCAAAGGGTCCCAGCTCCGCCACAGGTACCTAGAATGGTGAAGCCTTCCTGTGTCCCCTTTTCAGGCAACCCGTGTTGCCTCCTCTCTCCCAAGGTTGGGGGGCGTTGCGAATGCAGTTTATACATATATATATATATCAGAATATGACAAATAGTTTAATGGACTCATGTATACAACAACATCTTAGAATTATAAATGTACAACAGCAATTTTGCCAGCTACTATATTTCGACATAGATGCACTATGCTGGAATATATAGTCATCGAAACTAGACAGGTGGTTTTTTATTTATGTGATGACTTGAAGTTGTGAATTATTGTAAACACTATGTTCTAATTAAAATATATAGATTTCCACAACTAATGCATATAATAATGCATTGCAGGTTAAATGATAAAGGATATGTCCCAATCATGGGAAAAAAATGTATAGGAACACTTTGTTCTTATTATTCTTTATTCAGATTCCCATACCTATCTTTGTGTTACACGATGTACATTATGCAATGATGGACAAATGAAAAATTGCTTGTGAGAAAAAACATTTGTAGGTATTGTTAAATCACAGTCCTTTGTCTATACTTATTTGGAAACTTTATTGACAAATTTCTAAGCGGTTTTCTGATTGGGCACCTTATATATAGTCATTGATTGGTCCTGCGCGTCATGTGATCAAGACTGCCGTGGGGCAGTCGAAACGCATCAGGCTGAGCACTTGCGAGTTATTCTCTTGCACTATGCACTTTAATATGCAAACCAAATAAAGAAAATTTAACTTCCACGCTGTGGTCCGTACCGGCTTTTGGGTTCCATTTAGAACCGTCTCAGGATTCTTGATATATATATATATATATATATACACAGATATATATATATATATATATATATATACACAGATATATAGATATACAGATATATATATATATATTTTTTTCACTTAAAAAACCATAGGTTTCACACATGTTATAGTTAGGTGGATATTTCACTCGTAAAAAACCAATGAAATTCCCCCGTTATAGTTAGTTCAAATAACTATAACTCGCGCGCCCGCAATCCACTGCTCATGACGTCACATATTACATCACTCATGACATGGTCAGTGGCATCACTCATGACATCACTGATGACATCATCCTTGTGATAGAGTGGCGGTCACGCGAGTTATAGTTATCTGAACTAACTATAACGGGGAATTTCATTGTTTTTTTACGAGTGAAATATCCACCTAACTATAACATGTGTGAAACCTATGGTTTTTTAAGTGAATTTGCAAGGTTTTTAAATGCTAATTCCTAACTATAACGTGTGTGAAACCTATGGTTTTTTCAGTGAATTTGTACGTTTTTTTAAATGCTAATTTATTTATGTATTATTTTTTTTATATATATTTATTTTACAATAAACTACGTATTAAAATTTATTTTTTTGGTTTTTCACCATGCGCGCGATTTATTTTTAAAAATTTTTTTTTACAAATTTCTGCCTTCGGGGTCCTTTAGGGACCCCCTGACAAAGGCTAGGGGGTCAGGAACTCTCTACCCTGCCCCCTTTTCACGTTCGCCACCTTCCTTTTTCACTCTCGCACTGAAAACAAACAAAATGGCGGCCGACACTTCCTGATTTCGACCGATTCGAACGTTGACTAACATGTAACTGTAGGAGAGTAGGGTCTGCTTTCTATGTTCACCCCCACTTTTTGCTTTTGCTTTACTGGTTTTCGACTTAGATGTGGCTGTGGGCCTGCTAATCAGACCCACAGCCCTCCTGTTCTCTCTCTAAATTGATACTATGTACTTTAGGTGCATAACCCATTTGGATAGGGTCACCTTATTGGCCCCTGTACAGTGTACCTTTGGTACCCAGGGCATAGGTGTATCCTAGGCCTACCAGGGGCCGCAGCATGTATTATGCCACCCCTGGCCTGGCCTTCCATTATGACACAACTGGCTGATCACTCAGCTGAGGCAAGGTCGTGTAATCACCCCTTGCTTAGGTGTAGTATTCCTATACCTATCTTATATATAGAGACATGTGTACCTATCAGCCACTCCTATGGCAGGCCTTAACAATCCTGGAGGCAGAGTGCTTGGTAACATGTGAGATGGTGCTCTAGCATGAGCTGAGCCTGTCTGCAGCTTTCGGAACCATGTCCTTATAGCTGTTCTATGATAGCCTACCATATACTCTTAAAGTGCCTTATAATCTTAAACGGTTATGGTAACTATGGTTTGGCTGTATCAAAACATGTCGTGTAAGGTGTCGAACACTTTGGAATAATACCCCCATCCCATTTCTGGGGATGAGGATATTATCCCTCCCTTCTAGAGGGAGAAGACGTGTTGAAACCTACTTACCCGGTTAAAGTTAACCAGAGCCCCAGCATCACAAAATGGATGCTGCTGCCACGACACAAGTCTGACCTCCTGCTGCTGGGAGCGATCCCGGCACGGGAGGCTTGGACAATAGGTTTCCTGCCTTGGGAGGTGCGAGCACCACCCCAGACAGGCCTTAGTGTATTGGGGCAGGGAGGGATGAATGAAACGAGACACTGCCTGGGCCACACAAGGTGTCCCATGCATAGTCCAGTTCAAACCGGTGCTGGGGCATACCAGCCCCAGTCCTGGCGCGAACCTGGACAAAGGGAAGGGGGTGTAACCACCCCCCTCCCAGGTTCCACCCATAAGGCGTGACCTAGCAGGCAACCCAGCCCCCCAGATTAGTATAAGTGTGGTAGCTGGGCCCCAGGAGATTAGATTATCCTGAACCTGCAACTTGAATAGAAACTCTGGACCTTCGACATTCGACGAAAGAAGAAGACTGAAGAATCTCCCTTGTGGCCAAGGAGTGGCTACCCTGTGCAAACAGGCACCATCAAGAGACTTACCCTTTGCTTTGCTGAAGTTCTACGAGGGACCGACTGCAGAGCCCGACCAGAGCCTTGACTTCCAGACTTCTCCAACCCTAATCCACATCCACAGCCGAGCTGAGATCCGTGGAGGCAACGAGAGACGTGGGATCGGCTACCTGGGAAAAGTCGCGAGTATCTTCCAGCGCAGCTTCTGAGGTACCCTCGAAGTTGTGCACCGGGGATTGAGAAGCCCCAACCCCAAGCACCATCTGCACCGAAGATCAGCCCCCCACACTCCACGAGTCCTGCGTGGGGCCCTTCTGCATTTTACTGCTTGCCGCGTCTGTCCGGTTGCTTGCCCGATGGCTAGCGGCCTTTGCGACGACCCACCTTTAAATCTTCACTGCTGGTTTGGCTCCTCCAGACTGGCTCCGGCTCGTCTGCAAAAGAGAAGCACCCCAGACCTTCCTGGTCTGCACCAGAAGCAAGTCCTCCATTGTTCGTGGGTTCCGCTTGCCAAGGCTTGGTGAGTCCTAGTTCGACTTCGACGCCGCCGACAGCAAGAGCCTTCGTGGGACAGCTCGCCTCCTGGTCCTGGTAGTCCTCGACGTCTCCTGGTACCCGTGGCTGCTGCGACAAGCTTCACCTCTGCACCTGCAATCTTCACGACATCGCCTGGTTCCTTCCTGGTTCCACGTGGTCACTGGCTAGTGAACTTGACTCTGTCCCTTCTGCTTGCAGGTACCCTTCCTTCTTGATCCCGGCCTTGGGATCCACCGGACACTCTGCACTGACTGCCTGTCAGCAACTTTCCTTCAGGCATCCATAGAAGTCCACGACGAAACCCGACGCAAGTTCACACCTATGCACCCGCAGCCCGTGGGCTAGGTAACTTGGGTACTTCGGTGCTCAAAAGGTTAGTGACTATCCTAGGGTCTAGTTTCCGAGTCTCTACTTTCTAGCTAAACCAGAAGTGTCCTAAAACTGCTTATTTCAGAACTGTACTATTTCTATCGATTATACGCATTACGCGTGAGTGTTTCCACTCTGCACCTGAATCCCGTGGGCCTCCCACTTCCTAACTGTTGGTAGTGTAGTGTAGCCCCAGCGATGGCCTAGGCCTATTCTATTTCCGTGACAGTGGTCCTTATACCACTTCTTTAGTATATGGTTTGCGTGGCCCCTAGGGCCTAACTGTATTACTTACCTGTGTGACTTAATGTATGCTTGAATAAGACTGTGTGTACTTACCTCGAATCTCAAGGAGTGCTGAGGGTTTGACTAGAATAAATACACTTTATTTTATATATATATATCTGTTGTGGTGTCCTTTCATTTGGTATTCAAGGGATTATATATGGTATCACAGCTGGCTTCACATGCCATTCAGAGTTTAGCCTAAGACTGCTCTTGTCCATGCTACCACTAGGATAGCTGGTCTATAAGGTTGACTTTACAACCAATCACCATAAGGGTTGTTTGGACTGATATAGGGTGTACACTAGAACTAGTGACATCAAACATCAGGCCAACTTCTCACATTGGTGAGCAGCGGTTGGGATATGAGCTTGCTGTTGTAATACCATTGTAATCTTGAGATACTAAATTGAAAGATCACACAGATATTGTTTAGGTACATATAACATAGATTATAATACTTAAGTCCTACTGGACTTAGTTGTTGTAGGTTGAAGGGACTAACACACCCTGACTACAACTACTAGAGAGGTTTAGTAGAAACAACTAGTGTAGGTAGGTGCACACACCACACCCTCACTAGATCATGTCTCTGGGAGGAGATCAAGGAGATTCTCTCTCAGGAGGGGCAGGTCTGAGAAAGATCCCCTCTAGATATGATACCCTAACTTTTCAGGAGATGAGACAATTGTGTACCTCCAGAAAGTTAAAACAGGGTGCAACCCCTACCCTCCTTCAGCTAGTGCAGATCCTAGAGGAATATGATGCTCTTAGGGCCTCACAGGCTGGTATTCTAGGTACAGGGGAGGGTCTACCCGCTACAGATGAGTCAGATGGGACTTCAGATGAGGAGGTAGACAGCTAGGGCCAAGTAGGGAGACTTAGCCAGGATAACCTAAGCTTACATGGTAGTTTGCATTTGGGCCTCCAATACAGACCCCCAAGTGGGCTTAACCAGAGAAGCAGGAGAGACAGACCCCCTTCAAGGGAATCCATCCACTCCCATGTCTCTAGCATCTCTAATGCCTCTTCTCACAGGGGAATGACTTCCTCCCAGAGAAAAGAGCATGAAGCCAGAATGAGGGAAGCTAATCTAAGGATTGAGAGGGAAGAACTTGCCCTTGCCAAGGAAAAGCTTGCTCTGGCTAGAGAGCAAAAGTTAAGTGGGTTAGAACCCACTGGTGGCAGCAATATCCCTAAGGATAGAGACAGGCACTATGATAATAGAAACCTGAGCAAGATTGTCCCTCCCTACAAGTGTGGGGATGACATCCACAAATGGATAACTGCTTTGGAGAGAGCTTGCAAAGTACAGCAGGTACCCCAAAGTCAGTGGGCAGCTATCTTGTGGCTCTCCTTCTCTGAGAAAGGTAGAGACAAGCTCCTCACAGTTAGTGATGAGGATGCAGACAATTACACTGTCCTGAAGTGTGCTCTAATTGATGGGTTTGGCCTAACCACTGAACAATATAGGTTGTTGTTCAGGGATACCCAGAAGAGACAGACTCAGGATTGGACTGACTTTGTAGATTGTGCCACTAAGGCTCTGGAAGGCTGGCTAGTGGGAAGTAAGGTTAAGGACTATACAGGATTGTATAATTTGATCATGAGAGAACAAATCCTTAACAACTGTCAAAACCAGCTACTGCATCAACACCTGATTGATTCTGATCTCACTTCTCCCCAAGAATTGGGAAAAAAGGCAGATAGATGGGTCAGGACTAGAGTTAAGCAGAAAAACCAGAACCAGGGCGGTGATCAGAAAAAGGCAGACCAGAAGGGTAATGATCAGAAACAAAAAGACCAGAAGTCTTCACCAGGCCCCCAAAAGGCTCAGGGGTAGGGTGGTCCCAAAAAGGATAAAAAGAAAGATGGCCAAAAAAAACCATGGTGCAACTATTGTAAGTTCAACTCACATTGGTTTAGTGAGTGCAACCAAAAAGGATAAGCCCCCAGCCACCATTGCCCCTAAGGCAACTGTACCCCATAGTTCAGCTGTAAGTGGTGGTTCCCAGCAAAAGGGTGTAGTAGGGTTAACCCTGGGAACTGAGGAGGGTTCTGGCCTAGTCAGAATACCTACTCAGGCTGTTCTGATCTGTGATGGGGACTTAGCTTTGTCCTCTACTGTAGGCCCCAGTAACCTGGGCAAGTACAGACCGACTCCTTTTATCAACCAAAGAATGGCTCAGGCCTACAGGAACACTGGGGCTAGTGTCACAATGGTGACACCTGCCTTTGTGGACCCTGGACAGATCATACTAGGTGAGAACTACCTAGTGACCAACGCTAGCAATGCCACTACCTCCCATAGTGTGGCAATTGTTAACTTCTCCTGGGGAGGGGTAACTGGCCTCAAGAAAGTTGTTGTTAGTTCAGACCTTCCTGTGGAGTGTTTACTGAGCAATGATCTTGAAACTTCAGTTTGGTCTGAAGTGGAGTATAGGACCCATGCAGAAATGCTAGGGATAGATGCACATGTCCTTGCTGTGACCAGGTCACCGGCCAAAAAGTGCACCACTGAACAAGTGCTGGATCCTGAAACTATGGACCAGTCACAAACCAAGAGAAAGAGCAGTAGGCTAAAGGCTGTGCCTTCCCCCCTGCCTCAGGCACTGGATCAGCCCTCACAGGAGGATGATTCTGAGAGCCCTGAAGGAACTGTCCTAGAAGAACTTGAACCTGATCAGGTTGAGTTTCTTGGGACAGGGGGACCTTCAAGGGCAGATCTGAGGCAGGCACAATTAGACTGCCCCTCTCTTGAACCCCTCAGACAGCAGGCTGCTGCTGAGGCTGCAGGGGATGCTCAAGGTACCCATAGAGTGTATTGGGATGTAGGGCTGCTGTATTCAGAGGCTAGAAACCCCAAGCCTGGTGCATCCAGGAGGTTGGTCATACCACTGAAGTTCAGAGGCTTCCTTCTTACCTTGGCCCATGATATTCCCCTTGCAGGACACTTAGGCCAGAACAAGACTTGGGACAGGCTTGTCCCTCACTTTCACTGGCCCCATATGTCAGAAGATACCAAGGAGTTTTGTCGCTCCTGTGTCACCTGCCAAGCCAGTGGCAAATCAGGTGGCACCACAAAGGCCCCCCTCATACCACTACCTGTGGTGGGGGTTCCCTTTGAAAGAGTGGGCATAGATATTGTAGGACCAATGGACCCACAAACAGCATCTGGGCACAGATTCATACTGGTGATAGTGGACCATGCCACCAGGTATCCAGCAGCTATTCCCCTGAGGACCACAACAGCTCCTGTTGTGGCAAGGGCCCTACTTGGAGTATTCTCCAGAGATGGCTTTCCAAAGGAGGTCATTTCTGACAGGTGCCAACTTCATGTCAGGATAATTGACTGCAATGTGGAAGGAGTGTGGTGTGAACTACAAGTTCACCACACCTTTTCACCCACAGTGCAATGGGCTTGTTGAGAGATTCAACAAGACCCTAAAGGGAATGATAAAAGGTTTACCAGACAAGCTTAGGCGAAGATGGGACATCCTTTTACCCTGCCTTCTGTTTGCTTACAGAGAGGTCCCACAAAATAGGGTTGGCTACAGCCCTTTAGAGCTTTTGTTTGGGCATCCTGTAAGAGGACCCCTATGTTTAGTAAGGGAAGGATGGGAGAGACCTCTCAGAAAACCCAAACTTGATATAGTGGATTATGTACTTGGTCTCCGCTCCAGGATGGCAGAGTATATGAAGAAGGCTTCTAAAAACCTTGAGGCAAGCCAAGAACTCCAAAAAGCTTGGCATGACCAAAAGGCTGTGCTGACTGTTTACCAGCCAGGGCAGAAAGTGTGGGTGTTGGATCCAGTGGCCCCAGCAGCACTCCAAGACAAATGGTCTGGACCCCACACTATTGTTGAGAAAAAGGGAGAAGTCACCTACTTGGTGGACCTTGGGACTCCCAGAAGCCCCCACAGGGTGCTTCATGTCAACAGATTGAAGGCATATGTTGACAGGGCAGACATGGGCTTACTCATGGCTACAGATGAGGGGCAGGAGGAAGAGAGTGACCCTCTCCCAGACCTGTTGACTCAGAACCCTGATGATGGCTCAGTTGATGGTGTGGTCTTTTCTGACAGCCTCACTGTCCATCAGCAACAGGACTGCAGGCAAGTTCTGCAATTCTACAGACATATGTTCTCTCTGACCCCAAGTCAGACAAACTGGTACACCCATGAGGTGGACACTGGTGACAGTCTGCCTGTGAAGAGTAAAATCTACAGGCAACCTGACCATGTCAGGGACTGCATAAAAAGTTGAGGTACAAAAGATGTTGGAGCTGGGAGTCATTGAACCTTCAGAGAGCCCTTGGGCTAGTCCTGTAGTTCTTGTGCCAAAACCTCACACCCAAGATGGTAAGAGAGAGATGAGGTTTTGTGTGGATTACAGAGGTCTCAATGCTGTCACTAGGACAGATGCCCACCCAATACCTAGGGCAGATGAGCTCATTGACAGACTGGCAGCTGCTAAGTTTTTGAGCACATTTGACCTGACAGCAGGCTACTGGCAAATCAGACTAGCTGAGAATGCAAAGGCCAAAACTGCTTTCTCGACCCCAGGAGGACATTATCAATTTGTGGTAATGCCCTTTGGTTTGAAGAATGCACCTGCCACTTTCCAAAGGTTGGTAAATCAAGTCCTTACTGGGTTGGATGATTATTGTGCAGCTTATCTTGATGATATTGCTGTCTTTAGCTCCACCTGGGAGGATCACCTGGTCCACCTGAGGAATGTTTTAGAGGCCCTGCGAAAGGCAGGCCTCACTATCAAGGCCACTAAGTGCCAGATAGGGCAGAGCAAGGTTGTATACCTGGGCCACCTAGTTGGTGGGGGTCAGGTTCAACCACTGGAGAGCAAGATCCAGACCATAAAGGACTGGACTCCTCCAACTACCCAGACTCAGGTCAGAGCTTTCTTGGGCCTGACTGGGTACTACAGAAAGTTTGTTAAGAACTATGGGTCCATTGTGACACCAGTTAATGACTTGACCTCCAAGAAAATGCCAAAGAAAGTTCAGTGGAAAGTAAGCTGTCAAAAAGCATTTGATGACCTGAAGCAGGCCATGTGCAGTGCACCTATTCTGAAAAGTCCAGACTACTCCAAAGAGTTCATTGTCCAGACAGATGCTTCTGAGTTGGGTGTGGGAGCTGTTCTTTCACAACTTAATATAGATGGTCAAGACCAGCCCATTGCTTTTATAAGTAGAAGGCTGACCCCTAGAGAGAAACGTTGGTCAGCTATTGAGAGGGAGGCCTTTGCTGTGGTTTGGGCCCTGAAGAAGCTGAGGCCATACTTGTTTGGCACTCACTTCAAGATTCAGACAGACCATAAGCCCCTCTTGTGGCTAAATCAGATGAAGGGTAAAAATCTCAAACTTCTTAGGTGGTCCATTTCCCTACAGGGGATGGACTTCACAGTGGAACATAGACCTGGGACTGACCATGCCAATGCAGATGGACTCTCCCGATATTTCCACTTAGAACATGAAGACTCAACTGGTCAAGGTTAGTTTAATGTCCCTAAGTTGGGGGGGGGTTGTGTAGGAGAGTAGGGTCTGTTTTCTATGTTCACCCCCACTTTTTGCTTTTGCTTTACTGGTTTTCGACTTAGATGTGGCTGTGGGCCTGCTAATCAGACCCACAGCCCTGCTGTTCCCTCTCTAAATTGATACTATGTACTTTAGGTGCATAACCCATTTGGATAGGGTCACCTTATTGGCCCCTGTACCGTGTACCTTAGGTACCCAGGGCATAGGTGTACCCTAGGCCTACCAGGGGCTGCAGCATGTATTATGCCACTCCTGGCCTGGCCTTCCATTATGACACAACTGGCTGATCACTCAGCTGGGGCAAGGTCGTGTAATCACCCCTTGCTTAGGTGTAGTATTCCTATACCTATCTTATATATAGAGACATGTGTACCTATCAGCCACTCCTATGGCAGGCCTTAACAATCCTGGAGGCAGAGTGCTTGGTAACATGTGAGATGGTGCTCTAGCATGAGCTGAGCCTGTCTGCAGCTTTCGGAACCATGTCCTTATAGCTGTTCTATGATAGCCTACCATATACTCTTAAAGTGCCTTATAATCTTAAACGGTTATGGTAACTACGGTTTGGCTGTATCAAAACATGTCGTGTAAGGTGTCGAACACTTTGGAATAATACCCCCATCCCATTTCTGGGGATGAGGATATTATCCCTCCCTTCTAGAGGGAGAAGACGTGTTGAAACCTACTTACCCGGTTAAAGTTAACCAGAGCCCCAGCATCACAAAATGGATGCTGCTGCCACGACACAAGTCTGACCTCCTGCTGCTGGGAGCGATCCCGGCACGGGAGGCTTGGACAATAGGTTTCCTGCCTTGGGAGGTGCGAGCACCACCCCAGACAGGCCTTAGTGTATTGGGGCAGGGAGGGATGAATGAAATGAGACACTGCCTGGGGCACACAAGGTGTCCCATGCATAGTCCAGTTCAAACCGGTGCTGGGGCACACCAGCCCCAGTCCTGGCGCGAAACTGGACAAAGGGAAAAGAGTGTAACCACCCCCCTTCCAGGTCCCACCCATAAGGTGTGACCTAGCAGGCAACCCAGCCCCCCAGATTAGTAGAAGAGTGGTAGCTGGGCCCCAGGAGATTAGATTATCCTGAACCTGCAACTTGAACAGAAACTCTGGACCTTCGACATTCGACGAAAGAAGAAGACTGAAGAATCTCCCTTGTGGCCAAGGAGTGGCTACCCTGTGCAAACAGGCACCATCAAGAGACTTACCCTTTGCTTTGCTGAAGTTCTACGAGGGACCGTCTGCAGAGCCCGACCAGAGCCTTGACTTCCAGACTTCTCTGACCCTGATCCACATCCACAGCCGAGCTGAGATCCGTGGAGGCGACGAGAGACGTGGGACCGGCTACCTGGGAAAAGTGGCGAGTATCTTCCAGCGCAGCTTCTGAGGTACCCTCGAAGTTGTGCACCGGGGATTGAGAAGCCCCAACCCCAAGCACCATCTGCACCGAAGATCAGCCCCCCCCCCCACACTCCACGAGTCCTGCGTGGGGCCCTTCTGCATTTTCCTGCTTGCCGCGTCTGTCCGGTTGCTTGCCCGTTGGCTAGCGGCCTTTGCGACGACACACCTTTAAATCTTCACTGCTGGTTTGGCTTCTCCAGACTGGCTCCCGCTCGTCTGCAAAAGAGAAGCACCCCAGACCTTCCTGGTCTGCACTAGAAGCAAGTCCTCCATTCTTCGTGGGTTCCGCTTGCCAAGGCTTGGTGAGTCCTAGTTCGACTTCGACGCCGCCGACAGCAAGAGCCTTCGTGGGACAGCTCGCCCCCTGGTCCTGGTCGTCCACGACGCCCCCTGGTCCTGGTCGTCCTCGACGTCTCCTGGTACCCGTGGCTGCTGCGACAAGCTTCACCTCTTCACCTGTAACCTTCACGACATCGCCTGGTTCCTTCCTGGTTCCACGTGGTCACTGGCTAGTGACCTTGACTCTGTCCCTTCTGCTTGCAGGTACCCTTCCTTCTTGATCCCGGCCTTGGGATCCACCGGACACTCTGCACTGACTGCCTGTCAGCAACTTTCCTTCAGGCATCCATAGAAGTCCACAACGAAACCCGACGCAAGTTCACACCTATGCACCCGCAGCCCGTGGGCTAGGTAACTTGGGTACTTCGGTGCTCACAAGGGTAGTGACTATCCTAGGGTCTAGTTTCCGAGTCTCGACTTTCTAGCTATACCAGAAGTGTCCTAAAACTGCTTATTTCAGAACTGTACTATTTCTATCGATTATACGCATTACGCGTGAGTGTTTCCACTCTGCACCTGAATCCCGTGGGCCTCCCACTTCCTAACTGTTGGTAGTGTAGTGTAGCCCCAGCGATTCCCTAGGCCTAGGCCTATTCTATTTCCGTGACAGTGGTCCTTATACCACTTCTTTAGTATATGGTTTGCGTGGCCCCTAGGGCCTAACTGTATTACTTACCTGTGTGACTTAATGTATGCTTGAATAAGACTGTGTGTACTTACCTCGAATCTCAAAGAGTGCTGAGGGTTGGACTAGAATAAATACACTTTATTTTATATATATATCTGTTGTGGTGTCCTTTCATTTGGTATTCAAGGGATTATATATGGTATCACAGCTGGCTTCACATGCCAAATTCAAAAAAAGGGGGAGGGGGGTTTATTTATTCTGCCAGGTTATATCAGGGCGGTCTCTTTATAATACGTTAAAAATATTGTATTAGCTATGTGTGTATCTAAAACGGTGCTACAGGAGAGGGATAAAACCCCTAAACCCTCTAGTAGTGGGCCACGGCTCACTGTACAGACAAGACAACACTGTGCACACGTTACAATCTGTGTGGTATGCGTAATAGCATTAGATTTCAAGCAGATTCGGATAGTTTGAAGCAGATTCAATTAAGCAATAGAAAACAATGATGGACCACGATGTTCTGATTTCTGTTTTATCCTTCTGTTTATGACGAGTTTGGATTTACAGCCAGCCAACACGTGTTTCGTCACGGGGCAAAGTCGCCCCTGACTTCTTCAGGGCTTCTCTATGTAAATCCGTCACATCAGACCTTAAACCTGGTTATACTTCCGACCCAGCGGGTCCTAAAAGTCGATCGATTCTGAAGTGAACGGTGAAAAGCAGTGTTGAAGGAATTGTAAGCTGACCTAATAGGTCGGTCGGAGTCAGACTGATTCGAATCTCATGACGAGTACATCAATGAGTAACAGAAAGTATTTCCCCGCGTGTGGTTCCGTCCGTTTAAGGTCTGATGTGACGGATTTACATAGAGAAGCCCTGAAGAAGTCAGGGGCGACTTTGCCCCGTGACGAAACACGTGTTGGCTGGCTGTAAATCCAAACTCGTCATAAACAGAAGGATAAAACAGAAATCAGAACATCGTGGTCCATCATTGTTTTCTATTGCTTAATTGAATCTGCTTCAAACTATACGAATCTGCTTGAAATTGAATGCTATTACGCATACCACACAGATTGTAACGTGTGCACAGTGTTGTCGTGGCTTCACATGCCGTTCAGAGTTTAGCCTAAGACTGCTCTTGTCCATGCTACCACTAGGATAGCTGGTCTAGAACGTTGACTTTACAACCAATCACCATAAGGGTTGTTTGGACTGATATAGGGTGTACACTAGAACTAGTGACATCATACATCAGGCCAACTTCTCACAGTAACCACCAATCAGAATTACGCTCGCGCACGTTAGGGTGCTCGCACCGTACGCTTACGGTGCGCGCTTATAGATATGTATATGCTTTTAAATGCTATTTTCTCGGGAACTACTGAACAGATTGACACCAGACCTGCAAAAGGCACTTCCCTGACCTGAGGACTACTTCTCTGCCAAATTTCAAGTAATTCTGTTCAGCCGTTCGGGCTGTACCTTCGACTAAAGGTCCTATGGAAAAATGCATGGGGAAAACGCGTTTTGGGACCCACCTATTTTCTCGGCCCCCGCTTGACGAATCACCCCGAGACTTTCAGGGTAGGAGCTGAGCGGAGCACCCCATTCGTTTTGAAATTTTCGCGAAGATTCGTCAACCGGCGCCAAAGTTATTCAAAATAGAGTTTTCAGATTTCCTATGGAAACACGGTCCTAACTATAACTATCTACTGGCGACCGCCAGAAGATAATATCTATACATCTATATCTATATATATATATAAAACTATATAGACACACACACATATATATTTATCTTAAATAGACTCACCATGCGTGGTAATGGTATGCATGCTAAAAGACCCCAAAAACACGTGTGGTAAAAGCTGTGTGAATAAGGCACTGGGTGGTAATTGCCGTGTTGTAAAGGCTGTTTACCAGCAGGTGTAGTCTTTGTCAGTGCAGCCTCTCTTAGCTGGTCCCTCAGTGCAGCAGGGGATCCTTCTTGAGTCCATATTGCAAGTCAGTCAAGGTCTGAGGTTGGCTTCAAGGGGTGCCCCCTTTATTCTCTGAAAGTGCCTTCAGGGCAGGATGCGGTAGCTAGCTAGTGGGCTACCAGGTACCCTCCCACCTGGTAACCACTCCCTGTGGAGATAGGCATCTGGCTATCCCATGATGCTCCATTCTGCCCACTCCCAAGGTGATGAGACCCCCCTCCGGGTGTACAGACCCCACTACCACCCCATCTATTACCCCGCCCCCACCTCCAGGGTGTGGCTATCTCAGGGCTAAGAACACCTGGGGAAAATGGTTTGGCAACTGGTTTCCCATTTCTGCTCCCCATGCTAAGCTGTCTACCTCAACAATGGGGCAGCTCTCCCACCTGGTGTCCCACATCTGCTTTTCAAAGGTAGCTTCACCTCTGGAGCTTGCCTTTTGGGGTAACACACAAGTAAGTGGTTTCCTGCAGGAAGGTGGTGACATCTCCCTGCCCTGCGATCCCTCATTGTTTTCCTTTCTGAGAGTCGTTGCCATGTCTCTCCAGGAGGGCAGAAAGTTGTCTCATGGAGCGGCTCCATATATGCCCAGAAAG
The DNA here is from genome assembly GCF_964204655.1 of Triturus cristatus. Classification (NCBI taxonomy): domain Eukaryota; kingdom Metazoa; phylum Chordata; class Amphibia; order Caudata; family Salamandridae; genus Triturus; species Triturus cristatus. The sequence continues at coordinate 1,148,628,108 of NC_140589.1, forward strand.
GCACAGGAGGTTTAACGGCAACAAAGTGGCAGCTTTGCTAAAGCAACAAGTTACAATAATTTCGACTTGAGATACAAGTCAGGCTTAATGTAACAAATAGTTTGATACTATAGGGTGCCCACTTTGTTTGCAGCATTCCAGAGTTAGCACAGCTGAGGGAGTTCAGGCTGTAACCCTGTATTCGCCAATTGGGTGACCAAGTCTTTCCACAGTAAGTGGTCTTTTTGCATGTTTTACTGTAAGGACATGTAAAGCACAGATCCTGCCTGTGTCATATGTAGCAACCTGCCTTTAGGGCTCAGTAGTCCTGCCAGAAGGGTGATTTACACACATGTACAGGGGAAGGGGTGGGTTTTCCATTGCTTTCAATGGCAAAGTTGGGCTGGTGGTGCACAACTGCTCTACCAGTCTGCAGTGGCAGACTGGGGGACTTGTTTTACTTGGAGGACCCACAGGTTGGCTCAATCAGTGCTGAAAGCCCTGGGGTACCCGTCTAACTTACATGCCCTGGATACAAGGGTACCATTTACTAGGGACTTGCAGGTGGGTTAGCCATTTCCAATTAAGTATAGCCAATATGACATCCACTTTTAGGGTCAGGGTACTGTCAAGGAAGTTTGGATAGCAGGCCACAATGCACTCTGAGTCGAAAAACCTTGGGGGTGACCATGCAAAAAGGAGCCTTTCATTACAAATGCCTTATGCTGTTGAGACTTTATCTAGCCGCAGATTCTTTACATTAGAATAATCCCCAGGTGTCAGACTGGCTGCTGAAATATTTTGTGAGCAGTTCCCCTGCATGCCGGCAGGTGGCATCATTCGGCTCCACGTGGTTTCGTCGGCATCATCAGCGGTGCGTATACAGGTGCCACCCCAGCAAACTGACGTCAGTTTCTTCTCACAACTTTCCACGCTTAAAGCGAGGAAAAATGAAGAACACTGACTACTAGTGCGTGAAGCTACAGCCCTTGAACGGGTAACAGCCCTTCACACGGAAATCAGTTTGCACAGTGGGGAGAATAGGTGGGTCAGTAAGGAATCTGCGGCTAGTAGTCTGTAGGAAGGTGGAATCTGACTGCATGGTTGCCCCCACTTTTTTCCTGGTGTTTGAATGGTTTTTGACTAGTCTGGCTGGGATCCTGCTATGCAGGACCCCAGCCTATCTGCTTACTCCCTTAAATGACTGGTGAGCATATTAGATGCACTAGTAATTGGATACTGTGGTACCTTATGAGCCCCTAGTATATGGTACCTTAGGTACCAAGAGCATAGGTACTTCACAGGCCTACCAGGGGCTGAAGCATGTATTATGCCACCCCTGGGAAGCAGACTAAATCTGACACCACAGGCCTGCTACTGCAGCCTGGGTGAGGTAGTGTTAGCACTCCTCACAGAGATATAGGTTTCTATATCTCACCATACACACACATTTAAACCTATCAGCCACCCCATGGCAGGTCCTATCAATCCTGAGGGCAGAGTGCTTGGTTTACAATGTGAGGGGGTGCCTCTGCATGAGCAGGGCCCCTCTACCGCTGGCAGAGTCTATTCTCTATGGCTGTTTGTGGATGTGGTTAAACCATATACTCTTAAGTGCATTAAAATGCTAACTTTGGAATGACTGCATCAAAACATGTCGTGTTTGGTGTCAAACAACTTGGAATCCTACCCCCACATCAGTCCATGATGTGGGAGCATGAACCCCACCCTTCTAGAGGGGACGACATGTGTCTACTGTGGTAACACGGTAGAAATCTGAAAGAGCCCTGGCATCACAAAAAGGATGCCACCAGCACAGACACTGGGCAGCCCTCCTGCTGCTGACAAACTCGCAGTGGAGGAAGCCCAACAAAAGGCATCCTGTCACAGGGAGGTGTCACCACCTTCCAGACAGGATTTAGTGTATTGGAGCTGGGTGGGGGCACTTCTAGAGTGCTTTGAAGTCCTGCACTGGGGGAGCAGTAGGCTCCTCTGTGCATATGCCAGCTCAAACCGGTTCAGGGGCTACCTGTCCCTGCTCTGGCGCGAAACTGGACAAAGGGAAGTGGGTGTAACCACCCCCTACCCTGACTCTCCTCGAGGAGTGGTCATAGAGCTAGTCCCTCCCCTATCTTCAGTATAAGATAGCAAACCTCGCCATTGCAAAGTAGATAACCCTGGACGATGCTCTACAAAGAAGAATCCTGGCCCTTCGACGTTCCACTACCTTTGGAAGACAGAAGAATCTCCCTTGGAGTCAAGGAGTGACTTCCCTGCTTGGCAGGCACCAAAAACCCTAATCAACGGTGGCAAACTTTCCCGCTCCCGCCGGAGTTCGAAGTCCCTGCGGCCCCGGAAGTGGATTTCCTGACTTCTCGACGGCCATTGTGAGTCCCCAGCAGAGCTGAGGCGAGTGGACCACACGAGTGACGAGGATCTGCAATACCTGGGAACCATGCACTATTGTCGAGTGCAACCCCTTCACGAAGTTCTACGAACTTGTGCTGTGGACCATTTGTGGCCCAAGCCTCCAGCAGGTTCTGCAGCGAAAATCAGAGGCCTACCCTGTCCCGAGTGACCGTGGGCTCCTGTGAAGCATTTCCTCAAGAGGCGTCTTCGCGATCCCTTGCCCGTTGGCTTGTGGGTCCCCCGAAGACTTTATCGACTCAAAGGGCTCCCCTGGTTGCTCCAGGCCTGCCCTCACTCACCCTCGCTGGGTGAGTCCCTCAGACCTTGCTGGTCTGCAACGCTGACCTTCTTCGATTTCCACGAGACTTGCTGTTGCCAAGGCTTGTTGGCTCCAATCTGGTTGCCAACACCTCAGTAAGCTGCAGTCCTCGTGGGACACTCCGAATCCAGCTGCTGGTCATCGTCGATCCTTCCTGGACCTCGTGAGCGAAGAGTCAAAACACCCTTGATCACCTGAAATCACCCGACCCCCGTGGGCAACCAGCTTCCTGGCCCCCGGTCACTGGCAAGTGACTGTGAACACTGTCACTTCAATTTTCAGGTCATCTGCATCTCAAATCCAGGCTTGGATTCCACCGGACACTTCTTCAGCCGACGCAAGCAGCAAGTCTTCTTTGGTCTCCATAGAAAACAGCGACGCGACCCGACCCGACACCAAAAGACACCTATGCACACTGCTTCCCTGGGTGAGATAACTCGTGCACTCCGGTGCCCTAGTGTGTTTTGGCCCTCGAATTACTTACCTTGTAAGTGGCTTGCTTGTAAACTGCCTCGAAGTAACCTAAAACTTTAAAAATCAAACCGCGACTTGCTCCATTATAATCAATAGGGAACCCGTGGCTGGGTTCACACACTGCAGGCGTCTCCCGTGGGTCGATTACTTACCTGCTTTCACTGCAGTGGTGACGCCCCAGCGATTCTACAGGCCCTAGGCCTTGTCATTTTGCAAGTCGACTTTCCTAACCCTCTTTTTTAGTATATGGTCTGGTACGCCCCTAGGGCAACAGCCATATTTGTGCTTAACTTATTGTGGAACGTTGATATTTGAATGTGTTCCTGACTTCTAATCTCATAAAGAGATTAGTAGAGTGTGTCTAGAAATAAATACATATATATTTGATATATATACCTGTGTGGTGTCCTTTCATTTGGTAATTCAAGAGATTATAAAGGTAAAACAAGATGTTTTACATTCCTGAGACTTAGCCTGAAGGCTGCTCTCCACAGCTACCACTAGGATAGCTTTCTTTAAAAGGTTGTCTTAAACCTATCTACCATAAGAGTCGAATTGGACTGGTGCAAGGTGAGCACTATAACTAGTGACCAGCATATGCCAGGCCAACTTCACATAGTCTATCAGATGTACGAGTTACTTACCTTTCGTAAAAATGTATCTGGTAGAGACAATTCTAGCCGCAGATTCCTCCCCTATTCTGGGAGGACCCTTGGGTTGGTCTTCGGTACTCGCCTCCCGGTGGGGGGCTGTGTCCCCTGTGAGTGCCTTCCTTGTTCTTGACGGGTGGCTCCGTCTGGGGGCGGTTCATTCCTCCTTTGGTCCTTTGGAGGATGGGGTTCTGGTGCTCCGGTGCCCTGCTGCTCTGGCTACTCCAGGTTTGGAGGGGGGGGGGGGGGGGATTGCTTTCTATCCCGGTCCTCCCTCCCCTCCCTTCCATTGCTATCCTCTGATTAAGGGTTATCTGGCCTGGTCTTGCCCTTGTCCCTTGTGGGTGGATGCCCTCTAGGTTAGGGTGACTTGGAGGTTTGGTGTCCCTGTCTGTCTTGGGACTGGTCCCATTTCTTGCTCAGGATGGGGGGGTGGGCTTCCTACGTGTGCCATGACTTTTACGCATGTACTTTGCCTCCGGGGGACAGGGACGGGAGGTTGTCTATGTGCTGGCAGGGTGACTGCGCAGGTTTCTGCTTGTTCTTCTTTCATCTTTCCCTGCCCTTGGGTTCTGCGGTGTTGGCACTACTCTAGAGGTGTTGTTAGTCACCGTTTCTTTCCAATTTGTCTGCTCTTCGCACACTGTTCCCATGCTTCCACACTTTTTTATCTGGTAGTTCCGCGTTGCGGTGCGGAAAAGTTCTCCAAAGAAAACTGACGTGGGCTCGCCGGGGCGGGTCTTATGTGACCTCGCTGACATCACGTACGAGGACGATGCCTGGGCGGAGTCGCGTGATGTCGCCCCGCCGCCGGCGCGCAGGGATGCTGTGGCAAAAAAGGTTCCGGATCCGGTTTACTATGTGATGCGCTCTGATACCTGATTGAATTTGGGTCAAGTTCGCGCTATAAAAAACTCTGCAAAAAAAAAAAAAAACACAACGTGTTAAGGGCCCGAAGGCAAACATGTTGCGCCCCCAAGAGTCCATCCAGCGGGCCTCTCGGGACGGAGTAAACAGTGGCGGCAGGGAGGGAAAAGCAATCTGCAAAAGGGGGCTGGCGGCAGAGGCGTTAAGGGAAAGACACGCTGGGTCACGCGGCGCCGGGAGGTGCCGGTGCAGAAGATGCTGAGGCACCGGGTCCCCTGAGGTAGGATGCCTCCAAGCCCCCGTCAAGGAAGAAAGGAGCGAACTTTCAAAGGGAAGTAAGACTTCCCTCCCACCAGAGCCCTGGTGGAGGACCTCCAATAGATGATTAGCCAGAAGGTCAGCCACCAGGTCACCCATATGCAGGATGCCCACAGCCGTGGACACCGCATGAGCGAAGGCCGCACCCGCCTTCGTAGGGCCCCGCGTGGAGAAAGCAGCTCCTCCGTGGGCGACGGCTGCAAACTAAGGCGGCCGTCCCCGAGGCCAAGCAGGACAGGCAAGGGCAAGACCTGGAAGTCAGAAGGAGCCGAAGAATGAGGGACCTGCTGCTCTTCCGACGAACACCTCTGCCTCAGGAAGGGCGGGGAGCCGTCCTTCGATGCCGGTGAGAAAGACACCACACGGCGACCAGTCTCCAGGGAGGATGACACCAATGAACAGCCTGCCTCCGGAGAAGGAGCGTCCGAAGAAGAATCCGCGGTACGACTCCTGCGCAGAGCCATAGAGTCTGCTGCTTGAGGCAGAACGTCGGCACCATCCGGCGTCACCGGACAAGGTACCCCCAAGTAACCCCGCACCGGAGAGGAGATCAGAGTAGAGCTGGAGCCGTACTGGCTCGGGGGCGGCACCGGAATGATGCCGACCCGACCCCCGCCGAGGCAGCCCCCTGCGTGGGGGAACGAGATGGGCCTGGGGAGTGGCATGAAACCCTTCGCCAGCCGCGGCCCAGAATGAGGCCAAGATCGCTCGGCAACCCAGGTGGCGGCGCCAGGGACGATTCAACCTCCGACTCGCCCTCCAAAGAGGCAGCCGCCTGTGGGGAGGGACGAGAGGGGCCCAGAGAGGGACAAGGGGTCCTCCCTCGGCTTTGACCCAGAGCGGGACGAGGAGGGTCCACCGACCCCTGTGGCTCTGCACGGTCCAGCTGCTGCCGGCACCATAGCGGCGTCACCTCGGCCTTAGACAGGACCACCTTGTCAAAGGACCGAGAGGGGCTCGGGGAAGCGACCCGAGCCCTGGCGACCTCCCGCGACACCACAGGGACAACCACGGGAGTTTGCGGCGAGGCAGAGACGCCTTGGCCTGAAGGAGGTGCCCCAGAGGAGGTGCCCCAGAGGAGCTGCACCCCAACAGCACCACATCCTCCAAGCCTGGATCCGAACCAGTCGGCGCCGGGGACGGAGCCACCGGCGGCGCCGCGGAGGGCCCTGCGCAGGGCGAGGGATCCGCCGACGCCCCAGGAAGGGAAGGAGGAGACACCAGCGAGGCCCGCAAAGCCGCCGCGTATGCCTCCATTTTGACTCTCGACGCACCAACACCGGGAAACGGTGGATAGGACGACACGCTGGCCGCATCACCCGCGGAGAGTCCACGCCCCCGGTAGGCCGGAAACCAGCCCCCGGAGACAAACTGCGACACTTACCCACCGGGAAGCGACGCTCACGTGACATCGGAGAAGGGCGAAGACGACGACCATGGCCGTATCTGAAGCCGTCCGCCGAAGGACCGAGGGAGGACGTCGACCTGGAGAAACGCACCGAGAGAAGTTTCATCCGGCGCTCCCGCCACGACTTCGGCTTCAATTGTTGGCACGCCGCACAATCTGTGGTGCCGTGCTCCTCCCCCAAACACCACATACAAATGAGGTGAGGGTCCGTCGCCGTCATAAGACACCCACAAAATGTGCAAGTTTTGAAGCCCGAAGGCATTCGCACACTGTTCCTTACCAAAAGGAAATGGAAGAAAAAAGGGCCCTAAACAGGCCCGTAGCAAGGATCGTATCCGCGTTGCACGCAAAAAAGGAAAAAACTGGCTTCACGTATGCGGACGATGCCTGGGCGGAGTCGTGTGATGTCGACCCGCTCCCGGCGCGCAGGGATGCTGTGGCAAAAAAGTTTCCAGATCCAGTCTCACGCCTGGGGATAATTCTACGTGAAGGAATCTGCGGCTAGTAGTCTCTATCAGATTATCTGTACACCATGCCCAAAACTTGTTCCAACGGCAGGCATATACTGTTTTGGTGGAGAGGAGCCTGGCTGTCAAGATAACATTACAGATTTTGGGCGGAATGTCGAAAGCTGTAAACTGTCGCTGCTCAATTTCCACTCATGAAGGCGAAGCATTTTCAGGTACTGTTCAGAACCCTGCCCTGTTGCTGCGACAGAAGATCCTCCTGAAGAGGCAGCCTGAATGGAGTACCCATGATCATGCTTAACAGCTAGCATTACCAGACTCTGTGCCCAATCCGGATCCACAAAAGTATTTTGAGCCCGATCATTCCTGATCTTCTTGAGAACTTTGGACAGGAGTGGTCGTGGCTGAGAGGCATATAAGAGTCCTGAGCTCCACTCGAGACAAAAAGCATCTACAAGCAAGAGACACCTTGGGAACTCCAGCGTGCAAAACTGATGACAATGTGCATTCTCAACGGAGGTGAACGGATCCAACCAAGGCTCTACCCATCCTTGGAAGAGAACTTGCATCACCTTCTGATGGTGATGCCATTCGTGATCCACTAGACATCGACAGCTGGGTTTGTCTGCTCTGGTACTTAACTTTCTGTTTTTAAACTCACCACGCTTGCAAAGCATTTCCGTGCACTTGCTCGCCCCTGATCGGCCCGCGCAGTGGACTCTAGCGCTGCCGCGAAGCCTGACCTGAACACTCTTCCTGACGCCATTACCGGCGAGGACAGCGGCCACGCCCCTTTTTCAGGCCACGCCCACTGTCACTGGTACAAAAGACGCTGATTACAAGCGCCATAACCACAAGCAACCTATCTCCTGAGGCGGAAGCCGGGAGTGCGAATTTGCGCTATTTTTAAAAACAAAATCTATTGTCACTTAACTTTGTGTTTTTAACTCACCACGCTTGCAAAGCATTTCCGTGCACTTGCTCGCCCCTGATCGGCCCGCGCAGCGGACTCTAGCGCTGCCGCAAAGCCTGCAATGAACACTCCTCCCGACGCCATTACCGGCGAGGACAGAGGCCAGGCCCCTTTTTCAGGCCACGCCCCCTCCCCTCCACCCTCTTCCTTCCGCATAAACCATGTGCATCTGCCGGAAGCGCAGCGGACGAGCGCAGCGGGAGCGCCTAAGGCAAGCCCGTCTGCGCCCGTCCGCGCCAGACCGAGCCCTGAGCCCAGGACCCCTGCTTCGGCCACACCTTCTCCCCTGAGATATACCCAGGAAACCCTCCTCAAACTCAGGGGCTCTCCCTCCGCTCCCTGTCGCAGCATTATCTCCCTAAAGGATGGACATTCCTGCTGCGCAAACTGTCCATATAGGCTCACTCGACGACTCCCCCTGAAACCACGCTGGCTCAATATGGGTCTACTCAATTGCAGATCCCTCCCGAAACACCAAGCAGAAATCAACATGCTCCTGCAGGATTCGGAGATCGAGATCCTCTTTCTCACCGGAACTTGGATCAACCCCAACTCTGACCCAGACATAATCCAAACACTCCCCCCGGGCTACCTTATCAAACACCAGGACAGACCCTCCGGGACTGGAGGTGGGATAGCAATCATCTACCGTGATCACCTGGCTTGCTATTTTAAGGACAGCCCAATTCAGGACTGTGAAAATGCCCAGTTCTCTATCCACTTGCCACCATCCACAACCCTCTCGGGGATATTAGTCTACCGTACCCCAGGGCATCAACGACTTTTCTGCAACTCCCTTGTGGAATCCATCTCCTCTCTTGCTTGCCTGACCCCTAACTTTACGGTCTTAGGAGACCTAAATCTCCATTTCGACGACCTAACAAACAAAACAGCCGTCGACCTTAAAGAAGACCTAGCCTCCCTTAATCTCCACTTGAAAAGCAACCAGCCTACCCATTCTAAGGGCCACCTGTTGGACCCTATATTCACTAACCTCACGAGACTAGTCGTGAATACCCCCATACCTGTCCCCTGGTCAGACCATTCCCGCCCGTGGCAAAAACTGGATACGGCCTCTTGGGCCCAAGCACTTGCCTCTACCTCACCAGTGCTGGACCCAGACCCCTCCAGAGCAGACGTTCAACTACGCGGCTGGATCGATCAATCCCTTGATGCTATCCTTCCCGTCAAACCCCTCCCCAGTAAGAAGAAAACCCCCAAATCTCCGTGGTTCACCCAAGATCTACGCCAACTCAGGAAAAAGTTCAAAAAGCTCGAGCGCCTTTGGAGAAAGGACTGGGCGACTGAAAGCAAAAACTAATACAGGTCCGCCATGAAGCACTACAAAACCTGTATAAAAAACACCCAGGCAACCTTCTTCGAGAAAAAAATATTAGCTGCAGCTAACTCTGCCAAAGAAACCTATTGCATCGTTCGCCTTCTCACTAAAACCCCAGACCCTTTGCCCACACCAGACCAATCGGGCACCAGATGCAACCAGCTAGCTGAGTTCTTTGCAACGAAAATTGATAATATCCTCAAATCCCTCCCATCTCCCATTACCCCCCAACTCCCCGCTACCCCCCCCCCCCTTTTGCAGAGGCTCCACGCCGTCAAACATTCTCCCAGGTCACCACAGAACTTTTCCTGACCACTTTACAATCCGTGAAGAGCGGGGCTCCATCAGATCCAGCTCCTATGAGCAAATTAAAACTGGTCGCCGCCACTGTCGCCCTTTCCCACTCACCCACCTGATTAACGCTTCCCTAGCACTAGGCATTGTTCCAGCCAACTGGAAGAAAGCTACAGTCAGGGCACTTCTTAAAAAGCCCCACCTCGATCCAACAGACCTATCCAACTTTAGACCCATTTCTCTCCTCCCGGCCATCAGCAAAGTGGCCGAACGAAATGTCAACCACCAACTATCCCTCTTCTTGGAAACCAACAATCTCCCGTGCCAATCCCAGACAGGGTTTAGACCTGGACAAGGAACAGACACCGCACTACTAGCCGTGGTCGAGGAGGCAAGAACCATCATAGACGCAGGAGGATCAGTGGCAGTGATCCTCCTCGATCGGAGTGCCGCCTTCGACACGGTGGATCATGCCATCCTCATCCACCGGCTCAGCTTGGTAGGAGTTTCAGGCACCGCCCTGTCCTGGATCAAATCCTTCCTTGAAGGCAGAACCTTTCAGGTGTCCGATGGCACAGTTATGTCCAGAGCTCTTCCTCTCCAGTGTGGGGTCCCCCAGGGCTCCTCCCTGAGCCCCACACTTTTTAACGTCTACAGTCCCCCCTAGAGGACATTATAGCCCCATTCGGCATAAAAACAGTCATGTATGCCGATGACACCCAACTGGTGGTGTCCTTAAACCAGTCGAGTAAAAGCCTGGACAACCTGGCAGCTTGTCTTGAGAACATCTTCCATTGGATGTGCGAATCACGCCTGAAATTAAATGGAGAGTAATCCGAGATCCTCCTCCTGGGAAACCCACGCAAACTCCCTCCTTCCCTCTCTTGGCCACTCTGCATGGGATCACCTCCCACCCCCAAATCAGAAGTCAAGAGCCTTGGTATCTGGTTGGACCAAGAGCTCAACTTTAAAGCCCAGGCCAGAAAAACCACAGGCATCTGCTTCGGTCTCATTCAAACAGCACGGAAGATCCTCCACTTGATCCCCTTCCAGTCCTGGAAATTGCTCATGCAGGGGCTGGTGAACTCCAGACTAGATTACGGAAACGCCCTTTATCTAGGGGCCCCTGCATCGGTCATTAACAGACTGCAATACGCCCAAAACGCGGCTGCCAGACTCCTAACCGGGACCACATCCAGATGCTCCGCCAAACCAGCCCTCAAAAGCCTACACTGGCTCCCAATTAAGAAAAGGATCACCTTTAAGACCCTTTGCATTTCACACAAAATAATGCAAGGCAGAGGCCCGCCGATCCTGAGATCCCTCGTCAAACCCCATCAGTCTAACAGACAACTCAGATCAGACTCCCTCTCCCTGGCCAGCGTCCCCAGAATAAAAAAGGCCCGCTCTGGGTGGCGATTGTTCTCCTACAATGCTCCAAAACTGTGGAACTCCCTTCCACTTTCCATCCGAAGAGAACACAACCTACTTGCCTTCCGTAGGCAACTAAAAACATGGCTCTTCCCATAATTCTTCACCTCCTCTTCCCCCCCTCCGGAACAATAGGTCGACTGACAGCGCTAGGACGCCCCAGGGTAACTACGCGGTTTATAAATCCGTATTCAAATTCAAACGGGCTGGCAGGACGGGGATGTGAATATAAGCGTCCTGCAAGTCCAACGCTACCATCCAGTCTTTCGGGTCGAGGGCAGACGAGACCTGAACAAGCGTCAACATCTTCAACTTCTCCTTCCGGAGGTAGCGGTTGACGTTCCTGAGATCCAAGATAGGAAGCAGGCCCTTGCCCTTCTTGGGGACCAGAAAGTAGTGGAAGTAATAACCATGACATACTTCTGGGACAGGAACGTGCTGGATGGCTCCCTTGGCCAAAAGAGCCGTAACTTTCTGCTTGAAAAGGGCCAGGTGAGCCTTCGACATGCCGTGGTATTGCGGTGGCATGGCTGGAGGGGTAGCCTCGAAGGGGAGCGAGTAGCCCCTTCGAACTATCTGCAAAACCCACCTGTCCGACGTGATGGTGCGCCAGTGGGGGAGGTGATGGCGAATCCTGCCGTCCACTGGCATTTGATGGGCCTGAAATGTCGGACTAGGAAGGTTTGGAGGCTGCTGCAGAGGGGGGGTTGGTGGACTGGCCCGCCCACTAGCCTCCGGAACCACAACGGTTGTTCCCACGTCCCCAGGTGCGCGAAAGTTGGGTAACTTGCTGCGGCCTGTGGCTCTGGGTTGGATGTAGCGGGACACCCCTTCCATAGACAGGAAAGGGGCGAAAAGCAGACTGCGCAGGGCAGGTGGAGAGGCCCAAGGACTTCGCCATAGCCCATGACTCCTTGAAACGCTCTAGAGCGTTGTCTGCTTTGTCGCCAAAAAAGGCAACGGCCATCAAAGGGCATGTCCATCAAGGTGTTCTAGACATCCCCCGAAAAGCCAGTCGATCTCATCCAGGCGTAGCGACGAAGCGCTACTGACGTTAAAATGGTCCTGCCCAGAGTTGGCAGTGTCCAGCCCACAACGGATGGTAAACTTTGCCGCATCCACCCCGGCGGCGACAGCCTGGAAGAGCACTGTCCGGCCTACTCCAGACCGTGAGGCAACACTTGCGCAACCGTATCCCACACAGAGTGGGAATAAGGGCTCAAGAGACATGCGGTGTTTACCGACCTCAGTCCTAAGCTGGCGGAAGAGAAAATATTCTTCCCAAGATGGTCCAGCTTCTTGGATTCCCTTTCTGGTGGAGCGGTAGGGAATGCGCTCTTGGAAGTGGAGGCTTGGGCCACCAAGCTCTCTGGGGTTGGGTGTTGGGATAGGAAAGTGAGGTCGCCCAGAGCCGGGTGGTGGCATTGGGCGATCATCCTGTCCACGGGAGCCCACATGTTGGGCCTGGACCACGTTGTGAGAAAGTCCCATCTTTCTTGCATGGTATGCCCCCACTTTTTGCTGAATTGCTGAATGTATTTTGAATCAGGTGCCCAGGGCCTATGTTCCTTCCCTACAAAAACCTCAAATCCAAATTGGCAAGCCCTGGCCACATGTCAGCCCCTGGTAAATGGTACCCTAGGTACCCAGGGCCTTGTGACCAGGGAAGGCCTCTAAGGGCTGCAGCACTCATTGTGCCACCCTTAGAGGCCCTGTACCCTAACACACACACACTGCCCTTGCAGGCTGAGTGTCTGGGTACAAGACAAAACAAAGAGTCGACATGGTACACATCCCTGTGTGCTATGCCCACCACCTACACTGCCCTGGCATACATCAGCCACCCCTCTAGCTGGGTGCCCTATGCCAGTGGTGTGGGCACAGGAGCATGATCCCTGTGCCCCTACAGTACCCAGGTCCATTCATGGGCCCTGTAAGTGCCGGGCTGCCATTTAAGAGTACATGGTGCTGAGAGCTCGTCAAACACGAACTCCACAGCAACATAATGGCAACACTGAAGACTGAGAAGTTTGGTATCAAACTTCTCAGCACATTAAACCCGCACTGATGCCAGTGTGAGATTTAATGTACCAAGCACCACAGAGGGCATCTTAGAGAGGCCCCCTGAAACCTAACCTATAATCCACGTCTGGTCTGAGAGGCTGCCACACAGCAGAGATGTTGCTGGACCCCTGGGTAGGAGAGCCCCTGCTCTCCTGGGCCTGCAACAATGCACATCCTGGGCGAGGTGCTAGGTCTCCTCCCCCAGGATGGACAGGGGGAAGCTTCAAAGGCATGCCGCCTCTGTGAGCTTCCCCACTCTGGCAGGAAGCCTGGCCGGAAACCCCAAATAAGGATAGGTGATGTGCCAGCCTGCCAACTCCACCCCTCAGGTGGGGGAGGCGAGGTGAAGCACATCTCCGGGCGCTTGCCATCTTGACGATGGGAGGCCCTACCCAATCAGGACTAGGCTACTGCCCCCCTCCCACAGGAGAGTGTCAGAATAGGGGGTGTACCCATCCCAGGACAGGGACCCATTGGTCCCTGCCCTTTACCTATCTGTAACGCCCCTAAATCTAGTATTTAGGGGCACCTTGAACCTTCCTTTCCCAGATTCCAAAATACAAAGACGAGCAAGAACAAAGAAGACCTGCCGTGCAGCTGCTAAGAAGAGGAAGACACCAACTGCTTTGGCCCCAGCCCTACCGGCCTGTCGACCCTCGAACCTGCTCCTGCTACATCCCGGCACCTCTTGTGGCCAGCAACCTCACAAACCCCGGAGGACCTGGCTACCTGTTGGCTCTAAGCACCTGGGACTCCCATGAGCAGAGGCTCTGCTCAAAATCCGCTTCTAATTCCTGGCAACAGCCCGGAACCGCAAACCCTGAACACTCTGCACCCGCCAAGCCTGGCCTGTGCCGGAGTGAACCAAGACCACGAGGACGACCCCCCGGCGACTGTGACCCCGAGTCCGGCACCCAAGGACTACCTTCAACGCTCCGGACAACGCCTGCAGCTTCAGAACCAGGTACCCCCTCCAACCACGATCAACAGAGGGTAAGATTTCCCGACACCAAAAGGCACCCCTGCACCTGGCGCCCTGCGCCCCCCTGTGCCCAACTCCTGGGTACATACCTATCCTCCAACTACCCAACTTACCTCTCGAAGTGGTGGTGGCACCTGAAGAATCTTCGTCCCCGAGCTTGCAGCCTTTTTCCAACCAGGAGCTTTCCCATTGAAATCAATTGAGCCCCCGAAGGCTCAAAAGCACCCTGCACCCAGCCGCCCGAGTGGCCCCGTCAGTGTAACCTCTACACCTATCTACTTCCCCATTTGCCCTGAGCAAGTGACCAGGAGCACAGCTCCCACGGCCGCGTGGCCTGCTAATCAGCAGCCACCAACCAAGGCCCCCCTGCCTCCCATAGGATAACATTGGGCCTAACTCACTCTGCACCCGGCTGCCCCTGCGCCGCTGAGCATGTAACAACTGTACCTACCTGACTCTGGGAGACCCGGAGTCTGTGCCCAGAACCTTAACTTTGACAGTCGAGTACTTGCCCAACAGCCGATAACTCAATTTTCTCCACAGGGTAACATTGACTGGTTTCTTCTGAAATTTCTTCTAAGTGTGGAGTTTCTAAAACTTAAAATATTCACCAAAAATCAGCCGAGTAACGAAAACGAAAATACTCACCTGCTTTTAGGAGAGATCCCAGTGCTGGATCTTGGTGCCCAGCACTGACCCTGAAAAATATTCGCAACCGTACTTACCAGTAACCCAATTTTCTTCTATAGGAAACCATTGACTGTTTTTCTGTGAAATTGCGATTCTCATATTACCATGACTAGAGAATCTGGATTTCATTAAAGACACGGAGGCTGACTTATGCATTATTCCTTTAATGCAGTCCAAGTAGCCGCTTACATCACAATATTAAAAGGTTCCAGAATAGAACAATAGCAACACATGAAAGGCATGAGCCATCAACAATCTGCCTCTTTTAAATGCGGCTCCAAGCAGATAAGTTCATTTTCCTTCATTACCATTATTAATTTTTATCTCTATTTCTATTTTTGCAACCTTTAAATATTCTTTAAAAATCGTGCTAACTGTGAAAACCTAATTACTTACCTGTTTTAGCTAGAGATCCCAGTACTGAGTCTAGGAGCCCAGTACTGGATTACAAAAGTAACGAGAACCTACTTTACCTGCAACTTTAATTTTCTTCCTTTGGGAATCATTGACTGTTTTTCTATGAAATTTCTTCTAAGTGTCAACTTTTAAAATAGCTAAATATTGCCTAAAAATCACAGCAGTAACTAAGTCGACTTTTATCACTTGTTTCTAAGAACTGTCCCAGGACTGAATCTAGATCCAGTCCTGGAGTTACAAAAGTAATCCTGAATGTAATCTATTGTAAATAACTTAAAATTTCCATTGAGCTCAATGCATTATTGTGTTTGAAATTGTGTTGCCTATTGCAACAACCAGTAACCAGTATTTACAAAAATCAATTGCATATTGCAAAAGTATTTACCTAAAGCCTCTCATTCTGAGAAAGTATATTTTAATACCTATTGTTGGTTCTAAAATAAAACACATATTTTGTATATAAACCATTGGCCTAGAGTTCAGTTCTTGAGTGTGTGAGACCATTTGCTGACAGAGTGTACAACAAATGCTTTACACTGTCCTCTGATACTGCCTTACTGCTCGACCAAGCTACCACTTTAGAGAGTAAGGTTATATCTAACTTTAGCCTCTGCCAAACCTCTGGGGACTGGGGACTCTGCACACACTGTACCTATTTGGGAACAGCATGTACAGAGCCACTTTCTCACACACGTGCCCAAAAGGAAATCGGTGAGGGCCTCATTAAATGGCAGCAGGGGCTCCGAAGAGCTTACAGCTGGTTAAAGCACCTCTGTCAGGAGGTTAGTCCTGACTACCACTGTAGGAAGCTCGAGGTTTAGAGCCTCGGCCGCCCTACACAACACCACTCCGTACGACGCTCTCTCCTCCGTAGCCACGGTAGGAGGAGAAGACATGCCAAGGTCAGGGGAGGTGTCCAGACCACTGGCATCCCCCAGTTAGTCTCTCCAGTTCTGCTCAGATTCTAGCTGATCAGTCAGAGGGTCACCTGACCCCTCCCAGTCCTCCTCCTTATCCTATAGGTGCCAATCTGGCCGTAAAGGGACCCCAGGTGTGAACAGGGGCACAAAAACCCCACTCTGTGCCGGATCCAGTGTCGGGCGACGTAGGTCCGGGTCCACATCAGGATGGAGGCCGGGGTCGACGCTGGCCGGGGGCCCGACCGGCGTCAAATGCGGTAATGGTGCCGGAGGAAGCTGCGCCGGTGGAGGTGTAATCAGGTCAACTAGCGCCGATCCGGATCCAGGCCTGGATCCAAGGGGGGCCTGAGGCGCCGGAGCAGTCGGCGGAGAAGGCTTAGGCCCCCCCCAACCGGCGGGTTCGGGCCGCCCAAAGATGGCTATGCATCACCTCGTAGAACCTACAAAGCTGGGTGGGAGTTGCTTTGGGTCCCGGGAAGGGAGGGATATACGGAATCGACTCTTCGGGCTCTGCATGTGGAGCCACAGAAGGGGCACCACCCGCATCCCTCGTTGGGTCAGCCGACCGACGAGGAGAAGTCGAAGAGCGACTATGCTTCTTTGACTTCTTCTAATGCTTCGACGTACCCAACCCCGAGTGCGAAGACTTCGATGACTTGGACGAACGGTGGTGGCTCCGCGACCGGTCCCTCGACCTCTCTCGCGACTGGGACCTCGAAGGGCGCGGATCTGACTGCCGGTGCTCCAGCAACTTTCGGGACCGCTCTCGCAAAGCCATCGTGCCATCGACCGGCAGTCGGAGCACGACTTGGGGTCATGCTCCAGGGAAAAGAGGCACACGTGGTGCGGATCCGTTACCGACATCTGTCGGTTACAGGAACCGTATGCCTTGAAGCCAGGCATCCCTCGTGCACCTGGAGTCGACAGACTCAAAAGACAGAAGTCGAGAAAAAAGTCAGTCAGAAAGTGAATGGAGGTACTGCTCTCTCCGGATCTGCGCTGGCTGGCGCGGAAAAAGAAAGAACTGACGTCAGCTCGCGAGGGCGGTGTTTATGTAGCTACTGCAACGTCAACCCGGCGACAAGATGGCAA
Organism: Triturus cristatus; assembly: GCF_964204655.1. Taxonomy (NCBI): domain Eukaryota; kingdom Metazoa; phylum Chordata; class Amphibia; order Caudata; family Salamandridae; genus Triturus; species Triturus cristatus. Next base: position 1,148,645,201 of record NC_140589.1, read on the forward strand.
CGACCAATGCGGAGCCGACCGACGCCACCTTCCGACACACAGCGGTACTGCTGACGGAAAAATTTCCGGAACCAGTCCGACGCCTGGGGCTAATGCTAAGGAACGTAATCTATAACTAACGTGTTTCCTTCAGATTGCTATATTTAAATCCTCTCAACAAATAAAATATATTCTTAAAATAAAATTAGGAAACATTCAGTTAAAATCAGCACAGAACCCTATCAAAATAATTTCTTTCAGATAAGGGACCATCAAGTTAACAGTAACGTTTGCACTGTGAAGGTTACATCCTTTTAAAACACACTAATATATTACAGGGCCTCATTTTGCACACTGATAACAGAATTCTAAATTATTTTAACTTTACCAATATGAGGTTTATGGAAGGGAAATTAAAAATAAAAGTCAGTTTGTAATAACAAAAAATATAAAGGAAAAAATAAAAGCATATCTCACCCAGTGCTTCATGTGGTCAAACAAATACTTAAACAGTATACTTAGCTAAACTTACCAACACAGCACTTTTGACACCATTTAGTTTCAGGAATTTTAGCTGATACCGCAAACTTCCTAGAACATCAACAAGAAATATGATCATGAAAAAGAAAATCATGAAAAACAAAAACACCTGAAATGCACAAATTAAAATAATAGATGATGAAAATAAAACTAACAAATTGAAGGAACTTTAAACAAGTTAAAGCTCGGAAATCACATTTCAAGGAAGAACTTTTAATAAACCACATTAGGAGCCATACTGATCTGCTTTCAAATTTAATTGACCACATAATACTTGGGTAACAATGTAAATACAATAACAATGCAAATATAGTCATGCATGATTTGCACTAATTACATTACTTTGAATTGTACGAGTTACTCATGTTTCAATCATAAAAAGTGCTACCCTGACAGACTGTGGAATGGAAAAATGAAATTCAACTGCATTTTGCTCCTACATTCAATCAAACAGTTAAATCAATTTCAGTTTCTCCCTCAGAAGTTTTTTTTTTTGTTTTTGAGTTTTATATAGCGCAAACTAGACCCGAAGGTATCAGAGCACTTTACATGAGCATCAGTTACGTTACAAACCAACATTCATTTTTTTTTTTTTTTGTTAGGCACTGGGAGATTAACCCCTTCGGTGCTCATGACGGAATGGTTCCGTCATGACCCACGGTTGAGCTGTGCTCATGACGGAACCATTCCGTCATGACCACGCCCGCGCAAGATTCCGTCAGCACAGCGGCGGAATCTGCGCAGCATCGAAGGGGTTAAGTGATTTGCCCAGAATCACAGAATGTTGAGCATCCCTGTCGGAGCTCGAACCCAGTTTCCCAGCTCTTTGTTCGACCGCCCTAGCCTTAAGGCCATATTCTCTCCCCAGAAGTACTACTACAAAGCGTATCTTTGATAATACAATTAAATCAAATTTTACAATTGTGTATGTTTGTAATTTTCATCCATTCTCAGAAAGGAATAATCCAAAGAGATGCTACTCACAATCAGTGAATAAGCAGAAAGAAGGAACCCCTTCCAAAATAACAAGTTAGTTCCCTTTGCTAATGCTCTTTCTAGTAGAGACTATCTAGCAGAACATCCCACACCTTTTGAATATTTGCTAGGTGTCAGACCTAGGGCCTGATTTAGATTTCAGAGGACTGTTTACTCCGTCACAACAGTGACGGATATCCCGTCCGCCAAAATATAAATCCCATAGGAACTAATGGCAGTTCGATTTCGGGGGCAAGGATATCCGTCACCGTTGTGACGGAGTAACCCGTCTGCTGAAATCTAAATCAGGCCCTTAATCTGGAAACATTTTGTCAGTACCATGGTATGCCGGTGGGTGGCGATCTGTGGCTCTGCACTGATGTTGATCTGCTCCAGAAATGACAAGCGGAGCTAATATAGGCACCACTCCTGCACACTGAAGTCAGTTACTTTCCACTGACGTAATTCGCTTTGAGGCTGTCCACACCACCAGACAGAGCCCCAAAAGCAACCTGGGGTGACCAGCGTGAAGATTCCTAGGTTGGGGATTCTTTTAAGGGATACAGTCCAGACACAGAACGGGGAGGATCAGTGGGTGGGTGAGGAATCTGCAACTGGAAAGAGTCTCCACCAGAAGGACAAGTTACTTACCTTCGGTAACGATCTATCTGTAAGAGACATAGATTAGCTATGGATTCCTCACCTTAGAATTACCCCATGCGTCAGACTAGATCTGGAGAATGTTTTCCTCAGCAGAACCCCTGAACGTCGATAGGTGGCGTCGGTCGACTCCGCGTTTGTCGTTACGTTGTGGTCGCCGGAATGACGTTGCAGTATCTACTTAGACGCCGCCCACGCATGCTTGTCAGTTCTTTACACGACATTCCACGCCAGAAGCGCAGAGCCATGCAAGAAACAGACCACTGGTGCACAAAAACTAGGGCCCTAAAAAGGGAATCCCTTACACTAGAAGTCAGTTAGCAGAACGGGGAGCAAGGGTGGGGGGGTGAGGAATCCATAACTAATTTATGGCTCTTATAGATACATCATTACAGAAGGTAAGTAACTTGTTCATCTGAAAGAGACAATTAGTTATGGATTCCTCACCTTAGAATAGATACCCCAGCAATCCCAACCCCGGTGGTGGGTCTGCGAACCAAGTTCACACCAGAAAGTCCTGAAGAACTGAACGGCCGAAGAAGCCGTCTCTCCGGACTTGGCTGTCCAGGCATTAGTGTTTGGTAAACGTATGCAGTGAAGCCCACGTAGCTGCCTGGCAGATGTCAAGAAGGGGGACTCCACGTCCCAAAGCAGTAGTGGCTGCCGTCGCCCTGGTGGAATGGGCATTCAACCCCACTGGAGGTTCCTTTTTCGCTAAGGAATAGCAGATTTTGATGCAAAGAATGGCCCATCGGGAGAAGGTTCGTTTTTGCACGGCCTGACCATTCTTGGCGCCCACATAACCAACAAAGAGCTGGTCATCCACCGGGAATTGTTTTGTGCAATCAAGATAGAACGAAAGCGCACGTTTTAGAGCCAGACGGTGGAGCCTCTCTTACTCTTTAGAAGGATGCGGAGGCGGAAAGAAGGTGGGCAAAGTGATGGTCTGTCCTATATGGAAAGAGGTAACCACTTTGGGAAGGAAAGAAGGCCTAGTGCAGAGGACAACTTTGTCCGGATGAACAGCCAGGAAAGGAGACTTAGAAGAAAGGGCTTGTAGCTCCCTCACCCTGCGAGCAGAGGTGATGGCAACCAGAAATGCAGTTTTAAGGGTCAAGAGTCTGAGAGGACAGTTATGTAGCGGCTCAAAAGGAGCGCACATAAGAGAAGTGAGAAAGAGGTTCAAGTCCCACTGGGGCATCACAAAAGGAGTTGGAGGAAACAAGTGAGTAATGCCCTTAAAGAAGCGATTTACAATAGGTAACTTCAAAAGAGAAGGCTGGTGGTGGTGGAGGAGGAGGAGGAGGCCTGCCTGGCTGGCAAAATAAGATTACAGACTTCGGGAGGAAGGTAGAAAGCTGTCAACTGTCGCCCCTCAATCTCCAAGAAAGGAGGTGGAGGCTGGACATATTCGGCTGGAGGACCGCGCCCTGCTGCTTGTGACAAAAGATCCTCCCGAAGAGGCAGTCTCATCGGAAGATCGATGGCCATGTGAAATACCTCGGGATACCAGACTCTTTGTGCCCAATCCGGCGCCACAAGAATGACTTGGGCCCGGTCGCGCTTGATCTTCTTCAGCACTCTGGAAAGACGTGGTACAGGCAAAAAGACATATAGAAGACCGCAACTACACTTGGAACGAAAAGCGTCACCTAGCAAGTGCCGTCTTGGAAATTCCATTGCACAGAACTGCTGACATTGCGCGTTCTCTTCGGTTGCGAATAGATCTAACCAAGGCTCTCCCCACTGCTGAAAGAGACCTTGCACCACCTCCAAGTGAAGACGCCATTCATGATCCATCATGCACTTGAGGCTGCGCTCGTCCGCTCTGGCGTTCAGAGAACCTGCCAGGTGCTGAATCACCAGAGATATTCCCTGATGTTCCAGCCATGTCCAAAGGCGAAGAGTCTCTTGACATAGGGTCCACGACCCCACCCTGCCCTGTTTGTTGCAGTTCCACATGGTGGTGGTGTTGTCCGTGAACAACTTAACAACTCTTCCCCTGACAGAGGGAAGGAATGCCTTAAGTGTAAGATGAATCACCCTAAGCTCCAGAAAGTCGATATGGAGTCCGGACTACGCCAGAGACCAGAGGGCCTCTGATCTCCACCTCTCCCATGTGGCCGCCCCACCCCAGCAGTGATGCATCTGTCTCCACTGTGAACTCCTGTTGGGGAAGGGAGAGGAATCTGCCGTTGACCCAATCCTGGTTTGTTAGCCACCACTGTAACTAACATGCAGTGCCCTCCGAGATCTGGATGAAATCGGAAAGATTCCCCTGATGCTGTGCCCACTGGAACTTCAGGTCCCACTGCAGAGCCCTCATATGCCACCTCTGGCATAGTCCACCAGCAGGATGAGGCCCAGTAGCCTCAGGGTCGTTCTGACCGAAACCCGGGATGGAGGCAGAAAGATCGGAATCATAGCACGAATATCCCGGAGTCGCTGCTCAGGAGGATGCCCGAAACTGCGCTGTGTCCAGAACCGCTCCGATGAAAAGGAGCTTCTGAAAGGGAATCCGGTGTGACTTCGGCACATTGATAGTGAACCCCAGCGAATGCAAGAGGTAAGTCGTAGTCTGGAGGTGGGAGACGACAGCCTCGGGCAAGCCCACCTTCAACAGCCAGTCGTCGAGATAGGGGAATACTGGAACCCCCGATCTGCGCAGATGAGCTACGACCACCGCCATCACTTTCGTGAACACCCGAGGGGTGCTGGTAAGGCCGAGGAGGAGCACGGTAAACTCAACGTGCTCGTGGCCTACCGTGAACCGTAGGTAACGCCGATGAGCCGGCAGGACACCCATGTGAAAATAAGCGTCCTGCAAGGCCAAAGCTACCATCAAGGCTCCAGGGTCCAGAGCGGACAGGACCTGAGCCAGGGTCAACATTTTGAACTTCTCCTTCTGGAGGAAGCGGTTGACGTTCCGGAGATCCAAGATAGGACGCAGGCCCTTATCCTTCCTGGCCACCAGAAGGTAGTGGGAATATCAACCACAACCTGCTTCTGGGGCAGGAACATGCTTGATGGCTCCCTTGGCCGAGAGAGCTGTAACTTCCTGTTAGAGAAGGGCCAAGTGATCCTCCGACATACGATGGGGCTGAGGTTGCATGGATGGACGGGTAGTCTCGAAGGAGAGGGAATAGCCCCTTCAGACTATCTGCAAAACCCACCTGTCTGACGAAATGTTGAGCCAGTGGGGGAGGTGATGGTGAATCCTGCCGCCCACTGACAAAAGTGGCCCTGAAAGGGTGGACTGGAAGGGCTTGGAGGCTGCTGCAGGGGGGGGGGGGTGCTGGTGGACTGGCCCGCCCACTGACCCCCAGACCCACGATGGTGGGTCCCACGTCCGTGCGGTGGCTGGACAGCTTGCACAGGCCTGTGACTCTGGGCGGAATGTGGGGGGCACCCCTTCCGTAGCCACGAAAGGGGCAAAAGGTAGACTGCATTGGGCGGGAAGGGGATGCGAGGCCCAAGGACCTGGCCGTAGATCTTAAGTGCTTAAAACCCTCAAGAGCGTTGTCCGCCTAGACGCCAAACAAGCGACGGCCATCAAAGAGAATGTTCAAAATCGTAGCTTGGACTTCACTCAAAAAGCCAGTAGACCTCAACCAGGCGTAGTGTCGAAGGGCTACCGACGTGGAAATCGTCCTGCCTAGTGAGTTGGCGGAGACCAGCCTACATCGGATGGCGAACTTCGCTGCGTATTTCCCTACGGCAACTGCACGGGAGAGCACGGCCAGGGCGTCCTCCAGGCACTGTGGCAGCACCTGCGCAACCGTGTCCCACACCAAGAGGGAGTAACGGCCCAAGAGGCATGCAGTGTTCACCGACCGCAGTTCCAAGCTGGAGGAAGAAAACAAAGTGGTCCAGCTTCTTGGATTCCCATCAGGTGGTGCGTTAGGAAATGCGCCCTTGGAAGTCGAGGTTTGGACTACCAAGCTCTTAAGGGCGGGGCGGGGTGGTGAGAGAGGAAAATGGGGTTGCCCGGGGCGGTGGCATCGGCCAATCATCCCATCCACAGGAGGCCCTGTGTTGGGCTTGGACCAAGTGCCCAAAAGGATGTCCATGAGAGCCTTATTGAACAGCAGCAGGGGCTCTGAAGAGGCTGCTGCCGGCTGAAGCACCTCGGCCAGGAGGTTAGTCCTGACTGCCACCGTCGGAAGTTCGAGGTTTAAGGCCTCGGCACTCTACGCAACACAACTGAGTAAGATGCACCCTCCTCAGTAGCCAGGGTGGGGGAGAAAGCATGACAAGGTCTGGAAGGTGTCCAGACCACTGGCATCACCGAACTCCTTTCACAGTCCGGTTCCTCTAACTGGCCTGCAAGAGGGTCCACAGACCCCTACCAGTCCTCCTCACCCTCTTCTGGTAGCCACTTAAGACTGGTAGGAAACATCAGGGGAGAACAGAGGTAGTACCAGTCGGCGCCGGTCCAGACGTTCGACGACGTCGGTCCGGCTACGTGTCCACATTGATGGGGAGGCTGGGGTCAACGTCGGCTGGGGAAATAACCGGCTTCGGAGGGGGTGGAGGTGTCGTCACTGAATTCGGTGCCGGAGGAGGTGTCACGAGGTCAACCGGACCTGAAGCCACCGTCTTCGAAGGCCTACAGCCCCCAACCGAGTCTGCAGGGCCTGAGGGTGCGCCGGCGGAGTCAGGCTGCCCAAAGATGGAATGCAAGACTTCGTAAAAGTTGCGAAGCTGGGCAGGGGTTGCTCCGGCTCCCGGAAAGGGAGGGAAGTCCAGAGTTGAACTCACAGGCCCCACAGCGGAGCCGGATGACTACCTTCCGCTTCCTGCGTAGGCCGACGGACGGGGAGAACGCAAACAGTGACGATGCTTCTTCGCCTTCTTCTTGTGCTTCAACTTACACGAAGACTTTGGTGATGAGTGGTGGTGGTGGTGGTTCCGCAACCAGTCCTGCGACCTCCCTCTCAACCCAGACCTCGAACAGCGCAGAGCAGACTGCCGGGCATCGAGAAGCTCTCGGGACCGCTCCCACAAAGACATCGGGTTCATGGCCCGGCAGTCAGAGCACGACTTCGGGATGTGGTCGCGCTCCAAGCACCAAAAGCACACGATGTGCGGGTCCGTGACCGACATCAATTTGAAACAGGACTCGCAAGCCTTGAAGCCGGTCCGACGTGGAATCCCTCCGTGTATCAGGAGTCGAACGACTCAAAAAAGATGTTAACAAAAGTCGCAAACACTTAGCCAAAGAGTGACTCGAGGTACCACTCTCTCCTTATCGCCGCTGGCTAGCGCGGAAAAATAAAGAACTGACGTCAGCGCATGAGGGCGGCGTCAAAGCAGATACCACAACGTCATTTCTGAGACCACAACGCCAATGATGAACGCGGAGTCGACCGACGTCACCTATCGACGCGAAGGGGTACTGCTTAGGAAAAAAATCTCCGGATCCAGTCTGAAGCCTGGAGGTAAATTCTAAGGTGAGGAATTCATAACTAATTGTCTCTTTCAGATAAAGCATTATCAAAAGTTAAGCAACTTGTTCTTCTGATAGACTTCCAGTGGCACATTTCTCACCTTTTGAATAGATACCACAGCAGTACCTAAGCGTCCACAGAATCAGTTTATTTAGGAAAAAGGTGGTGTACGGCAAGTTGACACAGAGAGCTTGAAGCTCGCTCACCCACTGCGCCGCAGGTCGAAGGTGTTTAACTGTTGCCGCTCAATCTCCAAGCATGAAAGTATAGATTGCAAAGGCCCAGATGCAGAACCCTGCCTGCTGCTGTGACAGATCCTTCTGAGCAAATGGGATGTATGATAGGTTGTGGTTGTGCAAACTCATCGTGTCATACATTTGCCAACCCCTTTAGAACTAGTCGGGCTTGTTTGTCAAGCCCTCTAGCTCAACCCTGAGCCGTTGTGGCTCTCTAAGCAGCAAGGCTTACACAAAGGAACAAGTGTAAGTCAACAGCACCAAAACAATTTAAGAAATAATGAGACACTCAAGAAATCCGTCAGTAATTTGTAAAAATTGACTGTATTTTTAATGTATTTTTAGACGCCACAATGAAAATGATCCACTAGAGACTTCTGGAGATATAAATTTTACAAGGTACATTAAATATGCATTTACTGTGAACAAGTATTGGCAAATTCAATGAATTTCACACGCACACTATTTGGGCAAATACTTTAGCTAGATGTATTGAGGTCAGTTAGAGTTACTTTGGGCGACCTAGCCCCACATGGAGCCAAGTCAGGGGATCCAGTAAGGTCCTCAGATACAGTTACCTCAACAGGTGAAGCAGTCTTCAGTTAGTTCCAGGCACATTTATCATTTGATGTAGGTTCCTATGAAAATGATCCTAAGGAAAGGGATACAAGATGCTGACGATGCTCAAGGATGCTGTGGATGCGATTCGGTCAACAGGGACCTTCCTGTGGCTACTCCTCAGTCCTCCTTCGTTTTTGCTAGTCAGGTTCAGCAGGTGCAGTCCACACGGGTGCAGCATCTCTTTGCCAGTACCTTGGTGCAGCAGGGCAGTCCTTCTTTGGTCCTTCTTCCAGTTCTGTCCAAATCTTAGTTGCCATATGTATGTTCTGTAAATGGCCTCAGGGTAGGATAAGGTTGGTAGACAAATGGCTACCAGATTCCATCCGTCCGGATGACCACTTCTCTGAAGTGTAGCTTCTGGCTATCCCAGGATGCACCATTCTGCCCATTGCCAACATGGTAGACGCCTTCTCCTGTCATCCGGAGCAACCTAGCCCAACCCAGGGGTGTGGCTACCAAGGGGGCTACACGCCCCTGTAAAACCAGTTTCCAACTGGTTTCCCCTTCCCTGTCTCTAGTGCCAGCTTGTGTAGCTAAACAATTGAGCAGCCTGTAGGAAGGTGGGTTTCTGTTACAGCAACCCCCCACTTTTTGCTAGACTACTGATACACTTTCACTTGATGTGCCCTGGGTCACTGCCAATCAGGTTCCCAGGGCCTGTGTTCTTTCCCAAAACTGTACCTTGTACCCCCAATTGGCACCTCTCTGGACAAAGGTTAGTCCCTTGTAAAAGGTACCGTGGGTAGGGAAGGCCTCTAAGGGCTGCAGCACTTATTGTGCTACACTTAGAGGCCCTGTACCTTTACACACAGACACACACACTGTCATTGCAGGTTGCGTGTTTTGGTGCAGAAGAAAGTGAAGAGTCGACATGGCACACATCCCTGGCATAGGTCAGCCCCCAATCTAGCTGGGTGAACTATACCAGCGGTGAGGGTACAGGTGCATGAGACTAATTCTTAGACATTGTAATGCAGTAATGCCATTAAGAGTATATGGTGCTGGGAGTTTGTCATTACGAACTCCACAGCACCATAATATCTTTACTGAAAACTGGAAAGTTTGGTATAAAACTTCTCAGCACATTAAACTCACACTGATGCCAGTGTGGGATTTAATGAAAATTTGCAGTCAGAGGGCATCTCAGAAATTCCCCCTGAAAAACGACCAGCTTCTGGTGGGTTCCCTGACTGGTACACACCAGCCTCCCACCACGAGACATGTTTCCGGACCCCTTCGCTCCCTGAGGCCAGAAACAAAGCCTTTCCTGGGTGGAGGTGGTCACACCTCCCCCAGGCCAGGAAGTGCCATTTGTAGCAGGGGAGCTTCAAAGGCCTTGCTGCCTTTGTAACGCGACCCCTAGCCTCTCATACTATCAGAGCAGGCCCCCTTCCTGTCTCCCATCCTTTTCGGCAAGAAGACAGGTGGGAAAAATAAGCACAGCCCAGAAGGTGTGCCACCTCTGCCAACCCCACCCATCAGATGGGGAAAGGTGAGGTGAAGCCCACTTTTCATTGCCCGCCATCTTGCAGATGGCTGGCACTCTCCGATCAGGATTAGGGATTGTGCCTACACCTCCCCATGTGGGGTGAGCACACCAAGGTTGTAGTTAAGCACAAGTTACTTACTTGTGTAACGATATATCTGTAAGAGACACTAGTTAGTTAGTAATAGATTCCTTACCTTAGAATATCCCCAGGCGTATGTCGCTGGCGTTGTAGTCGCTGAGATGATGTCGTCAGAATTACTTAGACGCGCCCACGCGCGCTGACATCAGTTCTGTACAAGACTTATACGCGCCAGGAACGCAGAGCCATGCCAGAGACCGACTACTGGTGCAATAGATCCAGGACCCTGAAAGGGATGACCTGAACCCTAGAGAACAGTTCGCAGAACGGGGAGGATGGTAAGGAATCTATCACTAACTAATGTCTCTTACAGATATATCGTTACAAAAGTAAGTAACTTGTGCATCTGAAAGAGGCACGTTAGTGATAGATTCCTTACCTTAGAATACATACCCAAGCAATACCAACCCGGGAGGAGGGTCTGCGAAATGAAATCGCACCAGAGAAAGTCACGGAGAACCGACCGGCCAAAGAAGCAGTCTCTCCGGACTGGACTGTCAAGGCAATGGTGCTTAGTGAAAGAATGCAGCGAGGCCAACGTAGCTGCCTGACAGATATCTTGCAGGGGGACAACGTGTCCTAATGCTTTAGTAGCTGCTGTCGCCCTGGTAGAATGGGCTCGCAGCCCAGCCAGAGGTTCCTTTTTAGCAGAGAGTAAAAGGCTTTAATGCACAAGAAAAACCCATCGGGAGATAGTCCGCTTGTGCACAGCCCGACTTTTCTTGTCACCCAGGTAGCCAACAAAGAGCTGGTCATCCACCAGGAATTGCTGTGTGCGGTTGAGATAGAATGAAAGCGCACGTTTTGGGTCCGGACGGTGGAGCCTCTCTTCCTCACTTGAAGGATGCGGAGGCGGGAAGAAAGTGGGCAAAGCGACAATTTGCCAGAGATGAAAGGCGGTGACTACTTTCGGTAGAAAGGAGGGACGTGGACGAAGCACAACCTTGGCTGGATGAAGAGTCAGGAAAGTAGTTTTACATGAAAGAGCCTGAAGCTCACTCACACGCCTGGCGGAGGTGATGGCCACAAGGAAGACAGTTTTTAAAATTATTAACCTCAAAGGACAGTTATGAAGAGGCTCAAAGGGAGTGCACATTAAGTATGTGAGAACCAGGTTCAAGTCCCACTGAGGCATCACAATAGGAATAGGAGGGAAAAGGTGAGTAATGTGAATAGATTTCTCAAACGCAACAAGGGACTTGAAAAGAGAGCCTGAGAAAGGCTGAAAGAGCAGAAAGGTAGCCCTTGATAGTGCCCAGAGCAGAGCCCTGCTGGGCCAAAGAGAGAAGGAACAATAGGACCTCAGAAAGAGGGGCAGAAAGGGGATCCACAGGTTTCGCTGTGCACCATGCCACAAATGTTTTCCACCCGCAGCTGTATACAGTTTTAGTCGAGGAACGCCTGGCTGCCAGAATCACATTACAGACTTCAGGAGGCAAATCAAATGGAATCAACTGTCGCCGCTCAATCTCCACACAAGGAGGTGAAGGCTGGACAGATGCAGGTGGAGGACCGTTCCCTGTTGCTGCGACAGGAAATCCTCCCGAAGAGGCAGTCGGATTGGGTGATCCACGCTCATACTGAGTAGCTCGGGATACCAAACTCTTTGAGTACAGTCCGGTGCCACAAGAATGACTTGGTCCCGGCCGAGTCTGATCTTCGGCACTCTGGGTAGAAGTGGTATAGGCGGAAAGGCGTACAACAGACCGCAACTCCACTACCGACGAAAAGTGTATCCAAGCGAGTGTCGCCTTGGAAACTTCAATGCGAGAACTGCTGACATTGCGCGTTCTCTTCGGTGGCGAATAGATCCAACAAAGGTTCTCCCCACTGCTGAAAGAGACCTTGTGCCACGTCCGAGTGAAGGCGCCATTCGTGATCCAACATGTACCTGCAGCTGAGTTCGTCCGCCCTGGCATTCAGAGAACCTGCCAAGTGTTGAACCACCAAGGAAATGCCTTGACGTTCCAGCCATGTCCAGAGACGCAGAGCCTCCTGACATAGGGTCCACGACCCCACCCCGCCTTGCTTGTTGCAGTACCACATGGCGGTGGTGTTGTCTGTGAACACCTGCACTACTCTCCCCTTGACAGAGGGAAGGAATGCTTTCAGTGCAAGTAGGATTGCCCTGAGCTCCAAAAGGTTGATATGGAGTCTGGACTCCGCCGGAGGCTTGGCATGATTGATCAGCAGGATGCAGGAGGCCATGAGGCCCAGCAGTCTCAGGGTCTTCCTGACCAAAACCCAGGACCAAGGCTGAAATATCGGAATCATAGCCCGTATGTCCCGGACTCGCTGTTCGGGAGGATAAACACAAAATTGCGCCATATCCAGAACCGCTCCGATGAAGAGGAGCTTCTGAGAGGGAATCAGATGCGACTTCGGCACGTTGATGGAAAACCCCAGCAAATGCAGGAGGTCGGCCGTAGTCTGGAGGTGGAAGACGACTGCCTGGGGCGAGCCCGCCTTCAACAGCCAGTCGTCGCGATAGGGGAAGACTGAAACCACTGATCTGCGTAGATGAGCTGCGACCACCGCCATCACTTTTGTGAACACCCGAGGGGTGCTGGTAAGGCCGAAAACAAGCACGGTGAACTGAAAGTGCTCTTGGCCTACCGTGAACCCTAGGTAACACCGGTGGGCCGGCAGGATGGGGATATGAAAATAAGCATCCTGTAAGTCCAAAGCTACCATCCAGTCTTGCTGGTTTAGGGCAGACAAGACCTGAGCAAGCGTGAGCATCTTGAACTTCTCCTTCCAGAGGAAGTGATTGATGTTCCGGAGGTCTAAGATAGGACGCAGGCCCTTGTCCTTCTTTGGAATCAAGAAGTAGTGAGAATAACAACCACAACCTGCTTCCTGCATCGGAACGCGCTTGTTGGCCCCCTTGGCCAAGAGGGCCGTAACTTTCTGCTGGAGAAGTGCCAAGTGATTCCCCGGCATGCGGTGGTACTGAGGTGGCATGGCTGAAGGTGTAGACTCAAAGCGGGAGTAGCCTCGTCGGAACCCACCTGTCCAAAGTGATGGTGCGCCAGTGGAGGAGGTGATGGCGAATCCTGCCGCCCACTGGCGTCTGGTGGGCCTAAAACACTGGACTAGGAAGGTTTTGAGGCAGCAGCGGCAGTGGACTGACCCTCCCGCTGGCCCCGTGATCCACCTCGGCGGGCACCCCGACCGCGTTGAGACTGAGGCTGCGCAGGCCGGTGGCTCTGAAAGGAAGCCGTTTGGGCGCCTTGACCCTGACCTCGAAAGGAGTGAAAAGTGACCCCACGGGAGTGCGCATGGTGGCAAGACCTAAGGACTGGGCCATAGCCAGGGAGTCCTTAAAGCGCTCCAAAGTGCTATCCGCCTTATCACCAAAAAGGCGTGTGCCATCAAAGGGCATGTCCAACAAAGTGTTCTAGACATCCCCTTAGAAGCCAGTAGTTCTGAGCCAAGCGTAACCGCGTAGCACCACCATTGTGGAAATTGCCCTGCCGAGGGAGTCGGCCATGTCAAGACCACAACGGATAGTGAATTTCGCAGCATCCCTCCCTTCGGTAATGGCTTGGGAGAGCACTCCCCGAGCCTCCACTAGACACTGAGGCAACACCTGTGCAACTGCGTCCCATACAGATTGGGAATAGCGGCCAAACAAGCACGCAGTATTCACCGTCCGCAACCCAGAACTGGCAGAGGTGAAAATCTTTTTCCCAAACTGCTCCAGTTTTTTAGATTCCTTGTCTGTAGGTGCGGAAGGGAACATGCTCGGAGAGGCTGTGGCTTGGACCACCAGACTCTCAGGCGTTGGGTGTTGTGTGAGAAAACTGATGTCGCCGGGCGATGACATCGCGCCACACTCTTATCCACAGGACCCCCTGTGTTAGGCTTGGTCCAGGTGCTTAACAGAATATCTGTAAGCGCATCATTAAAGGGCAGCAGCGGCTCGGCAGAGGAGGACGCCGGCTACAGCACCTCAGTCAGGAGATTGGTCCTCATGAACAAGTTACTTACCTTCGGTAACGCTTTTTCTGGTGGATACAGAATCTGCCTGTGGATTCCTCACCTTGTGAATATCCCCTGCGCCAGCATTCTACGAATTTTTTTCCCCAGCTCTCCACGCCGACGTCATAATACCACGGCTCCGCTCGCGACTCCGTATGACATCACCGGAGCCATAAGAGAGCCACGTCGGCGTGATGACGTCAGTTCCACCCATTTTTCCGTGCCTCCGAGGCGAACAGGTGGACCGACAACAGATTCAAAGTATACATAGTATACAACATTTGAACAAATATACATAGTACATATACAAAAAGGAAAGCTAAAGAACATAAGCATTTCCTATGAGTGTACCAGATAGAAAGAAGATACAATTTAAAACAACATGTCAAACAAAGCATCCTTTAAGGTATACAAAGGTGGACAATGGGGAGGCGGGTGGGCCAGTGAGGAATCCACAAGCAGATACTGTATCCACCAGAAAAAGCGTTACCGAAGGTAAGTAACTGGTTCTTCTGATGGATACATCTGCCAGTGGATTCCTCACCTTGTGAATAGATTCCCACAGCAGTCCCACTCCTGGGCGAGGGTGTCCACCTTCCCATACCAAAAAGTCCTGCAAGACAGAGCGCGCAAAATGGCCCTCCCTCCTCATCTCAGAGTCAAAGCAATAATGCTTTGCGAAAGTATGGAGGGAGGCCCAAGTCGCGGCCTTACAAATGTCTACAACTGGAACACCCCTGGCCAAAGGAGAGGTGGAAGACTTGGCTCTAGTTGAATGAGCCCCAATACCCTCAGGAGGAACCTTACCAGCAAGGGCGTAGCAGATCTTGATGGTTAGGATGATCCATCTGGACAGAGTGCGCTTGTGCACAGCTTTGCCTTTAGAGTGTCCAATATAGCCCACGAAGAGCTGATCATTCAAATTAATATCCTTTGTTCTGTCCAAATAAAAGCTCACTGCTCTTTTAGGGTCGAAGCGGTGAAGTCTCTCCTCCTCCTTGTAAGGGTGAGGGGGGAGGATAAAACAAAGGGAGAGTAATGGACTGCCCCAGATGAAAGGGAGTAACTACCTTAGGAAGGAAAGCAGCCCTGGTCCTGAGAACCATCCTTTCAGCATGCAAGGTTAAAAACGGGGGTTTTGAACTAAGAGCTTGAAGCTCACTCACCCTCCTTGCCGAGGTTATGGCTACAAGAAGGAATATGCTACTTACCAGTATGCATCTGTTCTTGGCTTGTAGAGCTGCAGATCTACACACTTTTGCATAGATCGCCATCTAGTGTTGGGCCATGATGTTTGCAGTTCGTTTTTCCTCTTGGAAAGTCTTTGGAAGTCACGAGGTCGGTGACTCCTCCCTTGGTTCGTATTGCGCATGGGCTTCGGCTCCATCCTCAGATTGTTTTTAGCCAACAGGGAAAGATGGAGCGTAGTAATAACAGTGAAGAAACCCATGTGTGTTGTATCTAAATAAGATAGACTGGAACAGATACAGGTAGCCGGGGAGGCGGGTGGGCGTGTGTGGATCTGCAGCTCTACATGCCAAGAACAGATGCATACTGGTAAGTAGCATATTCCGTTCGAGGCATAGGAGCTGCAGATTACACACATTTGCATAGACTATATAGCAGTTCCAAAACTTAGCAGCGACCACCGGTATCTGCTGCAGTGGTTTGAAATAGTGTTTTTAGTACAGCCTGGCCCACACTAGCTTGTTGCTTGGTTTGCACATCTACACAGTAATGTTTAGTGAAAGTGTGCGGTGTTGACCATGTAGCTGCCTTGCAGATATCATCTAATGGGATGTTCCCTAGAAAAGCCATAGAAGCCCCTATCTTTCTTGTAGAGTGGGCTTTAGGGGGAACAGATAACGTGCGTTTTGCTTTGTGGTAGCAAATCGGTCTGCATTTTACAATCCACCTAGCTATCCCTGATTTAGAGATGGGGTGCCTTTATGACGTGGAGAGAAAGAGACAAATAATTGCTTTGTCTTCCTGAAAGGTTGTGCTCTCTGGATATAGTAAAGCAAGGCCGTTTTAACATCCAGTGTGTGTAGAGCCCTTTCTGCAACAGTTTGAGGTTGCGAGAAAAAAAACGGTAATTCTACCGATTGGTTTAGATGAAAGGGTGAGATGACTTTGGGTAGGAATTTTGGGTTGGTACATAGGACAACCTTGTTGGGGTGCATTCGGAGAAAAGGTTCTTGTATAGTAAGTGCTTGTATTTCACTGACCCTTCTAAGGGAGGTAATGGCTACAAGGAAAGCTGTTTTCCATGTGAGGAGTTGCAGTTCGCATTTATGCAAGGGTTCAAAAGGCGGTCCCATTAGCTACTAGAATGAGTGTGAGGGAGTGCTGTTGTAGCTTTCGCACCACTAATGGAATTAGTGGGAGAGGTGGAAAGGTGTATGCAAATTTGCCTGACCAGTTCATCCATATCGCATTGCCTTTGGACAATGGGTGTGGGTATCTGGCGGCGAAGCTTGGGCATTTTTAGTTTTCGTGGGTGGCGAATTGGTCTATCTGTGGATGCCCCCACATCTGAAAGAACGGGTGAAGAACCTGCGGGTGAAGTTCCCACTCGTGGATCTGCTGCGTCTGTCTGCTGAGCAGATCTGCCATGGTGTTTTGGACTCCTGGGACATGCTGGGCTAGGAGAAAGATTTTGTGTGGAATTGCCCATCTCCATATGCTCTGTGCTAGTTGAGAGAGCTGTGGAGAGTGTGTGCCGCCTTGTTTTTGGATGTAGTACATGGCGGTCATGTTGTCTGTGCGGATAAGGATTGCCTTGCCTAAAATCTGTGTGTGAAAGGATTTTAGGGCTAGAAAGATTGCCAGTAACTCCAGATGATTGATGTGGAGTAACTTTTGTTGCGGCGTCCATGTGCCCTGCACTGTGAGGTGTAGTAGATGAGCTCCCCAGCCGGAGAGCGATGCGTCTATTGTCAGGATTATTTGTGGAACCGGGTCCAGGAACGGTCGACCTCTGGAAAGATTTGTGGTGTTCCACCACTGCAGAGAGCGATGGGTGCGACCGTCTACCAACACCAGATCTGTCAGTTGCCCCTGGGCCTGGTTCCATTGGCGCGCTAAGCACTCTTGGAGTGGAAGCATCTGGAGTCTTGCATGAGGCACTATAAAAATGCAAGAGGCCATCATCCCTATCAGTTACATAAACACTCTTGCTGGGAGGGAGTGTTGAAGTATGAATTTTTGACGCAAAGCCTGAATGCTTGCAATCTTGGCCGGATTGGGGTAGGCTATGGCTTTTGAGGTGTCTATGGTGGCACCGAGGTATTGCTTTATGTGGGATGGTGTTAGCTGGGACTTTTGGTGGTTCACCGTGAAGCCTAGTTGATGAAGTAGTTGGATTGTAGTGGCGGTGTGGTGTACACATTGGTTGTAGGATGCGGCTTTTATCAGCCAGTCGTCCAGATACGGGAAGACGTGAATGTGCTGTCTTCTGAGATGTGCCGCCACTACCGCTAGGCACTTGGTGAATACCCGTGGTGCTGTTGTGACCCCGAATGGGAGCACTTTGAACTGGTAGTGTTGATCGTCCACTACAAATCTGAGGTACTTTCTGTGGGCATGGTGTTCCGGAATGTGGAAGTATGCGTCTTTCAAGTCCAGTGTGGTGAGAAAGTCGTTCTGGGAGAGGAGCGGAAGTACCTGCTGAAGTGTTACCATGTGAAAATGGTCCGAATGTATGTATGTGTTTAGAGGCCGGAGATCTAAGATAGGTCATAGAGTCTCGTCTCTTTTTGGTATCAGAAAATATAGGGAGTAGACCCCTAGATTTTGCTGATCGTAGGGGACCTGTTCTATTGCGTGTTTTTGTAGGAGGGAGATTACCTCCTGTTTTAGTAACGTGGAATGTTCTTGTGACATTGGGCGTTGCCTGGGTGGAATGTTGGGGGGTTAGATGTGAGTTCTAGGCAGTACCCTGAACGAATAATTTGGGTCACCCACTTGTCTGATGTGATGGAGTCCCAGACGTGAAGGAAATTTTGTAGTCTGCCCCCGACCAGAGTGTGATGGTCTGGGGGGAGCAGGGGAAAGTCATTGGGTAGGCGGTGTGGCAGAGCAGGCGGTATTTGTTTTGCCTCTGCCTTTATTGTTATTGCCTCTATAACCGCCTCTTTGATAACCTTTTGTGAAGGTGGACTGAGGAGGGGATTTGTAGGACGTGGACGCGCTATCTGAGGAGTAGCCTCTGCCCGTGCCCTGAAAGGAAGAGCGGCGAAAGGAGCGCCTAGGAGGGTGTGACTGTAGGGCTCCCATAGATTTCGCCCTATCTGTGTCTTTTTTCATCTTCGAGGGTCTCATCTATCTTTGGACCGAATAAATGCTCCTGATCGAATGGATGGTTTAATATGGAGGCTTGTACCTCAGGTTTAAAGCCTGAAACTCTCAGCCAAGCGTGTCGACTGAGTAGGACACTGGTGTTAATGGCCCTGGAGGCTGTGTCTGCTGCGTCTAAGGCACAGCGTATAGAGGTATTAGTTATGGTCTTACCCTCTTGAATTAATTCATTGGCCCTATTTTTATATTTTTCTGGGAGATGGTGCATGATGGTTTCTAGCTCATCATAATGCGCTCTGTCGCATCTGGCCAATAGCGCTTGAGTGTTGGCGATACCCCATATATTGGCTGCCTGTGACGCAGTGCGTTTTCCTGACGCGTCCAGGAGCTTTGATTCCTTGTCAGGTGGTGGTGCTTCGCCTGACTCCTGGGAATTTGATCTCTTTCGTGCGGTGGATACCACTAGGGGATCCAGTGGCGCTGGCCCTTTGATGTAGGCAGGATCTGTGGGGGCAGCTTTATACTTTTTTTCTATGCGTGGGTTTAGGACCCTAGCCCTGACTGGGTCTTTAAAAACCTCTGCTGCATGTTTTATTACCCCTTTGAGCATAGGTAGTATAGCAGTAGACCTATGTGCAGTATCAAAGGTGTCTAGGAGGAAATCTTCCTCTACTGGGTCAGTGTGTAGCTCTACCCCGTGATAATGTGCCGCCCTCTGAAGTAGGTGGTGAAAACCTAGTGAGTCTTCTGGTGGAGATGGCCAGGATGGACAGAGGTCATCTTGTGGGACATCTGGAATGTCTGGATTATTATAATCATCCCAGGGGTCTGGGGATCCTGTAGGGGTGGGGTCTTGTGGCACATCTGCTGGGTCGTAGTATGGGTCCCCCTGATCATCACGGTCTGGAGACTGGGTCGGAGAGCGATGAGGCAGGGGTGGAGAAGGTGGAGGGGGTGGAGGTGGAGAGGGTGGAGGTGGAGAGGGTGGAGGAGGCGGAGGAGGTGGAGAAGGCACTCTGAAAGGGGAAGTAGAAGTCCTTCCTCTTTGGAGGCAGAGGTGGAGCTGGTTTGTCCAAATGTCTCTTTTTAGAAGACAGTGCCAAATGTCCAGTTTTTGGATCCTTGGTAAGTGTCTTTTGCAAAGGATCCGGTGTAAAAAGTTCTTGCGACACTGGTTGTTTGGTCGGCGCCGACGTTTTCGGGGCCGACGGCTTCCTAGGCTTGTCTGTGCCGAGCTTTTTGGGCACCTCCGATTTTTTGTTTGGTGCCGAGACAGGCTTCGGTACGGGAGTGTCGGTGCCGAGGGCCTTATTATGTTTGGTCGGCACCGAGAGTCTGGGTTTGGACACCGAGGGCTTTGGTGTGGAGCTCGGTGTCGAGGTAGAGGCCGATCTTTTCTTCGGTGCCGAAGGGTGTTTTTCGGCACTGCTGGCAGGCTGGCTCGAGCCCGAGCCGCCGGAAGGCTTACTTGGCTTCGTCACCAGGCCCGAAGGTGGGGTGGTCGAAGCAGTGTCTTTGGTCTTGCCTAGGCCCGAAGGCGAAGGCATGACCAAAGCCTTTTTGGGTGTCGGCGCGGGTGTGGGAGGGGGTATTTTACTCACGACCCTCTGCGCCAGGGTGATGTCCTCCACATCCGAGTCGTCGGCTTCGGAAGCACTGACGAGGTCCTCTTAGGTGTGCTGGTGTCCCGGAGTTTCGACGTCGTCCCCGAAGATGTCGACTGGAACGGAGGTCGAGGAGTGCGCCATTTTTCGTCTGGCCCTTCGATCTCGAATAGTCTTTTTGGATCTAAAAGACTTGCAGGCGGGACAGTCTCGAGGCGTGTTCAGGGAAGAGGCAGAGGTTGCACACCTCATGAAGATCGGTGTGGGGGAATTTGGACCCACATCGAGGGCACTTCTTGAATGGAGTTCTTTCCATCAACCGGGACCGGAGTCTGGATAGGCCCGAAGGCCGCAGTCGATGACTGGAATCGTCGAAGAAGAAGGTGATTGAGGATATCAGTATCTAAACAATACCGCGGAGAGCGAGGATTCCGCTTCGATCGTCGAACTGGAATGTTCGGAACCGGAGCACGAAGTATTACATCCGAGCCCGATGGCTGAAAAAAACAATCTGAGGATGGAGCCGAAGCCCATGCGCAATACGAACCAAGGGAGGAGTCACCGACCTCGTGACTTCCAAAGACTTTCAAAGAGGAAAAACAAACTGCAAACATCCGGGCCCAACACCAGATGGCGATCTATGCAAAAGTGTGTAATCTGCAGCTCAAATGCCTCGAACAGACCGTTTTAAAAGACAACAGTCTGAAAGGACAGCCATAAAGGGGCTCAAAAGGGGACCCCATCAAAAAAGTTAAGACAAGATTAAGGTCCCACTGTGGCATTACAAAAGGAGTAGGTGGAAACCTGTTGATAAATCTTAATACAATAGGAGATTTAAATAACGACGGCTGATCCAGAAGACACAGAAAAACCGATAAGGCTGATAAATAGCCCTTAACCGTGGCCACAGCACAACCCTGCTGAGCCAAGGAAAGAGCAAACTGAAGAACATCAGAAAGGTGGGCTTTTAAAAGGTCAATGGATCTCTCTTAACACCATCTTACAAACTTAGACCATCTATAGGAATAAATAGACTTGGTGGAGTGTCGCCTGGCCGATAAAATAACATCCACCACATCAGGCGGGGAGAGAAGGAACTCAGTTTGCCCCGTTCAATCTCCAGGCATGAAGGTGCAGGCTCTGGAGGTGGGGGTGAAGAACCTGCCCCTGCGACTGTGAGAGGAGGTCTGCCCTGAGAGGGAGACGGAGCAGAGGGTGCGACGAGAGGTGAAGTAGATCTGTGCACCAGACCCTTCTTGGCCAATCTGGGGCGATCAATATAACTTGGGCCCGGTCTTGGCGAATCTTCCTCAGAACCCAAGGAATCAAGGGTATAGGAGGAAACGCGTAAAGGAGTTGTGAGCCCCAACTCAACTGAAACGCATCCCCCAACGCCCCCTGCATCGGAAACTGGAGACTGCAGAATGACAGGCAATGCACGTTCGAGAGTGGCAAAAAGGTCCACCCGAGGAGTCCCCCACGTCCGGAAGATGTGCTGAACTACCTCTGGATGAAGCCTCCACTCGTGGTCGGCAGAAAACTGTCGACTGAGACTGTCCGCACGAACATTCAGCACCCCGGCCAGATGATTCACCATCAAGCAAATCCGATGGTCCTGAGCCCAGGACCAGAGTCGCAAAGCCTCTCTGCAGAGACCGTACGACCCTACTCCTCCCTGCTTGTTGACATACCACATCGCTGTAGTGTTGTCTGTCAGGACTTGCACCGACTGACCGCGAAGGGAAGGGAGGAAGGCCTTGAGTGCCAAACGTATCGCCCGCAATTCTAGAAGATTGATATGAGACAATCTTTCCTCTGGAGACCAAAGACCCTTGATCTCCAGATCCCCATATGAGCACCCCACCCAAGAGTGGAGGCATCCATTATCACTGTGGCCACCGTTGGAGGAAGATGAAAGGGCTTTCCTTCAGACAGGTTGCCCTCCACGCTCCACCAAGACCGATCCACTGCAGCTTCTATGGAGATCCGGATTGACTCCCTGAGATCCCCATTGTGCTGATACCACTGCCTGCGGAGACACCACTGGAGCGCCCTCATGTGCCAGCGTGCATGGTTGAACAACAGAATGCAGGAGGCGAACAGACGGGCAGACGAAGGACCTTCAGAACTGGAACAACCACTCCATTGTGGAATAAAGGGATCATCTCCTGAATGTCGAGAATTCTTTGCGGAGGAGGAAATGCTCGACACACAGTAGTGTCCAGTACCGCCCCTATGAACAGGTTGCGCTGAGAGGGCACCAGGTGAGATTTGGGCACATTGATTGAGAAACCCAAGTTGAATAACAGCTGAGATGTTACCTGCAGATGATGTTGCACCATCCTTGGCGACTCTGCTTTCAGAAGCCAGTCGTCCAAGTAGGGGAAAACCGGAATCCCCGACCTCCTGAGATGGGCAGCCACCACCGCCATCACCTTGGTGAAGACTCGAGGTGCAGTAGTAAGACCAAACGGGAGAACTGCAAACTGGTAGTGTTGCGACCCAACCGTAAAACGGAGATACTTCCTGTGCGACTTCAGCATTGGGATGTGGAAATACGCATCCTGCAAGTCGATCAACACCATCCAGTCTTCTTGGTGCAACGCCTGAAGAACCTGTGCAAGGGTTAGCATCTTGAATTTCTCCTGCTGCAGGTAAAAATTCAAGACTCTGAGGTCTAGGATCGGACGCAATCTACCATCCTTTTTGGGAATCAGGAAATACCGGGACTAGCATCCCTGACCCCTTTCCTGCTCTGGAACCACCTCTATTGCACCTTTTTGTAGCAATGCAAGAACCTCCTTCTGCAGAAGAAGCAGATGGTCCTCTGAGCAAAAACCTTGGCAAGGAGGGTAAGGGGGAGGAAATTCCCAAAAGGGAAGGGCGTACCCATTCTCCACAAGGTTTAAAACCCAAAGGTCCGTTGTGACCGATTTCCAACCTCGCAGAAAGTGGGATACCCGACCCCCCACAGGTCTCACATGATCTAGGATGGGGGATCTAGAGCTGCTTCCCTGTAGCCTCATTGGGAGCAGAGGAGACTGAGGAGGAGGAGGGATTGCGACCAGAACCACGCCGACCCCTTTGTCTTCTTCTATAGGATCTGTAAAGAGGATTTTGTTGCTGCTGCTGCTGAGGTTGACGGAAGAAACGAAATGATGACCTTCCAAATCACCTATACTTCCTGAAGCCAAACCCTTTTGACTGCGTCTGCAAACCTAAAGATTTCGCAGTAGCTCAGCTATCCTTGAATCTTTGCAGGGCGGAATCAGCTTTTTCCCCAAAAAGCTTTTCCCCATCAAATGGTAAGTCGACCAGAGTGGCCTGAACATCCGCAGAGAAACCGGAAGAGCGAAGCCAAGTCAGCCTTCTAGTGGTTATAGAAGATCCCATAATTCTGGCCACGGAATCAGCCGTATCTAGGCCCGATTGAATAACTTGCCTAGCAGCAGCTTGAGTGTCTGCAACCACCTCCATAAAAGAGCCCTTCTCATCAGGCAGTTTAGGAGCGAACTGCTTCACAGAGTCCATCAAAGCATGAACGTAGCGGCCCAATAAGCAAGTGGCATGTGTCGATTTAAGCGCCATACTTCCAGAAGAGAAGACCTTTTTAGCAGACTGCTCAATCTTCTTTGAGTCCCTGTCAGCTGGAGCCTGTGGAAAAGCACCTGAAGATTGTTTTGAACAGGATGCCTGCACTACAAGACTCTCTGGAGAATGGTGCGAGGAAAGTAAGCTCAGATCCCCCGGAGCCACTCTATATCTTCTCGCCACAGTTCTGGAAACCGCAGGTGAAGAAAGTGGCTTGCGCCAAACATGCATAACAGGCTCTAAAATAGCCTCATTAAAAGGCAACAGTGGCTCGACAATGGAAGAAGGAGAATGAAGGACTTCAGTCAAAAGGTTTGGTTTGTATTCCGCAGAAGGCAACTGTAAATCTAACAGCTCCGCAGCCTTCCTGATAACCAAATGATAAGGAGCCAACTCTTGAGGTGGAGAAAACCTGGAAGAAGAATGCTCCCATTCAGGAGTGGTGTCCAATCCACTTGCCTTCTGAATACCTTTAAATTCATCAGTGGAGTCACCCACTTCACCTTCCTCCACGATATTGCTCTTCCTCTATAATCCTCTCTTCGAGAGCGGATCCAAGGACACTGCGTCGGCGGCGCCGTACGGGGAGTCGGCGGCACCGTACGTGGAGTCGGCAGCGCCGACTCCGCGGCAGACGCGGTGCAGCTGGAGTCGGCGTCGAGGGAGGCTCCGACGAAGGCATGCGATCCAGTCGAGGCCAGGAGGAAGGCTCTCCAGACGGCGCCGGGAACTGCCATGACGGAGCCATCGGCAAGAAGGGCATAAAAGGTGCCTGAGCGCAGTGTTGCGGCGCTCCCAAACTGAACGCCATTAGACCCATGGGACCTGAAGGTGCACCGGATGGGAAGGCTGCTCTCTGTAAAACACCATACATAGCATCAAGGAAATGCGTCGGATCCGCACCTGGAGTCGGGAAATGCAGATATGGGTTCGAACCTGAATCCGGCCGAGGGGTAGCTGGAGCCAGAGCCGAAGAATCCTCCACTGGAGCCAGAGGTTCACCTTCAGGCACAGGCGAAAGATCAACAATCTGCTCCGGCTCGGCGTCGGAAGCTGGAGAATCCACCGGCGCCGGAGACAACATGGGCGAAGGTGACTTCTCCGGAGAAGCACGAGGAGAAGGGGAAGGATATTAAGTCCTTACTTCAACGTGAAGGCGACCTCGAAGCCTTACTCTTCGAAGACCGGCGCCAAGAGCTATGCTTCCTCTTCTTCTTGTGTCTTCTCGACTTCGACGAGTGTGAATTCGACGACTCCGGCTTCGACTTGTCTCTTTTTCAACCTCTGCCCTCCTTCTTCGCCTTAGCCATGAAAAGCTTCGCTTCCCTCTCTTTCAGTGCTTTAGGATTCATTTTCCTGCAGCAGGAACAGTCCTCCACGTCATGGTCAAACGAAAGATACCATAAGCAGTCTTCATGGGGGTCAGTGATGGATATGTGACCCCCACATTCCCTAAAGGGCTTGAATCAGGACTTCGACGAAGACATGAGTATTCCAGAAACAGTAACTCACAAGGAGACTACAAAGTAACAGGAGAGCGCTGGAAAACCGTTATGGGTCGACGGCGCAGAAAAAAGGGAACTGACGTCATCACGCCGACGTGGCTCCGTTGATACCATACGGAGTCGCGAGCGGAGCCGTGGTATCATGACGTCCACGTCGGTGTGGACAGCTGGGGAAAAAATTCCGTAGAATGCTGGCGCAGGGGATATTCACAAGGTGAGGATCCACTGGCAGATGTATCCATCAGAAAGGCACAGATGGGAGCTCGAGGTTAAGAGCCTCAGCCGCCCTACACAACACCACAGAAAAGTCCCAACCTCTTCTGTAGCTACGGAAGCAGGAGACCGTGTACCAGGGTGTGGAGAGAAATCCAGATCGCCTGGACCTTCCATATCACCCTTCCACTCCGGTTCATCCTCGCATTGAGCGGCGAGAGGGTCCTCGGACCCCTCCCAGTACTCCCCTTCATCCACCGGCCGTGTAAGAGGTCGGTAAGGAAGAGGGGCCTGGGGAAAGGGAATAAACTCGCCACCTGGAATTGGAATCGGAGGATAATAGACCAATCCAGGGTAGACGTAGTCCGGCCCCGTAGGCAATGGCGTCGTGTCTGGCGTCGGCCCCGAAGGCAGCGTCAGGCCCAGCGGCGGTACTGGTCCCGGCACCAAGGCCGGAGCCGACAGCGGCGCCGAGGCCGGGGCCGACAGCACCACAGGGTATCATGCCAGCGTAGCCGGGACCAAAGGCTGCGGCACGGGGGCAGAACCACCTCACGGGTCCACGGGGCCCAAAGGCGCTCCGGAGGGATCCGATGTGGTAAACAAACGGCGCATGGCCGACAGGAATACCTGTATTTCTTCCGAAGTCACGTGCGGGCCCGGGAAAGGTGGGAAGGCCGCAGGCAACAATGGAGGCTCCACTGGAGCCACAGGGGAGTGACCACCCGCCCCCTCCACCGTGTCCCTCGACTGGTGAGGGGTAGACTAAGAGCGACGTCGCTTCTTTGACTTCTTATGGCGCCTTGACTTACCTGTCCCCGGTTCCGACAAACGATGGTGTCGGCCCCGCGACCTGTCCCTCGACCTCCCACGTGAGCGGGACTTGAGCGGTGCGGAGCTGATTGCTGGGCCTCCAACAACTTTCCGGAACGCTCCCGCAAAGCCTTCGCCGCCATGGCCCGACAATCGGGGCACGCCTCAGGGTCATGGGCGTGCCCCAAGCAGAAGAGACACGTCATGCGGGTCCACCACCGACATGGTCCGACGGCAGTCTCTAGAGGACTTAAACCTGGGCATCCATACTACACCAGGAGTAGAGTACTCGACAAAACAAGAGAATCAAGTCTCAAAAACCAAGTTAAAAGATTAACTATGAGTACCGCTCTCTCTGGGATCTGAGCTTGCTGGCGCGGAAAAAGAAAAAACTAACGTCAGCGCGCGTGGGTGTGTCTAAGTAGCTCCGACAATGTAATCTCCGTTCCGAACCTTTGGAAACACGCAATGGTCACGCCACTGCTGAAAAAATCTACAGCTAATCCGGAATGCCTGGCTAATTACAGACCAATTTCCCTGCTCCCGGCATTCTCCAAGTGCTTAGAGAGACATGTTCATACGGCTTTATCCACCTTTGTCGAAAAGAACTCTCTCCTACACCCCTCACAATCTGGTTTCCGAGTTGGCTTCTCGACGGAAACCACGCTTCTGGGAGTTACGGAGCATATCCGTTCTCTCCTCGACAAAAGTCAGACGGTCGCGCTCGTGCTCCTCGATCTGAGCGCGGCCTTTGACACTATATCACACGACATTCTTGTTAAGACACTATATAGAAATGGTGTCCGGGGTAAAGCACTTGATTGGATTCGCTCTTTTTTGGATGACCGGACCTTCCAAATAACATCTTCCTTGGCCTGCTCTGAATCATTCAGCGCCCCCCACGGCGTACCTCAGGGATCCATTCTGAGCCCCATATTTTTCAACATCTACCTTAGACCCTTGGCTGACCTTGCAGAAAAATCTGGACTCTCTCTTATGACCTATGCAGATGATTCCCAAATCATTTTTTCCTTATCCGAACCAGGCTCCGCCTCTTTATCTCCCCTTAAACTTGGCCTTCAAAACATCCTTAACTGGATGACGAGTAATCAACTGAAACTCAACGGAGACAAGACTGAGGTTCTCCTTTTAGGGAAACAACAAGAACTTTGGACTCCTGCCCACTGGCCTGACCAGCTGGCCGCTCTTCCAATACCAGTGACCCAAGTCCAAAATCTGGGTTTCATTTTGGACAGTGCCCTCTCAATGAGCAAACAGGTCAATAAAGTTGTTGGGTTGTGCCTCACCATCATTAAATGGTTGAGGAAAATTATTTGGATGCTGCCCCCTTCAACCCAGAAGACTGTAGTCAATGCCCTCGTCACCTCGCGGCTTGACTATGGAAATATCTTGTACCTTGGGTCAAATAAAGCTGTTGTCAGTCGACTACAACTTGTTCAAAATGCCGCAGTCCGACTGCTGTGTAAAATTCCAAAAAACTCTGAGGTCTCTAGTTACCGCCGTGAGCTTCACTGGCTCAGGGTAGACAGCAGAATCCGCTTCAAAGCCTTGACGTACATGTTTAGAATCAAGGCAGGTACAGCGCCTAAATATCTCCTTGCTTTGGCCAACCCTTATCTTCCCAAACGTAACCTCCGTTCACAATCTCTCTCATACTTCTGTGTTCCTAGATTTAAATTGGCAAGAATGGGTGGTAAATCATTTGCCTACCTGGGTCTGGCACTTTGGAATACTCTCCCTCCCTTTATTCGTAAAGAAGACAACTATGGCAGATTTCTGAAAAATTTTAAGACTTGGCTATTCGAATGTTAACGTGAATAGTCTCTTCACCCCTGACTTTCTTGACTTCCTTGACTTTATTGATGGTAACTCTGCGCCGGGAAACCCTTTTTGGGTAGCTGTTGCGCCTTATAAGTTTATGAAATAAATAAATAAATAAATCTCGGCAACGACGACGCCAGCGACGTACGCGGAGCCGCACTACGACGCCTACCGCCGCGCAAGGGTACTGCGGACGGAAACTTTCCGACTCTAAGGTAAAGAATCTATCACTAACATGTCTCTTTCAGATTCGGATAAGACACAAAGGCACACCATATATGTCACCAAGATTCAATGTATATCACAATATAATTTCATTATTTTACATGAAAAGAAATTTCCGATTGGTCGTTGTAGATCGTTCAGACGATGTTTTAATTATTCTTTCTGGACAAATAGCAGCCAGCCGACGCGCGTTTCGCCCTAAACAGGGCTTTCTCAAGGCACAGTAATCTAAAAACCGTCGGGCCAGATCTGACCATCAGTATTCATTTAGCATTTGTTTCAGTGACACAAGTGTGTCAGGCCACTAGGACCGCTTTAAGCTTTTATGTTTTGTTTATTTCGTGCAACTTTTAATGTAGTCCATTCCTTAATATCTCATGTTTGTTGGTGCCTTGATAAGTTCTACCATGTAAGTTTTCGAAAAGCGTCCCAGTGTTCTCACAGTCCCGGCGTCAGTAGGTCAGTAGTCTATTGGCTACTGATCTTGAGACCACTAAAACGCCCCCTAAATACAAGAACAAGGATGAAAGAAGACACCCAGCAGAGGAGACTGCAGAGAAGAACTGTAGGAAAGTGGGTTTCTGTTGCAGTAACCCCCCCACTTTTTGCCGGACTACTGACCCCCCCCCCCCCCCCCTTTTGCAGGCTGCGTGTTTTGGTGTAGAACAAGGTGAAGAGTCGACACATCCGTGTGCCATGCCTACAACCCACTGCCCTGGCATAGATCAGTCACCCCTCTAGCTGGGTGCCCTATCCCAGTGGTGAGGGTACAGGTGCATGAGCCCTGTACCCCTACAGTGTCTAAGCCCATTCTTAGACATTGTAAGTGCAGTGCTGCCATTAAGAGTATATGGTGCTGGGAGCTTGTCATTACGAACTCCACAGCACCATAATGGCTACACAGAAAACTGAGAAGTTTGGGATCAAACTTCTCAGCACATTAAACCCATACTGATGCCACTGTGGGATTTAGTGAAAAATGCACACAGAGGGCATCTTAGAGATGCCCCCTGAAAAACGACCAGCCTCTGGTGGGTTCCCTGACTGGTACACACCAGCTTGCCACCACGAGACATGTTTCTGGACCCCTAGGGTGGGAGCCTTCGCTCCCTGAGCCCAGAAACAAAGGCTTTCCTGGGTGGAGGTGTTCACACCTCCCCCATGCCAGGAAGGGCCATCTGTGGCAGGGGAGCTTCAAAGGCCTGGGAGCCTTTGTAATGCGACCCCCAGCCTCTCCTGCCATCAGGAGCAGTCTCCCTTCCCGTCCTTTTCGGCGGGAAGACAGGCAGCAAAAACTAGCCAGCACAGAAGGTGTGCCCACCTCTGCCAACTCCACCCCTCAGGTGGGGGAGGCGAGGTGTTGCCCCCCTCTTCAGTGCCCGCCATCTTGCTGATGGCAGGCACTTCCCAATCAGGATTAGGGATTGTGCTTACTCCCTCACATGGGGTGAGCACACCAGGGGCACACCTAAGGTCAGTAGCTCATTGGCTACTGACCTTGAGACCCCTAAAACGCCCCCTAAATACAGTATTTAGGGGCAGACTTGAACCAAGAAGGCAGATTCCCACAACCTAAGAACAAAAAGGACGAAAGAAGACGCCCAGCAGAGGAGACTGCAGGGATCAACTGACTTGGTCCCAGCCCTACCGGACCATCTGCAGTTTCCGGAGATCATGCGCCAAAAATCGTCTTGTCCTGCAGCCAGCGACCTCCAGAACTCCTGGGAGGACTGACTGCCTTAAACAAAGAACGGATCTCCTGTGAACAGCAGCTCTGTTCAGAAAAAAACCACGAAAGACTCAGAGCCTGCTGAGGAAAAAGAAACCCGATGCCTGGAACCACCACTGCACCCATCGCCTACGGCCTGAGTGGCCACCCGGTCCCAGCAAGGTCCCCCAGCGCTCCAGAGACCGAGTCCACTGTGGGTTGACCCCTCCAGGGCTCCCTGACGTCGCCTGCAGCCTCTGCATGGAGAGACCCCCCCCCCCCCCCCCCCAACCCGGAGTGGCCCGGTAAGGTGAAATCCGATCTCAAAAGCCACCTCTGCATCCAGCCGCCCGGCGCCCTGGAGACGAGAACCCGAGGTTTACCTACGTCCAAGAACCCTCCAACTTACGTGCCCAGCTATTGGTTCCTCCCGGAAGTCTTCCTGGACCGAGCCTGCAGCCAAAATCGGCAACTCCCATTGAAAACAGGTCACCCGACATCAAAACAGCACCCTGCACGCAGCCACCCCTGCGGGTGTACTCTGGGTGATAACTCGGATCCCCTTTGCCCTGAACCTAACACTAGGATCTTTGCTCCCACAACCTATATTTTTACTTATTTATAAAGTTTTGTATAGCACGAGCATGACCCTTACGGGTATCAGAGTGCTTCACAATTTTGGGTGAGAGGGATACAGTATTGGGTAGCAAAACCATTTGCTCATTACATGATAATACAAGACGCGTGCAATAATCTAGTAGGTGTCCGAAACCTTCACAGGAGGTTAGGGCGGATACAGCAATGGGTGAAGAACATTCAAACTTATACAAGTACAATGCATGCTAAATAATGGTATTCCCGGGTATATAATCATGTCCAAGGTCAATCAAGATGAGCAAATAGAGGGCAGCAATGCAGTCTACTAGTCAAGGCCTATTCAGGCAGGAACTTGAGCATTAGGATTTTTTTTAACTTCTTTTTTTGAAGGAAGCGGTCGAGGAGATTGTACGGATCTCTGGAGGAAGAGAGTTCCAAATCTTTGGGGCAATGCCAGAGAAGGCTCTGTTACTCAATCTCTTTTTGTGGAAAAGCTGTGGTTTCAGGAGCATTGTACTTGTAATTTGTGGCGCTCTGCAGCCCCCTGATAGATCTAGTTTTTGATCCAGATAGATGGGGGTCTTGAAGTGGAGGTCTTTGTGCGTCATACAGGCAATTTTTAGGTGAATTCTGGCCGCGTATGGTAACCAGTTTAGGGACTTTAGGGTTGGGGAAATGTGATCTTTTCTTTTTGTCCCAGTAATCAGTCTAGCTGCGGCATTAAGGGAAGCCCCTAACGGGGCCAAGCTCAGTTTGGTGAGACCACACAGTGTGGAACTGCCGTAGTCTAGACTTGGCAATACTAAAGCTTGTACCGCCAATTTGAAATATTTCTGTGGAAGGAATGGTTTGAGATTCCTTAGTATACTCAACTGATGTTTGACTCCCTTGGTTGCATTGCTGATATGGTTCTTGATATTCAGGTGCAAGTCTAGTGTGATTCCGAGCGATTTAGCTGACTCAATGATGCGTTTTCTTGGTGGGTCACTGTCAGCCGGCATTTTTCCATTTAACACCCTGGCAGGAGCCCCAGCCCAGGGTGCTGCATCTTTCAGCATTTGCGGACATTCTCCTGTCCTTCATTTTTGCGGGCTACTCACCCTTGTGGGACTCGGAATCCCAGGGTGCAACGTGATCCCTTCTCGCCGGGTCACCACTGCCACAGGTGAGGGGCTGGTGCCTCCATCACGCTACAAAGTGCTGCCTCACCCCCCCGCGGCGCTGGACGCGTTTTCTTGGTGGGTCACTATCAGCCGGCATTTTTCCATTCAACACCCTGGCGGAAGCCTAAGCCCAGGGTGCTGCATCTTTCAGCATTTGCGGAAATTCTCCTGTCCTTCATTTTTGCGGGCTACTCAACCTTGTGGGACTCGGAGTCCCAGGGTGCAACGTGATCCCTTCTCGACGCGTCACCGCTGCCAATGGGCTGGGCCAGGGCTTTTGGTTCTGCCTCCTGTTGTGCCTACGGGGAGAGTGTGATCAACTAAGCACCAACAATAGCTCTGCCGCCTGGGTGAATCGTTTGATCAATCCCACCCTGTGACTGTATTTGTGTTGAAATACCCCATACTGACTGCTGTATTGAAGGACATCCATCCTAGTAGTCATCCATCAGACCCAGAAACTACCTGCAAAGACTTTACTCTATATTGGGTCAGAGACCAAGAGGGAGTATAACTGCAGTACTACGAGACTCTGAGGACACCCATCTTAAACGATTGAGCATGGGGAAAAGGAAATCAATGGATGGGAATAGCGGAGCCCCGAGAGGGGTGGATTGTGGCAGAGAACGTAAGGGGGAAAAGGGTGAGGAAATCGCTGAGGCAGAAGATTCCAGGTAACAATTGTACCATAGACAGAATAGACACGTTGATCAGTGAATGCGAGGAAATCTTAGTAAGTGATACATCCATTCAATCCCCTAGCACTGAACCAGCTATAGGCCCATTCCATTTGGACAAACTCATTGTGGGGCAACATATAACAATTCTCGCAATGTTCCATAAAACGAAGAGGGGAGATACCATAGAACCCCAAACGGAGGGAACCGCAGCTAAAAGTGCAGTTTTAGGGGAGGGAAAGTCTGGCAACCCAGAGGCTAGGGAAATATTAGTTGCTTGTACCAACAGATTTGCACCCCTCATAGTTCTACAAGAGAAAGAGAGGGTGGATGACTACCCGAATAATCACCAGTCACTGACACGTAGCCCGCCTCCCACATCTAATTTACATAACACCATTGATTTTCAGGGACTACCTTCTCTTATTAGTGAATTAAAAGTAGAGGTAGCACTTATTCGAACAAAGCTGGTAGAGCTGACTTCGATGGTTGATTTTCTGACACAAATGATCCCTGTTCACTCAAACTCCCAACTGTAGGGCAAAGCAGCCGGACCGATCCAAGCAGAAAAATAGCCAGGAATGCTGTCCGGCCACTACAATAAAGAACGCTTGGAGTAAGGTTAACACATCACTCAGTCACAACATGGGGGGGGAGAAAACAGACATAACACAGCTCACATCACTGGGGCGTCATGCTCATGAACCTATCTTAAAAGCTGATCCATCTCAAATGTAAAATAGGTGTCTTGCCACACTAGGACTAGGGAATACTCCAACTAACTATAGGCAACAAAGCATTGCACCGTTCGGTCCAAATTTGTCCCAGCCGCCAAAAATGTATATGGCCAACGTCCCCAAATACGATAACAGGAACAGTAGAGAAAATGCAGACTCCCTCACTAATAAGGCAACCATTGGATTCACCACGTCAGGGGATGCCGCTCGGTCATCAGAGATGATATTCTTAGAGCACGCAGACTGTCCTCCCGGACAAACCCACTAGACTGCATTGAGCTAATATTAAAAGACCATGAATTAGTTGAAAACCTGCTAGCCCAGGAATTTCGCACGTCTTCTCCAGACCACTATTTAATTCAGTTTAGACGTTTCCCTTTTGTAACTGGACAGGGTTGCCCCACGGGGCTAGGTGGCCTTCCATCAGACGGTTCTTCAATTTTAGACGCTAATGATTGACTGTTGAATGCGTCTCAGAAGATCATAGATACCAATGATCCCAATCCTCCATGTAGGGAATCTAGTAACCCTTCCCACTGCTCCACTGAGGTGGAATGTATAAGGAGTACCTTACCCCCTGATAATAATATATTGATATCTAAGGGAGTCAGTAAACCATCAAGGTAATTCGCCGAACATAGTGACACCATTGTGTCAAGGCAAAAATCTAGTGGCAGGATTATCCGTGATATCGTGGAATGTAGCTGGACTAAAAACTAAGATTACATTTGTTGTACAACATGATGTTTGCCCTTTTCAGGAAACCTGGGCAACGGATCCAATTCACTGTATAGACTATTTAAATTATTATGTACCAGCCATTGCTGGGGGAAAAGGTCGTCCCTCAGGAGGGTTAACAATCTGGGTCCGTCAAGAAATTGGCTTTAAGGTACAGGTCTTTGGCCCCCACAATAAGGACATACTAGTGCTTAGGTTGACGTGGGGAGTGGGCGAAAGCTTGATGTTTATAACATCTATTCAAGGGGGCTAAGGGTAGGAAATCCGAGGTGCTAGCAGCTCTGGAATCTCTTCTTGATCAACAGTCCAGGGGCACAGATGTAATAATAGCGGGTGATTTTAACATGGCTTTTGAACCCCTTTTAAACGGGAACTCTAATTTTACTGATGAGGAAGATGGCCTATGGAGAATTCCCAAACTAAATCTAATCCCAGTAAAAAAAATGGACTGATGTGATAGTCCAGATGAATTCCCTTTGTATGGAGAAAGGACTAAGGGCTGTAAATGGTAGAACACACTCAGATAGATATGGTGTATGCACTTTTAACTATGGCTTCAGCCATTGCCGCACTGATTACCTACTGATTGTCAGTTCTGGCATGTATTGAAGGGAACTGAGCGGATAGAGAGTGATCATAATCCATTATCTGCCATCTTTGAGACAGTGGTAGAGAAAGATGCAATTGACCCTAGCAGGGAATTGATAACTTTAGATCTAGTACCCCCAAATGACACGAGGCGTTTGAAATGGGTAAATTTAATAGCTAAGCCTGAAGTCCTAGATAGGATCTTATTAGATGTTGATAATGCAACAATAGATTTGGAAGATATTCTGGTTAACAAGGAACCACCAGAGCAGGTTATTGGATTTCATGCCCAATTTTTTAAACAGCTTCGCACCTACTTCAACAAAAAGAGTATAAATAAAGGTACTTATCATAAAAAGGGAAGTAAATGGTTCAACAAGGACTGTAAGGAGGCTTGTAGCTTTTTGGGGAAAGCAATTAATGAAGGCGATTTGATCAAGGTCCGGTCTGCTAGGCAGAAATATAAGAAAGCCCAGGAGACGGCTAAGAAACTTTGGCACGATAATAGATGGCAGGATCTCAAAAGTGCGTGTGAAAGTAAAAACCATAAACAATTTTGGGATGTAGTCAAATGGGGCAGAGATGGCCGTCCTTTAGAGCCGACAAATCATGTAAGCCAAGATCAATGGGTAATATATTTTCAATCCCAATACCCTTCCAGTAAAGATGATAGGGATATGCTTGAGCTCACATACACCTACTATGATGGTTCGGCTTTTAATGAAGCTGATGTTGATATTGCTCTGGGTAGTGTGATGGGTGCCAAAGCATCAAGCTCCGATGGAATCCCAGCTGATATATTCCTTTCCAATAAACCCAAATGGAACCGATATATCTTGATTTTAATTAATGAAATTGCTAAAGGTATGCCGGTTCCAGACTCATGGAAAGGAGCAGAGATAATTCGAATATTTAAAAAGGGGGATAAGTCTTTGCCAGGGAATTACAGAGAAATACGTTTAATTGATTCATTACATAAGACCATGGGACCCCTTGTGTTAAACAAAATCCAGGGCTGGATTAGTGAGCAGGACATATCACCCTTCCAGGCAGGCTTCCGGTCATGCATAAGCACCATTGACCAAACCTTCCGCTTCACTCTACTTTACTGGAAAACGGTGGGTTTAGAAAAAGGCAGCTTGTATGCTGCCTTTGTGGATTTAAAGTCAGCTTTTGACCTTGTTTCCCTTAATAGACTTGAAGGTGATGCAAGACCTGAAGATGCCCCAAGAATTATTAACTCTTATAGCTAGACTCCATGAGGACAACCATGCAAAAATCAGGTGGGGTAGCCAGGGACAGGCCACCCCCCCCTTTCCGAGCGGAAAGGCGGGTGAGACAAGGTTGCGTGATGGCCCCAACGTTGTTTTCTATTTTTATCAACAGGGTTGTAGAATTTTTAGAAGCGAATCCAACAGACGCTCCAATACTGGGGGGAGTGAAAAGTCCCATCCTAATGTTCGCTGACGATATGCTGTTAATTGCTAAAACACAGAGCGGCCTACAGCAAGCCATAACGCTCTTCGAGGACTTTTGCCATCTGCGGGGTTTGGAGATAAATGTATCCAAAACAAAGTTTATGACATTCAACCCCCATAGATCCTTTAGAGGAGGGATGGTACTGAATAAGCGTCCATTGGAACAGGTGAAGGATTTTACATATCTAGGGGTTGTTATGCAGGGTGACAAGAGGTGGGGTAAGCAACTGGACATGGCCACACTGAAACATCGCCAACTGGCAGGTACCTTAATGGCTGAGTTTAACGCATCATTCACAAAACCAGTAAGCCCTGTCATGACCATTTATAATATGAAAGTTGTCAGTGCAGTATTATATGGGGCTCTGGGGATTTAAAAACCTTTCAAAACTGACTGTAGCTGAAAATAGTTTCCTATGGAAAATTACCAATCTTCCACAAAGCACACCAGAAAGGCCATTACTTTGTGAACTAGGTAGGAAGGCCTTGGCTGAAGGTGCCAGACTACGCCCCCCTGCTGTACTGGCGGAGAATTTGGTCAACCCCTGAATTATCACCCTATGGTGGGGGCCTAAAAGATCTAATAAGAATAGATAATCACAAGAAAATCCAATGGTTACAGAATGTAAGATGTATACTAGTAAACATTGACCTGGCTGCCCTTTGGGAGAATCCTGAAAACACCCAGTTTCCCTCCAAAGCAAAACTGAAGGAAAGATATTGGGGATGTGTAGATGACAACCTCTTTAGGAATAGTGATCCCTCAACATTAACGGGTCAATTTCAAGTTGTTAAACCAATACAAAAGTTAGAATCTTATTGGGATACCATCACAAAGCTCCAAGACAGAAAGCTCTTTTTCCAACTGAGAGTAGGCACATTACCTATTAAGTCTTTCACTGCAAGATGGGACACAGCAGATGACACTTCCTGCCCCATTTGTCATGCAAACTTAGAGTCCCTGGCTCATTTGTTATTTGTGTGTCCTGCCTACACAGTTCCGCGGCGCATATGGTTGGCCCAAATTTGTAGCGTTTTGGGTACTCGAAAATTTGAGGTAGCACTTCGATTAATCCGCTCAGAAACATGGCTACCGCTTGTCATATCCCTAGCAAAATTTCTAGGATGGGCATGGATTATAAGTTCAAAAGCAATTTCGGCATTATAACCAGTCCACATTGCATGCCGGGGTTTGTAACGTCTTAATGTAAAATGTCTCCTTTGCAGACATTCATGAGAGGAGCATATTAATTTTTATTGTAGTTTTTATATATTTTTTTGGATTTTTATATATTGTGGGAAATTTTACCTTTTAACAGCCTTGTAAATTCTGGTCTTAAATTTTGCATTGGATTCAGCTTTTATGACTACTTGTCAAATAAAGATAATATGACTATTATGACTGACTCAATGATGTGGGGGGAACAGTTCAAGGTTGTGAGGTGTTTCATCCAAAGGTCAGTCTTGGGAATGTGATTAGGGGGGAGCGATGAGAAGGAATTACGTTTTGGATGTGTTGAGCATGAGGTAGTTGTCAGTGAGTCAGTTTTGAAAGTTCATCAGAATTGAGTTTAGTGAGATGATGTCTTCTGGGGAGGTGTAAGAAAGTAGGTTTCTGTTGCAGTAACTTTTTGCCTGATAACTGATGCACTTTTCCTTGGTGTGCCCTGGGCTCCAGCCAATCAGGTGCCCAGGGCCTGTGTTCCTTCCCTAAAAACTGCCTAACAGCCAAACCCAATTGGCATCTCTGGCCACATGTCAGCCCCTGGTAAATGGTACACTAGGTACCCAGGGCCTTGTGACCAGAGAAGGCCCCTAAGGGCTGCAGCACTTATTGTGCCACCCTTCGATGCCCTGTACCCTGACACACACACACACTGCCCTTGCAGGCTGAGTGTCTGGGTGCAGAACAAAACAGAGTCGACCATGCCCACAACACACACTGCCCTGGCATACATCAGCCACCCCTCTAGCTGGGTGCCCTATGCCAGTGTTGTGGGTACAAGTGCATAAGCCCTGTGCCCCTACAGTACCCAGGTCCATTACTGGGCACTGTAGGTGCAGTGCTGCCATTCAAGAGTATATGGTGCTGGGAGATTGTCAACACGAACTCTACAGCACCATGATGGCTACACTGAAGACTGAGAAGTTTGGTATCAAACCTCACAGCACATTAAACCTGCACTGATGCCAGTGTGGGATTTAATGTACAATGCACGACAGAGGGCATCTTAGACATGCACCCTGAACCTAACCTACAATCCACGTCTTGTCTGAGGGGCTGCCTAGGCTATCACACAGCAGACATGTTGCTGGACCCCTGGGTAGAGAGCCATCCGTTCTCCTGGGCCTGCAACAATGCACATCCAGGGCGAGGTGCTAGGTCTCCTCCCCCAGGATGGGCAGGGGAAGCTTCAAAGGCATGCCACCTTTGTGAGCTTCTCCAGGCCACTTGCTGTACTCAGCAACTGGCCCCTACCGGTTCTGACCTCCACTCTGGTGGGAAGACTGGCCGGAAACCCCAAGGAAGGAAAAGGGGGTGTGCCAGCCTCTGCCAACCCCACCCCTCAGGTGGGGGAGGCGAGGTGAAGCACGTCTCCGGGCTCGCGCCATCTTGAAGATGGGAAGCCCTGCCCAATCAGGACTAGGCTACTGCCCCCCCCCCCCCCCACAGGAGAGTGGCAGGATAGGGGGTGTACCCACCCCAGGGAAGGGACCCATTGGTCCCTGACCTTTACCTACCTGTAATGCCCCTAAATTTTGAATTTAGGGACACCCTGAACCTTCCTTCCTCAGATCCAGATTCCGAAACAGCAAAGAAGATCAAGAAACAAGAAGACCTGCCGTGCAGCTGCTAACAAGAGGAAGACACCAACTTCTTTGGCCCCAGACATACAGGCCTGTCGACCCTCGAACCTGCTCCTGCTAAACCGTGGCATCTCCACTGGCCAGCAACCTCACAAACCCTGGAGGACCTGGCTACCTTGTGACTAAGCAACTGGGACTCCCACGAGCAGTGGTACTGCTCAAAGCAAGTAACTGACCCCGGCATGAACAGCAAACCCTGCACACTCTGCAACCGCCAAGCCTGGCCTGTGCTGGAGTGGACAAAAACCACGTGGACTCCCCCCTCCATCCCCCCCTCCCCCGGCGACTGTGACCCCGAATCCAGCACCCAAGGACCCACCTCAACGCTCCTGAGGACGCCTGCAGCCTCAGAACCAGGGACCCCTCAAACCGCGACCAGCAGAGGGTAAGATTTCCCGACGCCAAAAGGCACCCCTGCACCTGGCGCCCTGCGGCCCCCTGTGCCCAACTCCTGGGTGCCTGCATATCCTCTCCAACTACCAAACTTACCTCTCCAAGTGGTGGTCGCACCTGAAGAATCTTCGTCCACGAGCTTGCAGCCTTTGTTCGTTCTTGAGCTTCTCCATTGAAATCCATTGAGCGCCCGACGGCTCAAAAGCACCCTGCACCCAGCCGCCCAAGTGCCCCTGGCAGTGCAACTTCTACTCTAATCTACTTCCCCATTTGCCCTGAGCAAGTGACCAGGAGCCCAGCTCCCACAGCCGCGTGGCCTGCTAGCCAGCAGCCACCAACCAAAGGCCCCCTGCCTCCCATAGGATAACATTGGGCCCAACTCACTCTGCACCCGGCTGCCCCTATGCCGCTGAGGGTGTAACAACTGTACTTACCTGACCCTGGGAGACCCCTGAGTCTATGCCCAGAACCTTAACACGGCCAGTCGAGTTCTTACCCAAAAGCCGATAACTCACTTTTCTTCCATAGGGTGACATTGACTGGTTTCACTCGGAAATTCTTTTAAGTGTCGAGTTTTGAAACTTTAAAATATTCATCTAAAATCAGCCGAATTACAAAAACGAATTTACTCACCTGTTATCAGGAGAGATCCCAGTGCTGGATCTTGGTGCCCTGCACTGACCCTGAAAAGTAATTACAACCGTACTTACCTATAACTTGATTTTCCTCCATAGGATAACATTGCCTGGTTTTCACCAGAAATTATTCTAAGTGACGAATTTTGCAAACTTGCAAATATTCGTTAAAAATCGCCTGTATAACAAAAACACATTCTTTCAACTGTTTACAGGAGATGCCCCAGTGCTGGATCCAGGATCCAACACCGAGTTAGAAAAAGAAACAATAACCCCACTTACCTGCTAAGTGAATTACCTCCCATAGGATAACATTGGTGATTCTATGTGAAAAAGTCTCCAAGTGTCAACTTTTAAAATACAATAATATTCCTTAAAACTCACTACTGCAACCAAAACGTTTTTACTCAACTGTTTACAGGAGATGCCCCAGGACTGAATCTAGGATCCAGTCCTGTGGTAAGAAAAGTAATCCAAAAAGTAATCAATTGCATTTAACTAGAAATTCCCATTCAGCTCAAAGTATAATTGTGTTTGAAATTGTGTTGCCTATTGCAACAACTGTGACTATTGCATTCAAAAGTCTATTGCCTATTGAAAGTATTTATCTAAAGCATCTCATCCTGAGAAAGTATATTTTGATACCTATTGTTGGTTCTAAAATAAAACCACTATATATTTTTATACAAAAACCATTGGCCTAGAGTTCAGTTCTTGAGTGTGTGAGACCATTTGCTGACAGAGTGTACAACAAATGCTTTACACTGTCCTCTGATACTGCCTTACTGCTCGACCAAGCTACCACTTTAGAGAGTAAGGTTATATCTAACTTTAGCCTCTGCCAAACCTCTGGGGACTGTGGACTCTGCACACTGTACCTATTTGGGAACAGTATATACAGAGCCACTTTCTTACAGGAGGTGATTTTCAGATAGAGTGGAGGGTCATCCGCATACATATGAAAAAGGATGTTCGCTGAGTTCAAAGCATTTGCTAGCGGTTTCAAGAATAAATTGAAGAGTATGGGTGAAAAAGCAGACCCCTGTGGAACCCCCATAGATAAGAGTATGATTC
Source organism: Triturus cristatus (assembly GCF_964204655.1). NCBI lineage: Eukaryota > Metazoa > Chordata > Amphibia > Caudata > Salamandridae > Triturus > Triturus cristatus. The sequence goes on from NC_140589.1 coordinate 1,148,686,022, forward strand.
AACTTTATTCTTTGTGATCTGTTTTGAAGGAAGGAAGTGAACCACTTCAGTACTGACCCAGAAAGGCCCATCCTGTGTTCCAGAGTAGATAGTAGTTTGATGTGGTTCACAGTGTCAAAGGCAGAAGATAAGTCTAGGAGGATCAATAAGCAGGATTCATTATGGTCTAGGAATTTTAAGATGTCGTCCGTGATGTGTGTGAGTGCCGATTTGGTGCTGTGTCCTTTCCTGAAGCCAGACTGATGATGATCCAGCAGTTGGAATTTTTCTGTGTGTGAGCAGAGTTGGGTTAGCACGCATTTTTCAAGAAGTTTTGCCAGTGTGGGGATGTTGGAAATGGGGCGGAAGTTGTTCAGATCGGATCTGTCGTTAGGTTTTTTTAGGATAGGGGAGACCTGTGCTGCTTTTAGACAGTCGGAGATCGTGCCTTGCACTAGAGAAGCGTTGACAATCTTGGACCAAAAGGGGAGAATGGAGGCTTTTATTTCCTTGAAGATGGGAGGGGGGGAAGAGGGTCGCTGAAGTGGTTAGACGGCTTGATTGCGATGAGGGTGTTGTAAATGTCATCTTCATTGAGGTGAGTAAAGATGTACCAGGATGCATTGTTTTTGAGGCTTAAACTAGGTGGGATGAGTGGCTCTTGGTGGGTAGGTAGGGCTGTGGCTTTATATATTGGGAGAAGGGCCCTCTTTGATTCAATGTCTAAATTGATGCTATTAGTTTTCTGCGAGAAGTTGGCGGCTAAATCGTCACAGGCGGGAGAGCGGTCACCAAGGTCATGGCGGTTGGGTGCCTTGACTGATTGTTGTTTAATGAGTTCAAATAGTTTCTTAGGGCGGTTGCTAGCTTGATTGAGTTGGGATCTGAGAAAGTCGTTTTTTGCAGTCTTGACTTTTTTGTTGTAAGAATTCCTAATAGCTCTAAGCGGCTTTAAATGCTCGGTGGAAGGCATGGATCTCCATGATCTTTCGGCCGCCCTCAGCTTACGGCGTTCGGAGTTTATGTCGGAATTGATCCAAGGTTTGGAAATTTTTTGGGAGGCGTTTTTTTGCTGTAGAGGGGCAATAGCATCCATGAAATTAGAAACAGAGGAATTATAAAAATAAGTGAGGAGTTGTACATCCTTCAAGTCTACTTGTGGAGACAAGGTATTTTTGCAACGGGTAGCTAGATCTTCAGTGTTTATATTTTGGAGGTTCCTTTTCCATTGCTTTGTTTTCATGGGCTGGACACCCTTTACCGAAACCTTCCTGTTGATGAAGAAGAGGATGTAGAAGTGGTCAGACCAATTGCATGGGTCAATGGAGTCCAGAGTGAGGGTGTTACCTTTGGCTATAATGAGATCCAGAATTTCACCTTTATTGTGAGTTGAGTTATCACAGAATTGTGTAAGTTCATGATCCGACAAGAAGGATTTCAGGCAATTTACTACATGATCATTAGGGTTAGACCAGTGTAGGTTAAAGTCTCCTAGGAAGATTTGGGACACTAGAGGGTCTTCACTGGAAGAGATGATTTCCCTTAAGTGCTCAATGAATGGAAGATTGTCTCCTGGGGGTGGTAGAATGTATGTAGTTTGTAAACCGGGCGGGCTTTGCACGCAATAGTGATGCATAGGTATTCACATGAGATTGGAGTGGGGGATTTCGATTGCAAGACCGCGAGTGTGTTCCTGTGTATACAAGCTACAAGTATACAACCTTGTGGCCTGCTCGTGAGCAGCCAACAAACGGGTAACATTGGCTTTAGCACTCTGCACCCGGCTGCCCTAGTGCCGCTGAGGGTGTTCTGAGAGTGCATCCTTGACCCTGGTTCTAACTCCAGAATACCAACTCCCATAAATAAGTACTTACCTGCAAACCGTTAACTTGATTTCCTTCCATAGGATTGCAATGACTTTTTAATTAAAAATTCTTCTGTTTTTCCTTAAAAATTCTTCTGTTTTTACTTAAAAATTCTTCTGTTTTTACTTAAAAATTCTGGTTTGTATGAAACATTCAAAAACTGCAAATGTATAGAAAGTGAATGACTTACCTTTTGTCTAAGAAATGTCTCAGTGTGATATCTAGGCATATTACACTGATTAGAAAAAGTAACTTGAAAAGTAATCTAAAAAGTAAAGTGCACAGTAATCTGTAAAGTAACTAAAATGTAATTTCGAACTGTTGACTTACCTGTAATTCAACCGAGTTTATTTGAACCTGCTTTCAACTGTAAATCATTGCATACGATTTTTGCAAAGTATTATTTCACGTACCTGCACCAGGCTTGGCTTGGTTCAAGAAATAAAATAACAAAATAATATTTTTGTAACAAACAAATTGGTCTGAGTTCAGTCTTTGAGTGTGTGACATAATTTCTTGCCTGAGTGTGTACAGCAGATCTTTAGCACTACCCTCTGATAAAGCCTTACTGCTTGCCCACACTACCACAAATAGAGAGTAAGGTGCTATCTACTTTTACCTCTGGGATTCACTGGACTCTGTGCATACTATACCTCATTTTGGTATAAAATATACTGAGCCAGCTTCCTACAGAGCCCCTATCCCAAATGTTGACCATTTGCCTATCAAAGTTGACTTTGCCTTTGAAGCTTGCCTTTGGGGCCAACACCATTGTGGCTTCTTGCAGGAGGAAGTTAACACCTCTCTCTAGTGCAGGCTTCTACGGTCTCCTTTCCTGAGTTGTTAGCATGTCTCCCCAGAAGGGCAGAAAGCTGCCCAAGGTACCAGTTGCAACCGTTGAGGGCACAGGAGGCTAACAGCAACAAAGAGTCACATTTGTAAAAGTTGCACACTGCAACCTGTTACATTTACTTCGACTTCAGAACCAAGTCAGGCTTTATGTAACAAGTTGTAGGATACCATGGAGTCGCAACTGCCCACACCGTTCAGAAGTTAGCAAAGCTGAGGGGTCAGCGTGTAAACCCTGTACTCATCAATGGACGACCAAGTCTTTCCTCAGTAAAAAGACAGTATTGCGCTTTTACTGCCAGACTATATAAAATACATGGTATTCCTGTGAAAAATGTTGCACTTTGCCTTAGGGCTCTGTAGGTCCATCATAGAGGTGGCTTAAACATATTGCAGAGGGAGGCTTGGTTTTGCCATTGCTTTAAATGACAAAGTTGGGCTAGCAGTTTCAAACCTCTAATCCAGACTACAACGCCAAACAGGGAGACTTGTTTTACTTGTGTCACACCCAGGATGGCACAATCAGTGCTGCACTTCCTGGGATGATTCTCTACCTCACATGCCCTGGGTATCAAATACTAGGGACTTACAGCTAAGTTAATATACGCCAAATGGGCATAACCATTGTAACATACACATTTTACGGTCAGGGCACTGTTGTAGAAGTCTGATTAGCAGGCCTCAGTGCACTATCAGAGTCGGAAAATCAGCAGCATCAGTCCAAAAACTTGTGGAAGACCATAAAAAACAAGCATTGAAAATGCAATAGGTCTCGCCTTTGATTGAGTTCAAGTCATCTGCTTTGCTAATGGTATTGTATAGCAAAGCAAATGTCTTTAACTCAATCAATGGTGAGACCTATTGCATTTTTAATACCCGTTTTCTTTTTAGTAAAAAACATTATTTTTGTTTTTGGTGTATACTATTAAGTGGTTAGCTTTTGAAAATTCCAAGAGCTCCTTTAAACTTCAGTGGTGACCAATGGCCATTCGGGGTAAAAGAATGAGACCATAAGAACACAGTAACATTTCATTTCCAGTTTGTTGGGAGAATAAGGAGTCCCTGTCCATGCGCAAGAGACCATCAACCAAATATACTGTAAACGGAAGAGTGGCTAAAAGCCAGACTTCCTTCAATCTATTTTCTGTTAGAATAGCTTTGTTAATGTTAAATGTATTCTGCCTACTGTCATAATTTTGAAGGAGAGTGTTTAAAAGGATTTAATTGTTAGAAGTCAAAACATTTATTTAAATCCCGTCCCTTTGTTTGGGATTACTTGTTTCTCTTCTGGCTTACATGAAGAGAAAATCAGAAATGTTTGAATGTTGGCAAGTAAATTCCCCATCCCAGAGGGCAGTTTCCAGGCTGATGCTTGGCCCCTTTTTTGTGGATTAGAAGACTCCGTCACAAGTGAAGCTCTGAACACATTTTATACAGTCCTCGCAATTTTTTATCCAAACACTTGGAGGTCTTGAGCATATAGTTGATGTCAGATATGGTGTCCACTGTTGTAAGACTATGCACAAAGGGATGCACAAAGCAAAGGGCCTGAATCACCAGGTTTTTCTGTGCATATTTGTGTCTTCCTCCTGACTGGACTATGGCAACTACTGCTCTAGTGGTAAAGGTATGGTTATGACAGAATCCCAGCTTGGAGCTGCCAAGGAACATCACATTGCTTGGTTGTTTTCCTTGCACACATATTACCATGAAAAAAGCTGGCAAAATGGGCATGGGGAATGTGCCTGAAATGTGGAAGAACCGTGTGGCAATCCATGAACAAACATGGTTTGCCTCGCTTATCCTGCATTCCGCAAGGGCAAGCCTGTAATGGTGTGGTATTTATTGCCACAGCTCGGTGGTACCACACGCTCCAGTGTCAGGAATTCTGGGTGCAGTATTACTGAATTGAACGTTCCAAAAAAACTACTACTGAGGACATTAATATTTATTCACCTTTTACTAAATATTTGTATGTCCTTCTCAGCCATTCATTGTCCCTGATTTACCAATTATATAACTGATTCTCTTTAACAATAGCTTCAACCATCCATCAATCTCGGTGATATAACTTGCACCAGGTTTTGAATTTGGCTTTCTGAAATCTGTAATAAATATTTTTGTATTTAATGTTCATAATTTGATAAATCACTAAACTGGCCACCAAATAGACACCATGCCTTTATTTTCCGACTGCCTAAAGAGTCCAGAAGAAACTATGCATTACTTCGTAAATCCTATTTCATTATTGTGCCTTTTTTATTTACATATAAATACGTTGGAAAGCTTTGGACATGTGCATACAGTAAGTTAAATGCTGCTTTCTGCCCCTTACTGAACAGCGTCTAGTCCTTTTGCTGCCCAGTTAAAGATGGATAAGCCAACTAAAGTGATTGAAGATGCAGAACGCCTTAATGGGTCAACGGATAAACCTGGTTAGTGTTGCGGCAGCTGACTCGGGGGCTACCAAGTTTGGAGCTCTATAACACAAGTATTTGTAAAGCGCACGTTCACCCATAGGTCTCTTGGCGCTCAATAACAGACCCAACTCAATGGTACTCAATTTATCGACCTCAGATGGATGAAAAGCTGAATGACCTGCCGGTACTCGAACCTGTGACCATGAGGTCGAGCACAGGCTCCTGCAGTGGCTGCATTAATCCACTGAGCCACCAGACCCGGCGCTCTCTAGTCGGCAATACAAATCTAGACAAAATTTGCACTGACTTGCTGTTTTATCTCTCGTATTGATTTGAGGTTTTATCTCGATGCACAAATTTAACCTGGGATTTACTACCTGACCGCATTTGTGCACGGAAAAAGATTTTAAAAATCAGCGTTCGGCAGAATGGAAATCTGCAGTATTGTTGCACCTTCGTCCATTTTTTAGTAGTATATAGCGCAATCTCAAACCCATGGTATCAGATCGCTTTACATAAGCACCAATACGTTACAGACAACACATTCCTTTAGTAGGCACGGGGAGATGAAATGATTTGCCCAGAATAACAGGATGTTGTGCATTCCTGCCAAGACTTGAACCCGGTCCAGCTTCGAGTTCGACGCTATAGCTGTTGGGCCACATCCTCTCTTTTGACCCATGGAAGGCATAACAACGAGTTTAGACTGCACCGTGGGGAAACGGAACCCTTTAGTACCGTTCCCACCAAGGACTTTCTTACCACCTAGCTGTGTTTTTCTTTACACATACAGAAATACTGTGAAAAGTCACTTCTGAAGACAAAATCTGTTTATATACTTTCTCCATGATTTTCAAATAGACAGTCAGGATTTTAGAATATCTCCATTTATGTTTCATAATTAAATGTGAAAATCTTAATGTTTAGTTTATTTCGTTGGTCATTAAAACGTGTGGAACCAAATAAAGCATTGACAATAGTTAGCAGCGTTTTCCCTGGTTAAGGTTAAGAGGTCGTTCTGCCCACTTATTTCAGTGGACTCAATGCACAAGGGACCTGCTGCTGCTCAGCTGCGTGTAATGCTGTTTATGCTGTAATTTTTTTTTACTGGAGTTCTCGTGTTTCGGCAGCTCAGAAACCTCGTGTGAGTGTCTGAAATGGTAATACGAAGGCCAGTAGTGTCCAGAGGAGGTGCTGTAATTTCGGTCCATATCTTCTAAAAACCTTTGCTTGCATAGAAGAGCACAAGGGTCAGTAGTAATAGGACAGGTCCAGTTCTGACCATCGTGACAACCATGTTTGTTGGAATTCATACAGGCATCACCGCGGGCATAGCATATGTCCCTGCAGCCCCAGCGCTGCGAGGCGCTACCCTGAACAGGGTGGAGGCTTGGCAGCCCCCCAGTGCCCCTACCGGCCAGTGTTATTACAACTTGTGGTCCTATTGTGGCTGGTAAAGTAGGTAGTATCAGGGGCGTAGCTATCAATAGTGCAGCGACACCGGAGCACAGCTGACTGAGGGGTCCACTGCACCTCCAGTTATAGCTATTGTTCTTAGGTCATCACCATACCTGGGACTCCCAACATTTCAAGTTACATTTCTGGCACACGTTTCACCAGGTATTTATATGCATTTCATGGTCTTCACAGTTTATATAGTTAAGAAACGTCGATCTTGGTAATCCCAGCTCACGCAGTTGACAAATAGTGTGTGCCTGGGCATATGACTTTGTCTTAAGAGGTCCCATTTAGTTTATCCAAAATTGGGTGTTCTTCGAAACATGCCAATCCCCAATGTAAAGTGATGTATAGAAAAAAATGGATTAGCATTTTAGTAAAGCACACACGGTTACGTTTATTGCTACACTTTAATGCTATGACACGTACATGTGTAAGGGCGCAATGAAGCAGAAAACCTCACGCTACCACCACTATCTTTGTAATCACACTGAAATATGGTTTTATTTCACCCCATGTCATTATTTCACACAGGTTTTTTTTAAAGACCTCTTGCGTTCGTATCGAGCGTAGTAAAAAAAAAAAAAAGCATTTGCAATGCAATAGGTCTTGCATTTGCGAGAGTTTGAGCTATTGCCATTGTAAAATGACAATGCCTTTTATTTATGTGTTTTGAAAACCTGCAAGCGGTGCGTAAACACTCACTTTGTACTGATAGGCTGGCAGTAACTGCACCTCTTTTACTGCCAGCCTTGCTTCTAGTAAGCAAGGACTATAAGTACAAAGTAACTTGTTTACGCACCGCTTTTAGGTTTTCTAAGCACATAATTAAAAGGCATTGTCATCTACAATGCCAGTAGCTCAAACTCTCGCAAATGCGAGACCTATTGCATTGCAAATGCTTGTTTCTTGTTGTAGTCTATTTCGGTTTTCTGTGTTCGGTTGCCTTTTCTGGTGGCAGCACAAGTTTTCACTTGTTGTTATTGTTACACTACATTCCTGATTGCCTGACAGCGGTCGCGAACGTAGTTTTTGTACATTTCAGTCTGTGCTTCTCCTGGGTAAGATGCTAGTGACGCCTGTCCTGTTAGCCTATTTCCTGGTGTGCAAGTAAAACCCTGGGCCCTACAGCTTTAGATGAGCGTTGCTGTACTGAATATCGCTTCTCGTAACATCATTACTCCCACCTTTGCTTCTCCTTTCTAGCTCTCACGTGCATGCCAACAGTAAATAGAACACAATAGGTTGATGCATGCAGCCAAATCTATGATTTGTCAGTCACTAGCTGCTGATACAATGTGTTGATTAGTATCAAACTGAATGGTACTCATGTAACCAACTGAGAAGGATGAAAGGCTGAGCCAGCCTGACAGGATTTGACACATACATCTCTATAATAGATGCATTAGTCCATGGAGGAATACAATGAAGTGAGTCAAATTTGTGACTGGGTGCGAGCATAGTTAAAAATCTGTTGTTACTTCTTCTGCCTGCTCACATAGGCCTGCGCAGGAATATAGGGGCAAATATCTAAGGGCTTTCTTATTAAATACTCGCTCCATGAGGAAACATGAGCTTCAACTATATGATGTGCTAGTTGACCTCAATCCGGATGTGGTTTTCTTAACAGAAACATGGCTCACTGAAGCCTCCAACCCCACAATCGCTAACTCTATACCGCCTGGGTACCTGATTTTAAGGAAAGATCGCTCTTCGGGCAGGGGTGGCGGCTTGGCTGTAATTTTTAAGAGCTCTTTTAGCTGTATCCCCCTATCACTGCCAGTTTCAGAAGGCGCAGAGAGCTTGGGATTCCTACTGACTGTTTCGGCTCATCAGTCGATAGCGGGGGCTCTGATTTATCGGCCTCCTGGTCCGGCTGGTAAGTTTCTTGAGTCTATAGGTCAGGTGTCTGCTTTTATTGCTGCCAATCATAGACAGTGTCTGGTTCTGGGCGATTTTAATATCCATATGGATAATGCCCGAGATCCAGACACTATAAAACTGTATGAATTCCTGGATATTTTTAACTTAATTCCGTACCTTAATTTACCTACACACAAAAAAGGACACATTTTAGACCAGGTTTTTTCCTCTGTGAAGATTGAAATTGAGGCTCTACTCGCCTTAACGTGGTCGGACCATTATTTAATAAATTTCAGCATCAGAAAGGAACCCGATAAATCGGGTCCTACGGGTAAATCTCTTCCCCGCAGTAGTTCTAGACCTTCCCATCTGATTTCTCCGGAGGCAATACAGATTGCCCTGTGCCAATACCCTCTCCATCTTAGCGGCCAGCCCTAACAGGATGTACTTTCCCTAGAGAATTGGCTAAATCAGCAGGCGCAGAAATTGGCCCCCTCTACTATGAAAGAAGCTAAACTCACTAGAGTCTTAACCCCCTGGTTTACGACCGCTTTAAAAACCAGCAAAAGTGCATGTAAACATTTGGAACGAGTATGGCGAAGGTATTACAGTCCCTTAGATAAAGCCACTTATAGTCATGCTCTAAAAGAACATTATAAGAAAGTTCGAGAGGAGAAAAAAATCGTTCCTTGCTACCAAAATTGAACGGGCAGCTAACAAATGTCAGGAACTTTTCACTATTGTAAAAAGTTTCTGGTCTCCCTCTTCTATCAGTCGCCCGTTCATTCCTACTAGTGACTGAACTAAGGGGGTGGCTAGCTTCTTCCACGATAAAATTCTAGGTATTCAGAATTCTTTTAAGGCTAAACCCTGTGAAGGGGTGGCAGTCGACCACAGCAGGGATGCATGTCTCCTGCAATTTCCTGATATTAGTCTTAATCAGTCTCTCTCTCTCATGAAAAATCTCAAGTCTGGCTCACCCTCAGATCCTTGCCCGGCAAAAGTTCTGTCGCCCATAGCAGAAGTGATTAATCCTACTGTAAATACTATTTTAAATTCCCTTTTGACGGAGGGCCTTATGCCTCAAGTTTGGAAAAGTGATAAAATCCTTCCTCTTTTTAAAAAACCTACTGCTGACCCTGACAAGATCAGTAATTACAGGCCGATCTCCCTTCTGCCCTTTTTTTCCCCAAAGTTTTGGAGAAATTTGTGAATGAAGTTATCACAAACTTTGTAGAGGCCAATAACCTTCTTCACCCCAGTCAGTCAGGCTTAGACAGTTAAAACCACGCTGGATAGGGGTGGGAGCGCAGTTCTGGTGCTGCTCGACCTCTCCGCGGCCTTCGATACCGTCCCTCACAAGCGTCTCTTGCAATGACTGGAGGGCGGGCTTGGAGGCTCGGTATTGAAATGAATGAGATCTTTTCTCAGTAACCGCTCCCAAATAGTCTGGACACCTCCTTTTTCAGCAGAAATCCTATCCATGAATGTGGGGGTCCCGCAAGGATCTATTCTTAGTCCCACGCTGTTTAATCTGTACATAGCCCCTCTCGCCGAGAAGCATGGCGTCAAAATAGTGTCATATGCGGACGACACTCAACTGTTGTTCACGTGCGAGAAGGGCTCGGAGTTTGATGGGATCTGCATAAAGAACTGTCTAATGGAGATTTTTTCATGGTTTAACGGTAACCAATTAAAGTGCAACTCTGATAAATAGGAGATCATCTTTTTTGGCTCTCACCCACATGAAGCTTGGCACTCTTGGTGGCCACAGGACATGTCCCTCCCCCATTGTCGGAGGTCACGTCTGTGAAAAATCTGGGGGTCAAATTGGATTCTGCACTCTCTATGAAGATGCAAGTCCAATCTGTGGCAGGTACATGTTTTGGAATACTGAAAATGCTGAAAAATTTCCTTCCACTTCTGCCAGTATCGCACCGTAAAACAGTGGTCCAGGCCTTGGTGATATAGAGACTGGATTATGTCAACTCGTCATATCTGGGACTTCCCGAGTATTTACTGAGTCGTCTGCAGATCATCCAGAATATGGCTGCCAGGGCTATTTTCCTAACGAAGCCTAGCACACATACCTAACATCTTTTGTCTTCACTTCACTGGCTTCCAGTGAATAAAATAATTCATTTTAAAGCTCTAGTCCTGGTTTTTAAGGCTTTCCATGGGATCGGGGCCCCGTACTTAAGGGAAAGATTTCAGCCTTACTTGCCTCTGCGCTCTCTAAGATCTTCTACCCAGTGCCTGACCCTGATTCTAAGGGTCAGGCTCTTACGGGTAGGAGGAAGATTGTTTCAGGTTATTACATCCCGACTTTGGAATAACCTCCCTCTTTCCTGCGTCGGAGCCCGGACCTTTTGACTTTTAGACGGAACCTTAAGACGTGGCTTTACCAACTATAGGTTTTCTGTACGGTGGCCGGGGGCGTTTGTTTGTCAGTTGTTGGTGGTCTTCCGTAGCGCCGGGACACTCCTTGGAGTAGCCACGCGCTCTACAAATCACAGATAACATAACATAACAAAAAGTGTGACTCACCAGGGTCAGAACAAGGTCCCACAGAGCATTAATAATTAAGGCGGAGCTGGTACGAGGCTTTTGGAATCGTATTGATTCCAAAAAGCCTCGTATGACTACGTCAGGCCGAGACCTAAAGAGGCATTTCCTTACAATCTACATGGTGGGGCAGCCTGATCAGACAGATGCTGAAACCCAAGAGTTCAGGATATTGTACTTGTTGTGGAGAACCTGGAACAGCTTGGTGAAAAGTGCCTTACCAATCCTGTGTTTCTTGAGAACTCTGGGCAGGAGTAGTATTGGCAGAAAGGCATACATGAATCTAGAGTTCCACTCAAGGCAGAAGGAGTCTCCAAACGTGAGACGATTTGGAAAGTGCTGACATTGCACGTTCTTGGCGGTAGTAATGAGATCGAGCAAGGTTTCTCCCCATTCGCAGAAAAGACCTTGCACCAACTCCAGGTGCAATTGCCACATGTGATCTGCTAGGCATCGACACCTTAGTTTGTCTGGGTTAGCATTTAAAGAGCCTGCTAGGTGGTTCACCATCAAGAAGATCCCTTGGCGGTCCACCCTTTTCCACAGGCGCAGAGCCTCCTGGCAGTGTCCCGATGCCCCCCAGTCCAATTTCTTGCAGTACCACAAGGTGGTGGTGGTGTCGGTGAGCAACTGTTCCAGCTTCTCTTGAAGGATGGAAAGGCGGCTTTCAACGTCTTGTGGATGGACCTCAGACCCAGAAGGTTGATTTGGAGCCAGGACTCTGCCAGAGAAAAGCAACTTCTGATCTCATTCTCCCTCAGATGGCTGAACCAACCCAGAATTGATTAATCAGGTCACCACTATCGGCTCTGGGTGGGGAAGGGAGAGAGGTCTGCCACAGACCCAATCATGGTCCAGTAATCCCCAGTGCTGATCTTTTGCAGTCTCCTCTGAAATCTCAACATGTTGGGAGAGGTCCCTTTGATGTTAGATCCACTGAGACTTCAAATTCCACTGCAGAGCCCACATATGCCACCTGCCATGTTAGGCCAGCAGGATGCAGTGAGGCCATCAGTCCCACTGGGCCCAACAGAAATCCAGGATCAAGGTTGAAAGATCAGGATCATAGCCTGAATGTCCTGGACTTTTTTGCCCCGGATATAAGGCACAAAACCGAAACATGCATAGAATGGCTCTGATGAAGGGGCGCGTTTGAGAAGGAGTCAAGTGTGACTTCAGCAGGTTGATAGTAAACCCCAAAAAAGAGAGGAAGTGCGTTAGTCTTGTGATGGTTGTTGACTGTCTGAGGCCAGCCCGCCTGTTACAACCAGAGTCTTGAGCTCAAGATGCAATCTTTTGAACGCTGCCACATTAATTGGGGTCCCACCCACTGAGCTTGATGATCCTTGGAAAGAGTGCTTGGATGACTATATGCATGTATACTCTGCATTAGTGAGGTGATGGTCATCGAGGAGCAGAATTGTGGATCTCTCACATGTGCGGAGTTAAGAACTACAATACCCATGAGTCTTCACGGTATTGTAGTTGCATGGGAAATCAGCATCATTTAGTCATGTACACCGGAAGACATGTAACCAATTATTCTTGGTTCCTGTGTTCGAAAAGGAGTAAAGAAGAAGGAGCAGCCAGATCTGGTGTGGTAAGGTGTAATTGCACCGTACGGCATTCTGTTTGAATTGTGTTTAAATTGCTATGCCAAACATAGCATGGTGAGCCTGGAGTCTGCTGGGGATAAATTAGTGGGATTGATGCCACTTGTGCTTTTTTGCCATATTGTGTTATAAGGGTCTGAAAAAGACCGGACACTTGGACTGTTCCTATAGAAGCGAGGTTGGGGTGAAAGTTTGTTCGACTGAGTTCACTGGTCAGATCCAACAACATTCAAATCTAAGGACATTCGTAAAAAGACTGTTTAGAGTTGTGCTCTTTTCAAACAGCCTATGGTTTTGGGACGTTTCTTGTATTCTTTTTCTATGTGTAGTGTGGTTCTACAAATCCCTGAATAATATCTGGCAACTATCAAAATGCAAGACTGACAAGGTGTGCTCAGTGGATTAGATTTTTGCTGGCGCTATGATATGAAATATGCGCAATATGATTTGAATGCTTGCTCATTGAGGTTTTTTTCTGGCCATTCATAACTGGGGTTCCTAGAGACCTGGTAGTTGGGTTCTTCCCCCTGTGATGCAAGGCTTGTATCTTTTATAGGTGGGTATACAACAGGAATAAAAACACACACGCTAGGTGTTTAGTATAAAATCTTTGTCCTGATTACAGCAAACATACTTTGAAGTATATATTGGAGAACAAAAAGGGAGGACCAATGAAATTTAAATTGCTCTTCCAAAATATATCCAGTTATCTTCTGTTACAAGTGCATGTGGATAAACCAGTGATCGAACGAAATACAATAGAGCGAGAAAGAGAGTTGAGGCTTATAGGTTATATGTTTTGCTTATGCTATTTTATTACTTTTTAGGTCTCCTTCCCTGCTGTTCCCTTCCTTATCTTCCCTCTCTTGATCCCCTCATAATTCTGTGCTATTATAGCGAACGGAATTGAAGTTATCGAGAAGTGGACCAAAACTCAGTGCCAAACCGATCCTGAGAGGTGGGATGATCTACTCATGACACCGCTTCAACAGCAAATCATCGAAGTACAGGAAGACTGACAACCCTGACCTCCACAGGAATGCTGCTACCACGGTCATCTCTTTTGTGAACAACCAAGGGGTGCTGGTGAGACACACAGGAGGGGAGCACAGAGAATTGAAAATGCTCCTGTTCAAACCACATGTAACACCGATGGACTGGCAGGATGGGTACACAGAAACAGTCCAACACCACCATTCAGGCTCCAGAGTCGAGGGCAGACAAGATAGAGGACAGGGTGAGCATCTTGAAGAACAAGTTACTTACCTTCGGTAACGATGTATCTGGTAGAGACATAGTCTAGCCGCAGATTCCTTAACTTAGAATATCCCCAGGTGTCAGACTGGTCCGGAAAATTTTGCACAGCAGCACCTCTGCACGCCGGGGGCGACGCCGTACGGTGCCGCCCTGACGTAGTCCAGCGGAGCCATATATGTCCTGCCCCGGCGCGCCAACATCAGTTTTCGTCTGAAGACTTTCCGCGCCAGGACGCGAAGCCACCACCAAAAACTGAAAATATGGGAACAGTGTGCAGAAAAAGAAAAGAAAAAACAAGGTATGGTGAAAAAACATCACCATAGAAAGACAGTGCCAGGCACTGTATATTGTAAACTGAGGGAGGAGAAAAGAACAGAGCACCACTCTGGGAGGGACCCCTTCAATCGTCAAGTCCAAAACCTCCCCCGGAGGCAGTAGACGATACAGAGCATAGGCAAGATTGAACCCTTGGCCTGTGTGAGCCTGTGCCACCAGAGACACAAGACTCACCATTGAGCCATAGCTCCGTGGTGAACCATCACAGCAGCCAGCAGAAAGGCTGCAACCACAATATATGACAGTGAAGGACAACCAGTCCAGAACCCAGGAGCAAAGACAAAGTACCATAAAGCGTCACCCAAAAGGAGACGTCAGATCCTAAAAATGGACCTGCCGAATGCAGCATTGTCAGAGACTGCAACCGCTAGATTGCAGGGGAGGCAAGAGACCTCAAGCGGTTGAATAAGATAGAAGGGAAGAAATAGACTCACATCGGACAACACAAAGTAGGGGTTGTAAAGGACACATGGCACATGAGCATACCGTCCAATCACAAGAATGGGCAGAGCAGAGCCCCGAAACAGAATGTAGCTTTGTGAGTCTGAGTGAAGAGAAGACATCACCCCGTAGAGGAATAAAGCCATCTAAAGGGAGGCGAAGGCAAGAAGCCCAACCTGAAAAGGTTGTCGCAGGACGGGGAGGACGGGTGGGTGTTAAGGAATCTGCAGCTAGACTATGTCTCTACCAGATACATCCTTACCGAAGGGAAGCAACTTGTTCATTTGATAGAGACGTCTAGCCGCAGATTCCTTAACTTAGAATAGATACCAAAGCCATACCCCTAGAGGTGGTGGAACTGCGACTGAACCCCACGAAGTTTCAGAGAGAACCTAGACGTCAATAACATGACCAAAAGAGTGTTGTCAACCAAAGGGCGAAACACAGTGGGGACAGAAGTGACAGCGCAGCCAACCACCAGACCCCTAAGCCCTGAAGAGAGCAGAGAATCGAGGGGAGGCGAGGGCACCACAGCCCATCCAGAATAACACAAAAACCCCCACATGTATAGGGGATGAGAGAAGGAAAACACCAAGCCAGAATGCTTGTGCCTGATTGAAAAAATGTCGAACCTCGAAAGAAGACCAAGAGGCATGAAGGATCCACAGTATCCAAGGTGTCGACATGAAGCCAGGGCTAGCCCCAGCTAAATAACTCGAACAGCGTAACACACTGTTAAACCTGCTCCCGTAAAGCTACGAAGGCAGCAGGATACTGACCCCCGCACAGCACGGGCCGACATGGAAGAAAAACACACCCAGCAAAGAAACTGGCTTGAAAAGATAATTCAGCACCTCGCAGGAAGTATAACTGACCCCTTATGGCGCGACAGAACCGCAGGATGCGGCAGTCAACAAGCCAACCCAAAGGACTGGTAAAGTGGTATGGTGGAGAGAACGCGTAGTGCCCCCACCTTTACGACAGAGGAAGAGTACTGCAGAGACCCTTGCCAGTCAGACATGTGAAGAGCATTGAAAGGATGCCCCTACACAGCTCGAAAGACGCTCATACGCGGCCAGGAGGAACACCAGGAAGCAAGACAGCAGGAACAGCTGAGATGCGCCCAATAGCAAGAAGGCAACGGGCCGCACAAGCCATGAGGAAGAACATGGCGCCGAAACAGCCTCAAGAAGACGCTGAAACCCGGCCAAACCCAGGCACTAGGGTACGCTCAAAAGTACCCGCAGTTATACAGAAATACTAGGTCAGGCTATAAGCAACGTCTGTCGTCAGTCCGGAAGAGAGAGAACAGTCCCCTCGCAGGACAATTTAGAAGAAAAGACGAGCCTAACAAGGGAGTACTTAGGACCTTCTCACGGGTCCTAGACGCCTGGAAGAGCGGGATTTAAGGAGAACCGTCTCCACGAGTCCGCCTCATTTAAGAATGCTAGTGGAACATAGAAATCCCTGCGCGAAAGCAACGGGGATTTGGAGAAAACTGTTGGGGAATAAGCCAAAAGGCCATAGCAACCTACAACAGAGGTCCACAGCAACTCCCTACTTGGGAGAACAACCCAGAAGGGGCTGGCACCAAAAGACGGACCATAAGACAAAAGCAAGATGCCAGGCCATGCGAGGTAGATACCACACAGCAAAGACCTAGACCTGGAGTCCAAGCACTACAGACAACAGTGCGATGCGACCCTGCGGAAAGCAGTAAAAGGAGGTATATGAGCCCCAGAGGGATACCCATAATGAAAACTCCACAGGAGCGTATGAAGGCAAAGGCAGACACCTGCCACCAGCCAATACCCCACATAGGGCAAGGGTCAACCCCTGCCAGGAAGGGGGTCCTCTTGGCAAAACAGACAGACAGAGGACTTGAAAACAAAAACAACCCAGCCATACGGCTATACAGACAATACAGAGGCACCAACCTGCCTCTGATAAAAACTGCTCCGTAAAGGAAGACCGCAACGAAGAAGAAAAGTCAATTAGTCAGTGGCACGGCAGAATTACGGTAGCCCTGACAGAAGCCTGGAGATCGCCGAGTCAGCGTGGGACCCAAAAAGGTCTATTCCATTAAACAGCATGTCTTGGAGGCTCTCCCGAATATTATCAGGGAAGCGACTGTCACACTTCCAGGCATGACGGCGCAAAGCCACCGACCGTGCAAGAGCACGGCCCACAAAGTCTGTGGTATCCAGGCAGGAGCGTATTGTAAAATGAGCCATTTCCTTGCCATGAAGGACAAGACGAAGTAACTCTGGGCGCAATTCCTAGGGAAGGGAGAAGGTTAGCCAAGGAGTCCCAGAGTGTAGAGGATGCACGTGCAAACACGCATGTAGTGTTTAAAGCGCGGATGGCCGCACTAGAAGAAGCAAAAAGCTGTCTTCCACATGCATCCAGCCACCTGGATTCCCGGGTGGGAGGAAACAAGGGCAAAGTGGAGGAGTCCTGCAGCCCAAAAGCCACCTGAATTACCAGGCCCTGAGCGGTAGGGTGGAAGAACAGGCAAAGTGGATCCCCCAGGGCGGGACGGTGCCTACCAGGAATGACCCGATCAACCGGGGCTCCGGAAGAGGACCGTGCCCATGCGCCATGCAGGGCTTCTAATAAAGCACCCCCAAGGGGTAGCAAGGGCTCCACGGTAATGGGCTCGAGATGGAGCAGATCCATTAAGGGATCGGGGATGAGGGATACCACAGGAGGCTGAAAGCCGAGGATAGCAGCTGCCCGGTTGAAAGTCCGCGCATAGGCGGCCCCAAGCTCATTAATCACCCTAGGAGGGGACAAGGGAGGTCAACCCCAGGCATGGACGCCAGTGTCGAACGGATGGACACCGACGGCGATGGATGCGTTAACAGTCGCATCGGCGGGCGCCGTGTCGGACTCAACTGGACATCGACTGCCTCCACGAGGGACGCTACATCGACGTCGGATGATGCGTTGCCCTAGACGTGGGATCAGGCTTAGAGCTTAGTATGGGTTTGGACGTCGAGCCCGTCATTGGGTCCGGCGTGGTGCCCGGCTCGGAGTCCAGCGTCGCCGACGCCGCTTCTGCCATCCGTGCAGGAAGCCGCACAGGGCTATGCGTTGACTGGCGGTGTGAGCCTGGCGTCGAGCCCTGCGTCGCCGACGCCGCTCCCGCCGTCCGCGCAAGAAGCCGCCCAGGGCTATGCGCTGACTGGCGGAGTGTGCTAGAGTGACCAGGACGGTCTGGGCCACGGCCCAACTTAGTCGCCTCGGCTCCGGAGTCGGTGCACACAACCCTGGTCGGGGAGGGATCCGCCGATGAGGGCCCAGCCTGAGTACCTTCCGCCTCTGTGGGGCCCAAAGGCGCGCCAGGGAGAGAGGGGGACTCAAAGTAGGCCTGAAGAACCCGGGAGTAGGCCTTCATTTGGGCGCGCATCGCTTAAACTCCTGGGAAAGGAGGGTATGGAGGAGGTGACCTCCAGCGCCTGTAGCTGACCCCTTACGAGAGGAATGGGCGCCAATGGCATGCCTACGAGAGGTGGACCTCAGTGGACGCTTGTGGCTCTGCTTACCTTTATTAGGGCGCCGGGAGCGGCCTCGGGAACGAGCTCCCTCTGGAGAGGGAGAGCGGCGACGAGAAGAAGCTGGGCCGTACAGCCGTGCGGCCAACAACTTCATACGGCGTTTCCGTAGGGACTTCGGCTTCATCTGTTGAGAGTCGCCGCATTGTTTGGAATCGCGGTGCACACCAAGGCACCACATGCAAAGAGGGTGCGGGTCAGTGCCAGACATCTGACGCGCACAGACCTCACAGCCTTTGAACCCGGAGGGCATTGCACACTGTTCAGGTACGACACCAACGGTGCCGAGAAGGCCCAAAACAAGGCCAGGATCTGCTGGTTTCCAGGGTCCGCGTCACGAAGCGGAAAAGAAGAAAACTGATGTTGGCGCGCCGGGGCGAGGCATATATGGCTCCACTGACGTCACGTCCCTGGACATCAGGGCGGAGCCGCACGGCGCGGCCCCCGGCGCACAGAGGTCCTGCTGCGCAAGATTTTCCGGATCAGTCTGACGCCTGGGAATATTCTAAGTTAAGGAATCTGCAGCTAGACGTCTCTATCAGATTTCCTCCTTCCGGATAAAAGGGTTGAGAGGGTGCAGGTGTAGACTAGGCAGATAATACTCTTCCTTCTCGGGCACCAGAAAGTAGCAGGAGTAACAATCACGTCCTAATTCTTGCACTGGCACCCTCTCGACAGTCCCTTTGGCCAAAAGGGCTTGCACTTTCTGCCGCAAGCATAAGTCATCAGTTGGTGTGGGGAAAGTGGAGCAAAGAAGAGAGGGAGGGTAAGGCAAATACCCCTGTACAAAACTTTCCGTACCAGGAACGCAGAACCATGCCAGAGACCGACTACTGGTGCAATAGAACTAGGGCCCCGAAAGGGATGATCTGAACCCTAGAGAACAGTTCGTAGAACGGGGAGGATGGGTGGGCAGTAAGGAATCTATCACTAACTAATGTACAAGTTACTTACCTTCGGTAACGATGTATCTGGTAGAGACGATTCTAGCTGCAGATTCCTTAACGTAGAATTATCCCCAGGCGTGAGACTGGATCCGGAAAAACTTCTGCCACAGCATCTCTGCGCGCCGGGGGCGGTACCACACGACCCCGCCCTGACGTCCGCGGACGTGACGTCAGCAAGGTCACATAAGTCCCACCCCGGCGCGCTGACGTCAGTTTTCTTCGGAGAACTTTTCTGCGTCAACGCGGAGCCATCACAAACAAAACTGAGAGTATGGGAACAGTGTGAGAAAAAAATCTGTGAAACAGAAAGGGAAGAAGCGAATGGTGAGGAACAGCACCATTAGGGACAGTGCCAAGCATTGCGTTACTGAAAGTCATGGAAAGGAAAGAGCAGAGAAGCAACCCTGCAAAGCGAAGGCGATAACCTCCCTGGAGGCAGAAAAACATGTGAAAAATGTTGTGGCAGGCAACAAAGTCTGCAACCACAATCTATAACAGTGAAGGGCAGCAAGTCCGGAACAGATGAGTAACGACAAATCACCCCTAGACAACACCATCAAGGAGTGTTGTATCCCCTGTAAAAAGCTACGGGCTGAGGCTCAGCCAAGAGACCCCAACCCAGAGGACTGCAGAGGAGTCAGAAACCCCAAGCATTTAAAAAAGGGAGAAGATTAGGAGTAGGCCCCGCACTGCAATAACCAGGGTGCAGGGATGCAAAAGTACACATGAACCTACCGTCCGATTACCAGATAAGAAGGAGTGGAACAAATAAACAGAACGAAGCATCCTGACAGGGAGGAAGTGAAAGAGGCCACCCGCAGAAGACAAAGCCACCCGGAGGGAGGCGAGTGCAGAAGACCAAGGCAAAGGGTCCTCGCAGAACGGGGAGGAAGGGTGGGCCGTGAAGGAATCTACGTCTAGAATCGTCTTTACCAGATACATCGAACAAAGCAGCCCCCTGAAAGTGAGACATATGTAGTACAGAAGGGACTCCGCGGAATCCCGCAGGTCGGAGGTAGCCCTGGCCAACACACAAAGTGTGTTGAGCGTGCAGAGCAGCACTAGTGGAAGCGAAAATGTTACGCCCCCAGGAGTCCAACCACCGGGCCTCCCGTGACGGAGGGAGCAACACCAAAGGCAAGGAAGGAAAAGCAGTCTGCAGGACAGGGCCCTGGGCAGATGGGTGGGAAAAAAGGCAGACTGGATCGTGCGGGGCAGGACGGTGGCAGTGAAGGAGCGGCTGAGGCACCGGATCCCCCGTAGCAGGACGCCCCCAGAAGACAGTTGTGTAGCGAAGCTTTAAATGGAAGAAGCGGCTCCCCTCCACCAGAGCCCTGGTGGAGAACCTCCAACAAGTGGTCCATTGGGAGTGGAGCGACTGGGTTGACCAATTGCAAAATGCCGGTGGCCGTGGCGATGGCCTGGACAAAGGCTACACTCGCCTCCGTAGTGCGTCATGGGGGGAAAGCAACTCTTCTGTGGGCGAAGGCTGCAAACTAAGCCGCCCGTCCCCGTGCCCTGCTGGAGGAAGAAACGGCCAGCCTCTGTGGGATGGAAGACCCATGGACGAGTGAGGGGCCTGAGGGGTCTCCGGAGAAGGCGGAGAAGCCTGCTGGGCCATCAACTGCAAGATGCGGAAGAGCGGGTCCGGGGGCTGTGGACGCAGAGACGGCGTAGAACCCGCCGGGGAAAACGCAACGATGCGGCATTCAGTCTACGGTGAAGAGCACACAAAGAGACAACAATCCTCCGGAGAGGAAGGGCCATCCGGAGAAGAGTCGACGATCTGACGTCGGGACGGCGCCGGGGAGTCTGCCATGGGCACTGGTGTGTCCTCGATTAGCGCCGAAGTTTCCACCAGGGGTGTCGAGTCGACCACCACCACATGCCTCATTGGAGAAGGGGGCGGGGTTGGAGCGGAAGCGGCCAATGAACGGCACCGAAAAGGCGCCGGCTCGACCTTTGACGAGGCAGCCGCCTGAGCAGAGGACCGAGAGGGACTCAGGAAGGTGCCCGGGTCCCGGCCTCCACCGGCGGTGCCACCAGGGCCGGGGAAGAAAGCCGTCGACGCCGGATAGGCGTCAGCTCAGCCTCCGGTAAGACAGCCTCCTGCCCAGAAGACCAAGGGGGACGAGCCGTGAGTCCAGGCGACCTCCTGTGACACTACAGGGAACCTCTCGGGGTTTTGCGGCGAGGCAGGGACGCAGTGCATCGAAGAGGGGAACCCCTTAGGGCCGCACCCCGACGACACATCACCTCCAAAACCTGAAGCCGAACTCGTCGGCGGCGAAGCTACCGGCGCGTCCGCAGAAGGCCTCGCGCATGGCGAGGGATCCTCGGACGCCTCAGGAAGGAGGGGGGCCCAAAGAAGCCTGCAGAGCCATAGCGTAGGTGTTCATTTGGGCCCTTGTCGCCCCAATGCCAGGAACCGGTGGATAGGGTGGTAACGGGCGAGGGCGCACGTCTTGAGAGGAACCCGCGCCCTCTGCAGAATGAGGACAGGGTCTATATGGCAAGCTGCAGGACATACAGGCAGGCGAGCGACGCCCGTAGGTCCTCGGTGAAGGACGATGCCGCAGCCGGAATCAGCGGCTTCTGGACCCTTCCGAGGTAGGGGACGGACGCTGTGACGAGACCGATCTGGACAAGTGGGCCGAAAGCAATTTCATCCGGCGCTCGCGCCAGGACTTCGACTTGAGATGCTGAAAAGCGTCTCAGTCCGTAGAATCATGGTGAAAGCCCAAGCACCACATACAAATAGGGTGAGGGTCCGTTGCCGACATCTGACGCGCACAAGAAGCACACGTCTTGAAACCTGAAGGCATTGCACACTGTTCCCAACGCAAAGGCGTTAAAAAAGGCCTGAAAACAGGTCAAGGGAACTCACTCCCGATCCGCGTTGCACGCGGAAAAGAAGGAAACTGACGTCAGCGCCCCGGGGTGGGACTTATGTGACCTCGCTGACGTCACGGCCGCGGACGACGTCAGGGCGGGGTCGCGTGGTACCACCCCCGGCGCGCAGAGATGCTGTGGCAAACATTTTTCCGGATCCAGTCTCACCCCTAGGGATAATTCTACGTTAAGGAATCTGCGGCTAGTAGTCTCTATCAGATATATTGTTACACAAGTAACTTGTGCATCTGAAAGACACGTTATTGATAGATTCCTTACCTTAGAATACATACCCAAGCAATACCAACCACGATGGTGGGTCTGCGAAGTGTGATTACACCAGAAAGTCACGGAGAACCGAACGGCCAAAGAAGCCGTCTCTCTGGACTGGACTGTCAAGGCAATAGTGCTTAGTGAAAGTATGCAGCGAGTCCCATGTGGCCGCTTGACTGATGTCTTGCAGTGGGACACCGAGTCCCAATGCTGTAGTAGCCGTCGTTGCCCTGGTGGAATGGGCGCGCAACCCTACCGGAGGCTCCTTTTTAGCCAAAAAGTAACAGGCTTGAATGCACAAAACAACCCAGCGGGAGATAGTCCTCTTGTGCACAGCCCAGCCTTTCTTGGCGCCCACGTAGCCTACAAAGAGCTGGTCATCCACCCGGAACGGTTGTGTGCGGTTGAGGTAGAATGAAAGCGCACATTTTGGTTCCAGATGGTGGAGCCTCTCTTCCTCTCTGGAAGGGTGCGGAGGCGGAAAGAAAGTGGGCAGAGTGACAGTTTGCCCCAGATGAAAGGCAGTGACTACTTTTGGTAGAAAGGAGGGACGTGGCCGAAGCAGGATGAACCGACAGGAAAGGAGGTTTGCACGAAAGAGCCTGAAGTTCACTCACACGCCTGGCGGAGGTGATAGCCACCAGGAAGACAGTTTTCAAAGTCAATAACCTTAAAGGACAGTTATGAAGAGGCTCAAAGGGAGCGCACATCAAGTATGTGAGAACCAGGTTCAAGTCCCACTGAGGCATAACAAAAGGAATAGGAGGGAAAAGGTGAGTAATGCCTTTGAGAAATCTATTGACAACAGGGGACTTGAAAAGAGAGGGCTGATCAGGCAGCCTGAGAAAGGCTGAAAGAGCAGAAAGGTAGCGCTTAATAGTGCCCAGAGCAGAGCCCTGCTGGGCCAAAGAGAGAAGGAACAATAGGACCTCAGAAAGACGTGCAGAAAGGGGGATCTACAGCTTTCGCTGTGCACCATGCCACAAATTTGTTCCACTGGCAGGCGCATACAGTTTTACTTGAGGGACGCCTAGCTGCCAGAATCACATTACAGACTTCAGAAGGCAAGTCGAAAGGAATCAACTGTCGCCGCTCAATCTCCACGCAAGGAGGTGGAGGCTGGACAGGTTCGGGTGGAGAACCGCCCCCTGCTGCTGCGACAGCAGATCATCCCGAAGAGGCAGTCAGATCGGGGAATCCACGCTCATACTGAGTAGGGAATATGCTACTTACCAGTATGCATCTGTTCTTGGCATGTAGAGCTGCAGAGCCACACACTTAGGATAGTAGATCGCCATCTGGTGTTGGGCTCGGATGCTTGCAGGTGGTTGTTGTCTTCGGAAGAAGTCTTTGGTCACAAGATAGGTGACTCCTCCCTTGGACTACAGTGCGCATGGGCATCAACTCCATTCTTAGATTGTTTTTCACCATGATGGGAAATGATGGAGTTAGTAGAAAAGAGAGAGATGTTCATGTGTGATGTCTAAGTAAGACAATGCTGGAACAGATACAGGTCCCGGGGAGGTAGGTGGGCGTGTGTGGCTCTGCAGCTCTACATGCCAAGAACAGATGCATACTGGTAAGTAGCATATTCCGTTCGAGGCATATGAGCTGCAGATCACACACTTAGGATAGACTATATAGCAGTGTCTCCCCTAGCGGTATTCACATGTATCGGTTGCAGCAGTTTGAAATAAAGTTTTAAGGACAGCCTGACCCACAGAAGCTTGTTGTTTTGCTTGCACGTCAACACAATAGTGTTTAGTGAAGGTGTGTGTTGTAGACCATGTGGCTGCCTTACAAATATCTTCTAAGGGAATGTTTCCTAAGAATGCCATGGAAGCCCCTATTTTGAGTGTGGAATGCGCTCGAGGGGGAACTGTTAGTGTGCGTTTAGCCTTGTGGTAGCATATTTGGATACATTTAACTATCCACCTAGCTATCCCAGATTTGGAAATGGGGTTGCCTTTATGTGGTGGAGAGAAAGCAACAAACAATTGTTTTGTTTTGCGGAATGACTTGGCTCTGTCAATGTAGTAAAGAAGGGCTCTTTTAACGTCTAAGGTATGAAGAGCTCTTTCAGCTACGGAGTCTGGATTTGGGAAGAACACTGGTAACTCTACTGATTGGTTAAGATGGAACGGAGATATGACTTTTGGAAGGAATTTCGGATTTGTTCTAAGAACCACTTTGTTGCGGTGTAATTGTAAGAATGGTTCTTGTATGGTTATAGCCTGGATTTCACTTACCCTTCTGAGGGAACTGTAGTTCACATTTATGCAGAGGTTTAAATGGGGGTCCAATGAGCATTGTAAGAACAATGTTTAGATTCCAGACTGGAGAGGGTGGTAATCTGGGAGGAATAATCCTTTTAAGTCCTTCCATGAAGGCTTTGATGGCAGTTACTCTAAATAGTGACAAGTGTTGTCGATTTTGTAAGTAGGCTGCTAATGCTGCTAGGTGGAGACGTATGGATGAGTATGCCAAATTACATCTTTGCAAGTGCAGTAAGTAGCAAATGATGTCTTGGATGGATGCATCCAGTGGGTTTATATGGTTGTTAGTGCAGTAAATGGCAAATCTCTTCCATTTGGCAGCATAGCAGGCTCTAGTGGTAGGTCTTCTGGCCTCCTTTATAATATTCATGCAGTCTGGTGGCAGGTTTAGGTAACCGAATTCTAGGACTTCAGGAGCCAGATCGCTAGATTCAGTTGACTTGGATCTGGGTGTCTGATTTCTCCATGGTTCTGGGTTAATAAGGACGGGGAGAGGTGCAGTTTTTGGTGTGGAACTAGCGAGAGTTCCAGTATTGTTGGGAACCACGGCTGGCGTGCCCATGTGGGAGCTACTAGGATCAGTTTGAGAGACTGTTGCCTGAGCTTGCGTACCACTAATGGAATGAGTGGGAGAGGCGGACAAGCGTACGCAAATCTGCCTGACCAGTTCATCCATATCGCATTGCCCTTTGACTCCGGGTGGGGAAACCTGGCGGCGAAGGTTGGGCATTTTGCGTTTTCGTGTGTGGCGAACAGGTCTGGTTGGCCCCATTGTTGGAAAAAGGGCAGTAGGACTTGGGGATGTAGTTCACATTCGTGGATCTGTTGAGTTTGTCGACTTAACAGATCGGCAACTTGATTGTGATCCCCTGGAAAGTGTTCTGCAAGTAGGTATATGTTCTGTGGAATGGCCCATCTCCAAATGTTCTGTGCGAGCTGGGACAGCTGGAGAGAATGTGTGCCTCCTTGTTTTTGTATGTAATACACGGCTGTCATGTTGTCCATCCGGATGAGGACAGTTTTGTTCTGGAGATGTAGTTGGAATGATTTTAGTGCTAGGAACACTGCTAGCAGTTCCAGGTAATTGATATGGAGCACTTTCTGTTAAGTGGTCCATTTGCCCTGAGTGGTGTGTCCGAGGAGATGGGCTCCCCATCCTGTGAGTGATGCGTCCGTTGTCAGCAATATCTGTGGAAGAGGCTCTAGGAACGGCCGCCCTTTGGACAGGTTTTTTATGTTTCACCATTTGAGAGAGCGATGTGTGCGGCTGTCTACCAACACCAGATCTGTAAGTTGTCCATGAGCCTGGTTCCACAGACTTGCTAGACATTCTTGCAAGGGACGCATTTGAAGTCTTGCATAAGGCACAATGAAGATGCATGCCGCCATACCTATGAGTTGCATGAACACTCTTACTGGAAGAGAGTGTTGGGTTTGAAATTTTGCGATAAGAGCTTGTATATTGGCTATCCTGGCTGGGCTGGGATATGCTAGGGCTTTGGAGGTGTTTATGGTGGCTCCTAGATACTGATTTATGTGAGAGGGTTGGAGATGAGATTTGGGATAGTTTATTGTGAATCCCAAGTTGTGTAAGATTTGGATAGTTTGGTGAGTGTGTAGAACACATTTGTTGAATGACTTGGCTTTTATTAGCCAGTCGTCTAGATATGGGAAGACATGAATTTGTTGTCTTCTGAGATGTGCTGCTACTACTGCTAGACATTTGGTGAATACTCTGGGCGCGGTTGTTACTCCGAATGGAAGGACTGTAAACTGGTAGTGTTGTCCGTCCACCACATGTGGAAGTAGGTGTCCTTGAGATCTAGTGTGGCAAGGAAATCGTCTTGTTGTAGTAGTGGGAGCACTTTTTGAAGAGTGATCATATGGAAATGGTCTGAGTTTATATACTGATTTAGGGGTCTGAGGTCGAGTATTGGTCTTAGAGTCCCGTCCTTTTTGGGGATTAGGAAGTATAGTGAGTATACCCCTGTACCCTGATGTTGTAAGGGAACTGGGTCTATTGCGTGTTTTTGAAGCAATGAGAGAACCTCTTGTTTGAGGAGCGAAGATGGTCTGGTGACATGGATAGGCCCAGCGGCCCGCGTCGACGTCTGGAATCGAGCCGATGAAATCGATGTCGAGTGAAGGTACTTTGATGTTTTTGTGGAAGTTTTTCGCTTCGAAAAGCTTGGAATTGAGATTTCCAACCGGAGCGGAAAAGTTGCATCCGAACCCAATGGCGGAAAAAAACAATCTAAGGATGGAGTTGATGCCCATGCGCACTGTAGTCCAAGGGAGGAGTCACCTATCTCGTGACCAAAGACTTCTTCCGAAGACAACCTGCAAGCATCCGAGCCCAACACCAGATGGCGATCTACTATCCTAAGTGTGTGATCTGCAGCTCATATGCCTCGAACCTCGGGATACCAAACTCTTCGAGCCCAGTCCGGAGCCACAAGCATCACTTGGGCCCGGTCGCGTCTGATTTTCTTCAGCACTCTGGGTAGAAGTGGTATAGGCGGAAAGGCGTACAACAGACCGCAACTCCACTCACAGCGAAAAGCGTTTCCGAGTGAGTGCCGCCTTGGAAACTCCAACGCCCAGTACTGCTGACATTGCGCGTGAAAGAGACCTTGCACCACCTCAGAGTGAAGGCGCCATTCATGATCCAGCATGCACCGGCATCTGAGTTCGTCCGCCCTGGCGTTCAAAGAACCTGCCAAGTGTTGAACCACCAGGAGAATGCCCTGGCGTTCCAGCCATGTTCAGAGGCGCAGAGCCTCCTGACATAGGGTCCAGGACCCCACACCGCCTTGCTTGTTGCAGTATCACATGGTGGTGGTGAAGTCCGTGAACACCTGCACTACTCTCCGCTGGACAGAGGGAAGGAATGCTTTCAGTGCAAGTCGGATCGCCCTGAGCTCCAAAAGATTGATATGGAGCTTGGACTCCGCCAGAGACCAGAGGCCTCTGATCCCCACCTCTCCTAGGAGGGACGCATACGTCACCACTTTGTGCTCTGGTTGGGGGAAGGGAGAGGGATCTGCCGCTGACCCAACGCCGGTTCGTGAGCCACCACTGCAAGTCTTGTGCAGTGCCCTCCGAGATCTGGACGTAGTCGGACAGGATTCCCTGATGCTGCGTCCACTGGAACTTCAGGTCCCACTGCAGAGCCCGCATATGCCATCTGGCATGATTGATCAGCAGGATGCTGGAGGTGATGAGGCGCAGCAGCCTCAGTGTCTTCCTGACCAAAACCTAGGACAAGGGCTGAAAGATCGGAATCATAGCCCGAATCCAGCCGTGTCCAGCACCGCTCCGATGAAGAGGAGCTTCTGAGAGGGAACCAGATGCAACTTCGGCACGTTGATGGAAGAACCACAGCAAATGCAAGAGGTTGGCCATAGTCTGGAGGTGGGAGATGACTGCATGGGGCGAGCCCTCCTTCAGCAGCCAGTCGTCAAGATAAGGGAGGACTGAAACCCTTAATCTGTGCAGATGAGCTGCGACCACCGCCATCACTTTCGTGAACACCCAAGGGCCGCTGGTAAGGCCAAAAGGGAGCACGGTGAACTGAAAATGCTTGTGGCCTACCTTGATCCGTAGCTAACGCTGGTGGGCCGGCAGGATGGGGATATGAAAATACTCATCCTACAAGTCCAACGCTACCATCCAGTCTTGCGGGTCTAGGGCAGACAAGACCTGAGCAAGCGTGAGCATCTTGAACTCCTCCTTCCGGAGGAAGCGATGGATGTTCCGGAGGTCTAAGATAGGACGCAAGTCCTTGTCCTCCTTCGGAATCAGGAAGTAGTGGGAATAATAACCACAACCTACTTCTGGCGTTGGAACGCGCTCGATGGCCCCTTTGGCCAAGAGGGCCGCAACTTCCTGCTGGAGAAGTGCCAAGTGATCCCCCGACATGCGGTGGTATTGAGGTGGCATGGCTGGAGGTGCAGATGCGAAGGGGAGGGAGTAGCCCTTCCGGACTATTTGCAGAACCCACCTGTCCGAAGTGATGGTGCTCCAGTGGGGGAGGTGATGGCAAATCCTGCCGCCCACTGGCATGTGGTAGGCCTGAAACGCGGGACTAGGAAGGTTTTGAGGCAGTGGTGGCGGACTGACCCGCCCACTGGCCCCGTGACCCACCGCAGCGGGCCCCCCGTCCGCAGCTGCGCTAAGACTGTTGCTGTGCAGGCCGGCGGCTCTGAAAGGAATGAGTCTAGGTGCCTCTACCCTGACCCCGAAAGGAGCGAAAAGCAGACCCCCCAAGGGAGTGCGCGTGGTGGCAAGGCCCAAGGACTGAGCCGTAGCCCGGGAGTCCTAAAAGCATTCCAATGTGCTGTCCGCTTTGTCACCAAAGAGGCGCGTGCCATCAAAGGGCATGTCCAACAAAGTGTTCTGGACATCCCCCGAGAAGCCAGTTGTCCTGAGCCAGGCATAATGGCAGAGCGCCACCGTAGTGGAAACTGCCCTGCCGAGGGAGTCGGCAGTGTCAAGTCCACAACGGATAATGAATTTCGCAGCATCTCTCCCCTAGGTAATGGCTAGGAAGAGCACCGCCCGGGCGTCTGCCGGACACTGAGGCAGCACCTGTGCCACTCTGCCCCACACAGAGTGTGAATAGCGCCCAAAAGGCATGCAGTATTGCCCGCCCGCAACCCTGAACTGGCAGAGGTACAAGTCTTTTTCCCAAACTGCTCAAGTTTTTTGGATTCCTTGTCCGGAGGAGCGGAAGGGAATGCGCTTGGAGAGGCAGAGGCCTGGACAACCAGACTCTCAGGCGTTGGGTGTTGTGTGCCTCACACTGGGCTGCGAGAGGGTCCTCAGACCCCTCCCAGTACTCCCCTTCATCCACCGTCTGCTTAAGAGGCTAGTAAGGACGAGGGGCCCGGGGAAAGGGAATAAATTCCCCCCCCCCCCCCCCCGGAATAGGAATCGGAGGATAATAGACCAATCCAGGCTCAACGTAGTTTGGGCCCGGGGGCAACGGCGTCGTGTCCGGCGTCGGCCCCGATGCCGGGAACGGCGCCGGGCCGGAGCCAACGGCACCGCACGGTATCTGGCCGTCATAGCCGGGGCCAAAGGCGGCGGCACGGGGGCAGAACCACCCAACGGGTCCACTTGGCCCGAAGGCGCACCGGAGGGACCCAATGGGGCAAATAAACGACCCATGGCCGACAGGAAGCCCTGAATTTCTTCCGAAGTCGCGCCCGGCCCGGGAAGGGTGGGTAGGCCGCAGGCAACAACGGAGGCTCCCTCGGAGCCACGGGGGAGTGACCACCTGCCCCCTCTAACATGTCCCGCGACCGGTGAGGGGTAGATGAAGAGCGACGCCGCTTCTGCGACTTTTTATGGCGCCTCGACTTACCTGTCCCCGATTCCGACGAACAATGGTGTCGGCTCCGCGCCCGGTCACTCGACCTCCCACGGGAGCGTGACCTTGAGTGGCGTGGAACCAATTGCCAGGCCTCAAACAACTTACGGGAACGCTCCCGCAAGGCCTTCGGCGCCATGGCCCAACAATTGGGGCACTTCTCGGGGTTATGGGCGTGCCCCAAGCAAAAGAGAGACACGTCATACGGGTCCACCACCGACATGTTCCGACAGCAGTCCCTACAGGCATCCCTACTGCACCAGAAGTCGATTTCTCGACAAAACAAGACTCAGAAACCAAGTCAAATATTAACTTAGGAGTACCACTCTCTCTCGGATCTGCGCTTGCTGGCGCGGAAAAAGAAAGAACTGACGTCAGCGCACGTGGGCGCGTCTAAGTAGCTCCAACGAAGTCATCTCGCCGACTACAATGTCAGCGACGTACGTGGAGCCACACGACCACGCCTACCGACGCGCAGGGCTACTGCTGATGAAAACTTTCCGGATCCAGTCTGACACCTAGGGATATTCTAAGGTAAGGAATTTATCACTAACATGTTTCTTTCAGATATGATGTAATTTATGTTTGTGGTTCATGGAAAATTCAGTCCACAGTAGTGTATGCTATGACGTTAAATTTATGATAGCTTGCTCTATTTCTAAGCATCCTGAGGTTCACTACTGTCTTGGTTTTCAATAGACTAGGGAAAGTTCCAAAGACGGTAAAAGGGTATATCGACCGGAAAAGTGAAAACAGAGCTGGAGAAGTTATATTTGGGCACCTCCTTCTCTCGCTCTCAAGATCTTTGCCATTCAGAGAGTTCTTTAATATGTTACTATTCAAACCAGCTGCATAGAAAGGGAGCACTAGAATACTATAAACTGGTCTCACCCAAGGCAGGGTTCACTATACAAGATTCATATGAAGTAAACTGAGGCCAATGTTAATCTCACTTCATTTACATGCCCTTTTTTATAAGCAGAAAAAATAATATTCTAATGAACAATCTGGCCACACCCTGATCACCAACAACCACATCACCAACAACCACAACTGTTGGAAGAAGGACAACTGAGGAGGGATTAAGCATTTAAATCTATTGGATCCAGGACCATTATAAAACAGATCTGTTCTGAGGTTCATCAACATCTATAGGTATTTGGTCAAACTTAATTCAACCTATAGAGTACACATTAGTGCAGGGGTGCAACACTTTGCAGTTTTGTACTGCATAATTTATGCCTACAGACCTATGCTTGGGAATTCTTTCTAACTAGTCAGGTGGAGGATATGGCCCAAACAAGGTACTAATCCTACTGACACAGTTATCCTCTGCTGAATTTAGTACCATGGTCTTCTTCATTAACTGATCCTTAAATTCTATTTGTAAATCACAGCTACAATAAATTCAGGAAGAGTGGACTGTATTGTTTCTCCTGCAGACAAATTGCTAGACAATCACTCACAATCTTTTCACAGAGTGAGCTGGTGAAGTGCACGTTTTCAAAAGAAAACACTTTTCAGTGGAAACACTAGAAAAGAGTGGGGCAAAGCAAAGAGACTGGGGTCTAATTAAGAATGTGCTGTGTATTGATGCATCTAAGGTCTTAAGTTTTTAAAAGTTCAAGATCAATGAAGAATCTCCCTAAAAAAGTGACAGAGCTCCCTGAAGTATGAGTAACAGACTTAAACGGGGAACCAGGTTATTATAACAACATTAACCAAGCATCTGCGGCTAGATGTCTCTATCAGATTGGTATTTAAAAATAGAAGCATCATAGAATTTCTACTTACAGTCTTGAAAACACAAGAGTGTCCATATTTTCATGGTAGAGGTGACCTTCAAGAAAACTTACCTGGGGAGTATCCTATCGGGGAGCTTGTGTGCTGGAATAGCAACTGGCAACTTCTGCATCTGTCTTGCATAATCAAAGAGTCCAGGTAACATGTGGGAATACAGCTGTGAGGCTTTACCTGAGAATGTAATAATTCAAAATGCATTAAGAAATAGGATTTTCATATTTGTGAAAATAATGTAAGATCTATAATAATTTAAAACCTTACCAGACACGGATAGTAAACAATTATTCATAACATACAACCACGTACATCGACGAGGAAAAAGCTAGAAGAAAAAAGAAAATGCACGTACATGAATATTAAATGATAGACTGCAATATATAAATCAAAAAAGTTTGCTCTGTGCGTTTGGAATTTCTAAACGATGTTTACCACCAAGACGACAGAATTGACAACCCTTTCTGCAAAGGCTATAAAACTACTTTGTATATATGTCTAGCTGGAAGTGAAGAACACCTAAGCTTTTACCATCAGAGATATCGGCAAAATGCAACAAGCAAGAAAAAGGGATATGTTCGCCAAGAGTTTGGCATTTGAAGAGCATGAATATTTTGTGGCACTCCTGACTTGCTCCTGTATTTGAGATGCAAGGTGGAGTCTCTAGTTTATTCCTGGCCACCTCCTCGAAATCAGGAGTAAGCCAAACATGCTATGAGAGTAAGTCACCCCAAAACCTTTGTAAATCGGGCATAAGGAGTTCAATCAGGGACATGTCTATTCCATCCAGTTATAAAGAAGGAAAAAGCAGTTTTAAGTGCAATCAGTTTGCAAAAGGTACCCCTAAATGGTTACATAAAAAAACGACATCAGTTCCTCAGTTCTGATACCATTTGAGTTGTTATACATCACATCAGGTATGTCATTTTAAATGGGAGACATTTCCAAAACAGCACTGTAAGTAATCTCTGTACATATTGCAGGAAGAAGAAAGCAGAGTAGCTATGACCTACTTCATTCCATTACATGACCAGCAATTTATACAAGTGACACTGCTTCAAGCAAAAAAATAGTTTACTTACCTGCAGCAATGTTTTTTTCTGATGGATAATTAGTCATCCCGATCCAGTGTATTCTATGAAATTCATGTATTTGGAGTCCGAAAAGTGCATGACAGGGACCCGCACAAGCCTTAACTTTTTACTTGTCTCTCAATACCTCTAGCCTGAAGGGAAATTCTGGTTATATGAAGAAACACTGTGCTAATGATGTCAGTGCAGCTAAATTCCTCACACAAAAGACAGAGAAAAAGTCACTAAATGACATCTTAGGAGAGGGGAGGCGGAGGGCAATATGCAGAAATACACTGTAATCCACTAGAAAAGGCATTATTTGAGGTAGGCAACTTATTTTTCTATTTTATATTCATCCTCAAGCTGAAAGGTTCCTAAAGTAAAGTCCACACAAGGAGCCAACTTATAAATAGGGTGCTTTGACCAGGGTATTTGATATTCAGAAACTGAAAAAACAAATGCTAGTGAACATGCAATCCTCGCTTGTTACAACATAGTCCGAAACAATGATATTTGGTGAAAGTGTGCAAAGACAATAAAGGGGGCAGATGGGACAGAGTAGTCAGTGGACTAAGAAAATTCTATCATGTCTCTCATCCAAGACATCCTTATTGTCAAGTGCCTAAAGATGACATGCGCATGGCTTTTCAACACATCTTTTTTTCCAAACCCCTGATGTGACTTACAACTGTACTTTTTTTTCGCGAGCATCTTAATATGACGGCACTGCATTGAGTAAAGAAGTTCTACAATCGCCCCACCAGTGCTCTTAGTTCCAATTCCTCTAAAATAGGTACTTCATTAAAGGGCTTAGACAGCCCTGAAATCTCACTGACATGGCTGGGCTGCTGATTAGTAAAAACAAAAATCTCATTTTAAAAGCTCTTCAGCTTTCTTAATCACTGAAGAAAAGGAGGTCCACTTCTGCAGGTGGAGCATAGTGGAATAGTAACCCTGCTGGAGAGCTATTCACACTTCTAGTGTTTTGCAGATTCATCATAAGGGGATAGTCTGATGAGAATTTTTTTCCCCTAGTAGACAGTAAGTGGTCATCCTCTGAATCAGCGTCTTCATCTCTGAAGGTATACAGTTAAACATTTTTTTTTAAAAAAAACTCTCAAGGTGCTGAAATTGCTCAGGATTGGGTGCCTTTTTAGGAGCTGTTATTTGACTAAAAGCATAAAAATATCCTCGTTTGAGTGTATTTCAAAATTTCAGTATAATTTCTAGTGCAATGTGGCCCTACATAAGACTTCGCTTGCACGTATGACATACCTTCTGAGACCAACTCCATAGGGAGCAGACTAAGATTAGAGGCAAAAGCTGTCGGCGTAGTTATAGGGTAACTATACAAGCCTTCAAGGCAGCAGCTGATTCTACTGGCATGTTATAAGTCCCCCACGCTGCCATATAATCAAACATTTTTAAGAAAGGTTTCTCTAAAGGGCTCTATTAGACTTGACATCTTTTGGCGTGTTTCCTCTGAGTTTTTGCTTTCTGACCTCCCGGTTTTGACTCTGTTTTTGATGGTTTAGTGTTTCTGCGCACTTTTCTAACTGCTGAGCAGTGGTAAAGTGAAAGTGCTCCTGTTGTAAAATGTGTTATAGATTGGTGTGTCCATGATTGGCCTATTTGATTTTTGTGTCAGTCCCTGGTAAAGTGTACTGAGTGTGCCAGGGCCTGTAAATCAAATGCTGTTAGTGGGCTGCAGCACAGGATTGTGCCACCCACACAAACAGCCTGTAAATGTAACTCTGGCCTGCCATTGCAGAGCCTGTGTGCAGTCTGGGACTGCCATGTCGACTTGGCAAGTGTACCCACTTGCCAGGCCCTAACCTTCCTTTTTCTTACATGTCAGTCACCCCTAAGGTAGGCCCAAGGTACCCCTGTGGGCAGGGTGCAGTGTATGTGAAAGGTAGGACATGCCCTGGTGTGTGTGGCATGTCCTGATAGTGAACTACTGCCAATTTCATTTTTCACTATTGCAAGGCTACCTATTCACCATAGGACAGAAGAACGAGTTACTTATCTTCGGTAACGATGTATCTAGTAGAGACAGTCTAGCTGCAGATTCCTTAACTTAGAATATCCCCAGGCGTCAGACTAGATCCGGAAAATGTTTTGCAGCAGCACCTCTGCGTACCAGGGGCAGCGCCGCACGGATCCGCCCTGACGTCGTCCACAGACATGACGTCAGCGGAGCCATATAAGCCCATCCCAGCGCGCTGCCGTCAGTTTTCGTCAGAGAAACTTTTCTGCGCCACAACGCAGAGCCATCACCAAAAACTGTGAGAGTATGGGAAAAAGATGAAAAAAGAAAGAATATGAATGGTGAAAAAAACAGCACCATAAAATTCAGTGCCAGGCACTGTATACTTGAAAAAACAGTGAAGGGAAAGAGCAGACCACCGCTCTGAGAAGCATCCCCGCAAAAGCAGAGGGGGAAACCCTCCCCGGAGGGAAGGAGAAGATGTTGTTAAAACACCTCATGGCAGATAACAAAGTCCGCAACCACAATATATAAATGTGTCAAAACACATCATGGCAGACGGCAGAAAGTCTACAACCACAATATAGAACTATTAATGGCACAAGACCGGAACACAGGAGCATTAACAATTTACCACAAGTCACCATCAGAAAAGGACGTCGTATCCCCTTTAAGAGACCTAGAGATTTGAGGCAGAGCCAATAGACTTCAAAACACTGAACTGCAGGGGAAGTAAGAGACCCCAGGCGATTTGAGCAAAGGTTGGTGGGGGGCTGAGTAGACCCCACACTGGATGACCTAGGGCTTAGTGATTTAAAAGGACACATGAGCATACCGCCCAATCACGAGAATGGGCGGAGTGGAGCAACCAAAACAGAATGAAGTATTCCGTCGAGGATTAAAGTGAAGATGTCACCCTGCAAAAAGACAAAGCCACCCGGAGGGAGGCGACTGCAGAAACCCAACCTGAAAAGGTCCTCGTAGAACAGGGAGGACGTTAAGGAATCTGCAGCTAAACTGTGTCTCTACCAGATACATTGTTACCGAAGGTAAGTAACTCATTCACCTGATAGAGACATCTAGCCACAGATTCCTTAAATTAGAATAGATACCAAAGGCATACCCATAGAGGAGGCGGGTCTGCGACTGAACCCCACCAAGTTCCAGAGAGTACTTAGCTGTCAACAAGGTGACGAAACACAGTGGGGACAGTAATGACAGGGCGGCCAACACCAGACCCAAAAGCTCTGAAAGGAGCGGAAAACAATGGGAGGCAAAGGCACCACAAGCTGTCAAAGAACAGCACGAAAACCCTCGTGTGTATACCGGGTGGAGAGAGAAAGAAGCACAGAGCCAGAAATGCCAGTACAGAAATGAGTGTTGATGGCTACGTAAAAGAGGAACTGAGCCTAGCGTCCAACGGATCTGTAGGATCCGATGTGTCGTCAGGAAGCAAGGACAATGGTAGGACAGAGGCAACGCATACCGGTCAAGCTTGCCCAACAGCGGAAAAAACACTGTTGAACCTGCACCAGCTAAGATACGTGGGGCAGCAGCGGCAGGATGACGACCCATGGCCATAAAATGCCGGTATTACCAGAAATACAAGATAAGCCAGCACACAGTCGCCCCTTCACACAGACATGTGAGGGCGGACGGCAACAAGCAGAAGCACCCAGAACAGGACCACAGTAAAAGTGATATTCATGTGGATGACAGGAATACACATAAGCATACAGTGTGGACGGGAGAACCACACCAAGCATAGGGAAAGCCCCCTGTAGGGTAGCGTGAGCATCTCAGATGTGAACAACGCATCACCAGGTAGGCAACCGGCAAAAAGTGGCCCCTGGCAAGCCGGGAACACACACAAGAGCTCGCACCATGAGCAGACCGGGGCGAAGGCCAAGGACACCGCAGAAAGGAGCATTGCCTGCGCAACCCCGCTGTGGGAAGAGCATAAAGCAGATCTATATTAAGAAAGAAACCTATCTAAAAAGGTATGTGTTGCATAAAAAAAAAACAAGGGTACGCCATAAGTACCAACATTTATGTTGAAGCAAAATTGGACAGGACAATGTCAAAATCCGTAATCGACATCAGCCAGCTGCCCGGGAGGAGCCAATGTCCCCCGCGAACAGATGAGGAGATGGAGCTGGACACGAAAGTGTACAGCGTAGACGTACGAGTTACTTACCTTCGGTAACAATGTATCTGGTAGAGACGATTCTAGATGCAGATTCCTTCACGTAGAAATATCCCCAGGCGTGAGACTGGATCCGGAAACTTTTTTTTTTGTTTTTTGCCACAGCATCCCTGTGCGCCGGGGGCGGGGCAACATCACGCGACTCCGCCCAGGCGTCATCCGCGTATATGACGTCAGCGAGGTCACATAAGACCCGCCCCGGTGTGACCACATCAGTTTTCTTCGGAGAACTTTTCCGCACCACAACGCGGAACCACCAGATAAAAAAATGTGGAAGCATGGGAACAGTGTGCGAAGAGCAGAAAAATTGGAAAGAAACGGTGACGAACACCACCACCAGAGTGGTGCCAACACCGCAGAACCCAAGGGCAGGGAAAGAAGAAGCAGAAACCTGCGCAGTCACACTGCAAGCACATATACAACCTCCCATCCCTGTGCCCCGGAGGCCAAGAACATGCGTAAAAGTCATGGTAGTAAACCCACCCCCCCATCCTGAGCAAGGAATGGGACCAGTACCAAGACAGACAGGGACAACAAACCTCCAAGTCACCCCGACCTAGAGGGCAAGCACCCACAAGGGACAAGGGCAAGACAAGGCGAGATGACCCTTAAGCAGAGGATAGCAATGGAAGGAAGGGAGGGCAGGGAGGACAGGGATAGAAAGCAACCTCCTCCAAACCTGGAGTAGCCAGAACAGCAGGGCCCGAGGCCCCAGAAAGGCCGAGTAGGCGACGCCTGGAAAGTGAGAACACAGGATCATTCCAGACCTCAGGACAGGAGCAGGGAGAGGAAGAGATGCCCGGGCACACCACTACGAGTGGCCGCGCACAGGGCCTCAGGAAGCAAAAGCAACCTACCTAAACGCCATGGAGAACAAGCACCCGAAGGCAACCAGAACCCTCTAGCAGAGCGCAAGCTATATGACAGCTACCACTACCCCACATAGAGTACGTTAAGTCCCAAGATATGGGAACCCTGTTTGGAAGAACTTCCGCAGCAGAGTCAAAACAAAAGCGCCACGGGGAAAAAAACACCCCCGCTGAAGGCTTGATAAGCAGCCCAAGCAAAGCAGAAGGCCCAATCTCAGGGCAAAGTCTGCGCAACAACTCCTGCAGAACCCCCACACAATCATCACAAGGGCCGTCCAGCAGCCAACAATGCCAAAGTCCCAAGGAAGGACGTAAACGGCCAGAAGACGCACTCCACAGCCAGAACAACCAGCCTAAGAAGGCCCAGAATCAACCCAACTCATAAGTCACTGAGGAGGGGACGGAGGAGGAGGATGGAGCCCCGCCAAGAGCCTTTGGATAGCGGAGTCGTCCAGGTCATGGAACAACAGGCCGCCATCAAACGGAAGGTCGACTAAGCGCTCCCGTATATTCTCAGGGAATACTCCGTCCCGAAGCCAAGCATGGTGACGGAGAGTGACTGAGGAAGCCATAGCCCGGCCCAGCACCTCTGAGATGTCCAGAGCGGAGAGGAGAATAAACGCCGCAAGCTCCCGGCCATCCAATGCATGATGCCGTAAGTCCACCTGACCAGACTCCTGGGACACTGCAGAGACTCAGCCGAATCCCACAAACTGGAGGAGGCTCTAGCCAGCAGACACAAGATGTTAAGGGCCCGCAGGGCCGTGCTGGTTGAGGCGAACATGTTGCGCCCCCAAGAGTCCAGCCAGCTGGCCTCTCGGGACGGCGGAGTCAACAGTGGCGGCAGGGAGGGAAAAGCAGTCCGCAAGAGGGGGCTGGCGGCTGAAAGGTGAAGGGAAAGACACGCCGGGTCACGTGGCGCTGGGAGGTGCCGTTGCAGAAGATGCTGAGGCACCGGGTGCCCTGAGGCAGGACGCCTCCAAGCCCCCGTCAGGGAAGAATGGAGCGAACCTTCAAAGGGAAGTAAGACCACCCTCCCAACAGAGCCCTGGTGGAGGACCTCCAATAGATGGTCCGCCGGAAAGTGAGCCACCG
The DNA here is from genome assembly GCF_964204655.1 of Triturus cristatus. Classification (NCBI taxonomy): domain Eukaryota; kingdom Metazoa; phylum Chordata; class Amphibia; order Caudata; family Salamandridae; genus Triturus; species Triturus cristatus. Next base: position 1,148,725,017 of record NC_140589.1, read on the forward strand.
GGTCACCCATACGCAGGATGCCCACAGCCTTGGACACCGCGTGAGTGAAGGCCGCACCCGCCTCCGTAGGGCACCGCAGTGGAGAAAGCAGCTCCTCCGTGGGCGACTGCTGCAAACTAAGGCGGCCGTCCCCGAGGCCAAGCGGGGCGGACAAGGGCCAGACCTGGAAGTCAGAAGGAGCCGAAAAATGAGGGACTTGCCGCTCTTCCAACGAACACCTCTGCCTCGGGAAGGGCGGGGAGCCGCCCTTCGATGCCAGTGAGAAAGACACCACACGCCGACCAGTCTCCGGGGAGGACGACACCAATATACAGCCTGCCTCAGGAGAAGGAGCGTCCGAAGACGAATCCGCAGTATGATTCCTGAGCGGAGCCGTAGAGTCTGCTGATTGAGGCAGGACGTCGGCACCATCCAGCGTCACCGAACAAGGTACGTCCAAGTCACCCCGCAGCGGAGACCGGTGTAGAGCTGGAGCCGTACCGGCTCCGGGGCGGCGCCGGAATGACGCCGACCCCCGCTGAGGCAGGCCCCTGCGTGGGGGAATGAGACGGGGCTGGAGAGTGGCACGAACCCCTCCGCCAACCGCGGCCCAGAATGAGACGAGGATCTCTCGGCAACCCATGTGTCGGCGCCAGGGACGATTCAACCTCCGACTCGCCCTCCAACGAGGCAGCCACCTGTGCGGAGGGACGAGAGTGGCCCGGAGAGGGACAAGGGGTCTGGCCTCGACCCGGAGCAGGACGAGGAGGGTCCATGTGGCGCCGCACGGTCCAACTGCTGCCGGCGCCGTAGCAGTGTCACCTCAATCTTAGACAGGACCACCTTGTCAAAGGACCGAGAGGGGCTCGTGGATGCGACCTGAGCCCCGGCGACCTCCCGCGACACCACAGGGACTCCCGCGGGAGTTTGCGGCAAGGGAGAGACGCCGTGGTCTGAAGGAGGTGCCCCAGAGGAGCCGCACCCCAACAGCACCACATCCTCCAAGCCTGGATCCGAACCAGTCGGCGCCGGGGCCTGAGCCACCTGCGGCGCCGCAGAGGGCCCTGCGCAGGGCGAGGGATCCGCCGATGCCCCAGGAGTGGAAGGAGGAGAAGACGCCAGCGAAGCCTGCAAAGCCACCGCGTATGTCTCTATTTGGACTCTCGACGCCCCAACACCGGGAAACGGTGGATAGGATGACACGCGGGGCCGCATCACCAGCGGAGAGTCCACGCCCCCGGAAGGCCGGAAACCAGCCCCCGGGGACAAACTGCAACACTTACCCACTGGGGAGCGACGCTCACGTGACATCGGAGAAGGGCGAGGACGACGACCAAGGGCGTATTTGAAGCCGTCAGCCGAAGCAGACCGAGGGGAGGACGTCGACCTGGAGAGACGCGCCGATAGAAGTTTCATCCGGCGCTCCCGCCGCGACTTCTGCTTCAACTGTTGGCACGCCGCACAATCTGTGGTGCCGTGATCATCCCCCAAACACCACAAACAAATGAGATGAGGGTCCGCTGCCGACATAAGACGCCCACAAACCGTGCAAGTTTTGAAGTCCGAAGGCATTCACACACTGTTCCACCAAAAAGAAATGGGAGAAAAAAGGGGCCCCAACAGGCCCGTAGCAAGGATTGGATCCGCGTTACACGCGGAAAAGGAAAAAACTGACGTGGGCGCGCCGGGGCGGGTCTTATGTGACCTCGCTGACGTCACATAAGCGGGCGACGCCTGGGCAGAGCCGTGTGATGTCACCCCGCCCCCGGCACGCAGGGATGCTGTGGCAAAAAAAAAAAAAAACGTTTCCGGACCCAGACTCACGCCTGGGGATAATTCTACGTGAAGGAATCTGCGGCTAGTAGTCTCTATCAGATGTATCTCGTAGAGACGTTGTCTAGCCACAGATTCCTTAACTTAGAATTAGCCCCAGGCGTCAGACTGAATCTGGAATTTTTTTTGCAGCAGCACCTCTGCGGTCCGGGGGATGGCGCCACATGACCCCTTCCCTGACGTCGTCCACGGATGTGACGTCAGCGAGGTAAGTCCCTCGTGAGCGCTGTCATCAGTTTTCTTCGGAGAAACTTTTCCGCGGCACAACGCAGAGCCACCAATAAAAAACTGTGAAAGTAGGGTAACAGTATGCGAAGGAGGGAAAATCCGTATAATAAAGAAATAGGGCGATGTACAACCTCATCGTAAAGGACAGTGTCAGAAACTGTATACCAACAAGCAACCAAGTAAGGGCAGAGCACCGCCCTGAGAGACTATTCCGCAAACGAAGCGTAGACCCTCCCCAGAAGCCGAGCAACAAGGGAAGAATGTCCCGACAGACAGCAGGGAGACTGGCATTATAACGCAGGACTGTGGCGACCAACAAGGGTGGAGCACAGAAAAAATAACACTCCACTGTGAGATGACTGTACAAGAATAGCACTTGCCCCTGTAGAGATTGAAGGGCCGAAGCACAGCCGAAGGAGCTCCCAAGAAGGCGACTACAGAGAAGTCAGTAGATGGAGGCGAGGGCGGAGGGAAAGAACAGGAGAAAACCTCACACTGGAGAGGCCAGAGTGGAGGAATGCGGAGAAAGGGAAGAAAGACTCCTGTTGAAGGGAAAGCAAAAAGCACCGCTCCAGAGGAAGAGAAGCCTCCCAGAGGAAGGCGGTTGCAAGAGGCAAAGTCTGAGAGGCTCGCACCAACTTGAGCACCCTGGATGACTACCAGTGCCAACTGAAAGGAGGCAAGGTGGAGAAGCCCACCTGGAAAGGTTCTCGCAGAACGGGGAGGATGGGTGGGCGTTAAGGAATCTGCCTCTAGACAACGTCTCTACCAGATACATTGTTATCGAAGGAAAGTACATCGGATAGTGACATCTAGCAACAGATTCCTTACCTTAGAATAGATACCACAGCCATATCCCAAGGGGGGGAGGTGAGTCTGCAACCACAAAGTGCCCGAGAACACTGAGCCAACAACAGAGTGACGGACCATGGGGAAAGCTGTGGCGGTGTAGCCAAGCAGCAGACCAAGCAGCTCAGAAAAGCAAAACACAATAGGAGGCAAAGGCACCATAAGGCGACCAGAAGGACGCGAGACCATACTTGTGTGAATACAGGATGGAATAACTGTACTAAGCTATAGCAAAGAACGGAAGGGAGAAGAGGAAGAACTATTCCCAGAGCCCAATGGCGCGATAAGGTGGTCCCAAACAACATCTAGAGGACAACATGGAATGCCACAATCAGAGCCTACCCGGTGAGCCTAGGCAAGGGAGGCCTGACAAGCCACAGCCAGAAAGTGAAGGGCAAGAGGCGCAGCCAGAAAGCGAAGGGCAAGAGGCATGAACTGAATCACGTTCCAGAAGTACAGGCATGAAAATATAAGATATGCCAGTACAAATACCCAGTGACCGGAAAACAACAGGGGCGGACAGCCACACGCTGAAGCACGCCGAGGCGGACCACAACGAGGAACATGCACGTAGCAGACAGCTACAGAGACAAGAAAGTGGCGTAGCTAAGACAAGTACGGGACTGCCCAACAAGGCCACTGAAGGCCAAGGGGAATAACGTACCCAAAGGGAGACCGAGATGCAGGAGCAGCAGCCGGGACGGCCCTCAGAAGAGGAACCGTCCCACAAGTACACCAGACACAGACTAAGGGTGACACCTGAAGGAAAAAGATACATCCGAAGGGCGTGGCCTCCAAGGTACTGAAGGTGCCTATTGGAACCGTGAATAAAAACACACAGCTGTGGAGAACCACATCAGATCCCGGAGGCACCACCTCCGACCGGGAGGAGAAAAGCACTCCCACAGAAAAGAGGGAGTGTTCAGTATATGAACGGAACAGACAAGACCCCCAAGAAGAAGAGCATCCAGGAGAGGAGGCTCACCCCCGGGATCGTACCCCTGAAACTCTTTGCTGCCGAAGCAGCATGAAAAGGCACCGAAGGCTACTATAAAACGTACAAAGGAAAACGCCGCCGTGGAGAACGATGGCAAACCTGAGTACAAGACACTCAACCTCTCCCCGCAAAACAGGAATATAGAGACCCCGCAGAAGCAAAGATAGGCGGAGGATACCCACACAGCTGCAGCGCTAAAGCAGGGACCCACCTAATGCACCGGTGGCAGGGTGGTAGACTCTGAAGAAGTGTCGAAGCACACTGAAAACAGTAGCAACAGAAAGAAACCTCTAGAAGAGGAGTACGAGACACACACACAAGGCGCAAGCAGGGCGAGACCCGTGGCATGTAGGAGACAGTGCCAGAAGGCACATTATGAAAAACTGTCTTAACGGCAAGATAACGATGCCAGGAGGAGCCCAAAGGGACCTCCACGTCCACTTGGCACGGAGCAGAGCTACACAATAGCAGACAGGTACCCCACCTGGGGTATATCACGTCCCTAAAGAAAAACAGGGGAACATCTTGTAGGGAAAACCACAGTCCGAGGAACAACCTGTGGAACACCGCCACAGTTGGCTTACTCTCAGCCAAAAAACGCACAGTCCAACTTGTGGAAGTTGAATGAAAGTCGCTTAAAAAGAAAGGAGGGGTAACCACTCCAGGATAGGACGACCTGAAACCTGCCAAGTACAAGCCTATGGGGGCCCCCATCTAAAGGCAGGTCAACAAGGCGCTCCCGAATGTTCTCTGGGAAGACGCCATCCCGCAACCAAGCATGGCGGCGTAGTGCAACAGAACCGGCCATAGCCCGGCCTAAGGAGTCTGAGGTATCCAGGGCCGACAGGATAGTAAATTCTGCCAAATCACATCTGTCATGGATAAGTCGGAGGAGGTCAACACAAGCGCCATCAGAGGTGGAAGAGAGAAGAGACTCGGCAGAGTCCCAAAAGGCAGAACAAGCCCGAGCCAAGACCTACACCGTATTGAGGGAGCGAAGAGGCACGCTAGTGGAGGCGAAAATATTACGACCCCACGACTCCAGCCATCTGGACATCCGGGAGGGAGGAAGCAGCAGCGGGGGCAATGAAGGAAAGGCAGCTTGCAGAACAAGCCCCTGAATGTCCGGATGAACAAACAAGCAGACCGGATCGTTCGGGGCAGGGCGGTGGCAATGCTTGATGGAACGAGCCACTGATCACCCGATGCCGGCCGAGCCCAGGTCCCCAGAAGGGCATCATAAAGGGAGGCTTCGAAAGGCAGAAGCGGCTATACATTACCCGAACCGTGGTGGACAACATCCAACAGGGGGTCGATAGGCAGGGGAACTGAAGGGGGCTGCACACGCAGAACGCAGGCAGCCATGGAAACAACCCTCATAAATGCTACACCAGCCTCAGTAGCCCTCCGAGGAGGGGACAGTAACTCATCTGTGGGTGAGGGCTGTAAGCTGAGCCGTCCACTCCAAGGGGATTGTCCGGTGAACGGAGGATCAGACCAATGTCCAAAGGTGGGAAACCCCATGGACGAATGAGGGTCCTGAAGGGGCTTGTGAGGAGGCGGAGAATCTGCCGGAGCCACAAATTCCAAGGGAGGAAGAGGCAAGGATGGATCCGGTGTTGACAGACGTCAGGGTGACGCCGAACCTCCTCCGGAAGCCTCCAGAGAGGAGTCGATGATACAGCGTCGAGTCGGCGTCAGGGCGTCCTCGGCCGGCGCAGACACGGCCTCGTCCGGCGCTGACTCGGCCTCATCCGGCGCCGAATCGGCCTCAACCACAACAGGCTCTGGTTCCGAAGTAAGGCACGGAGCCGGAGAGGCAAGTCTACGGCGCCTACTCAGCTTCAACCACATCAGGCTCCAACTGTAAAGTAGGGAACGGAGCCGGAGCCGGGCAAGCAAGTCGGTTCGGTCTCCAAAGAGACAGCAGCCTGTACGGAGGGCCGAGGGGGACTCGGAGACAAGCTGCGAGTACCAGCAACCTGCGACGCCACAGTAAGTCCTGCTGGACTATGCGGCGCGGTAGGGGTGTTACGGGCTGAAGAGGGGGATCCAGCCAGGCCGCGCCCTGACGACGCCATACATCCATCATACCTAGAGGCAAGAGGCCCAGACAGCACCGGAGGCGAACCCGCCGGCGAACCCACCGGAGACCCCGGGAGAGGAGGGGACCCAAGAGAGGCCTGCAGGGCCGCGGCATAAGCCGCCATTTGGGTCCGAGTCGTCCCTGCACCAGGAAATGGCAGATAGGGGAGGGCCGACTCTTGGGGGCGCACGTCCGGAGAAGTCTGGGAACTAGCGCCCCCTTCAACAGGAGGAAGGGAGGTCGATGACCTCAGCGACAGGCACCAGGAATTACTAGGAATGGGCAAGCGACGAACATGGGAACCAGACGGCGACCGATGCCGCAAATGGAAACCTCCACCACTGGGACCTGCCGCCGTAGAGGGGGCCGGAGGCCATGACGACTCCGACCGGGACAGGCGAGCCGAAAGTAGTTACATTCAGCGCTCTCGCCAGGACTTCGGCTTGAGTTGGGTGCAGGCGTCGCAAGCCGTCGAGTCGTGGTGTTCGCCCAGACACCACATGCAGATACAGTGTGGGTCCGGCGTGGACATTTGTCGCGAACAGGAGGCACATGTTTTAAAGCCCAAAGGCATTGCCAACTGTTCCAGACTCAAAGCGTCAAACGGGGTCTGAAAACAGGCCAGAGAAACCGCTTACTCTGGATCCGCGTTGCACGTAGAAAAGAAGGAAACTGATGTCAGCAAACCAGGAGGGACTTATATGACCTCACTAATGTCACGTCCGTGGACGACGTCAGGGCGGGGTCGTGTGGCGCGTCCCGATACGCAGAGGTGCTGCTGCAAAAAAAATTCCGCATCCAGTCTGACGCCTGGGGATAATTCAAAGTGAAGGAATCTGCGGCTATATGTCTCTATCAGATTTAAGTATATTAAAATATTGGATATTTTTCTAAACTGGTGTGGTGGCCTTTTGTAGTGTTTACACTGTATTACTGTTGGTTATGTGCAAATGCTTTACACACTGCTTCTAAGATAATCCTGACTGATCGTGCCAAGCTACCAAGCGGGTGAGCAGGGGTTATTTTAGGAGTGTAACTCCCTTATACTGACTTGGAAGAAGGGTCCCTATTTGGACAAAGGTACCTACCTCTGCCAACTAGAGACCCCCATTTCTAACAGGCTCAAACTGAAAGGGGTCAGTTAGGAAGTGAAGCTTACCAGGGGCTGTTTAAGTCTGCCAGAGCCAGAAAACTCTTGGGAGACCAATCCAAATGCTTTTCTGCGATAAAATAACATCTGTTGTAGCTTACCTACTCCTCAGAAACAAACCGGTGATGAGAGGAGGACTGACCACCTAGCGCTATTTTTCTGTTTTTCCGAGTAATAAGAAAAATGAGTGGACAGAAAAGTTTTTAAAAAAAATTGTGGGGAAAGCAGCATCTTAACAACTGCACTCAACTTCCAGTTAAATTCCTCCCTTCTGCTGAAGGGTCATAACAATTTGTACTACCTCGCCATGCAGCCTTCGGACACATTTTGTTACATACCTCAATGGTCCCGGAGTAAACTAGAGATCTAAATACTACATGCATTTTGCTTTTAGGTGGGTTACAGACATTCGCATCTTCCAACTGATACAGGCTGTAAAGCTGGAAAAATTGCTTATAAAGTCTGTGAAAAATAGCAAAAAACAAATACAAGAAGAAATTGTGAGAAAATCAAATAAAACACTCAGCAGAACTCGGATTCCTGTTACCTGCTTATTTGTTTATTACCGGAAAAAATTAACTAACACCATGAATGCAGGGGTATCTTTACCGAACTGCTGCTTCTTTTCTGAGCAGCTACACCAGTGAGGCTTTCCAGCTTGATCAACTGGGGGTGGAGCTGTGATGATGTTTTCTGATCATGTCTGAAGCCTATCAGAAACTTCTGGGTGAAGTATCCAGGAAAAAGTAGGTTTAAGAAAAAGCTGTGGAAATAGATCTAAAAGAAGATGCAGCTGCTCTTCATGGTATGTGAAGCAGAATGATTTCCAGAAAGACCACAGGTTTCTACGTATCTACCTACTAACTGATTGCCCAGTCAACTTCATTAGTCCTGACTTGATGGCAATTAAGACAAAAAATGTTTTTTTAAATTCTTTTTATTGGTATTTTATAATCAACACAAAAGTAAAATAGAAAAATGCAAAACAAAAAAGAGGAAACATCTATCTTGCATATAGGTTCGCAGTCTGACATGTTAAAGGAACAAGTCTCTCTCCAGTCCCTAAACCCATGTAACAATTTAGCTGTCAGAAATCTATCATCATAAAGCAATGTAGATATCAACAGACATTCAGGGCGGAATATTATTGCGGGGACGATTGTTCGGTAGTGATCGTTGGTCTGTCAATTATGCCAGCATGGAAGTTCACTCTGCCAAGTCTTCCATTAGATTCTCGTCACTCATTGAGTCCATCTTAGCTTGTTCATCACCAACAGCCCATTCCAGCATGTCTTGTTTCCCTTGATTACATTTGAGAACAATTGGGCTGAACCAATACAGCTATTCCCCTTTTTGAGAATACTACGCTCAATGATGTTCTGTTATGTTAAATTAACTTGTTAAGCGCACGAATACCCTTGGGTGTCTTGGAACTAGCTACTGTGAATGTAAATGAGACTATTAGTTCATTAGGTGACTATATGGAGTCAAATAGCCATGTTTTCACAGCCTTTCTAAAAGACAGAAGATTAGAGGAGGATTTGATATGTAACAAAAGCTTTGGAAGCGCCCAGCATAAAGATGCGTCCTCCCCAAGATGCACATTTGTATCTGGGCAGGATTACTGATTTTGTGGAGGAAGATCGTAAACGCTTCTTGGGGATGTACCAGTTAATAAAACTGTTCCTCAAAAATACAGGTCCTTCATTATTTAAGGCCTTAAAGGTGATACATAGTGCCTTAAATAAAATTCTAGCCCTGATTGGCAACCAGTGGAGTTTTCTCAGATGCTTTGAGACCACTTGGTGTTTAGGGTTGTTAAGAAGAAGTACAGCCACTATATTCTGTAGTATTTGCAGCTTATTAATCAGAGAGCGATGGGCATTAAGATTTAATGCATTACAATAATCCAGCCTGGAATTTGCCAAGGAGGTAAACAAAGATTTTTGTAAGTGCAATGGAATGAAAGGGAGGAGTTTCTTTATCATTTTCAAAGTGAAGTAGACTGTGGAAAAGACCACATTGACGTGATCATTAAGGGAGACTGTTGTTTATCACTACCTCCAAGTTGTGGACTTTGCTAACTTCCGTGGACAAAGGATACAGCTTTTTGAGCCACCAATTCTGAGTCCAGAATGAGTAATTTGCACCAAAGAGTAAGACTTCAGTTTTATTTGAGTTTAACCGAAGGTAGTTGTCTGACATCGAGTTACCAACGGCCTTCATACATCCAGCAAAGCCGGCGCCTTAATGAGTCAATTCCTTCCCCAATGAAAATAACAATTTGTGTGTCGTCGGCATAGCAAGTGATGGCAAAGCCAGTGATGGCAAGCCATAAGATTTCACTAACTCAGCCAGAGGAATAACAAATATTAAACAGCGCTGGGCTAAGCGCCAACTCATGCGGAACCACACATAGATCGTTTTGATGATCAAGAGAAAAATCTGTCGACTGGACAATTACGTCTCTCCATCTGCCTCTTTTCTAAGTAGGTCCCAAGCAAACCATGTTATGCAGATTTCCTTTAAGCGAGAGAGCTATTTGTTGTGGTGGATAGTATCAAATGTCATCGACAGATCTAAAAGAATCGGGCCGCTTTGCCTTCGGCATCAAACGCCATTCTGATGTCTTCGGTGACCTTGATAACAGCTGATTCTTTACTATGATAAGATCGAAAGTCGAATTGGGTATCATCTACAGATTGTTAGTTGAAATAAAGTCAGAAAGTTGTGCAATCATTAGTTTTTCAATAATCTTGGCCAGCAGAGGAAGACAGGATATTGGGTGATAGTTAACGGGATTAGCTTGATAGAAAGAAGATTGTTTTATTTATTAATTTTTTTTTTTTAAGAAGCTGACGAACTGAAGCCTTCTTTCAGCCTGTTGTAAAAGATCCGGACTCGAATATGACAGAAAGATGTTAGTTAAGCGAGGGGCTATAGAATATCTGCCACCAGGGCAGCGATCTTAGTTGGACAGGGTTCATCGGGGGACTCCGATCTAGACGCTTTGATCATCCTCACAACTATGTCTGTGGACGGAGGAGTGAAAGCTGCGAAGCTGGGGACAGGTATTCTCGGCTCGGAAGGAATTTGATCCTTTGGGGCTGTTGTCTGATGATTAACAAAATTGTTAAATATTTTATCAACTCTGGCATAAAAATATCTGGCAATATCATTACATAAGGACTGACAGGAATTACTAGATTTAGTGTCAGGTTTAGTTGTTGGCTTAGTGATTGTTAAAAAGGAATATGCTACTTACCAGTATGCATCTGTTGTTGGCATGTGGAGCTGCAGATCTACACACTATGCATAGATCGCCATCTGGTGTTGGGCCCGGATGTTTGCACTTGTTTGTGTCTTGGAAAGTCTTTGGAAGTCACGAGGTATGTGACTCCTCCTTTAGATCATAGTGCGCATGGGCATCGGCTCCATCCTCAGAATGATTTTTGCCAGCAGGTAAATGGAGCTTTGTAAGAAACAGGAAGGATGCCCATGTATGGTGTATCTAAGTAACATAATACTGGAACAGATAAAGGTAGCCGGGGAGGCGGGTGGGCGTGTGTAGATCTGCAGCTCTACAAGCCAAGAACAGATGCATACTGGTAAGTAGCATATTCAGTTCGAGGCATATGAGCTGCAGATTACACACTATGCATAGATTGTATAGCAGTATCCCCTCCTAGCGGCGACCACCAGTATCTGTTGCAGTAGTTTGAAGGAATATGCTACTTACCAGTATGCATCTGTTCTTGGCATGTAGAGCTGCAGAGCCACACACTTAGGATAAGATCGCCATCTGGTGTTGGGCTCGGATGATTGCAGGTTGTTGTTGTCTTCGGAAGAAGCCTTTTGCTCACAAGATAGGTGACTCCTCCTCTGGACAACAGTGCGCATGGGCATCCACTCCATCCTCAGATTGTTTTTCGCCATGATGGGAAATGGAGTGTATAAGAATAACGAGAAAGGATGTCCATGTGTAATGTCTAATTAAGACAATGCTGGAACAGATACAGGTCCCGGGGAGGTGGGTGGGCGTGTGTGGCTCTGCAGCTCTACATGCCAAGAACAGATGCATACTGGTAAGTAGCATATTCCGTTCGAGGCATATGAGCTGCAGATCACACACTTAGGATAGACTATATAGCAGTGTCTCCCCTAGCGGTGGTCACCTGTATCTGTTGCAGCAGTTTGGAATAGAGTTTTTAGGACAGCTTGGCCTACGGAAGCTTGTTGTTTGGATTGCACATCAACACAGTAATGTTTAGTGAAGGTGTGTGTAGTAGACCAAGTGGCTGCTTTGCAAATATCTTCTAAGGGAATGTTCCCTAAGAATGCCATGGAAGCCCCTATTTTACGTGTGGAGTGCACTCTAGGGGGAACTGTAAGAGTGCGTTTAGCTTTTTGGTAACATATTTGGATACATTTAACTATCCACCTGGCTATACCTGACTTTGAAATGGGGTTGCCTTTATGTGGTGGAGAGAAAGCAACAAACAGTTGTTTGGTTTTGCGAAAAGGTTTGGTTCTGTCGATGTAATAAAGCAAGGCTCTTTTAACATCTAAGGTATGAAGGGCTCTCAGCTACTGAGTCTGGATTAGGGAAGAAGACTGGCAGCTCGACTGATTGGTTAAGATGGAAAGGGGAAATTACTTTTGGTAGGAATCTTGGGTTTGTCCTAAGAACCACTTTGTTACGATGTAGTTGTAGGAATGGTTCTTCAATAGTTAAGGCCTGTATCTCACTTACCCGTCGCAGGGATGTGATTGGGATAAGGAAAGCCACTTTCCATGTAAGGAATTGCAGTTCGCATTTATGCATAGGTTCAAATGGAGGGTCCAGGAGCCTTGTTAGAACAATATTTAGAGTCCACACTGGAGAAGGTGGTAATCTTGGAGGAATAATTCTTTTGAGACCTTCCGTGAAGGCTTTGATGGCTGGTACCTTAAATAGTGACAAGTGTTGTCGATTTTGTAAGTAGGCTGCTAACGCTGCTAGGTGTAGACGTATGGAGGAATATGCTAAATTGCAGCTTTGCAAGTGTAGTAAATAGCAAATAATGTTTTGGATGGAAGCATCCAGTGGACGTATATTATTGTTAGTGCAGTAAATTGCAAATCTTTTCCATTTTGCAGCATGACATGCCCTAGTAGTAGGTCTTCTAGCTTCTTTTATGATATTCATACAGTCTGGTGGGAGATTGAGGTAACCGAACTCAAGACTTCAGGAGCCAGATCGCCAAGTTCAGTTGCTGTGGATCTGGGTGTCTGATTTCTCCATGGTTCTGGGTTAATAAGGCCAGGGAAAGGCGCTGTTTTTGATGTGGAACTAGCGAGAGTTCCAGAAGTGTCGTGAACCATGGTTGACGTGCCCAAGTGGGAGCTACTAGAATCAGTTTGAGACTGTTGTTTGAGCTTGCGTACCACAAATGGAATGAGTGGGAGAGGCGGAAAAGCGTACGCAAATCTGCCTGACCAGTTCATCCATATTGCATTGCCCTTTGACTGTGGGTGTGGAAACCTGGCGGCGAAGTTTGGGCATTTTGCGTTTTCGTGTGTGGCGAACAGGTCTATGTCTGGTTGGCCCCATTTTTGGAAGAATGGGAGTAGGACTTTGGGGTGTAATTCCCATTCGTGGACTTGTTGTGTCTGTCGACTTAGGAGATCGGCAATCTGGTTGTGAACCCCTGGAAGGTGTTCTGCTAGCAGGTAGATGTTTTGGGGAATTGCCCATCTCCAAATGTTCTGTGCGAGTTGGGACAGTTGGAGAGAATGTGTCCCCCCCCCCCCCCTGTTTTTGTATGTAATACATGGTCGTCATGTTGTCTGTGCGGATGAGGACAGTTTTGTTCCTTAGATGTACTTGAAAAGATTTCAGTGCTAGGAACACCGCTAGAAGCTCTAGGTGATTGATATGGAGCAGTTTTTGTTGAGTGGTCCATTTGCCCTGAGTGGTGTGTTGTAGGAGATGGGCTCCCCACCCTGTGAGAGATGCGTCGGTTGTCAGCACTACTTGTGGAAGAGGCTCTAAGAACGGTCGCCCTTTGGACAGGTTGATGGTGTTCCACCATTTCAGTGAGCGAAGTGAGCGACTGTCCACCAACACCAGATCGGTAAGTTGTCCGTGAGCCTGGTTCCACTGTTGTGCTAGACATTCTTGCAAGGGGCGCATTTGCAGTCGTGCGTGAGGCACAATGGAGATGCAGGACGCCATCATGCCTAACAGTTGCATAAACACTCTTGCTGGAAGAGAGTGTTGAGTTTGAAATTTTAAGATGAGGTTTTGTATATTGGCTATCCTGGCTGTGCTGGGATAAGCTATGGCCTTGGAAGTGTTTATGGTGGCTCCCAGATATTGATGTATGTGGGAGGGTTGCAGTTGAGATTTGGGATAGTTGATGGTAAATCCCAAGTTGTGTAAGGTTTGAATAGTGCGGTGAGTGTGGAGAACGCATTTGTCGAAAGTATTGGCTTTTATGAGCCAATCGTCGAGATACGGGAAGACATGGATTTGTTGTCTCCTGAGGTGCGCTGCCACTACTGCTAGGCATTTGGTGAATACCCTGGGTGCAGTTGTTACTCCGAATGGGAGGACCGTAAACTGATAGTGCTGTCCGTCTACCACAAATCTTAGGTACTTCCTGTGAGCAGGATGCATGGGGATGTGAAAGTATGCATCCTTGAGGTCCAATGTGGCAAGGAAGTCGTCTTGTTGAAGTAGTGGGAGGACTTGTTGGAGAGTGATCATATGGAAATGATCCGAGTGTATGTACTGATTTAGTAGTCCAAGGTCGAGTATGGGTCTTAACGTCTCGCCCTTTTTGGGGATTAGGAAGTATAGAGAATATACTCCTGTACCCTGATGTTGGAGTGGAACTGGTTCTATTGCGTGTTTTTGAAGCAAGGACCGAATTTCCTGTTTGTGGAGTGTAAGATGGTGTGGTGACATTGGACGGTGTTTGGGTGGTATGTGGGGGGGGGGGGGGGAATGTTTGTGAGTTCGAGGCAGTAACCAAACTGGATAATTTGTCTTACCCACTTGTCTGTTGTAATGGAATTCCAGACAGGTAGGAACTGTTGGCGTCATCCCCCGACCGGAGTGGAATGGTCTGGGGGGAGTGGAGGCAAGTCACTGTTTAGTGGTTGGGGAGGTGCGGGTGTTGGTATTGCCCCGACCTCGGCCCTTGGTGTTGTTTCCCCTATATCCTCCTCTAAAATATCCTCTGTTAGGGGATGTTTGCGCGGAGGTTTTGAAAGTGGAAGAGGTATCTGTCCCCACATTTTTGGAGGCTCCCCTATAGAAGGAGCGTCGAATGGAGCCTCGTGGTTGTGGAGACTGTAATGCTCCCATTGATTTAGCAGTCTCGTTATCTTTTTTCATCTTCTTAAGTGCATTATCTACTGCGGGCCCAAAATAGTTGCTCTTGGTTGAATGGTTGACCAAGTATTGTTGTTTGTACTTCCGGCTTAAAGCCTGAAATACGTAGCCATGCATGGCGTCTAAGTAGAATGCTTGTGTTGACCGCCCTAGAAGCAGTGTCCGCGGCGTCTAGCGCACATTTGATTGATGCGTTAGATATGAGTTTTCCCTCTTGAATGAGGTCATTGGCCTGGGATTTGTACTTATCTGGTAGGTGCTGTAAAAGATCTTCTAGCTGATCATAATGAGCCCTATCATATTGGGCTAATAGGGCTTGTGTGTTTGCAATACGCCAATGGTTAGCAGCTTGCGCTGCAACTCTTTTGCCCGAGGCCTCTAATAGCTTGGACTCTTTGTCTGGGGGCGGTGTATCTCCTGTTTGGGAGTTAGCCCGCTTTCTTGCGTTCGAAACTACTAAAGAGTCTAGAGGGAGCTGTGCTTTAATGTAAGCGGGATCTTGTGGGGCAGGTCTATATTTTTTTTCAATTCGGGTGTTAAGAACCCTAGCTCTGACAGGGTCTTTAAAAACCTCTGTGGCGTGTTTTATGACTCCCTTAATCATGGGCAAGATTTGAACTGATTTTTGAGACTGTTTGAATGTGTCTAGAAGAAAGTCTTCTTCGGGTGTATCTGAATGCGTAGTGACGCCATGGAAAAGGGCCGCCCTGTTTATCAGCTGGCCAAACCCTAGGTGGTCATCTGGAGGGGAGGGTTTGGAGGGGTATGTAGTGGGATCAGGAATATCAGGTAAAGGGTAAGCCCAGTCATCTAAGGGTGCCGTATCTGGTATCTGGGAGTGTGAAAGGATCATTAAGGTCATCTGGATCACCCCCTCCCCCTAAGCCATCATCATCATCCTGTGGAGGTGGTGTATGTGAAGGAGATGGTAGAGGAGAAAGGAGGTGGGGGCAGGGGGGGTGGGGTGAGAGGTGATATAGGAGAGGAAGGACGAATGGGTGAGGTGGCGGAGTCCTTCTTCTTTGTGGGAGCTGGAGAAGGTGTTGTGTCCAGCTTCCTTTTCTTGTATGGCACAGCGGTGACATGTCCAGTTTTTGGATTGATATAAATCCTTTTTTGCGTGGGTTTAGGGCGAAAAAGTTCTTCATTCTTCGAAAGTGGTTCCAATCTATGTTTGGGATGATCGGTAGAGTCTTTTTGGACTGTAGACAGTTGTTTCGGTACCGATGATGGTTTCGGTGCCGATGATGATTTCGGTGCCGAAGAACTTTTCGGTGCCACGGGGATTTCTGTGCCAAAGAACTTTTCTGTGCCACGGGGATTTCTGTGGCAAAGAACGTTTCGGTGCCGGTGGAGATTTCGGTCTCGATGGTTTCGGAGCCTGTTTCGGTGCCGAGAGGTTTTGAGTCTTCGGTGCCGAAGGTATTGTGGGCACTATAACATGTGGTTTGCTCGAGCCCGAGCCACCTGTAGGCTTATATTTCTTCGGAGCCGAGCCCGAGGGCGGGGCTTCTGAAGACTATTTTCGGTCGCGACTGGGGCCAGCTGGCGGAGTCTTGACCAAAGCCTTTTTTGGGGAGGTTGGGGTAGGGGCACTGGTACTCACTTGTTGCCCCAGAGTGATGAGGTCATCGGAATCGTCCGCTTCGAATATGATTTGGAGGTCTTCGGAATCTTCTTCCGGGACGTCCTGGGCAAAGATGTCCTCTGGTTCTGGAGCTGGTCTGGCCATGATATGGCGTCGAGCTCTTCGGTCCCGGATGGGTTTCTTGGATCGGAATGCGGCGCAGGCTGGACAGCTGGATTCGTTATGTTCCGGCGAGAGGCACAGGTTGCAGACCTCGTGGTGGTCACTGTGGGGGAACTTTGCTCCACATTGGGGCCTTTTTTAAAAGGTGTCCTTTCCATGAGCCGTGTCCGGAACCGGTCCGATTGAATTTCGACGTCGAGTTGTAGAGTTTTTTCGCTTCGAAAGCTGGATTTTCAGAAGTTTTCAGCCGGAGTGGAAAAGTTCATCCGAACCCAATGGCGGAAAAAAACAATCTGAGGATGGAGTGGATGCCCATGCGCACTGTTGTCCAGAGGAGGAGTCACCTATCTCGTGACCAAAAGGCTTCTTCCGAAGACAACAACAACCTGCAATCATCCGAGCCCAAAACCAGATGGCGATCTTATCCTAAGTGTGTGATCTGCAGCTCATATGCCTCGAACATAGTGTTTTGAGTACAGCCTGGCCCACACTAACTTGTTGTTTGGTTTGCACAGACACAATAGTGTTTTGTGAATGTGTGCGGTGTAGACCATGTAGCTGCTCTGCAGATATCGTCTAAGGGAATGTTCCCTAAAAATGCCATTGAAGCCCCGATTTTTCGTGTAGAGTGGGCTTTAGGAGGAACAGATAATGTACGTTTTGCTTTGTGGTAAAAAATCTGTATGCATTTGACAATCCACCTAGCTATCCCATATTTTGATATGGGGTTGCCCTTGTGTGGCGGTGAGAAAGACACGAATAGTTGTTTGGTCTTACAAAAAGGTTGTGTTCTCTCTATGTAGTACAGCAGTGCTCTTTTAACATCTAAGGTGTGAAGAGCTCTTTCTGCGACTGTTTGAGGCTGCGAGAAGAATACAGGCAGCTCCACAGATGGATTGATGTGGAAGGGAGAAATGAATTTAGAGAGGAATTTAGGATTAGTTCTGATAAAACCTTATTAAGATGCATTTGCAGAAAGGGTTCCTGAATAGTTAGTGCTTGTAGTTCGCCAACTCTTCGTAGAGAAGTAATGGCTACTAGGAAAGCAGTTTTCCATGTTAAGAATTGTAGCTCACATTTATGTAGAGGTTCAAATGGCGGCCCCATTAGCCTTGTGAGAACGAGGTTTACATTCCACACGGGTGAAGGTGGTACTCTGGGGGGAATTATTCTTTTGAGTCCTTCCATAAAAGCTTTTATGGCAGGTACTCTGAAGAGTGATAGATGTCTATTTTGGAGATATGCTGCTATGGCAGCAAGATGCAGTCTGATAGACGTGTAGGCTAAGTTGCATCTGGAGTAACATTTGCTGAGGTGTCCACCTGACCTGCATGGTGTGATGAAGTAGGTGAGCTCCCCAGCCGGAGAGTGATGCGTCCGCTGTCATGACTATTTGAGGAACCGGCTCGATGAACGGTTGCACTTTGGAAAGGTTCTTGGTGTTCCACCACTGCAGAGAGCGATGGGTACGACCGTCTACCAACACCAGATATGTTAGCTGACCTTGACCCTGGTCCCATTGGCATGCTAAGCACTCTTGGACAGGACGCATCTGGAGTCTTGCATGAGGCACTATGAATATGCAAAAGGCCATCATCCCTATGAGTTGCATGAACACTCGAGCTGGAAGAGAGTGTTGCGTTTGGAATCTGGTGAGAAGAGCTTGTATGTTAGCTATCCTGGCGGGACTGGGATAGGCTAGTGCCCTTGAGGTGTCTATTGTGGCACCGAGGTATTGTTGTGTGTGGGACGGTTGCAGCTGGGACTTGGCGTGGTTTATTGTGAACCCAAGGTCATGAAGATGTTGAATAGTGGCGTGAGTGTGTTGTACACACTGATTGTATGAGCTGGCTTTTATGAGCCAGTCGTCTAGATATGGGAAGACATGGATGTGTTGTCTTCTTAGGTGTGCTGCCACCACCGCTAGGCACTTGGTAAACACTCTTGGTGCTGTGGTGACTCCGAAAGGAAGTACTTTGAATTGATAGTGCTGACCGTCCACTACGAATCTGAGATTTTCTGTGAGCGCTGTGAATGGGAATGTGGAAATAGGCGTGCTTGAGGTCTAGAGTAGCAAGGAAGTCACCCAGGGAAAGCAGAGGGAGGACCTGCTGAAGTGTGACCATGTGGAAGTGGTCTGAATGTATGTATAGGTTTAGGCGTCTGAGGTCTAAAATAGGCCTTAGAGATCAGTCCTTCTTTGGTATGAGAAAATAGAGGAAGTAAACTCCGTTTTGTTGGTGCAGGGGAACTTTTTCTATTGCACTTTTTTGTAGGAGGGAGATTACCTTCTGCTTTAGCAGTAACAGATGTTCTTGTGACATTGGACGGTGTTTGGGTGGTATGGTTGCGGGGGGGGTAGATGTTAGTTTGAGACAGTAGCCTGATTGAATTATTTGGTGGACCCACCTGTCTGAAGAGATGTTTGCCCAGGCAGGGAGAAATTGGTGGAGTCTTCCCCCGACTGGAGTGGAATGGTCTGGGGGAAGTGGAGGTAAGTCATGGGGTGGGGGTGGAGGCAGAGCGGGAGTTGTTGTTTTTGCCTCCGCCTTTGCTGTTGTTCCCCCTGTAACCACCCCTTTGGTAACCTCTAGTAGAAGTGGATTGGGTGGGAGCCTTGTAAGAGGTGGAGGGGCTATCAGAGGAGTAGCCTCTATGGGTGCTTCTGAAGGATGAGCGATGAAAGGACCGTCTGGGAGCTTGCGACTGCAAGGCTCCCATAGATTTGGCGGTGTCTGTATACTTTTTCATTTTCTCAAGGGATACTTCCACATTGGGGCCAAATAGGTGTTGCTCATCAAAAGGCTGATTAAGTATAGAACTCTGGACTTGGGTTTAAAACCTGATATGCGTAACCAGGCATGCCTGCGCAGAAGAACACTGGTGTTTATTGCCCTTGAGGCGGTAACTGCTACATCTAGGGCACAACGGATGGAAGTGTTAGTGATGGTTTTACCCTCCAGGATGAGTTCATTGGCCCGGTTTTTATATCTGTCAAGGAGGTGCTGCATTATGGACTCAAGCTCATCATAATGTGCCCTGTCATACCTGGCTAACAGCGCTTGGGTATTAGCAATGCGGCAAATGTTTGCTGCCTGTGACGCTGTGCGTTTGCCAGAGGCGTCTAGGAGTTTTGATTCCTTATCTGGTGGTGGTGCGTCACCTGATGTTTGGGAATTTTCTCTCTTTCTTGCATTAGAGACTACTAAGGAGTCTAGTGGTGCGGGGTCTTTAATGTATACTAGGTCAGTAGAGGCAGCTTTATATTTCTTTTCTGTTCTCGGGTTGATGTCTCGAGCTCTAACTGGGTCTTTAAAGATCTCTGGTGCGTGCTTAATGACCCCTTTAAGCATGAGCAGAATTGAGGTGGACCTTTATGTGGTATCGAAGGTGTCAATAAGAAAATACTCCTCTACTGGGTCTGTATGCAGGGCAACCCCGTGGGATTGGACAGCTCTGTGAAGGAGCTGGTTGAAGCCAATATTGTCCTTTGGAGGGGAGGCACTGGAGGGATACATATCCTGTGGGGTGTAAGGGACGTCTGGGACACTGTAATCATCCCAGGGGTCAGGGGAGCCAGTAGGGGTAGGGTCCCCAAGGGGTTGATCGTCCGCACCTCCCCCTGCATCATCTGAGGTGTTATCATCATCGTCTACTGGGGTAGGTGATGGTGTAGGAGAGCGGTGTGGTGGGGGAGGAGGAGGAAGAGGAGAAGGGATCCTTAATGGAGAGGTAGCAAAGTCTCTCTTTGGTGGTGGTGCGGGCGCAGGCGCTTCCAGGGGTCTTTTCTTGATGCTAAGCATTAAATGACCAGTCTTAGGATCCTTAACAAGAGTCTTTTGGGTAGGATCTGGACCAAACAGTTCATCCGTGGGAGACAGATCCTTCGGAGTCGAGGGCTTCAGTGCCGTAAGTTTTTTGAGCGTCGACTCGGTAGCGGTTCTAGGTTTGGAACCGTGTAATTTTGAAGTGTCTTTATTGGATGGAACCGGGTGCTGTTTTTTCGTTTCCGAGGGCATTGGCTTCGAAGAATCGCGGCCTTTTGATGGGCGTTTTTTAGTCGGCTCCGAGGGTGTTGTGGGTGCCGAGGAACCAGTGCTAGCCTTCGACGCTGAGTGCTTCGATGTCGAAGCAGCGGTCGGTGTGGATGAGGACGAGGACATCTTGGTGCCTGAGTTTGCTTTTCGGTACCGAGGGTAAGCTGACTCGAGCCCGAGTCGCCTAAAGGCTTAATAAGCTTCTTTACCGGGTCCGAAGACGGCACATGGGAAGCAGTGTCTCGGTGTGCACCTGGGCCCGAAGGTGGAGGTGGTACCGAAGCCTTTTTTGATAGTGTCGAGGGGGGGTGTGGGTCGTGGTCGACCTCTGTACTCACGGCCCTTTGAGCTGGAGTGATGTCTTCGACGTCGGAATAATCTGCTTCGGAGGAGCTGATGGTGGCTTCTTCGACCCGACCCTGCTCCCGAACATAGACGCCCTCTTGAAAGTAGTAGTCGGGGATCGAAGATGATGAGCACGCCATTGTTCTTCGAGCTAGTCGGTCCCGGATCGTCTTCTTGGAGCGGAAAGAGGCACAAGCTGGACAGTCTCTGGCCTGGTGCTCCGGTGAGAGGCAGAGGTTGCACACCTCATGTAGGTCGGTGTGGGGAAACTTCGACCCACATCGAGGACACTTTTTGAATGGCGACCTTTCCATGAGCCGGAGATGAGGCCCATGTAGGCCCGAAGGCCTTTGTCGACGACCGGAATCGAAGACTTCGAAGTTGAAGAGTCACGTGTGATTGGAAAACGCGATCAAAACAATACCGTCAAGAAGGGAAGGATTGTGCGTCGAAAGAGAAAACTGTTAGCGGTTCCAAACTAGAACGCGAGAACACATCCGAGCCCGATGGAGCCGATGCCCATGCGCACTATGATCCAAAGGAGGAGTCACATACCTCGTGACTTCCAAAGACTTTCCAAGACAAAAACAAGTGCAAACATCAGGGCCCAACACCAGATGGCGATCTATACATAGTGTGTAATCTGCAGCTCATATGCCTCGAACAGTTATTTTAATGAGTTTTTGCTAATTCGATTTTCTAAGTAAAATATGCAGTTTTTGCTGTAAAAATCTATTTTTTTTTTTTTTTTTTAATAAGTGGCCAGGCAAGTTTGGCATTTGATCTTTTCATTTTTATTATATTTCTGATGCCATTTTTTTCCTGCCTTCTACAGTTCTGCTTAGCCGACCTTAAGTCAGCAGTGAACCAGGGGGCTGACTCTCTGGTCCTTTTTTAAAATGTCTGTCTATTGAGGGGCCAGGCATTGGGAGGCTAATTCTAACCATTTAAAGTATTGAATAGCTGTTGTGTCAGAGTTGTCAAAGAATGCAAACCTTATTTTCATTTTGTAATTCTTCTTTCTGAAAAATCTTGCTAACAAACATGGATGCACACAAGGTGGAATGACTCGTTTGAGTACTTGCATGAATGCTTTAATGCCAGGAATTCTGAAGAGCGACAGATGCTGTCTATTTTGGAGAAGGCAGCTATTGCAGCAAGATGTAATCGAGTGGAAGTTATGCAAATCACAGAAACAAAGTAAACTTCACGGGGAACATTATTTCGGCAGGGCATTTTGACACCTTGGGAGGAAGATCATTATAGTCAACTATATTCTTCTCAGAATCGATAGCAGTAACGTCTTTTAAAACTCAACAGAGCGCTCTATCCTGACCTTCCCGATATCGAATGTGTACTCAGCTGGTTCATCACGAGGCACCTCTTCCCGTAGATACTGAAAGTGACTTACCTCCCACACCATCTCAAGGGACAGGAGGACCTGGATTTCTGTGTCCCTGAGCTTGCCGAACAGAAACAGTCTAGTCCAATTTATTTTCAGACCCAAGATTCGTTCGAAACTCTCCAGCGGACTAACAAGGAATGAAATGGAATGTGCTGAGTCGTGTAAATACACTAGGGTGTCATCCATATAAAGCAACATAATACGCTCAGTTAGCCATACTCCAACAGCCCACTGCGCAATGGCTACCTGTAACTTACATGCCAGAAGCTCCATGGCCAGTGCGAACAGCATGGGCGAGTGGCCAAACATCTCGTGTACCATGTCCCAGTATCCAAGAATCTGATACTCAACAAACGGTGCCTTCTCTAGCTGTGAGTTCAGCAGACAATAGTTTGATCCAACATGAGAAGCTAGGTACAGACCTCATTTTTTCATGTAAAGTTAGATGTACTACTAGCATACCACATCAAACACATTTTTAATATCTAATGCCATTAGTTCATACTCCTCTTTTGAATTGGTCAGTGAGTGCACCATAAGCATAAGCTGTCTGATGTTACACTAGCCATTTAACAGTCTGATTAATATGTAACATCACAACAGGAACAAGTTACTTATCTCTGATAATGCTCTTTCTCGTGGGTATTCTATCGAAACTCAGATTCCTCACCTTTAGAATATCCCAGGACCTAGACTGAATCTGGAAGATTTTTCCGACACCGCCGCTGTACACCAGCACCTTTAGGTGGTGACATGCAGCTCCGCAATGAGCTCACTCCACCACATATATGCGCCACCCAAGCATGTTGATGCCACTTTCTATCTTGAAAGCCTATTAACTATGCCAGTGAAAAGATCTCAAATTTGGGAGCTTTATAAATGGAAAAGAGGCCATTCTACTGAACAAGGAAGTGGGAGGGCAGTGAAGAATGTCTGGTTAGATAGAGTATCCACCAGAAAGAGTGTTTCCATGGTTAACTACCTCATTCTTCTGATGGATACTTCTAACCACAGATTCCTCCCCTTTAGAATAGATATCAAACTAGTATCTCCATCCGTCGGTAGGTCTGTGGAATGATTTAGAGGAAAAAGTTCTGCAGGACAGATTGGACAAATTGTCCTTCCCATTTTACCTGGCTGTCAAGATGGTAATGCTTTATTAATGTGTGCACAGATATATATGTACCGGTCAGATAAATATCCAGTACAGGCACTCCATGAGCCAGCACAGTGGTAGAAGCGCTGGCCCTGGTGGAATGGGCCTCAATCCTCCTGGAGCCTGCTCCTTACCAAACACTTGACAAATCCTAATGCAGAGGACTGTTCACCTGAACAAAGACCTTTTTCAGTATGCTGCATTTATTTGCCACAGACAACTCCACTCAATGGTCTTTGGCACAAAGCATGAAAGAGCTTGGTGCTTTTGGGGTACGAACAATGGAATCTCTCTCCTTTTTCCGAGGGATGTGTTAGGATAAAGAATGTCAGAAGTGTAATGGACTGTCTTGATGTGAAAGGGAGTAAGTAAATTTGGCAGAAAAGCCACTATATTCTTCAACACAAATTCTTCATGAATAAAGGTGGTATAGGGAGGCTGAACTGACTCCTAGCTGAAGCTATTGCAGTGAAAAACACCATCTTCAGGGAAAGGAGACTTAGAGGACAGCTGTGCAAGGGCTCAAAATGGGAGCACATAAGCGAAATAATGACCAAATTAAGGTCCTACATTTAGGAAGAAATGCATGGATTAATCATTTGAGAAATTGCATCACAACAGGTGATTTGAACATGGATACTGGTCCAGAAAATGTAAAAGTGCCAAAAGGGATAAAGAATAACTTTTAACAGTGTCCACTGCAAGTCCTTGCTGGGTCAAATATAAAACAAACTATATCCAGCACTTTGACCTGCAATTGGTCCGTATTATGGGTGCCACACTTATGGGTGCCACATCAATCCACAAACTTGTCCAAGTGTCCGGAGTAGACCGACTTTGTCTTAGGACGCATTGCCACAAGGAGGATAAACAATACTTTGAAGGAAGATCAGATACAGTCAACTGTTCATCTTAATCTCTATGCATGGAGGAGTAGACTGTGCAGGGCTGGGGAAAAGACCCTGCCATGCTGCTGAGACGGAAAAACCTCCCAAATGGACAGCCTGATTAGAGGGCTGATGCTCAGACCTAGAGGTTCAGGTATCACACTCTACTGGCCTAATATGGGTCCAGTAGGATACCTTGGAATTGGTCAGCTGGACGGCATGTAGGAGTCCTGTAAGCCACTATAGCAGAAATGCACCTCTAAGAAAGAGCCTTTTTGAGCACTCTAACAAGCAAAAGTGTTGACACAGCATGTTCTTCGAGGTGGCGAAGAGACAGAGCCTGAGCACTCCCCATTGCGTAAAAATGCCCTGCAGCATCACCTGGTGCAACTGCTATTTGTGATCTGCTAGGTACTGCCAGCTGAGTTTATCCACTCTAGCGTTTAAGATCCTGCCAGGTGATGCACGATCAGAGAAATACCCAAGCGATTTAGCTAATTCATGTGGCGCAAGGCCTCCTGGCCCAGGGCCCAGGAGCCCACCCTGGCCTGATTGTTGCGATATCACATTGCTGTGGTGTCGTCGTGAGGACCTGAAAACAGCCTCCCCTGATAGACAGCAGGAAGTTTTATCAATGACAAATGAATAGCCTGCCACTCCAATAGGTTGATGTGGAGAAGAGTCTCCGTCGTAGACCGAAGTCCTCCGATCTCTACTTCTCCCAGGTGACCTTCTCAACCAAGGAGTGAAGTGTACGTCTTTATAATCAGTTATAGGAAGGGTAGGGAGAGGAGTTTGCCACTGGTCCAACTGTGATTGAGCTGCCACCACTGGAGTTCTTTAGAAGTTTCCTCCACAGCCTGGATGGAATGTGCAGATTCCATAGGTGCTGCGCCCACTGAAACTTCTGATGCCACTGTAGAGCCCACATGTGCCATCTGGCATAATAGACGAGCAGGTTGAAGGAAGCCAAACGTCCACAAGGCCTCAGAGCCACCTTCACGGAGACCTAGGATCGAGGATAAAACATCGAGATAGCTTAAATGTCTTGGACTATCTGATGCAGAGGCAAGGCCTGGTAACACACAGTATTGAGGATAATTCAGATAAGAGGGAGCCTCTGCGAAGGAGTCAGGTATGACTTTGGCATGTTTATAGTGAACCCCAACGATGCAAGGATGTTTGCCGATGTGTGGAGTTGGTCCATGACTGACTATGGCAAGATCGCCTCCAACAGTAGGTCATCAAGGAGTGGAGGATTGGCACATCTGACCTCTGAAGGTACGCTGCCTCCACCACCTTTGTGAGCAACTGAGGTGCATCTGTGAGACTGAAAGGAAAGGGAGCATGTCAAACTGAAAATACTTGCGGTCCACCTTGAAATGCAAGTAACACCTACAGGCTTGCCGGTCGGCAACATGGAAGGAAAATGCTACTTACCAGTATGCATTTTTTCTTTTTTTTTTTAGAGAGAGTTTTATATAGCGCAAAGTTGACCGGAATCGGGTATCAGAGCGCTTTGCATAGCACCAGTTATGTTACATTAGGACACACATTCATTTTTGTTAGGCACGGGGAGATTAAGTGATTTGCCCAGAATCACAGGATGTTAAGCGTCATTGCAGAGACTCGAACCCAGTTCCCCAGGTTCGAGGTCGACCACCCTAGCCGTTAGGCCAACTCCTCTCCCCATGTTCTTGGCATGTAGAGCTGTAGATTAATATATTTGCGCATAGATCGCCATCTGGTGTTGTGCTCGGATGTTTGCACTTTGTTTTTGTCTTCGAAGAAGTCTTTGAAGTCACGAGATAGATGACTCCTCCTTAGGGTAATAGTGCGCATGGGCATCGACTCCATCTCCAAATTGTTTTCGCCATCAAGGTTTATGATGGAGTTAGTAAGAAATAGAAAGAGATGTCCATGTGTGATGTATCTAAGTAAGATAATACTGCAACAGATTGAGGTATCCGGGGAGGCGGGTGGGCGGATATGAATCTACAGCTCTACATGCCAAGAACGAACGCATACTGGTAAGTAGCATTTTCCTTTCGAGGCATATGAGCTGTAGATCATATACTTGTGCATAGACTATACAGCAGTTATCTCCTTGGCAGTGGCTACCTGTATCTGTTGCAGAGATCTGAAAAATGTGTTCTTAATACAGTCTGGCCGACTCTCGCATGTTGTTTTGCTTGCACATCTACACAATAGTGTTTTGTGAAAGTGTGCGGTGTAGACCAAGTTGCTGCTTTGCAGATGTCATCTAGGGGAACGTTCCCTAAGAATGCCATAGAAGCCCCTAGTTTAAGTGTGGAATAAGCTCTAGAGGGAATGGTTAATGTGCGTTTGGCTTTAAGGTTGCATACTTGGATGCATTTAACAAGCCCTTATGAGGTGGGGAGACAGCCACAAAGAGTTGTTTAGTCTTTCTAAAGGATTTTGTTCTTTCAATGTAGTAGACTATTGCTCTTTTAACGTCTAGCGTGTGAAGAGCCTGTTCTGCCACGGAGTCTGGTAGAGGGAAAAAACTGGGAGTTCAACAGACTGGTTAAGGTGGAAGGCAGAAACAACTTTAGGTAAAAATTTTGGGTTAGTCCTAAGAACCACATTGTTATGATGGATTTGCAAAAATGGTTCTTGTATGGTTTATGCCTGGAGTTCACTAACTCTTCTAAGAGGGAAGGCTACTTTCCAAGTGAGAATCTGTAATTCAAGTTTGTGCAGAGGTTCAAGAGGGGAACCCATGAGTCTGGTAAGGACAATATTTAAATTCCATACCGGAGAGGGTGGAATTATTCTTTCAAGTCCTTCCATAAATGCTTTGATAGAGGGTACTCTAAACAAAGACAAGTGTTGTCTGTTTTGGAGATAAGCTGCTATTGCAGCGAGATGTAGTCTTATGGATGTATATGCTAGGTTACATTGTCGTAGGTGCAAGAGAACAGATAATGTTTTGGATAGAAGCATCTATTGGATTGATTTTGTTATTTGTACAATAAATTACAAATCGTTTCCACTTTGTGGCGTAGCAGGCTCGTGTGGTAGGACGGCCTCTTTAATGATTTTCATGCAGTCTGGCAGGAGAGTGAGGTAGCCAAACTTTAAGACTTCAGGTGCCAGATCGCAAGGTTGAATTGACTGGGATCTGGATGTCTTAAATCTTCATGGTTCTGAGTGAGAAGCTTGGGTGAGAGGCGTAGCTTTTGATGAAGAACTACTGATAGTTCCAAGAGGGTTGTGAACCATGGTTGTCGGGCCCATGTTGGAGCAATTAGGATCATTGTGAGGGAATGCTGTTTGAGCTTCCGAACCACTAATGGAATTAACAGGAGAGGCCGAAAAGCGTAAGAAAATTTGTCTGACCAGTCATCCACAGCGCATTGCCTTTGGACAATGGGTGTGGATACCTGGACACGAAGCTTGGGCATTTTGCGTTCTGGTGTGTGGTGAACAGATCTATTTCTAGGTGGCCCCACATGTGAAAGAATGGAAGAAGAACTTGAGGATGAAGTTCCCATTTGTGGATCTGCTGTGTTTGACGACTGAGCAGATCTGCAATCTGATTGTGTACTCCTGGGAGGTGTTCTGCAAGGAGATATATCTTTTGAGGAATGGCCCATCTCCATATGCTTTGAGCTAGGTGTATAAGTTGTAGAGAGTGTGTCCCCCCTGTTTCTGTATGTAGTACATTGCTGTCATGTCTGTACGGACCACGACAGCTTTGCCTACCAGATGGAGATGAAAGGATTTTAATGCCAGGAAAATTGCCAGTAATTCCAGATAATGTATGTGGAGTTGTTTTTGCTGAGGTGTCCATATACTCGGATTGGTATGGTTTTGAAGACGAGCTCCCCAGCCGGTGAGCAATGCGTCTGCTGTTAGCACTATCTGTGGAACCGGGTCATGGAACGGCCGCCCTTTGGAAAGGTTTTGTGTGTTCCACCACTGCAGAGAGAGATGTGTGCAGCTGTACACCAACACCAGATCTTTTAGCTGACCTTGTGCCTGGTTCCACTGACATGCCAAACACTGTAAGGGATGCATTTGGAGTCTTGCATAAGGGACGATGAGAATGCAAGAGGCCATCATCCCGATTAACTGCATGAACACTCGATCTGGTAATAAGTGTTGAGGCTGAAATTGTGATATTAGAGCTTGTATGTTGAATATCCTGCCTGGGTTGGGGTATGGTATAGCTTTTGAAGTGTTTATTGTAGCTCCTAGATATTGTTGTGTGCTGGACGGTTGGAGGTGGGACTTGGTGAGGTTCACTGTGAATCACAATTGGTGAAGCAACTGGATTGTTTTGTGTGTGCGTTGCACACAGCTGTTGTGTGACTTGGCTTTTATGAGCCAGTCGTCCAGATAAGGGAACACATGATTATGTTGTCTTCGTAAGTGAATTGCTACTACTGCGAGGCACTTTGTGAAGACTCTGGGTGCTGCGGTCCCCCCGAACGGGAGGACTTTGAACTGATAGTGATGACCGTCTTCCACGAACCTGAGATATTTCCTGTGAGCAGGGTGAATGGGAATATGAAAGTAGGTATCCTTTAAATCTAGAGTGGAGAGAAAGTCGCCTTGTTGAAGCAGTGGTAGCACCTGTTGGAGAGTGACCATGTGGAAGTGGTCTGACTGAATGTAAATTTTTAACTGTCTGAGGTCCAATATTGGCCTGAGAGACATCCTTTTTTGGAATTAGAAAATATAGGGAGTAAACCCCTGTGCCTTGATGAGGCGAGGGTACTTGTTCTATTGCATGATTTTGTAATAGAGAGAGAACCTCTTGTTTTAGAAGAATCAGATGTTCCGAGGACATTGGACGTTGCCTGGGAGGAATATTTGGGGGAGTGGAGGTGAGTTCCAGGCAATCACCATACTGGATAATTTGTCTTACCCACCTGTCTGATGTGATGGAGTTCCAGACAGGTAGGAACTGTGAGAGACGTCCCCCGACAGAAGTGGAATGATTGGGGGTGAATTGAAGGGAAGTCACTGCTTGGTGGTAGGGGTGCCGCAGGTGTTGTTACCGCGGCCTCTTCCCTTATTGTTGTTACCCCTGTATTCTACTCGAAAATATCCTCTGGAGGAGGTAGTTTCATTGGCACTTTTATATGATGAAGAAGGATGTTTTACAAGGGGTTCCTCACATTTCCTTTTTATATTTGTGGCGCAGCCCTTTTGGGTTGGAGAGGTTTTTTGGACTTCGGTTGGTCCAGTCCATTAACCAAGGAGCCTCCCGGTGAACGATATGGATAATTTTAAAACATTCGGTTTCACCGAGGATCAATTTAACAGGTTGATAAACCAAAATCCACGAGCAGGGGGAAAATCTGTGATTAACAGCAGTAGTCATGAGCAAATAATAAAAATTCTCAATTTAAAGGAAAAACTAATAAGAACGGAACTCCATGCTGACTTTCTCATCGAATATTTAAAAGCTGGAGTAATACCTATAGGACTACGTATTAGAAATGAACCTGGGCTTTTTATAGAAAAACCAAAAATTCTTAGAGGTTTGGACACACATAGCCAACCACTGTAGCAGGGATTGGCTTATTTAATTATAGAAACTGCAAAAGAAGTTATGATTATGGAGTGTAAACAAATTGAGGAGATGGAATTAGCATTGAAACAAAATACAGCCTTGGATAACGCGAAGAAAAAATTAGAAGAGCTAGATTTAGAAACCAATGGATATCGGGGATATCTCACTAACAAAAAGACAATTAAGCTCAGAAAGGATATAGAAAAGTTCAGTGCAGAATTAGTGTATCCATTTCTCAGCAAAGAATATTACAATACCAAGAGAGAACAGAGGTGGGAAAAACCACAATACCATAGACAAGTTTACTCAAGAGGGGGCAATAAGAGAATTACTTTCTCGGAGTCCTCGGGCTCTAGTAGTGAGGAAGACCAAGCAAATGAACAATTAGGAAGACCAGTTCCTAATTTTGAATGGGAGTCTTTTTTAGGGGGCGTCAGAACCGAGGACAGAGGAACTACCGGAATTATACCTGGGAAGAGCCAATGAGGAACCATCCACCTCAAAACTACCAAGCCCAGGACTACCTAAAAACCAGGAACCAGAGGTATTGGAGGTAGAAGAGATTCCTATCATTAATCTCTCAAATAGGGTATTGACAGATGAGGAGAAAGAGGTTTTAAAGAAAGGATTCAGTTTTGCCCCAACTGCTCCTCCCAATAAATTTGAATTAGAAAAAGATCTGAGAAGTTGCTTTAGAAAAATTAGATTGAACAGGTTTTTTTCAGATAGGATTTATGAACCAGTTCATAATATCTCAGGTTTCAAACCTAAATCAATCTTCACTCCGAGCCTCAGTCAGGTGGATAAAAACGTTGAGTTATTTGAGAAAATAGTAGAGATCGAAATAAAGAATAGCCTAGAAACTGCTCATAGTCAGAATAATAATCTCTCAGTGTGTCTAAGGAAAGCCCTCAAATCACTACAAGAATGCGATCAAATTACTCTCAAACTCGCCGACAAGGGCGGGGGGGGTTGTAATTTTAAATACCACGGACTATGAAAATAGAATGAGGACAGTATTAAATGTGACAAACCATTACATACGTGTTCCTTTTACAATGATTGATGTTTTAAAAAAAGGGGTAGCACAACTCCTCAATAAAGCCAGAGAGGAAGATTGGATCTGTGATAATGAATACAAGTTCCTCTTCAACAATAACCCCATCATTCCCGCTATTTATGGGTTACCAAAAATACATAAGGATTTAGTCAATCCACCAATGAGACCCATTGTGAGTAGTTTGGGCTCACTTCTGGAGCCACTCAGCAAATATGCTGATTATTTTCTAAGACCAATAGTTCAAAAACAAAAATCATATTTGAAAGATACTGCTCATACTATTTCAATCTTTGAAGGACAGGGCTTCGACAGGGCGACCCAGTTTCTGGTCATCCTGGATATCGAAGTCTTGTATACAAATATTCCTCAGGACGATACAATAAGGATGATATCGTCTATCTTAGACGAAGAGGACCTGAATGGTGGCAATCAGGAGTTTATTTTGAGCTGTATCAGGATGGTTTTGAAAAAGATTTTTTTTTAATTCAAGGACGAATTATACAAACAAATCAAGGGGACCAGTATGGGGGCCACTTGTGCCCCCAGTCTGGCCAGCCTTTACGCAAGTCATTTCGAACAGAAATACATCTACAACGAGATGGCACCGTACTATGAAAACGTCTCTCACTGGTACCGTTTCATAGTTGATATTTTTATCTGGCATGGTGCCAGGGAGGAGTTGATGCTGTTTCTAGAGTGGCTAAACTTGGGTGATGAAAAGTTGAGGTTTACAGCCAAGTTTTGTGATACCAGTGTGGACTTTTTAGATATTAGATTGAAAGATACACAGGGTCAGCTAGAGGTTGAACTTTTTTCAAAACCTACGGATAAAAACTCTTCTGCAATAGGAAAGCAACCATCCCCGATCACAAAAGGACAAAATTCCCTTTGGGGAATTTTTAAGGTTACATCGTAATTGCACAACTCTTGCCGATTTTTATCACCATGCTGAAGGCATGGAAAAGAAACTGAAAAATAGGGGCTATCCGAAAAGATTAATCAAGCATTCCTTAAAACGCGCCAGGTTCTATGATAGCGACCATCTTTTAAATATCAATAAAGAAAAAAAGAACAAAACCGCAGAAAGAATGGTCTTTGTTAGTCAGTTTTCAGGTTTAAGCAATAAAATAAAAAACATAATTAATCGTAACTGGGAGATCCTTAACAATGGACTTTCAACACCTCTGACCAAACCCCTTTTTTCCTTTAGGCGAAATAAAACCATAAGAAATGGACATACAAAAACTGATGGAAATATTCAAACCACCTTACATAATCAAAAAGCCATAGGTAACAATAAATGGGGTACCTGCTCTATTTGTCCAAATTGCAGTGAGGCAAAGAACTCGGACTTTAATGGCAAAACTCTGGTCGCAAGGACACTCAATAACTGTAAAAATATAATATATCTGCTTGTCTGCCCATGTGGTCTGGGATACGTGGGCGAGAACAGTAGGAATTGCGTATCAGACTCTTGGAACACAGGTCAGCGTTGAAAAATTGGAAAGGAAACGCACCTCTGACAGACCATTATTCGAAAAAGAATCATCAGTGTAATCAGTTTAACTGGTTCATACTGGAAAAAGTAAGTGTTAGTAGGAAAGGAGGCAACCTGGATGCAGTCAGAAAGATGAGGGAACAATGGTATATGTGCCACTTAGATGACTTAGATACCATAGATAAAGGCCTGAACACCCGGGAAGATTGGATGAAACTGGTGGCGAACCAGTAAACAGCTAAGCATAAGCAAAAATCGGTATTTCCAGTGACATTGCCTTTGGTAAATAAATGGAATAAGATTTTTATGATGATCTGGTGTGAGGTAGTATCTTAAAAATCCATTGCGAACATGTATAAGACAATCAGCTTTTGTGTGAGACATTTGGTATTAAAACAATGCAAATGCAGTTAGATTACCCTCAATGTAAACCAAGTAAAAAAGATTTTTTGAATAGCATGCGTAAATGCAAATGAACAAAACAGGTGCAAAAGCGCCGAATCTATATTTAATAAATGATCGCTATTGTTTACATGCGATCTAACAATACCGCATTGAGAGGACCGAAGTGGATTTGCAAATTGGGTCGTTAACTTCCGGGGCGCCTGCGGTAGAGCAAAGGGTGAATCGACGTCTTAATTTGAGTGCTTCTGGTTCAACAGAGGCAGTGTGTGAAACAATTGTTTGTGTTCGCATCTGACCCCCGTAAAGTTAGAACACTTCCTAGGTCAAGGGGACAAGCGCTAGTGGCGCAGTGTACAGCTGCTAGTAATTACCCAAGTTAAAGGATTAGCCAATTAGGAGACAGCATCAAGGGTATTTAACTTTGAAATGAGAGAGTGATTTTAGACTGACTTTGGGAGGACTATTCACAGCTACGCAAAACTTTCCATACGGTATGGACGTAGAAATTCCTCATAGGGGGAACCTTTGATTTGGGTCGAGCTCTATTACTGATAACGAACGCTAACTAGTGGGGGTTTCTGTCTTACTTATATTTTACAGAAATTCTGTACGAGGGAGGTGAAAGATATCAGACCTGAGTGAAACTACCACCTGAATACAATAACAGGAAAGGGCAATACAACATTAAGAAATCCATTCCCTACGAGAGGTTAGGCTCTTCATCTATATAAA
Source organism: Triturus cristatus (assembly GCF_964204655.1). Lineage (NCBI taxonomy): Eukaryota > Metazoa > Chordata > Amphibia > Caudata > Salamandridae > Triturus > Triturus cristatus. The sequence goes on from NC_140589.1 coordinate 1,148,758,343, forward strand.
TAATAATACCACACCAATTGAGAAACAATATGACTAACGATAGCCTTTTATTTATAGATCTAGATATCAAGACTCCAGATGAGTGGAGGGTGTTTTTTTAAAAAAAACCTTGTGTCTCGAACTGAATAACAACATAGAATTTTGATCAGGTAAATTTTAGATTGGTTAAGGGAAGTTATGATTTATATGAACTGCCAGTATTTTTAGATCGGAGAATAAATAGAATTAATACAAGTTATCTATCCCCAGATCCAAGTCATGGAATTTTTTTTTTTTTTACGTCGGACATTGGAGATAAAAACAGGGCTGCCCAGCGACCTATGAATAAAACCGATTTGGTGTCTTTTTGAGGTGTAAACGGGGCAAATTGAGTTATAATTTGATGTATGATTTAAATGCCTAGCAAATAACGCGGATCTATATACAATTGTACTACAGATTCCTCGAACTAAGGGATAAGGACATGCCTATTAAAATCACAGAACCAAGGAAATAATTTCATGAAATAAGGTAATTTATTCTCCCCCTCCCTTACTTACGGCCATAACGGTGACTAGCCTACTTAGTATGTGGGATAGGGCAAACTCCTTCGTAATTTCTTTTATCTTTTTGCTATATGAGTAAGTCCCTGAAATATATGAGACACACACCACGATTAGCCCATTTGATAGAACAAAATATGGCAAATGTGTAACGTTGTAGATAAAATGAAAAAGTGTAATGCTAAAGAATTATTATTATTTTTTTTTAATATGGTGAAATGATTGGGTGAATTGTCCATTAAAGGGGGTACGGCAATGGAGGGATTTGTAACCAATGTACAACATAGTAAGGTTAATATGAGAACGATTGACTGCCTAACTATACGAGAACTAATACATTACATTTACCCACAGGATTGAAATATAAACGGCAACCAATCAGTGCCTATAATAAGAGAGACGTATATTTTGGTCTTGATAAAGATGGAATATTAAATAGAACCATCGAATTGCTTCAACGCTGTACTCTGCACAATCTGTGGAACAGCTCACCCTATAGATATAAAACTATTCGATTGCATCTAGGACTAGCTAAGCAAGTGTTGAACCCGGATGTATTAATTAATGACAAAATGTACTGTCTGTATTTGTCTCTCTGTTAACTGTCTGTCGATGCATTCAATATAGGTTAGGTAAATTTCCTTTTCCCTGTTTTTGCAACCATATTTTCTGTAAATATTGTTTTCAAATGAAATAGGTTTACATCTAATGTATGTGAAATATATGTGTATATGGTACATTAATTTGTTATATGAGTATAGATAGTCATATGTCTATTTTTAACTGTGAGTACTGTTGAGTTTTAATAAAAATATTTTTTATATCTATTTTTAATTGGTATGGTCCAATTTAGTATTGTGCAAGTTCTAACACATGGGCTTTAGTCTTTGCTGGGAGCTTAGAGATCCAGTTTTAGTTTAATTTTCCACCAAGGGAAGTTCATTTCTACTTGAAGGATGTTTTGAACCAGTGATTTTGGAGCCAACCCTGTAAAATGAGCGAGGAAAAGAGCCCCTAGGGGAAGACAATTGCAAGGCCCCCATGGACTTGGCAGTCTCAGTATCTTTTTTCATCTTTTCTAAAGATGTATCGACTGTGGGCCCAAAAAAGATGCTCTGGGTCGAAAGGCTGATTAAGAATAATAGATTGCACCTCTTGCTTGAATCCGGACGTCCGGAGCCAAGCATGCCTGCGTAGTAAAATGCTGGTATTAATACCACGAGATGCTGTTTCAGCCGCATCGAGGGCACATTTTATAGATGTGTTGGTTATTAGTTTACCCTCCTGTATAAGGTCATTAGCGATGTTTTTATATTGCTCAGGAAGGTGTTGCTTAAGCTTTTCAAGCACATCATAGTGAGCTCTGTCATATCTGGCTAACAAAGCTTGGGCATTGGCAATTCGCTAATGATTTGCAGCCTGTGACGCAATTAGTTTGCCAGATGCGTCTATGAGTTTTGATTCCTTATCAGGAGGAGGGGCGTCGTCTATGCTCTGTGAATTAGCCCTCTTGCGTGCATTAGACACCACAAGAGAATCTAAAGGGACCTGACATCTGATGTACACTGGGTCATTGGGAGCTGCCTTATACTTTTTGTCCACCCTGGTGATAAGGATCCTGGCTCTGACAGGGTCTTTAAACACTTCTGGTGCATGCTTTAGCATGCCTTTTAGCATTGGCAGGGTGTGCGTGGACTTTTGTGAGGGTGAAAATGTTTCTAATAAAGAGTCTTCTTCTAAGGGATCAGGGTGTAATTGTACCCCGTGGTATTGAGAAGCCCTATTAATTAGTTGCGCAAAGCCAATACTATCATCTGGTGGTGATGGTCTAGAGGGATTGAGGTCCGGGTCATTGTGTGGATCGGGATCTGTATTGTAATCATCCCAAGGATCTGTATCGTGTGGGATGGGATCTCCGTTCCCAATCCCATCAGTATACTCATCATCATCCTGTGGTTGAGGTGAAAATGTATGTTGAGGGGAGTGTGCTGGAGAAATGAACAAATTAGGATCAGCTGGAGAAGGAGAGAGAGGTGGAGAAGTATTCGTGCCCATTTCCTTCTGTTTAATGGGTATTCCAGAGTCTTCTGAAGTGTCCAGTTTCCTCGTTTTAGGAGGCTTGGTGACAGCCTGACTGGTTTCTGGGTCAATGTGAAATGTTATTTGCTTTGGATCCGAAAACTCTGGCACAGACTGTTGTTTGGGTACAAGTCCTTTTTCGGTGCCGAAGACTTATGGTCAGAATGTTCTTTAGCCTTTGTTTCTGAAGCTTTCTGCGGGGTCTTGAACTCTTTAGCTTTCGGTATAGGAGTTTGTGGCTCCGAGACCTTTTTCGGCTCCGAAAGTTTTAGTTTAACCTTTTTCGGCTCCGAATGCTTGTCCTTCGTTTGTTTCGATGCTGAGGGATTTGGCGTCAAGGCTGTTTTTGGTGCCGACGAAGAAAGGTGTGGCACATCTTTAGTTTTGGGCTTCAGTGCCGAAGGTGACTTGTCGGCACCAGGACGGGGTTGGCTCGAGCCCGAGCCGGAAGCCTTTTCTTTCGGTTTCCTAGCCGGGCCCGAGGGCGGGGCGTCTGAAATGTGTTGCCGGTGTTAACCTGAGCCCGAGGGTGAAGGTGTTACCGGAGCCTTTTGTTTGGGGTTCGTTAGGAGAGGGGTCTCGGTACTCACGAACCGCTGAGCTGGTGTGACTGCCTCGTCTTCAATGTCGGAGTCGTCAGCTTCGGGCACGGAGATCTCACCTTCTCGAGCTTCTTGTTCTGGCTGGACATTGGGATCTGCTTCGAAAATGTCCGGAATCAAGCTGCTTCCCCAGGATATTTCGTGACTTCGAGCCAGACGGTCACAGGTGGTTTTCTTCGACCTGAAAGATGCACAGGCCTCACAGTTCTTGTCCTCGTGCTCCGGGGAGAGGCAGAGATTACAAACCTGGTGTACGTCCGTCTGTGGAAACTTAGCACCACACCTGGGGCATTTTTTAAACAGAGTTCTTTCCATTGACTGCTGGCGTGATCGGCACGGATAGGCCCAATGGCCCGCGTCGAAGATTTTATATTTTTTGAAGATGCGTGTCGAAAGGGAAATGCGAACGAGACAATACCGTCGAGTGGTGTGGGATTGCTTGTCGAAGGGGGTTCGAGAACGACACCAACCGGGAGCGCAGCAAATCACATCCGAACCCAATGGCGGAAAAAAAACAATCTGGGGATGGAGTCGATGCCCATGCGCACTATCTCCCTAAGGAGGAGTCACCTATCTCGTGACTACAAAGACTTCTTCGAAGACAAAAAAAAGTGCAAACATCCAAGCCCAACACCAGATGGCAATCTATGCACAAGTATAAGATCTACAGCTCATATACCTCGAACATAGGTGTCCTTAAGATCCAAAGCTACCATCCAGTCTCCTTGATCCAGAGCAGAGTGAACCTGGGTCATCGAGAGCATCTTGAATGTGTCCTTTAGCAGGAATACACTAAGGTCAGAGCTTTAAAACAGGACAAAGGCCGCAGCCCTATTTAAGCAAATTCAGACTTCTCAGGCCAGGACTCACTCTATGGCTCCTTTCGCCAAAAGAGTCTTACAATCGTGAAGCAAAGTGGACAAGTGCCCCTCCAAAAAATGCTCTGGAAGAGGTGGCGATTCGGAAAGGAATAGCAGGTTGTATCCTCATTGAACTATCTTCAGGTCCCATCTGTTGGATATTATGGCATGCCATTCATGGAGAAATTTACAGATTCAGCTTTCCAAAGGGTGGTCGTGTGCCACAAAGGGCAAACTAGAGCTGCGTGAAAGCTGCTGCCAGGGAAGAGGGGGATTCACTGAACCAGCGGGCCTGGATACTGTCTGCTGGATCCCTTATAACCCTGCAAGGACTGTAGTGCCTGTTGCTGGGGTGGTGGGCCTTGGCCTTGACTGCAAGTTAGGAACCTGTAGATGCCCCATTAGGGGAGAAACTATTGGGGATAATTTGTTGATGTGAGGAGAAGAAGGGAGCGCCCTGAGGCTCTGTATCCTATAAAGTGCTCTAGGGCGGAATAGGCATTCTCGCCAAATCGTCGAGATCCGTCAAAAAGCATTTCCAGGAGTGACTTCAGGACATCACCCAAGAAGTCAGAGGATATTATTCATGCTTGGTGCAGGTGCACCACGAGTCCCACCTACGCTGACCATACGATATTTTTGTCAGCGTCTCTGAAACCATATCCATTATGGTGTGAGAGTATCCACGTGGCAAGCAACTGGCGTTGACTGACCGAGGTGCGAGGCTAGCTGAGGAGAATGCTGAAATTCTCTTTGACTATCTGTGGGGTCGTATGGAAAGATTAGCGATTAATCCTAAAAGTTGAAGCTGGACCTACCAGGCTCTACGGACTAGCGTGTTGCATCAAAAAAGCAGGGTCACTCGGAGCAAGTCTGTGTTGTCATGCTACTTGTCTACAGGTGGGCAGGTGTGACGAAGGAAAATGCTACTTACCCAGTATGCATCTGTTCTTGGCATGTAGAGCTGTAGATTCACATGCTTTGCATAAGTCTGTCATCTAGTGTTGGGTCCCGATATTTGCACTTTGTTTCTTCTTCGAAGAAGTCTTTTCCAGTCACGAGGTAGGTGACGTCTCCTTTCGGTAATAGTGCGCATGGGCATCAACTCCATTGTTAGATTGTTTTCCCACAGAGGGTGAGAATGGAGTTAGTAAGAGTAGAAAAGAGATGTCCATGCGTATGTATCCAAGTAAGATAGTACTGGAACAGGTACAGGTTCCAGGGGAGGTGGGTGGGCGCATGTGAGTCTACAGCTCTTCATGCCAAGAACAGATGCATACTGGGTAAGGAGTAGTTTCTTTTCTGTAACTCCAGTTCTGTAGTAGGGGTATCTCTGTTATAGTCATAATCTAGTGAATAGTCCCGCCCATGTGCGCGGACCCCGGAGCAATAAAAAATAATCTCTAAAAGGTGACAAATCATGCAGACCTGCATACACCTTTAAGAGAGAATTTAATTTAAAGACAGATAATGCAGCCTATACCCACAGGCTACACTGTCCAGTACTTCAACTAGAATTCCACCAAAATCCACAAACAGCACTGCCTGTCCAGCTTTTCTCCCCATAGGAAAAAACCCTGCCTCTACCAGCAAAAGCCTCTGGAATGATAGAGAGGAAGGAGTGGACAGACAAGCCCCATAGGCTGCCATTATGTGGCTTGGAACAGGATACTGTGCCTTTAAGAAAACTTTCCAGTTTTCCAGAACTTTCCCCAGTATCCCAGAATGCCCAGCAGGTCCCATTTACTTTCAGTTCTTTTTGAAGGCGTAGCACGCCAGACCTGTAGCATTCTCCATATGAATAAGAATCTCTCCACCGGGGAGGAGGGCGGGCGCTTATGACTATAACAGAGATACCCCTACTACAGAACTGGAGTTACAGAAAAGAAACTACTCCTTCTGTAGTAGGGGATCTCTGTGTATAGTCATAATCTAGTGAATAGAATGGCAAGCCCATCCCCACACAACAAAAGCGGTGGAGAACACATAAGACACAACCACTACTGTGCGAACAAATTTCGCAGCGAAGCCTGCCCAACCTGAGCATCTGCCCTGGCATCCGAGTCCAGACAGTAATGCGCAGCAAAGGTATGGACCGACTTCCAAGTGGCCGCCTTACAGATTTCCGCAATCGGAACATTACGCAGCAAAGCCGTCGTGGCAGCTTTGCCCCTGGTGGAATGAGCCTTAGGTTTACCCCCTAAGGTCTTGTTAGCCTTTTGATAACACAACTGTATGCAGGACACAATCCACCGAGAGATGGACTGCTTAGAGGTCGCAAGACCAGTCCTGACTGAGCCATAATTAACAAACAATTGGTCAGACCTACGAATATCCTTGGTCTTATCCAGATAAAATTTCAACACCCTTCGGACATCCAGGGAATGGAGAGCCCTTTCCGCTGGTGAAGAGGGATTCTGAAAGAACGTAGGTAAAGTTATGGTCTGATTGACATGAAAGTCAGAGATAACCTTAGGAAGGAACTTAGGGTGAGTACGCATCACAACCTTAGCAGCATGAAACACAGTATAAGGTTCTTGACAACATAATGCCTGAAGTTCACTCACCCTGCGAGCCGATGTAATGGCCACTAGGAACGCCGCCTTCCAGGATAGGTGCTGCAATGAAGCCTTGTGAATAGGTTCAAAGGGCTCTCTCATCAGTCTGGACAGCACCACATTCAAGTCCCAAGAAGGCGAGGGAAGTCTGACAGGAGGGAATACCTTCTTCAAGCCTTCCAAAAAATCCTTGACCACAGGAATCTGAAAGAAGGACGTCTGTGAAGGGCACTTCCTGTAAGCAGTCAAAGCAGCCAGATGAACCTTAATGGAATGGAAATTAAGGCCAGACTGCGCCAGATGCAAAAGGTATGGAAGGATGACATCTTCCTTACATGTTGTTGGATCAAAGTTCTTGGACTTACACCAGATACAGAACCTCTTCCACTTGTAAGCATAGGATGTCCTAGTGGAAGGTCGCTTAGACTCCTTCAGAATGTCCATACAATCGTCTGGTAGATTCAGATGACCGTATTGCACTATTTCAGGAGCCATGCCGCCAAACTCAAAGACGAGAGGTTGGGGTGCACCATCCGCCCCCCGAACTTCGTGAGAAGGTCCGGCCTGCACGGCAACCGCATGTGAGGAAGGAGAGACCGGTGAAGAAGGTCCGTGAACCACCACTGCCTGGGCCACTCCGGGGCGATCAGGATCATCCGCGCCCTGGACTGGGACAGCTTGATGAGCACCGCCGGAATCAGGGGAATGGGTGGAAAAGCGTACAGAAAGCTGTTCGACCAATCGATCCATAGCGCATTCCCCAGCGTCCCCCGCTGGTAGTACCTGGATGCGAAGTCTCGGCATTTGCTGTTTTCGGCGGTGGCGAACAGATCTACGTCTGGAGTCCCCCACCTTGCGAAGACTTCTCCTAGTACTTCGTCGTTTATGACCCATTCGTGGTTCTCCTGAATCAGCCTGCTCAAGGCGTCCGCCTGAGCATTCTGCACCCCTGGCAGATGCGTGGCCGTGATCGTCAATCCTCGGGCCAGCAGCCAGCGCCAGATCGCCTGCGCCTCCTGCGACAGAGTGCGCGATCTCGACCCCCCCTGCTTGTTGAGGTAATACATCGTGGTTGTATTGTCCGTCTGTATCAGCAGCGAGTTGGTCTGGAAGGACGGAAGGAAAGCCTTCAGTGCCAGGAAGACAGCTCTGAGTTCCAGGAAATTGATGTGGTACGTCGATTCCAAAGGAGACCACTTCCCCTGAATCTGCAGGTCCCCGGAATGCGCACCCCAGCCCTGGAGAGAAGCATCCGTCACCACATTCGTCGTGGGAATGTCCTTGTGGAAGGGAACCCCCTTGAGGAGGTTTTCCGCCGAACACCACCACTTCAGAGACTGACGAGCATGTAGAGACAGTCGGATCTTGTCGTCCCAAGAACCCGTCTTCTGATCCCACTGATCCTCCAAGCACTCCTGCAGTGGTCGCATCTGTAGACGTGCGTGCGGAGTGAGGAAGATACAGGAGGCCATCGATCCCAGTAGAGACGACACCTTCCTCACAGTCGTCGATGGAGCAGACCTGAGGTCCTGAGCCTTCCGAAGGAGTGATAACCGTCTCTCCTCCGAAGGAGACACGCTTGCTGACCGCGTATCTATGGAGGCCCCCAGGTACTGTATGCACTGTACCGGAGATGGGACTGATTTGGACATGTTGACGTGTAACCCCAGCTTGTTCAAGAGCTCGCACGTCCAACGGAAGTGTTCTTGCGCTTCCTCGAAGGATGACGCCTTGATCAGCCAATCGTCCAGATACGGGTAGACAAACACCTTGTTCCTCCGCAGGTGTGCCGCCACCACCGCCATGCACTTCGAAAAAGTCCTGGGAGCAGACTTTAGCCCGAATGGCAGTACTGTGTATTGATAGTGATTGGCGCCGACTTGGAAGCGCAGGAACTTCCTGTGCTTCTGTGCTATGGGCACATGGAAGTACGCATCCTGTAGATCTATGGCACAGAGCCAGTCTCCCCGTTGCAGCTGAGGGTAAATCTGGTGCAAAGATAGCATGCGAAACTTTTCTCTGCGAATCCACTTGTTTGCTTGTCGCAAATCCAGAATGGGCCTGAACTCGTTCTTGTCCTTCTTGCGAACGAGGAAGAACCGAGAGTACAGACCTCTTCCCCTTTGAGACAAAGGTACTTCTTCTACCGCCTTTTTTTTTTTTTTTTTTTTTTACTCAACAAGATGTCCGCCTCCGCCTGGAGCTCCCTCAGCTGGAAGCGAGAGCTGACCGGCGGAATCGCTGGAGGCGGGCTGATGAACCGAAGACTGTATCCATTGCAAACAATATTCAGCACCCACTTGTCCTGAGTAATTTTTCTCCACTCTGCCGGAAAAAATCGAATGCTTCCCCCCACTGGAGTGGGTAACGGTTGAGGGGGAAGTAACAGCTCAGGGCCGAGACCCGGCCGGGCCCTTGTTCGTGGTAGTAGCCTGCTGGCCACCTCTACCCCTCTGGCGCTTCTGGAAGGGCTTGCGGAACTGCTGCTGTTGTGGCTGCTGCTGTCCCGAGCCCTGCCCACGCCCTCGGCCCGACGACCCGAACCTCCTCTGGAACGGTCGTTTCTTTTTCTCGGCCTTCTCTAACCCGACGGCCGTCAGGGTTTCCGCTTCAGCCTTCATGCGGGCCATTTCATCGTCCGCATGCTTCCCGAACAGGGTTTCCCCCGAGAAGGGCAGGTTGGCCACTCTCTGCTGCGCCTCCGGCTTGAGGGACGTCAGGCGCAACCAGGAATGGCGCCGCTGGTGAACGCCATGACAGTAGGCGTGGGCGGCCAATAGCGATATATCCGCTGCTGCGCTGATCGTTTGGTTAGAAACCAGCATGCCTTCGCGCACCGTCTCCAAGAAGTCCTCCTTCTTGTCTCGCGGCAGGAGGTCCGCATATTGCTGCAGGGATTCCCACAGGGCCCAGTCGTAACGGCCCAACAACGCCCCTGCACTCGCCGCCTTCATCGTGGTGGCAGCGGTACCACACACCTTCCTGCCCGCAGAGTCCAGCCAGCGGCTTTCCTTGTCCGGTGGCACCGTGGAGGCCGGGGCGGTCGCATGTTGTTTTCTCGCCGCCGTCACGATAACCGAATCCGGTTTCGGGTCCCCTCTCAAGAATGACGGATCCGACTCCGGGGCCCTATATTTCTTCATGAGCCTGGACGGAGCGGCCTTCGCTGTTGCGGGAGTGAGGAACAGTTCCAAAGCTGGTTCCACCAGTCCAGGCACGAGAGGCAGGAGAGGGCGAGACAAGTGTCTTTTATGAAGCGTCTCAAATATCACGGACGTCGTGGGTGTTGGAACCGTCACCGTGATATTCAGCTTCGCAGCCCCTCGCAACAGCACCTCCTGGAACGAGACCAAGTCATCCACCGGCGACACCCTAGTCCCCGGGGAGTCCGACAGCGTCGGGGAAAGGTCCCTGTCCGAGGAGCGCGACCTGGACCTATACCTTCTGCGGCGTCGTCTAGAGTCTGACGAGGATCGCCCTCGGCTCCGCGATCGTCGCCTCCTGTGAGAGCGGGAGCGCGACCTCTTCGGCCTAGGCCTGTCCGCCGGTCTCGCTGGTCCAGGCGACCGTGGGCGTCGTGGCTTCGGGGTCCCCTGCGGCGGAGTCGGGTACCGTGGAAGGGAAACCGACCTCGGGGGGACCGGCGGCGGCACCGCAGGAGTGCTTGGCAGCAACAGAGGCCGGGGTGGCGGAGACAGAGTCCGCGGCCGCGGAGGCGGAGGAAGTGGAGACGGTGGTGGAGGAGGTGGCGGTGGTGGTGGTGGTGGTGGAGGAGGAGGCGGTGGCAGAGGTGGGAGAGGAGGAGGCGCCGGAGACCTCCGAGGCGGGGTATACACCGCTGAGTACACCGATCCCGGCGACTCTCTCTTCCTCGACCTCGACCTCGACGTCGACCTGTGCCTCGACGGCGATCTTCTCGGCGTCGATCTCCTCCTCGGCGTCGACTTATGCCTCGACGGCGACCTCCGCCTCGACGGCGACCTTCGCCTCGACGGCGACCTTCGCCTCGACGGTGACCTTCGCCTCGACGGCGACCTTCGCCTCGACGGCGACCTCCGCCTCGACGGCGACCTCCGCCTCGACGGCGATCTCCGCCTCGACGGCGACCTTCGCCTCGACGGCGATCTTCGCTTTCTCGACGGCGATCTTCGCTTTCTCGACGTCGATCTCCTTCTCTTCATCGACGGCGAGCTGCGATCCCTCGACGCCGAACGCCGACGCCGGGTCTTCTCTCGACGTCGACCGCTGGACGCAGTCGAAGACGGCGTCGTCGCCGACGACGCCGATGTAGTCGACGGCGGCCTATTCAGGTCCCTCGACGGCGATCGTCGACGCCGCTTCTCCCCAGAGCCCTGGGGAGACGGCGAACAGACGGTGGTCATCCTCCTCGACGTCGCCGTCGACGCCCTCGACGTCGACGGGGAGCGGGAGCGCTTACTGGTCTTCCTGCCCCTGGGGAGCCCCCCAGAGGCCTCAGCATGGGCCAAATCAGCCCCTCCAGACCCACCTGGTGCCTTCAGTCTTCGCTCCTCCAGAGCTTGAAGCCTGCTCTTCATCCTGTCCCTCAGGGTTCTTGCTGAAAACGAGTGGCAGATGGTACAGCTTTCAGGCACGTGGGACTGGGGAAGGCAAGCTATGCACACCTCGTGTGGGTCAGTTTTAGCCTTCTTTCGACCACATTCCGGGCACTTGTCGAACAAGCCAGGCATGTTGACAGTACCAGCTACTAAACACAAGAAAAAGTGACAAAAATTGCCAAAATCTCAATGAAAAACCTTGAAAAAGTTAGAGCTCAATGCTCCAGGGTCCTGCTAGCAGGAGCCGGAAAAAAGAACTGAAAGTAAATGGGACCTGCTGGGCATTCTGGGATACTGGGGAAAGTTCTGGAAAACTGGAAAGTTTTCTTAAAGGCACAGTATCCTGTTCCAAGCCACATAATGGCAGCCTATGGGGCTTGTCTGTCCACTCCTTCCTCTCTATCATTCCAGAGGCTTTTGCTGGTAGAGGCAGGGTTTTTTCCTATGGGGAGAAAAGCTGGACAGGCAGTGCTGTTTGTGGATTTTGGTGGAATTCTAGTTGAAGTACTGGACAGTGTAGCCTGTGGGTATAGGCTGCATTATCTGTCTTTAAATTAAATTCTCTCTTAAAGGTGTATGCAGGTCTGCATGATTTGTCACCTTTTAGAGATTATTTTTTATTGCTCCGGGGTCCGCGCACATGGGCGGGACTATTCACTAGATTATGACTATACACAGAGATCCCCTACTACAGAAGTAGCATTTTTATGTTCGAGGCATATGAGCTGTAGATCACATGCTTTGCATGGACTATACATCTGTAGTCTCCCAAAGTGGTGGCTAACCAGTAGCGGTTGCAGTCGTTTGAAAGAGTGTACGTAGAACTGCCTGGCCTACATTAGCTTGTTGTCTGGCTAACACATCTACACAATAGTGTTTTGTAAAAGTGTGTGGTGTAGACCATGTTGCAGCTTAATCAATGTCAGCTATGGGAATGTTTCCTAAAATAGCCATAAAAGCCCCTATTTTGCGAGTGAATGCGCTTTAGGGGGAATTGGTAAAGTCCTTTGTGCTTTTGCATAACATGTCTTTATACATTTGACTATCCACCTTGCAAAACCTGATTTAGAAATGGAATTGCCCTTTTGTGGTGGAGCAAAAGCAATAAAGTTGTTTAGTAGTACGAAAAGGATTTGTCCTTTCTATGTAATAAAGTAATGCTCATTTAACATCTAAAGTGTGTAGAGCTCGTTCTACCAGTGAATCTGGTTGAGGAAAGAACATGGGCAACTCAACGGATTGGTTGATGTGGAAGGCAGATACTACTTTAAGTAGAAATTTAGGGTTGGTGCGAAGAACCACTTTGTTTTGGTGTACTTGTAAAATGGTTTTTCTATGGTTAGTCCCTGGAGCTCACCCACTCTGCTCTTATAAGTCCTTCGATAAGCGCTTTGATAAGAGACAGATGTGTCTATTCTGAAGGTATGCAGCTATTGCAGCAAGATGTAAGAGAATAGATGTATAGGCCAAATTTGATCGCTACAAATGTAGTAAATAATAAATAATATTTTGAACTGAAGCATCAAGTGGGTGGATATTGTTGTTACAATAAAACAACAAACTGCTTCCATTTTGCTGCATAGCAAGCTCTTGTAGTTGGTTTTCTACCCTCTTTAATGATATTCATACAATCTGGTGAAAGATTGAGATATCCAAACTCTATGATTTCAGGTGCCAGATTGCAAGGTTGAAAGGTTTGGGATGTGGATGTCTTATCTCTCCATTGCTCTGTATGAGGAGACTGGATGTGAGATGTAATTTTTGATGAGGAACTACTGATGGTTCCAGTAGTGTAGTAAACCAGGGTTGACGTGCCCATGTGGGAGCTACCAGGATTAGTGTGAGGGATGTTTGCCTGAGTTTCCGAACCACTCGTGGAATGAGTGGGAGAGGCGGAAAAGCTTAGGCAAATATCCCTGACCAGTTCATCCATAGAGCATTGCCTTTGGACAAAGGGTGTGGATACCTTGAGGCGAAGTTTGGGCATTTTGCGTTTTGGTGTGTGGCGAACAGATCTATGTCTGGGAAACCCCACATCTGAAAGAACGGGAGGAAAACTTGAGGGTGAAGTTCCCACTCATGGATCTGTTGTCTTTGTCTGCTGAGCAGATCTGCGATCAAATTGTTCACTCCTGGGAGGGGTTCCGCTAGGAGATCAATCTTGTGAGGAATGGCCCACTTCAAAATGGCTTGTGCAAGGTGTGACAGTTGGAGAGTGTGTGTCCCCCCCCCTTGCTTTTGTATGTAATACATGGTTGTCAAGTTGTCTGTGCGTATCAGGACAGCTTTGCCTACAAGGTGAGTCTGAAAGGCTTGGAGCGCTAGAAAGACTGCTAGCAGCTCTAGATGATTTATGTGGAGTTGCTTTTGCTTTCGACTCCACAATACTGTAATTGTGTGAGTTTGGCCATGAGCTCCCCAACCATTAAGGAACGCGTCCGCTGTTAGCACTGTCTGGGGAACTGGATTGATGAAAGGCCGCCCTTTGGAAAGGTTCTGTGGATTCCAGCACTGCAGAGAGCGATGAGTGCAGCCGTCCACCAAAGCTAGATCTGCCAAGTGACCCTGAGATTGATTCCACTGACGTGCTAAACATTCCTGAAGGGGACACATTTGAAATCTTGCATAGGGAACTACCATGATGCAAGATGCCATCATTCCAAAGAGCTGCATGAATACCCGAGCTGGTAATGAGTGGTTGGGGTGAAACTTGGAAATCAGAGCCTGAATATTGTGAATTCTGGCTGGATTGGGACAGGCTTGAGCCCCTTGTGTTTCTAGAGTGGCTCCCAAGTACATTTGCGTATTGGAGGGTTGGAGATGTGACTTTGACAGATTTACTGTGAATCTGATGTCGTACAGTAAGTGTACTGTTCTTTGAGTGTGCTGTAGACACTTTGTGAGTGTGTTGGCTAGGATGAGCCAGTCGTCTAAGTATGGGAAGACGTGAATATGTTGTCTGCCAGGCATTTGGTGAATACTCTGGGAGCAGTGGTCACACCGAATGGGAGCATTTGAACTGGTATTGCTGTCCCACTACCACGAACCTGAAGAATTTGCAGTGAGCAGGATGTATTGGAATATGAAAATATGCGTCCTTTAGGTCTAGAGTAGACAGAAAGTCGCCTTGCTGAAGAACTGGGAGCACTTGTTGGAGTGTTACCATGTGAAAGTGGTCCAATTGAATGTAGAGATTTAGATCTCTGAGGTCTAATAAAAGCCTGAGAGATCTGTCCTTTTTGGGTATGAGAAAGTATAGGGAGTATACCCCGCGCCCTTGATATTGTAATGGGACAGGCTCTATAGCTCCTTTTTGCAGTCCAGAGTGAACCTCTAGTTTGAGGAGCTCCAAATGCTCTGGTGACATTTTGTGTGTTTGAGGAGGAATGTTTGGGGGATTGTCAGTAAGCTCCAGGCAATAACAAGATTGGATCATTTGTAGGACCCATCTGTCTGAAGTGACTGTAGTCTAGATGGGAAGAAATTGAGAGAGACGTCCCCCGATGGGTGTGGAATGATCGAGAGGAAGCGGAGGCAAGTCACTGTTTCTTTGATGCAGGGGAGTACGGGGTGTGTTACCTTTGCCCCTTCCCTTGCAATTATTGCCTCTAAATCCTCCTCTAAAGTAACCTCTGGAAGAGGGTGACTGATTGTTACCTTTGTAGGAAAAGGCGGTGTCTGCAGAAATATTTTTAGAGCCCCCTCTATAAAAGGAGCAGCGAAAGGAACCCCGACCAGCTGGGGTCTGCAAAGCCCCCATGGATTTTGCGACCTCCATGTATTTTTTCAACTTTTCTAATGAAGTATCCACCATAAGACCAAAGAGGTGTTACTTATCGAAGGGTAAGTTTAAAATACAAGTTTGGACTTCGGGTTTAAACCCAGAAATACAAAGCCAGGCGTGTCGTCTTTAAAGGACACTGGTGTTTATAGCCCAAGCTGCTGTGTCTAAAGCACATCTAATAGAAGTGTTGGAAATTAGTTTCCCTTCCTGAATTAAATCATGTGCTTTTGCTTTATATTCATCTGGCAAGAACTGGAGCAATTGTTCCAAATCATCGTAGTGAGCCCTGTCATACCTCGCTAAGAGAGCCAGTGTGTTGGCAATACACCAGTGATTGGCTGCCTGTGCAGCTACTCTTTTGCCTGACGCATCTAATAGTTTGGACTCCTTGTCAGGAGGAGGGGCATCACCTGATGTTTGAGAGCTTGCTCTTTTGCGTGTGTTAGAAACCACTAGGGAGTCTAAGGGAAGTTGTTTTTTGAAGTAGACAGGGTCTGTAGGTGCAGGTTTGTATTTTTTGTCTGCCCGTGGTGTTAGTACTTTTGCATGCACCGGGTCTTTAAATATATCGTCTACATGCTTAAGCATGCCCTGAAGCATGGGTAGTGTGTGAGTTGACCTTTGAGAAGAACTTAAGGTCTCAAAGAGAAAATCCTCCGCCATAGTTTCTCTGTGAATTTGAACCGCGTGATACTGAGCAGCCCTATTAATTAATTCTATAAACCCTACATTGTCGTCAGGTGGAGATGGTTTTGTAGGATATAGATCCGGGTCGTTGTCAATGTTAAGATCTGTATTATAATCATCCAATGCTTCGGGATCATTGTCATACGGTGCATTGTCATCCCCATCCTCGTCACCTTGCTGGTCAGGTGACTGTGGTTGTGGTGAATATGTAGGAGTAATGAGTAAGTTAGGGTCAAGTGGGGAAAGAGGAGGAGGAGAAGGATTAGTAGCCCCATCTTTCCTTTTAAGGGGAATGTGGTAAGCTTCCTCCATCTCTGGTTTCCGTTTAGCTGGCAAATGTACATGAATATGACCAGTCTTAGGATTGATGACAAGTTCTTTCTCTTTCGGGTCCGTGTTGAAAGGCGGAACGTCCAAAAAAGGCTCCTTGGATGGGGGAGGAGCTATTTTGTCTTTCGGCACCGATATTTTCAGAGTGGAATGTTTTGATGCCGAAGTGTTCGGATCCAAAGATTTTTCGGCATCGACATGTTTGGATTTCTATGCCTAAGATTTCTGTTCTGGGGCGGACTCGGTCCCGAGCCAGAAGGCTTTGGTTGGTGTTTCGGTGCAGAGCCTAAAGGCGGGGCATTGGAAACATGTTCTTGGTGCCGACCTTGGCCCTAAGGCATAGAGGGGCCCGGAGCCTTTTTCTTGGGCATGGTTTGGGGCAGGGGAGTATTAGTACTCACGGTACGGTGACCCTGCGGAACATCGTCTTCCATGTCCAATTTGACGTCTGACAAGGAAATGGGTTCCTCTTCCTCTTCAGCTCGTTGGGCGTCGATGATTTCTTTAGAATCTTCTCCAAAAAGATCTGGAGCGGAGCCGCTTCATTGGCACATTTCCTGAAATTGAGCCCGAGGATCATGGAGTGTCTTCTTTGATCAAAAAGATAGGCACGCGTCGCAGTCCTGTTCGTTGTGTTCCCGGGAGAGACACAAGTTGCACCCTTCGTGCAAGTTGGTGCGAGGATATTTAGCGCGACACCCGGGACAGAATTTAAATAGATTCCGTTCCATCAACTGCACAATGGTCGACCAAGATTTTTCCGATCTAATATTTTTTGAACGATACGGGTAGAATGGGAAACGCGATGGAGAAACAATACCGTCAAGAGTAGTGGATTGCGCACCAAGGGGAACCTGAGAAACTGTGTCGAACCGGAGCACAGCAATTTACGTCAGAACCTGATGGCGGAAATAAAACAATCCAACAGTGGAGTCGATGCCCATGCGCCCTATCACCGAAAGGATGAGTCACCTACCTCGTGACTGGAAAAGACTTCTTTGAAGAAAAAACAAAATGCAAACTTCCAGACCAAACACTAGATTGCAGACTTATGCAAAGCATATGATCTACAGGTCACATGCCTTGAACACATATGTTATAGCCCTTTCAAATAACGCATCACAACCTGTGACTTAAACAATGATGGCTGATTTAGCAACCCCAAGAAGGTCAAACGGGCCAAGATATAATCCTTAACTGTGCCTAAAGCAAAGCCAGAACAAACAACAGAACATCAGACAATGTGGGCTGGAGAGGGTATATCTGGCGAGTACAAAACCAAGCCACAAATTTGTCCTAACTACAGGCATATACAGTCTTTGTTGAGGGACACCTTGCTGCTAGATGACATAAACCACTTCCAGGGAAGATCGAAGGTGTTCAGTTAAGGTGCTTGCAATCTTCAAGCATAAAGTTGAAGATTGTGAAGGCCCGGGTGCAGAATCTTGCCCTGTTGCAGGGACAGCAGGTCCTGCCGGGCGGGCAGCCTGATCAGGGGACAAATGCTAAAGCCCCGGAGTTCTGGATACCATACTCTCCGTGTCCAATCCGGCGCCAATAGGATGACTTTGGCCAGGGCGGTCCATATCTTTTTGAGAACTGGGAATGAGTGGTATCAGCGGAAAGGTATACAGGAATCTTGAGTCCTACTCCAGGCGGAACATTTCTCTGTGAGAGACTCTTTGAATACTCTAACGTGCAGAAGTACTGACATTGTGCACTCTCAACAGTGGTGAACAGATCAAGCCATTGTTCTGCTCATTCGCAGAAGATAACTTGCACCAGATGTAACTGCCATACGTGATTCAGTAGGTGCTGACGGCTGAGCTCGTCTGCCCTCGCACTCAAGGATCCTGCCAGATAGTTCACCACTAATACAATTCCTTGGTGCTCCTGCCATTTCCTGCCAAGTCCCCAGGCACAGGGTCTGTGACCCCAATCTGCCCTGTTTGTTGCAGTACGGCATGGTGGTAGTGGCAATGGACGGCCCTCAGCTCTGAAAGGTTCATGTGGAGCTGGGACTCGACCAGAGGCCTCTCATCTCCACCTCTTCCAAATGGCTGCCCCAACCCAGAAGCAATGCACTTGTCACCACTATCAGCTCTGTGTGGGGAAGGGAGACGGGTCGGCCGCTGACCCAATCACGGTCCAGTAACTACCACTGGAGATCGTATGCAGTCTCCTCCAAAATCTGAAAGGTTTCGGAGCGGTCCCCTTGATGTTGGGCCAACTGGGACTTCAGATCCCACTGCAGAGCCTGCATATGCCACCTGGCATGCTCAGCAAGCAGGATACAGGAGGCCATCATTCCTAGCAGCCTCACTGATATCCAGGATCGAGGCTGAAAGATCAGGATCATAGCCTGAATGCCTTGGACTCTCTTTCCTAGGGAATAGGCGCAAAATCAAACTGTGTTCAGGATGGCTCAGACAAAGGAGAGCATCTGAGAAGGAGTCTGGTGTGACTGTGGCACATTGATAGTGAACCCCAAAGAGGACAGGAAGTGTGCCAGAAGTCTAGAGGTGGTTGACAATTGCCTGAGTTGAACCCACCTTCCACAGCCAGTCATCAAGGTAGGGGAAGACTGGTACCGCAAAGATGAGCTTTCACCAGTGTCATCACTTTCGTGAACACCCACGGGACACTGGTGAGACCAAAGAAGGGAAAACTGGAAATGCTCCAGTCCCACCACGAACCGCATGTAGCGCCGACAGGATGGAAATATGAAAATAGGCATTCTGCAGGTCCAATGCCACCATCCATTCTCCAGGATCAAAGACAGCCTGAGCAAACTTTTTCTTTTGGAGGAAGGCGTTGACAGGGTGCGGGTGTAATATAGGCCTTTGTCCTTCCTGGGCCCAAGAAATTAGCTGGAATAGTAATCATATCCTACATCTGATGCTGGCACCATCTTAATAGCCTTTTTGGACGAAAGGGCTTGTAGTTCCGGCCACAAAATTGAGATGGCCCTCCTTCAGTCGCTGGGGAAGGTGACAGGGAAGAAAGGAATGGGAGAGCATACCCTCTGTGAACTATCTACAGGACTCACTTGTCTGAGATGATATGTGCTAACCCGAAAAGAACCATCACTTTCTGCCTCCCACCAGGTGGCTGTGCTCTCTCAAGGACACGCTAAAGAGGTTTGTCAGGTGGGTCAGCGGGGGGAATAAAGTGAGGTTGGTGTACTGGGTGGCACTTCAACCATGGCCACGTGGGACCTGTCAATAGCTGGATTCCCTGAGGAAGTTGTACATGCTGGTTGTAAGGAGTGCCTCGTCTAAAACAAGGAGCGCTAAAACTGGTGCTGTTGGCAAGGAGGTGCGGAGAGGCCCAGATGAAAAAGTTACTTAACTTCGGTAATGATATATCTGTAAGAGACATATATTAGTTATGGATTCCTTACCTTAGAATTACCCCCAGGCGTCAAACTGGATCCGGAATTTTTTTCTTTACCAGTACCCCTGGCATTCGTCGACTCCACGTTCATCGTTGGTGTCGTGATCACCGGAATGACGTTGCGGTATCTACTTAAGATGCCGCCCCTGTGGCTTGACATCAGTACTTTACATGAAAATCCACGCCAGAAGCGCAGAGCCATGCAAGACACTGACCATTAGTGCACAAAACTAGGGCCCTGAAAGGGAGTCTCTTACTCTAGAAGTCAGTTTGCAGAACGGGGAGGATGGGTGGGGCGGTAAGGAATCCATAACTAATATATGTCTCTTACAGATATATTGTTACCGAAGGTAAGTAAATTATTCATCTGAAAGAGACTATCAGCTATATATTCCTTACCTTAGTATAGATACCCCAGCAATACCAACCCCAGAGGTGGGTTTGCGAAACCAAGTTCACACCAGAAAGTCCAGGAGAATGGAGCGGCCAAAGAAGCCGTATCTGTCCAAGCAGTAATGTTTAGTGAAGTTGTGCAAAGTAGCCCACGTAGCTGCCTGGCAGATGTCATGAAGGGGGACTCCATGTCCCAAAGCAGCAGTGGATGCCATCACCCTGGTGGAGTGGGCACAACCCTACTGGAGGTTCCTTTTTCACTAAGGAATAACACATTTTAATGCAAAGAACGACCCATTGCGAGATGGTTCATTTTTGCACGACCCAACCTTGCTTGGCGCCCACATAGCCAACAAAAAGCTGATCATCCACCCGGAATTGTCTTGTCCGATCCAGATAAAATAAAAAGCACACGGTTTGGATCCACATGGTGGAGCCTCTCCTCCTCTTTAGAAAGATGCTGGGGGGGAAAGACGGTGGGCAAAGGGGTGGTTTGTCCTATGTGAAAAGAGGTAACCACTTTGGGGGAAAAAAAGAGTGACTAGTGTGAAGGACAACCTTGTCCGGATGAACAGCCAGGAAAGGAGGTTTAGAAGAAAGAGCCTGAAGCTCACTCACCCTGCGAGGAGAGGTGATGGAACCAAAAAGGCAGTTTTGAGTGTCAATAGTCTGAGAGGACAATTATGTACCGGCTCAAAAGGAGCGCACATAAGGTAGGTCAGAGCAAGATTCAAGTCCCACTGGGGCATTACGAAAGGAATAGGAGGAAACAGGTGAGTAATGCCCTTAAGGAAACGATTTACAATATGGGACTTGAAAAAAGGCGGTTGATCAGGTAGGCGAAGTAAGGCCGAAATGGTAGAAAGATAACCTTTAATAGTGCCCAGACCAGAGCCCTGCTGGGCCAATTAAAGATTGAAGAGGAGAACCTCTGAAAGAGGGGGAGAAAGGGGATCCATAGCCTTTGCTGTGCACCATGCCACAAATTTGTTCCCTCTACAGGCGTATACCATTTTGGTGGATGGACGCCTGGCTGCCAAGGTAACGTTACAGAGTTCGGGAGGACGGTAGAAAGAGGTCAACTGTCTCCACTCAATCTCCACGCAAGGAGGTAGAGATTGGACAGGTTCGAGTGCAGGGCCATCCCCTGCTGCTGCGACAGAAGATCCTCCCTAAGAGGAAGTCTCATCGAAGGATCGATGACCATGTTCAAGAGCTCGGGATACCAGACTCTTCGTGCCCAGTCCGGAGTCACAAGAATGACTTGGGCCCGGTCGTGCTTGATCTTCTTCAGCACTCTGGGCAGAAGTGGTATAGGCAGAAAGGCGCATAGAAGACCGCACCACCACTCGCGACGAAACGTCGCCGAGCGAGTTCCGCCTTGGAAATCACAACGCGCAGAAATGCTGACCTTGTGCATTCTCTTCAGTGGTGAATAGATCTACCCAAGGCTCTCCCCACTGCTGAAAGAGACCTTGCACCACCTCTGAGTGAAGACGCCATTCGTGATCCATCATGCACTGGCGGCTGAGTTTGTCCACCCTGGTGTTCAGGGAACTCGCCAGGTGTTGAACCACCAGGGACATGCCCTGATGCTCCAGCCACTTCCAGAGACGAAGTGCCTTCTGACAGAGGGTCCACAACACCACCCCGCCCTGTTTGTTCCAATACCACATGGCGGTGGAGTTGTCCGTGAACACCTGCACTACTCTTCCTTTGACAGAAAGAAGGAATGCCTTCAGTGCTAGACAAATCGCCCGGGGCTCCAGAAGGCTGATGTGGTACCAGGACTCCGCCGGAGACCAAAGGCCTCTGATCTCCCCCATGTGGCCACCCCACCCCAGAAGTGATGCATCTGTCACCACCTTTAACTCTAGTTGGGGAAGGGAGAGGGATCTGCCGTTGACCCAATCCTGGTTCATTAGCCACCACTGCAATTGGTGTGCAGTGCACTCCGAGATCTGGAGGCAATCGGAAAGATTCCCCTGATACTGTGCCCACTGGAAATTCAGGTTCCCTTGCAGAGCCCGCATATGCCACCTGGCATAGTCAACCAGCAAGAAGCAGGAGGCCATGAGGCCCAACAGCCTCAGGGTCATTCGGAGCGAAACCCAGGATAGAGGCTGAAAGATCGGAATCATAGCACGAATATCCAGGACTCGCTGTTCGGGAGGATAAGCCAGAAACTGCACGGTTTCTAGAACCAATTTTTAGGTTCCACACCGGAGAAGGTTCTGATGCTCCGTCCATCACCACCCCCTTTTGTACCACTTTGTTCGCCATAAATTGGCAGGGTATGCTCAGACGTGAGTCCCTTGCTCACTTTGCCACTGGATTCAAGCAAGCCTGGCTGAAGACGGCTGAAATGCCAGAAACCGGTCCTAGGAAGCTTGTTTCCGGTCCAGGGAAGGCATGGCTTGGCAGTTCGGGCTGGACTGTTCCCATGAGGCACAGGGTCAGACTGATTTGCATATGGCCATGTCTGAACTGGGGTGGCAGAGTGGGCTAAAGAACGGTGATGGATCAAACCCAGATCTCTTGACTGGCTGTGAGTGTTTGATTGGTTCTGATGCTCCGTCCATCACCACCCCCTTTTGTACCACACCGGAGAAGGTGGCAGCCTGGGTGGAATTATCCTTTTAAGGCCTTCCATAAAGGCTTGGATAGCAGGTACTCTAAACAATGACAAATGTTTTCTGTTTTGTAGGTAGGCGGCAAGGGCAGCCAGATGTAGGCTTATAGAGGAGTATGCCAGATTGCATCTTTGTAGGTGCAGCAAATAGCAAATTATGTTTTGAATTGAAGCATCTAGAGGGTCAATTTTGTTGTTACAGCAGTAAATGACGAATCTTTTCCATTTAGCTGCATAGCAAGCTCTTGTAGTGGGGCGTCTGGCTTCTTTAATAATGTTCATACAGTCGGGTGGAAGGTTGAGGTTACCGAACTCTAGGATTTCAGGAGCCAGATTGCAAGATTCAGGTGTGCTGGTTCTGGGTGCCTTACCTCTCCATGGTTCTGCGTGAGCAGCCTTGGGGAGAGACGTAGTTTTTGGTGTGGAACTACTGAGAGTTCAAGTAGTGTTGTGAACCATGGTTGCCTTGCCCATGTGGGAGCAACCAGGATCATCTTGAGAGACTGCTGTTTGAGCTTGCATACTAGTAGCGGAATGAGTGGGAGTGGCGGAAAAGCGTACGCAAATCTTCCTGAGCAGTTCATCCATATCGCATTACCCTTGGGCAACGGGTGTGGGTAGCTGGCGGCGAAGGTTGGGCATTTTGCATTTGCGTGTGTGGCGAACAGATTTATGTCTGGGTGGCCCCACATATGGAAAAAGGGTTGCAGAACTTGCAGTTGAAGTTCTCATTCGTGTATCTGCGGAGTCTGACTCCTCAATAGATCAGTAATCTGATTGTTCACTCCTGTAAGATGTTCTGCCAGAAGATATATGTTTTGTGGAATGGCCCATCTCCATATGCTTTGTGCCAGTTGACACCACTGCAACGAGTGTGTTCCTCCTTGTTTTTGTATGTAATACATTGCTGTCATTGTCGGTGCGGACTAGAACAGTTTTGTGGAGGAGAGGTAATTTGAATGACTTTAGCGCTAGACATATTGCTAGTAATTCTAGGTTGTTGATGTGGAGCTGTTTTTGTTGAGTGGTCCACTTGCCCTAAATAGTGTGGTTTAGGAGATGGGCTCCCCAGCCTGTGAGTGATGCGTCCGCTGTTAGCACTATCTGCGGAACTGGCTCTAGGACCGGCCGCCGTCTGGAAAGGTTTTGAGTGTTCCACCACTGCAGAGAGCGATGTGTGCGGCTGTCCACCGACCCCAGATCTGTAAGTTGACCTTGAGCCTGGTTCCACTGACGTGCTAAGCATTCCTGTAAAGGGCGCATTCGAAGTCTTGCGTGAGGTACAATGAAAATGCAAGAGGCCACCAATCCTTTCAGTTGCATAAACACTCGGGCTGGAAGAGAGTGTTGGGGCTGAAATTTGGTGATGAGGGTTTACATACTGGCTATCCTGGTGTATGTTAGAGCTTTGGAAGTGTTTATTGTTGCTACCAGGTACTGAACGTGAACCTCAAGCTGTGTAGCAGCTGAATAGTTTGATAAGTGTGGTGAATACATTGGTCGTATGACTGGGCTATTTTCAGCCAGTCGTCGAGGTATGGAAATACATGGATTTGCTGCCTTCGCAAGTGCTTTGCTACTACCGCAAGGCACTTTGTGAACACTCTAGGTGCTATGGTCACCCCGAATGGGAGAACTTTGAACTGATCGTGTTGGCCGTCCACTGTTAACCTTCGATATTACCTGTGAGCAGGGTGTATGGGAATATGTAGGCGTCCTTGAGGTCTAGTGTGACAAGGAAGTTGCCTTGTTGAAGCAGCGGAAGGACTTGTCGAAGAGTGATCATGTGAAAATGATCTGACTGTATGTAAAGATTGAGAGGTCTGAGGTCCAGTATTAGTCTTAGAGTACCGTCTTTTTTGGGGATGAGGCAATACAGGGAGTAAACTCCTGTTCCTTAATGCTGTAAGGGAACTAGTTCTATTGCATGCTTTTGAAGCAGTGAGAGAACTTCCTGTTTCAGGAGTGTCAGATGTTCCGTGGACATCAGAAGTTGTTTGGGCGGTATGTTGGGGGGAGTTGCAGTAAGTTCCAGGCAGTAACTATACTGGATAATTTGTCTTACCCACTTGTCTGTAGTGATGGAATTCCAGACAGGTAGGAACTGTGAGAGTCTCCCTCAAACCGGAGTGGAATGGTCTGGAGGGAGTGGCAGGAATTCACTGTTTATTAGTGGGAGAGGCGTGAGTGTTGTTGTTACCGCAGCCTCTACCTTTGTTGTTATTTCCCCTGTACCCACCTCTAAAATATCCCTTGTTGGGGGATGTTTGTGTGCGGTTTTTATAGGAGGAAGAAGCAGTGTCTGTACTGATGTTTTTGGATGCTCCTTTATAAAAGGAATACCAAAGGGGATGATGGACGGAGCGTTTGAGCAAATCAAACACTCGCCCCCAGTCAACTGATCTGGGTTTAGTCCATCATCATTCTTTAGCTCACTCCACCACCCCAGTTCAGACATGGCCATATGCAAATCAGTCTGACCCTGTGCCTCATGGGAACATTCCAGCCCAAACTGTCAAGCCACGTCTTCCCTGGACCGGAAACAAGCATCCTGGGACCGGTTTCAGGTTCATAACCCTCATCAGCCAGGCTATCTTGAATCCAGTGGCAAAGTGAGCAAGGGACCCACGTCTGGGCATACCCTGCCAACTTAGGGCGAACAAAGCGATACCAAAGGGGATGATGGACTGAGTGTTTGAGCAAATCAAACACTCACCCCCAGTCAACTGATCTGGGTTTAATCCATCATCATTCTTTAGCTCACTCCACCACCCCAGTTCAGACATGGCCATATGCAAATCAGTCTGACTCTGTGCCTCATGGGAACAGTCCAGCCCGAACTGCTAAACCACATCTTCCCTGGACCGGAAACAAGCATCCTGGGACGGGTATGCTCAGACGTGAGTCCCGTGCTCTCCATGCCACTGGAATCAAGCTTTCCTGGCTGAAGAAGGGTGAAACCCCGAAACCGGTCCTAGGATGCTTGTTTCCAGTCCAGGGAGGACATGGCCTGGCAGTTTGGGCTGGACTGTTCCCATTGGGCATAGGGTCAAGACTGATTTGCATATGGCTGGGTCCAAACTGGAATGGAATGGTGAGCATAAAAACAATGGATTTAGGCCCAGATCTCTGTACTGGGGTGAATGTATGACATTGTTCTGCATTCTGTCCATCAATAGTTCTTTTTGCCTTTATAAAAGGAGCGCCGAAAGGAGCCTCGTGTAAGTGGAGGCTGTAATGCTCCCATGGATTTAGCAGTCTGTGTCATTTTTCATTTTTTCTAAAGCTGTATCCACAGCTGGGCCAAAAAGCTGTTAGTGATTGAACGGCTGATTGAGGATAGTAGGCTGCACTTCTTGTTTGAACCCAGAAATGCGCAGCTAGGCATGTCTTCTTAGTAACACACTAGTGTTGATGAATCTAAATGCGGTGTCTGCTGCATTGAGGGCACACTTAATTGATGCATTTGTTATTAACTTGCCCTCCTGAATCAAATCATTAGCTTTGGCTTTATATTGGTCAGGCAAATGCTGCATTAGGGTTTCAAGCTCGTCGTAATGAGCCCGATCGTACCTGGCAAGTAATGTCTGCGCATTAGCTATACTCCAGTGATTAGCTGCCTGGGTGACAACTCATTTGCCCGAAGTATCTAGTAATTTAGACTCTTTGTCTGGAGGTGGAGCATCACCGGAGGTCCGAGTGTTTGCACGCTTTCTAGCATTGGTCACTACCAGGGAGTCTAAGGGAAGTGGGCCCTTTATGTAGGTGGGATCATTAGGGGCGGGTTTATATTTTTTATCAATCCGAGGATTGAGAATTCTAGCCCTTACAGGGTCTTTGAATATCTCTGGGGCATGTTTAATGACGCCTTTTAACATGGGTAAAGTTTGTACCGTCTTTTGTGACTGTGCAAAACTGTTTATTAGGAAGTCTTCCTCTGTGGAGTCGGAATGCATTTGAACACCTTGGTACTGGACAGAACTATCAATGAGCTGACAAAAGACAATATTGTCATCTGGGAGAGATGGCTTTGTTGGGTATGCATCAGGATCCGGAAGGTCTTGAGGATCTACTGGGTCATCATAGTCATCCCATGTGTCCTGTGGTATGTCTGTCATCATCAGGGTCAGTAAAAGGGTCATTGTTGCCTCCCCCACCCCCTGAATCATCATCATCCTGTGGTGGTGGTGAATATGGGGGAAGTATGGGAGACTTTGGAGGAGAGGAAGGCTTAGTAGGAAGAATAGGAGAAGAGGGTCTTAAGAGTGAAGTTGCACAGTCTCTTTTCGTCACAGGCACCTCAGGGATGTGTGGGGTGTCAAATTTCCTCTTCTTGTGTGGAATGCTGACAATATGGCCTGTCTTAGGCTCCACTTCTAAAGTTTTTAGTTTCGGATCGATGGGATCCGGCAGAAAAAGTTCTTCCTCTTCGATAGTCGCTTTCGGGGTCGATTTTTTTTGTCCCGAGCGGGATTTAGATTTCTGCTCTGGAGCCTTTAAAGGGGTTTTTGGATCCTTCGGCGTCGGTGTAGAGTCGGAAATCTTTTTAGGTTCAGAGTGTTTTGGTTTCGGATCCGAGGCCTTTTGTTCTTTCGGTGCTGAGGACTCTTTGGAGACTGCGGGAGTAGGATGTGCTCCCGACTTCGGTGCCGATGGTGTCTGTGGGGCACTGACATGCGGCTTGCTCGGTCCCAACCACCGGAAGACTTTTCTTTTGTCTTCGGAGCCAGACCCGGGGCTTCTGAAGCTTTGTTTCAGTCGCGACTGGGGTCTGCAGACAAAGTCTTGACCGGAGCCTTCTTTTTATCGGGTGGGGTCATGGCAGGGGCAATTGTACTCACTGGAGTGATGTGGTCGTCAGAGTCGTGTGCCTCGGAAACGATGCCCAGCTCCTCCGAATCCTCTGCCTCCGGAACATCGGGGCCTTCATCGAAGAGGTCTTCTGGAACCGGTGCAGCCTGTTGCACCATAACGTGTCATCGGGTCCGGCGATCACGGATAGTCTTCTTGGACGGGAAGGAGGCGCAGGCTTGGCAAGTTTTCTCCTCGGGCGAGAGATAGAGGTTGCAGACCTGGTGTTGGTCGCTGTGTAGGAATTTAGCTCAACACTGGGTGCATTTTTTGAATGGAGTCGTTTCTATTAGCCGTGGGCCCAAACGGCGTCGATAGGCCCAGCGGCCCACGTTGACGACCGGAATAGAGTATTTGAGTTAGACCGTCGAAAGGCACGTGAACGAAAACAATACTGTTGAGTTTGTGATGATTTGTGCGTCAAAAAGGTTTGGATAACACGGTACCGAAGCGCTGAACTTACATCCGAACCCGATGGCGGAAAAAAACAGTCTGAGGATGCAGTCGATGCCCATGCGCACTATCGTCCAAGGGAGGAGTCACCTACCTCGTGACTACAAAAGACTTCTTCCAAGACAACAAGGTGCAAGCATCCAAGTCCAACACCAGATGGCGATCTATGCACAAAGTGTGAATTCTGTAGCTCATATGCCTTGAGCAGTGGGTTTCTGTTGCAGTAACCCCACACTTTTTGCCAGACTACTGATGCACTTTTACTTGGTGTGCTCTGGGTCCCTGCCAATCCGGTTCCCAGGGCCTTTGTTCTTTACCCAAAACAAACCCAGTTGCCATCTCTGGCCACAGGTCATCCCCAGGTAAATGGTACCACCGGTACCCAGGGCACTGTGGCCAGAGAAGGCCACTAAGGGATGCAGCACTTATTGTGCCACCCTTAGAGGTCCTGTACCACTACACTCACACACTTGCCTTTGTTCAGCACCAAAACACGCAGCCTGCAAAGTGAAGAGTCAACATGGCACACATTTCTGTCCCTGTCCCTGGCGTAGAACAGTCACCCCTCTAGTTGGGTGCACTATACCAGTGGTGAGGGTACAGGTGCATGAGCCCTGTACCCCTACAGTGTGTAAGTCAATTCTTAGACATTGTAAGTGCAGTGCTGCCATTAAGAGTACATGGTGCTGGGAGTTTGTCATTACGAACTCCACAGCACCATAATGGCTACAATGAAAACTGAGAAGTTTGGTACCAAACTTCTCAGCACATTAAACCCACACTGATGTCAGTGTGAGATTTAATGAAAAACGCACACAGAGGGCATCTCAGAGATGCCCCCTGAAAACGAATCCACCTCTAGTGTCCCGACTGAGTGGCTGCTTAAGCTGCCATCAACAGACACGTTTCTGGACCCCTGTGTCGAGAGCCTTCTGCTCTCGGGGGCCTGAAATAATGCACGTCCTGGTACGTGGTGCCAAGTCTCCTCCCCCAGGATGGGCAGGGTTCACGAAGGGAAAGCTTCAAAGGCATGCCGCCTTTGTGAGCTTCCCCAGACCACTTGATGCTTTCAGCATCTGGTCCCCACTGGTTCTGCCCCTCACTTTGGGCAGGAGAACCAGCGGGAAAAACAAGTGAGGAAGAGGTGTGTGCCCACCTCTCAACTCCACCCCTCAGGTGGGAGAGGCGAGGTGAAACACAACTCTGAATCCCTGCCATCTTGAGGATGGGGGGACCCAACCAACCAGGGACAGGCTTGTGACCTCCTCCCACTGGAGGGTGGCACAATAGGGGGTGTATCCACCCCAGGGAAGAGATCCATTGGTCCCTACCCTCTACCTACCTGTAACACCCCTAAATCTAGTATTTAGGGGGCACCCTGAACCTTGCTTCCTTAGATCCAGAAACAACAAGAAGAAAAGAAGAAGAAGGACTGAACAGCCGTGCAGCCAGCAAACAAGAGGAAGATGCCCACTGACTTGGCCCAAGCCCTACAGGCCTGTCTCCCCTCAAACCTGCTCCTGCGAAATCCCGGTGTGTCCTGCAGCCAGCAACCTCAAAAATCCCCGAGGATCTGCCTGCCTTCACTTCCAAAGACTGCTTCTCCCGTCAACACCGATTTTGTTCAACTGCAACCTCTGGCAGCAGCCGGAGACCAAGAATCCAGCCAACTCTGCACCCGCCGAACCCGATCCGAGCTCGAGTGGAAAAACACCACGAGGAAGTCACCCCGGCGAACCTGACCCGAGATCCGGCGACCCCTGACATGCCTCAAGCCTCCAGCCGACGCCTGCAGCCTAAATCTAGTAAGAAGTTCCGAAAACAAAAGGCACCCCTGCACCCGACGCCCCATGGCCTTGTGTGCCCAAACCGACTGTGCCTAACCAATCCCTAACTTCCCAACTTACCTCTCGAAGTGGTGGTCGCACCCAGAAGTCCTTAGTCTCCCTGCCTGCAGTGCTTTTGCAAACCAGAGGTTCTCCATTGAAAACAACAGGGCACCCGACCGCGAAACAGCACCCTGCACCCGGCCGCCCTTGTGCCGCT
The DNA here is from genome assembly GCF_964204655.1 of Triturus cristatus. NCBI lineage: Eukaryota > Metazoa > Chordata > Amphibia > Caudata > Salamandridae > Triturus > Triturus cristatus. Next base: position 1,148,788,133 of record NC_140589.1, read on the forward strand.
GAGGGTGCACCTTTTGTGCGACTTTGTTTCCCCATTTGCCCTGACCTAAACCCTAGGAGCTTTGCTCCCACAACCAAGTGGCCTGCTTGCCACCAGCCACCAACCGGAGGCCCCCTATCCAGCACTGGATAACATTGGGCACCCATCCGCCCTAGTGCCGCTGAGGGTGCAACAAGAGTGCATCACTGACCCTGGGAGACCCCGGAGTCTGACCTCAGAACCTTAACACTCCAGTCGATAACTTACCTGTGAAACGATACCCTGTTTTTCCTCCATAGGATAACATTGACAATTTTCTTCCAAAAAGTTTCTAAGTGTGGAGTTTTGAAATCAAAAAATATTCTTTAAAAATCGCACGAATAACCAAAACGTATTTACTTACCTGTTTGCAGGAAATGTTCCAGTGCTGAATCTAGGTATCCAGCACTCAGTTAGAAAAGTTACGTAAAAAGTAACTTGCCTGTAATTTACTGAAAAAGCCTATTAATTTCAATGTACTGGATTTGCTAAGTATTGCAACCTACTGCATCCCCTGTAAATCAAACAAACTACAATTCCTATTGCATTTTCAAACTGTTCTACATTCAGCAACTTATTACTGTAAAGTATTTAATGCTTACCTGTGCCAGGCTTGCTTGGTTCTAAAAATAAAACTGAATATTTTTTTTATACAAAAACAATTGGCCTAGAGTTCAGTTCTTGAGTGTGTGAATTCATTTGCTGACTGAGTGTATACATCAAATGCTTAACACTGTCCACTGATACTGCCTTACTGCTCGACCACACTACCCCAAATAGAAAGTAAGGTTCTATCTAACTTTAACCTCTGCCTACCTCTGGGGTCACCTGGACTCTATACACACTATACCTCATTTTGGTGTAGTATATATAGAGCCAATTTCCTACAGGGTGTCGTAAGGTCGACCAGCGCCGATCCGGATCCATGCCTGGATCCCTGGGGCAGAAGGCATCGAAGGCATCGAAGGCCTAGAACCCCAGCCAAGTCTGCAGGGCCCGAAGGCGCGCCGGCAGAGAAGGGCTGCCCAAAGATGGAGTGGAGGGCTTCGTAAAAACTACAAAGTTGAGCAGGGGTCGCTCCAGCTCCCGGGAAGGGAGGGAAGCTCGGAGCCGACCCAACAAGCTCCGCGGGCGGAGGCGGACAACTACCTTCCGCATCCCACGTCGCGTCGGCTGACGGACGGGGAGAACGCGAAGAACGACGGTGCTTCTTCACCTGCTTTTTGTGCTTCAACTTACCTGAAGACGAAGACTTTGAAGAGGAGTGATGGTGGTGACTTAGCGACGGGTCCCGCGACCTCCCTCTCAACCAGGACCTCGAGCAGCGCAAAGCCGACAGCCGGGCCTCCAGAAGCTTTCGGGACCGCTCCATAAAGACTTCGGATTCATGGCCCGACAGTCGGAGCACGACTTCGGGTTGTGGTCGCGATCCAAGCACCACAAACACACAAGGTGCGGATCCGTAACTGACATCAACTTGTGACACAACCCACAAGGTTTGAAGCCGGGCCGCTGATGTGACATCCCTGTGCACCAGGAGTCGAACGACTCGAAAAAGATGTCGCCAAAGGTCGAAAAAAGACAGTCAAAAACTGACTAGAGGTACCGCTCTCTCCGGATCATCGCTGGCTGGTGGGGAAAAAAGAACGGACATCAGCGTGCAGGGGCAGCATCTAAGTAGATACCGCAACGTCATTCTGGCGATCACAATGTCAACAACAAGGGGGGAGTCGACCGATGCCACCTGATGAGCAGTGGCACTGCTGAAGAAAAATTCTCGGAATCCAGTCTGACGCCTGGGGGTAATTCTAAGGTAAGGAATCCATAACTAATAGTCTCTTTCAGATAGCAAGTCATAGCCCTGCTCTCTTTAAACCGCTGGGAGGGCAGAGTCATCTTTGTCCCCAAAAAGGTATGTCTATTAGTAAGTACTGGAAGTCGCTAGAGAACTCAGTAGAGTGCAGCCATGCATGGCGGCAAACTGCAGCACTGGTTCTGATAGGAATTGGTGGATTCCACGCAACAACGTATTGTGAACTTAGCTACATCACTATCTTCTTGAATTGCCTCGGCCAAGAGAGGGCGAAGGTTATCAGAAACATCTGGGAGGACTTAAGCCACAATATTCGAAAGGCCATGGTAGTAAATGCTCAACAAGCAGTTGGCATTGACAGAGCAAAGGCCTCATCAGTTTGAAAAAAAAATCCCTCTTGCCAAACATTTCCACACATTTAGATTAGCTGTCAAGAGGAGTCAAAAGAAACGTATTTGGATTAGACCAACTTGTGGAGGCCTGAACTACAAAGGCTGTCTGGTGAAGGATGCTGTGGGAGAAAAACAGTTTCACCAGGAGCAGGACGATGAAGCTTGGCAGGTGGTCGGCAGACAGAGGGCCAAGAGCAAGGTTTGGCCCAATCCCCTAATAAATAAAGTCTCCATACATGCCTCGTTAAAAGGGTGGAGAGGCTCAGTAGAAGTCTGTCCAGGTTGTAAGACCTCAGTCAGAAAATTTGTGTTGGCCTCCATGGAGGGAAGAATGAGGTCAAGACCTTCAGCCACCCTATGCATAAACAGCGTAGGAAGCTAGTATAGGGCTGAGTGAACTGCATTTCTCCGGTCATAATCATCTGAATCAGAGCCAACAAGGGCGTGAAAAGTGGGCAGTCTCCCTCAAGGAATAGCAATGTCCAAAAGAGAAAGTGGAGCCTCAGTCGAATTAGGATGCAATGTCATCTGAAGGTCCAACCAACTCTGGCTCAACGACAGAGTACAATTGGATTTTCCTCCCCAGTCATCGTCAGATTGGGTATGGGTATGGGGCAAACAAGTCTCCGGTCCAAAAGTGGAACCGGAGGCAAAACATGCTCAAAGTGTCCAACTTGCGCGGACGGCAAGCCCAGCGGCAGTATTCCAAATGGACAGCCTTGCGGCGTGCCACAGGGAGTCTGAAGGAATCTGAAGAGCTGAAGCATGGCCGCTCTGGAACTCTTTGATTTGCCGTTGTGCGTCATTCAGCCCCAAAAACTCTGGTTGTGCTGGCACTAGTCGCAGGATTGGCTCCTAAATCAGTCAACTTCAATTGCTGGTTTGACAACATCAGCACCTCCCCAGCGACTGCTCAGGCGAATGTGAGCGGCACAAGGGAGCAGCTTCTCACTTCGAATTCTTGTGTTTCTTTTTTGATTTACCTGAAGATTGAGATGCTCCGACGACTCTTGGAACGGGAACAAGATCGGGAATGAACTTTGTACACGGTCCAGGACTTTGATAGACTCCAATGCAAAGTCTTCTTATGTTTGGCGAATTAGAGTTTTGCCTCACGTTCAGTGAAGGCCTTTAGGTCATCGGAGCAGGCCTTTGAGTTGTGGCTCGACCACTGGCACCATAAGCATACCTTGTGCAGCTCCGTCCCAGACATCTCTTTGCGACAGCCCCAATAGGACTTGAAGCCTGTAGCTTTGAGGGATGACAGCCCTTGCACACTGGTCAAATTTTGAAGTACGAGACTCAAAGAGATGAAGAAGGGAACTCCGATCTGCATCTTGAGATGCCAAAAGAAAGGAAATGACATCAGCGCGCAAGAGTGGAGCCTGTAAAGGCCCTGCAAGTCATTTCCTGAGTGGATTGGAGTCAGTGCTGAGGCACAAGGCTCCACTTACCGGAGCGCAGAGGTACTACAGAAAACCCTCTGGATCCAGTCTGACACCTGGGGAATATTCAAAAGTTGAGGAATCTGTGTCTAGAAGACTCTTTCAGAAATATATTTTTCAAGACCAAAAATAAAGCTTGCATCATTGACACTATGAGGAGAGACTCGTTTTCCAGTGTTTCTCCACATGCAAGAGAAAGCTAGGCTGAAATGTCGACTGCACTCTTGGAAGAGAGACTGGGGAGCGATGGGCCAATTTTCTGCACAGAAAGGAAAAAATATTCACTGCGTGACATCCAGTCTTGCCTTGACCAGGTGGGTTCATTGATAATACAGGTCATCCATGGTTGTTAGATTTTGTGAGCTACTTGTGAAATCACTGGAAACATAGAATTGGTGGAAAAACATTTGCAAATATCCTGTGTCAGTTAAAAAGACAGTGATATATAACTAATCAAGACAGATTTGCATATGGCTGGGTCCGAACTGGGGTGGCCTGGTGAGCAAAAAGATGATAGATTAAACCCAGATCTTTTTGAGTGGAGGTTGAATGTTTGCATTGTTCAGCATTACATCCATCATTTGTTCTTTTTTAATTTACAAACAGTAGGCATCTTTGCTCCCACTGGCTGGCAGACACAGTGTCATATTTATAACTGAAAATGGTCATTTTCTTTTAAATGGGAGTAATTTTAAGTGAAGAAAAATGCTTGTATGAAACACTGTTTTTCTCTACTTTAAGTTAAGCCAATTTACTTCTGATGTTTTATGAAGCATGCTTCTTCACTTCAAATTCCTAAAATGTAAACAAATTACTGTACTTTCCTGTTATAAATATGGCACCGTGTCTACAAGCCACTCGGAGTAAAATGCCTTCTGTATGTAAAGAACTTTGACATGGGAGAAAACTAAAGTGATACGTTTTACATAATACATATAAACATTACATAAACATTAATTTCACTCTACAGTTGAATTATCTGCCATTTCAAAGTGTCGCATTTACACACAGCAGGCATCTTGCACCCAGCGACTGGTAGACACACGCTGCCATATTTTTTACTGAAAAATACATTTCTGTACGTTAAATTTCGAAAGCGTGCTGCATTAGTTGTGTAAGCACTATATTAAGGTGCCAAGAAGGAGTTGGACGTCGGATGGGGGAACATCCGGTACAACCCCTTAAAGAATTGTTGAATGACTATCTGAATAAAGAGAGTTAACACCATCCTGCCGAAACCTTGAAATTGCCGCCAAGAACACCTTTAGAGTAGAATGGGAGAGGCCAGATTTCGCCAATTGTAGAAAGAATGGTAGAATTTGTTCTGGTCTTGCCTGAATAGGGTGGATATTGGCAGACTGACATCACATGTAAAACCTCTTCCATTTCAGTTTGTAAGTTTTAATCGTAGCAGGTGCTCAAGCATTACCTAAAACCTCCTGACAGTCTGGAGGAATATCTAGGTGTGCAAATTCAAGGTATTGAGGAGCCATGCCGCTAATCTCATCGATGCTGGGTCCGGATGAAAAATTTGTCTATTCTGGAGGGTCAGAAGGGTCGGAATTGGCCGGAACTGGATGGGCTCGCACTCCAAGAGGAGGAGAAGTTCCGTAAACCAGCACTGGCGAGGCCATCTGGGAGCAATGAGTATCATGCGGCAAGGTTGTTTCTTGATCTTGCGTAGAACTCGTGGAATCAACGGAATGGGTGGAAAAGCGAAGGTATATATTTGTGACCAATTCATCAAAAGCGCATTTCCGAGCGAATCTTTATGGGGCACCCAACTTGCAAAGAATGGGCATTTGCGGTTCTGGCTGGTTGCAAAGAGGTCTAGATCGGGATGCCCCCATTTTTTAAACACCCTGTTTAGGGATGGTTGGTGCAGTACCCACTCGTGGTTTGATTTTGTGGATCTGCTGAGGGAATCCGCCAGAACTTTGGTGACTCCTGGGACATGAAGGCTGATTTTGTGACGAATCGCTCAATCCCACATCTCTTGAGCTTGCAGAGATAACAGGGCTGACTTTGTATGCCTTGTTTGATCAAGTAATGCATACTTGTCGTATTGTCCGTTCGTATTAGTTTGGATGTTCCTTTGATGATGGTTCGAAAGGATTTTAGAGCCGAGAATATGGATCGTAACTCTAGAACGTTGATATGCCACCTTTTTTGTTCCAGAGTCCACCTGCCGTTGACTGTCATCCCAAGAAGGTGCACCCCCCCATCCTTCGAGGGAAGCATCTGTGGTTATGGTAAAATCCGGCATTTCGACTAGAAATGCACATCCTTCCTTCAAGTTCTTTATCTTGCTCCACCAATGAAAGGCTTCCTGGATCCGAAGAGTGATGCGAACGATGTCCTCGAACGATCCCGAAATCTGGAGCCATTGAAGGTTGAGCTCCTCCTGCAGTGGCCTCATTCTGTAACGGCAGTTGGGAATCAGAGGAATGCAGGAAGAAATCATTCCCAGGAAGGACTTGTACAAACGAACTGAAACGCACTCTTTTGACAGCAATGAGTGCGCGAGGTTGCAGATCTTGACTTGTCTTTCTTTTGAGACAAAGGCGAGGGTCAGTTTTGTGTCCAAAGTTGTTCCTAGAAAAGTTGTTCTTTGCGATGGAGTCAGGTGAGACTTTTTGAAATTTATGGAAAGACCCAGAGACTGGAAAAGTAGCAGGCACTTCGGAACATGTTCGGATGTTGTTTTGACAGAATTCGCCTTGATAAGGCAGTCTTCTAAGTACGGGAAAATTTGAATGCCCTGCAGGCGAAGGTGTGCGGTGACAGGCGCTATCACCTTTGTAAATACCCGGGGTGCTGAACGGAGTCCAAAAGGAAGGACTCTGAATTGAAAGTCTCTGCCAGCCACTCTGAACCGTAGACATTTTCTGTGTCTGCGAAGGATCGGCACATGAAAATAAGCGTCCTGGAGGTCTAGAGTGGCCATGTGATCCCCCGCCGAAAGTAATTGTAGAATTTCTTGAAGTGTTAACATTCGGAAGGACAGCTTTTTAAAGAATTTGTTGAGGGCGCGAAGGTCGAGAATAGGGCGCCATTCTCCCAGCTTTTTTCGGATGAGGAAAAATCTCGAATAAAATCCTGTTCCTCTTTGTAACAGAGGGACTTTTTCGATTGCCCCCTTCCGGATCATCGGATTTATTTCGGAAAAAAAGCTCTTTGAGATGAGCAGGGGGTGGACCCTTGGGAGGAGAGTTTGGGGGAATCTTTGTGAATTCCAGAGCATGGCCTCTGGCTACTATATCCAAAACCCACTTGTCTGTAGTAATTTTGGACCAGTTCGAATATAAGTGGGAAATTCTTCCTCCAATTCTTGTATGGGGTAACGGCAGAAATGGTGGCAGTTGGCTGACCTCATAGTTTTTTATTGGACTCTCGTCCACAAAAGGATTGCTTCTTTCTTGACTGCGAATAGGAATTACTTCGCTGTCCATAAGATTGCTGCCTGTAGTGTTGGAATCTTTGATTAGATTGGGTGGATTGATAAGAACGTTGTTGATTATATCCTCCCCTGTTGGTGAAGGATCCACGTCCTTTGGCACCACGGAACGACGACTTTCGAAACTGCAGGCTACCAAGAGACCTCGCCGTCTCTGTATCTTTTTTAATAGCCTGAAGGGCCTCATCAACATGTTGTCCGAACAGAGACTCTCCGTCGAATGGCATATCGATAATCTTTGTTTGGACCTCTTGACGGAAAGATGTTGATTTTAGCCAACCTGGTCTCCTCAATACTGCTGCACCCGCCAATTGTCTAAATCCAGTGGATGCCACATCCACGGCTGCGTCGATGATTTCAGCCGAGTTATATTACCCCTCCTGTAAGATCTTCAAGGCCTCGGACTTTGAAGGCTCCGGCAGCATATTAATGTAGGGGGAGATGTCGGACCACATTTGACGATCGTATCTCCCTAATATGGCTAGGGAGTTTGCAGCCCAAACCGTCGTCGCAGCCATCGTGGAAACCTTTTTCCCAATTGCCTCCAATCGTCTGCCATCCCTATCAGGTGGAGCTGATATAGGAGACGAGGGGTTTCTGGACCGTCTCTGCGTCGCTTGGGCGATGACAGTCGGCTTTAGGCTGGCCGATGAGACATGCCGGTGTGTCGCTTGGTGCTTTATATTTTTTGTCCAACCGAGGCAAGACTGCTGGGAGAGAATTTGGTGTCGCCATGATTAAGCCTTCTTTCCAGATAAAATCTATTATTGGAATTGTTCTGATCCGTTTTCCCGTTTGGTCCTTAAAATCCTAAAGAAAGCAGTCATCTCTTTTTGCTTCCATTGGAATAAGAAATCTCTTTGTTGCCCTCTCCATAAGAAGATGAAAACTTCCGATATCCACCAGAGGAGAGTCCACGGGAGCCGGAGCAGTCGGTGACGGAGTTTGGATTTGATATTCGTCCCACTCCGACAGCACTGAATGGTCATCCACCTCTCCCTCTTCCCTGTCATCATCAGTTGTATTTGCGTCATGGGAATGACGAGATGGCAGTGGAGAAGGTGGTCTGGGAGATTGGAAGGAGGGTATGGGAACTCTTGGCATAGGCGTCGATGGAAGAGACTCCGCCGATTCCGAAGGAGGAAAGCGCCGATAATAGTCCTGCAACATATTCTGTAAATTGTTAAGTAGTTCTAAAGGCATTTGTGCTGAGGGAACTGAGACAGGAGGTGGAGGTTGAGGCTCAGTACCTGGATCTTCCTCCTGGTCGTCATCCTGATATTTAATAAATAGTTCTGATGGACTCCTTGCAGTGCGGAATCTGTCATCATCGGCAGCTTCAATGGTGATAGGGCTTCCAAAGAGGAGCCACGACGTTGCAGAAGAGAAGCCGCTGTCGAAGGCTGGATGGATGAAGCCGACGCTGATGTTGCAGTCCAAACCTGCAAATCTGTGCAGGAAGATAGGAGAGACGTCGACGAGTACGCCGCCGACGGGGGCGTCGACGAAGGCGGGGGCGGCAATAAGATGTGCGATGATGAGGAAGCAGTCTTCGACGATGAGGCAACTTTCGTCGACGAGATGTTAGCCGTCAACGAGGCAATCTTCGTCGACGAAGAGGTAGACTACGACGAGGCAACTTTCGTCGACGAGGAAAGTTTTGCCGTCGACGAGTCAGTCGGAGCGGAGACGAGAGATGACACCTCCTTCGTCGACGAGATGGGTCTGAGCGACGGAGACCAGCGTCAGCGGAGACGAAGCGGACGTCATAATCATCTTCGGTCTCGGAGACGAGAATGTAACCGTCGACGTTGATGTAGCGTCGACTATGATAATCGTCGACGAAGGAGCCGTCGACGACGCCATCAACAACGGCATTTTTACCTGAGGTAAATCTTTGTCAGGAAATCTTTTAGGTGCCAGAGACTTTCCTGAGAAGCCTTCTTTGAAGAAGTAGAAGAAGACTGGCCAGAGCCCTTAGCAGGCTGAACTTTCCTCAACACCTTCGCCCCAGGAGAAGATAATTCTTCTTCAGCCATCCTCTTTCTGGAGGATACAGGGGACCCAGAGGCTGCACTTTCTACCTCAGATAAAGGGTTATCCTTGTCCTTAATCTTCTGTAGCCACAGAAGTAGGCGCCCTTCTCTATCCCTGAGGGTTTTCTGAGGGAAGGTCCTGCAGATCTTACAATCCCTCACCTCATGTTCCGGATAGAGGCAGTAGATACACTTCTTGTGAGGATCTTCAGAGAATAGCCGGATCTTTCCACAGGACTCACAAGGCCTAAAGACAGACCTCTTAGAAGTTGACATCTTGAAGTAAGCACAAATCAGCAAAAAAACTGAAGTACTGAGCAGAGCTCAGGGAGACTCCCTTCACATGACATGCGGTAGAAAATCTGAGAGCCTGAGCCTCTGAGGAGAACATTCTGGTGAGTGCGGTCGCCTGATTGGCTGCAGTTTGGACTGTATATAATGACTGTTATAGTCAAAGGTGTGGAAGTCTTTTTCCTTGTAGCTAAGGCTACTTTACTTCCTGGTTTCAGGTTACCAAAGTTTTTTGGTTATTTTATGCATGGTTATTACATTTGTATGTACCGTGGGACTCCCACTCCGACGACGGGGAATGATTCAGGCATGTGAATCTATTAAAGACACCCCAAATACTGGAGAATCTGAAATTACTGGGTGCTCTTGGTTTACTATCTAAATCACAAAAGGGTTCAACTACAGCGAGGCACGGATCCCAAAAATTAATCTTTTTATTTAAAATACAAAGAAAAATGTATTATAACTACCAGATATTACCAATAGATTGCAGGATAGTGCACAGCATGTGACTGTGTAACGGTTTATAAAAAAATTCAGACTGCAAAATTGATTTTGCACAAAAATGCAGAAGGGAACCCATCACCTCAAAATTCAATCTTCTGCAGGTCCCGGAAGGACAAAAAATATCTTGGAATTTACTGAGTCATACTTGTCTCAAGATCAGCTCTGGTTACCAAAAAATAATTTCCACTAGAATGTAAATGACCCACATATAAGGTGTTGAACAAGCAAATCATTCGGAAGTACACTTTCAATTCAGATACCGGACTCCAAAAGGGGGAATGCATGACACAGATATGTTAAATGGTGGTAACTTTCAGACGTATTAAGGAGGTCATTTACTGAAAAAGGAAGTTTGCGGGCCTGTTGTTCAATGGTGACTTTGCAGGAAATAGTTTAATTTTTTTCCATTGAAGATGTTGCAAAACCGCAAACATGTCAATGTTCAATAACTTCAAAAGAATATGAATTGCAAAAAGGATGATATCAAATGTACCTGTTCCATTGAGGTTTCATGAAGCTCATTCAGATTCAACGTATAAATACCTTCCTCTGCACCAAAAATCAAGTACTGATCTGAAAGGCAAACAAAGCAAAATCTCATTTATAGAGATGCAACATCTCAATTTAAACAAGCCTACCAATAAGATAACGAGTTCTCTTTGCAAAGTAACTACATTCATCGGTATTCATCTGCATTTCTTTTTACGATATAATTTTGAACAATAAACCGGGAGTAAAAGTAGAATATATTTTGGTGTTAAGAACACTTTCACTGTTAAAATCTAACAAGACTAACAACTTACATTCGGTAACAATCTTTTTGGTGGATTTTTTTTTATCTTACTGCAGATTCCTAACCTTGTGACCTATCTTCAGACATCAGACTGTACCCAGAAACTTTCAGAACAGTTATCCTGAACACCGCTAGGTCACGTTGTGCAGCTCCATGCTAAAGTCATTCCGTTCTAGAAAAGACAAGAAGAGCAGCCTGCAAGCGTAGCCTGTGCATGTCGACATCAGTTGCTTTCCTTGCTGTCCGAGCCATCAGACCGGGCCCGTAAAGGATTGTTATGACAAGAGTGCAGATATCTAGGTTGCAAAGCTTTTAGATAGAAAAGAGTCCAGTTCACAAAATAGGACGTCGGAGGGTCAGTGAGGAATCTGCAGGTAGAGAATTCACCATAAAGATCATTAACAAAGATAAGTAACCTGTTCTTCTGATGAATACTTCTAATCACAGATTTCTCACTTTATGAAAGTGGGGGTCTGTGAACGGGCTCAGACCAAAATGACCTGGAGGTCCGAGTGTGGAAACCTCCACCCTCAACAGACCTGTTGAGGCAGTAAAGTTTTCTGAATGTGTATATCGAAGCCCATATGACTACCTGACAGATACAATGCAACTGTAGCAGCTTTGTCCCTGGTGGAATAATCATGCAAGCATTGTGGGGGCTGCTTTTCGTCAGTGCAAAGCTTACATTTATGCAGAGAACGATCCACCAGGAGATTGTCAATTTTTACTCCTGGAAGGCCTGCAAAGACCTGCTCATCCACTCAATATATATCACCTCAAGTCCCGCCATCAGGTTCTTTCCTGCTGGTTTCTGTTGCGGCCGGAGCCGCGCAGCCAATCCAGCGCCAGTAGGCGCTTTGAAATCAGGAGCAGGCTCCCGCAGTGCGAATCCCGCCATCAGCTCCTTTTCTGCTCGTTCCTTTTGCGGCCGGAGCCGCGCAGCCAATCCAGCGCCAGTAGGCGCTTTGAAATCAGGAGCGGGCTCCCGTAGCGCGGGTCCCGCCATCGGCTCCTTTCCTGCTGGTTCTTTTTGCGGCCAGAGCCGCGCAGCCAATCCAGCGCCAGGAGGCGCTTTAAAATCAGGAGCAGGCTCCCGCAGCGCGGGACGCACGCAGACGTGCCCGGGCCGTGCCCGGGCCAAGGGCGGGCCAGTCCCAGTCAGGGGCCGGAAGAGGCTTGGCTGGGCCTACCCTCTTGGCTTGTCGTAGGAGTTCGTTGTTGCATTAGGAACTGAGTGCTGCAACCTCTAAGGAAAAGGTAGGGAGGCGCTGGAACTCGTTTCGCCTTACAAACTTCAGATTATAATGCTATCTGTTACACCGTTGGGGAAGTTGCAGGTTGAGTGGGGTGATTAGTAATATTGATGGCAAAATGAATAAAAGAAAGAATCCTAAGGAAAAACAAGGGTCTGGCCATGTTGGGACCCTTGATGCCTTTTTAACTAGGGCCGAATCTGTTCTGGCTCATGAAATTGAACTTTCTGAGAGAAGGCTGTCTTTGGATACTTTGATTATGCAAAAACGTTCCTCTTCAGGTCAAGGGACTCTAGCCACTGACTGATTGAATTCAGGCCAATTAGTAGACAAATTGAGTTCTGTTATACCTCCAGCAGTGAATCCATCGCCATCTACCAATACTATAGACGAAGACTGCAATACAACCCCGGAGCAATTAATGGCCAACCAAGTAGAAAATACCCACCCAGATACGAAATCCAAAAAAAGAAAGGGAGATGGCCCCTTAAAACAAAGAACATTAAAAAGTATCTGTAAGGAGAAAGATACTGGGTGTAAGAAAATGGACACAGGACCTTAATTACAACTAAGATCTACTAGATCCACCAGACAAAATTAAATCACCAATTACTCAGCTTTGGGGACTGATCATTCTTGTGATTCTGATCAAATGAAAAGACTAGAATCTATGTTGACTGTATTATTAAACCCTATATTATATAAATTGTCCCAAATCGAGGAATAATTATCTTCTCTTTGTGAGAAAGTGCCATCTTTCTTGCATGGTGTGCCCCCACTTTTTGCTGAATTGCTGAATGTACTTTGACTGAGTGTGCCCTGGACTCCTGCCAATCAGGTGCCCAGGGCCTATGTTCCTTCCCTAAACACACAAAACCCAAATTGGCAAACCCTGGCCACATGTCAGCCCCTGGTAAATGGTACCCTAGGTACCCAGGGCCTTGTGACCAGGGAAGGCCTTTAAGGGCTGCAGCACTCATTGTGCCACCCTTAGAGGCCCTGTACCCTTACACACACACACACTGCCCTTGCAGGCTGGGTGTCTGGGTGCAAGACAAAACAAAGAGTCGACATGGCACACATCCCCGTGTGCCATGCCCATCACCTACACTGCCACGGCATACATCAGCCACCCCTCTAGCTGGGTGCCCTATGCCAATGGTGTGGGCACAGGAGCAGGAGCCCTGTGCCGCTACAGTACCCAGTTCCATTCCTGGGCACTGTAAGTGCAGTGCTGCCATTTAAGAGTACATGGTGCTGAGAGCTCGTCAAACATGAACTGCACAGCACCATAATGGCAACACTGAAGACTGAGAAGTTTGGTATCAAACTTCTCAGCACATTAAACCCACACTGATGCCAGTGTGGGATTTAATGTACCAAGCACCCCAGAGGCCATCTTAGAGATGCCCCCTAAAACCTAACCTACAATCCACATCTGTTCTGAGGCTGCCTAGGCTGCCACACAGCAGACATGTTGCTGGACCCCTGGGTAGGAGAGCCCCAGCTCTCCTGGGCCTGCAACAATGCACATCCTGGGCGAGGTGCTAAATCTTCTCCCCCAGGATGGGCAGGGGGAAGCTTCAAAGGCATGCCGCCTCTGTGAGCTTCCCCAGGCCACTGCAACCCCCCACTCTGGCGGGAAGCTTGGCCGGAAACCCCAAATAAGGACAGGGGATGTGCCAGCCTGCCAACCCCACCCCTCAGGTGGGGGAGGCGAGGTGAAGCACATCTCCAGGCTCTCGCCATCTTGAAGATGGGAAGCCCTACCCTATCAGGACTAGGCTACTGCCCCCCTCCCACAGGAGAGAGGCAGGATAGGGGGGTGTACCCACCCCAGGACAGGGACCCATTGGTCCCTGCCCTTCACCTACCTGTAACGCCCCTAAATCTAGTATTTAGGGCACCCTGAACCTTCCTTCCCCAGATTCCAGATTCCAAAATCCGAAGAAGAGCTAGAAGAAAGAACTCCTGCCCTGCAGCTGCTAAGAAGAGGAAGACACCAACTGCTTTGGCCCCAGCCCTACCGGCCTGTCGACCCTCGAACCTGCTCCAACCCGGCATCTCTTGTGGCCAGCAACCTCACAAACCCCGGAGGACCTGGCTACCTTTTGACTTATTCAAAGTCTTATTTTAGTAGCAGGCACAAAACAACTAAATCAACCGCAAATTACTACTGAAGGGGGAGATTTGGGGTTGTCGATACTTTTAACTACCTAGGGATTATGTTTGATTCCCAAACCAACTGGCAAAAGATGATTGTTAATAGAGGGACTCGGATGGAAAAAAATATTGGGGCTCTAGCTAAATTCATTAAAAAAAACTGGCTTAAAACCAATAGACTTAATAAAATCAGTTTATCAAGCTACGACTGTATCTGCTGCCACGTATGGGGCAGCTGTTTGGGGAATGAGAGATTGTACGAAACTGCAGGTTATTGAAGATCATTTTCAAAAAGGGTCCTTTCACTACCTAAGTCATGTGCCAACTATAAGTGCCACATGGAACTGAGGGCACCTTATATCACCGATAAAATTGCAATGGCGCCAATCCTAATGTGGCACTCAATATGGCGAAAGGAAACCCTTGCTCTGACAAGAGACATTATAAAGGATGTTTTGAAATTAGATGGGGTAGGTAACATTACCTGGTTAACTTATGTTGAATCAACATTGAAGGCAGCTGGGCTACATATCTTTTTTTGGATCCTCCTACTTGTTGTTCCATATCTAAAACTGACTTAAAAGCGCAATTATTATCTAATCGACAGATAAGAAGGGAGACCAAAAATATTAATTTGTCAACAGGTAAAACATACCTGGCCTCCCCTAGTATAAATCTAATGGATCCAACCATAGCATATCTATCTTTTGTCACTAATCTGCAACATAGGTACATCCTGGTCAGGTTTTGTTTAAATTATATTCCACTTATGTTGGGTTTCCCCCGTAATGTATATGTTGCTTCTGACCTTCCATTCTGTACCTGCGATGAGCGATCTGTACAGGATAATATACACTTTTTGTTCTTTTGCAAATTTTATTGTGATGAAAGAAAATAATTTATTATCCCCATTATGCGGAAAATGAACTTTAAACAGTGTTGGGTAGCCCTCCATTATTTGCGGTTATTATCTGACCCTTTTATTTGCTTCTCTTTGGCGTCCTTTTTATTATCTGCACTAAAAAAGAGACGTACACTCTGCTAAAAATATATCACCAAATATGAAATGAATCTATTATATTGTGTAAATAACTATGAATTTGTAGTTTTTAAATGTAATAGTTTTTAAAAATGTTATATATATTTTAACTTTGCTGTAATGCTGTGAAATGTTTCTTTTAAATGTAATATACTTTTTATGCCTACATTGTGTTGGCAAAATAAAGTTATTCTGATTGATATCACCTCAATGCCATTGGATCCAAATGATTAGTCTACATTTCTTCTTAGGGTGTGTGGTGGAGCTAAGAATGGCGAAAGGGTGATGGCCTGACGAACTTGGAAAAGATTCACCCCTTTCAGTAGAAAGAAAGCTCGGGTCCACAAAATTAACTTATCAGGGAAGAAGGTGGTGCAAGTTGGGTTTGAAAAGAGAGCCTTAAGTTCACTGGTGCCGAGACAGAAGATCCTCCAGAAGAGACAGGTTTTATGCTCAGGAGTTCCGGGTACCACAGTCTCCCGGCCCAATGCAGGGCCACTATGATGACTTGGACCCAGGCCTTCCGGGACTACAGAACTTAAGGCAGGAGAGGTAGTGGTGGGAAGGCATACAGGAGCCCTGTGCTTCACTGTAGATGAAAGGCGTCTGAGCGACAGCTGCCTTGGAAACTCCAGAACGCATAAGTGCGGACATTGTGTGTTCCCAGTGTTGACGAAAAGCATGAGCCTGGTTTCTGTCCATTGCTGGAAGAACTCCGAGTGTAACTACCATTCATGATCCGCTAGGGATCAGCAGCGGTTTTAGCCTGCCCTGGCATTTACAAATCCTGCCATGTGGTTCATCACCAGAGAAATTCCTTGGTGGTCCAGCCACTTACAGACATGCAAGGTCTCCTGATACAGGGTCCAGGACAGCATGTTGCCGTTTCATATGGCAGTAGTCTTGTCCATAAGCATCTGTACCAGCTTTCATCAAATTGATGTGGAGTCTAGTCTCTACCGGACAGCGAAGTCGTCTGATCGCTACTTCTCCTAGATGGTCTCTCAAATCCAGTAGTGATGCATCTGGGCCCACTGCCAGCTCTGGGTGGGATTAAGGGGAAGGGTTTGCCACTGTCCAATTTACAGTCCAGTAGCCACCAGTGCAGATATTTGCAGCCTCCGCTTAAGTGTGGAGACAATCTGGCAGATTTTCTTGATGGTGTGCCCACTGAAATGTCAGGTCCCACTGCAAATCCCGCATGTGCCATCTGGCAAAAAATAAAAAAATAAAAAACACTAGTAGGATACAAGAGGCCAACAATCCCATAAGCCTCAGAGTCATCCACACTGGGATCCAGCAGAAAGGGTGAAACATCAGGATCATAGCCCGAATGTCCTTAACTCTCCGTTCCAGGAGAAAGGCACAAAATTTGACTACATCCAGAATGGCTCTGATGAAGGGAAAGTCTGCAAAGGAGTAAGGTTGGGGATGACTGGTACCCCGACCTCCGTAGAGGAGTTGCGACCACTTCTATCACTTTCTTGAACACACGAGGAACACTGGTGAGCCGAAAAGGAAGTGCTACAAACTGAAAATAATCCTGGACTACCAGGAGCCGTAGATACCGCCTGTGAGTTTGCAGGACAGGTATAAGAAGATAAACATCTTGCAGGTTCATAGTGTGTCCAAGGCAAACCAGACCTGGGCTAGCCTAAGCATCTTGAATTTGTTCTTCAGCCATTAGGCGTTGAGAGAGAGAAGATCCAAAATGGGACAAACGGCTCCATCCTTCTTCTACACGAGGAAATGGCAGTAATAAGACCCTTTTCCTACGTCTGAGGCCAGAACCTTCTCTATGGCTCCTTTGCCGAAAAGCACCTGCACTTCCTGCCATAGGACAGACAGATGGTCCTCTATCAGCCCCCCTGAAGCCCTAATGGCAGTAGAAGGTACGGCAGGGTAGAGTTAAAGGGTAGGGCTGAGACCCAGTGTACGATTTGTGGGAACCACTTGTCTGTCGTGATGCCCTGCCACCCCTGAAGAAAATATTGGATCCTTCCTCCGATCGGGTGGCTGGATAGGATAAAACTGGTGTTGCAGCTGTGGATGCTGGTGGGAGGTGAGGGACTGAGCCGTATTTTGTCCCTGGGGCCCATGTGGTGTCTGGGAACCTTTGCCTCAGCAAGAAAAGGGCTGAAAAAGTTGGGAGTAGACAGGCCCAAGAATTGCTGTGGCTCTGATCTCTTTAAAGCATTCTACGCATTCCAAGCACAATTTATCCCAAAAGGGCAAGATCAATTGAAAGGCATGTACATTAAAGATTTAAAGACGCATAGACGTCCTTGGAGAAACATGTGGACACCATCCAGGCATAGTGACCGAGAACCACACTAGTGCCCTTGGCACATCAGTTGTGCCCAGTCCAGATGATTTCACAAATTTCATCATATCGTGGCTGAGTTGAATAGCCTGTAGGAAAACAATCCAAAGGTTATCAAGGGACAGCTGCTAAAATTTTAGCCACATACCCCAAAGGGCATTGGAATAACAACCACAGAGACAGCCGACGTCACTGATCTTAGAGTAAGGCTTGTGAAGGACAAAATTATTTTGAAAGTCCCTCATTGTTTGGACTCACAGTAGGGAGGAGTGGTGGGAAAAGCATTCAGATTGACCTTGCTGGTGGAAGCTTGAGCCACTGGAAGCTTGAGCCACTAGACTAACCAGGGTGGGCTTCAGCCTTAGGAATGCAGGGTCACCAGGTGCAGGGCAATGGCGACAGGCAACGTGTCTATTGACTCGCAGCCCTAGTGTCCAAAAGATGTCAGTCAGTACCTCCTTGAATGGTAACTGGCAAGTCGAGAGCATGGCCAGGTTGCAAAACATTTGTCAATACATTCGTTTTCACTTCTATTTTATGCACTTCCACTGTACCGTTAAGGTTTTTTCAGGTTGCCGGTGGTACTGAATCTACATAGTCTCTACCAGATAAGGCATTACCGAAGGTTAGTAACTTGTTCTAATGATATAGACTTCTAGCCGCAACTCTGAAGATCCAGGAGCTCAGCTGCCCTTCTCATCTGCATAGCAAATGAGGCTCCCTCCTCCGTAGCCATGGTAAGAGGAGAGAACAAGCCAGTATCAGGGGAGGTGTCCAGTCTATTCGTCAAATCCTCACACCTGGTGTTCTCATCGAGGTCCAGGGGCTGGTATTCATAAGGGTCCACTCACCCCTCCCAATTTTCCCCAAGTCCTAGCCCATAGCAATAGGGCACAGTCTCCTGGAGGGAATGGCTCCAGTCGGCATTAGACAACGCCCATCTGGCTCCGTGCCGGGGTCGGGTATAAGAATGGGGGTAGTGACGTTGGTAATGAGGCCAGAGGTCGAGGCAGCTTGACCGACATCGGGATGGATCCATTAATTGATCCACGGGGCCCGACTTGAGCCTACATCACATGTCGAGTGGCAAGGAGCTTGAGGGATCGCTCTCTCAAGGTTTTGGGGGGCATGACAATCGACGCAGGTCTTGGCATCATCGTCACGCTCGAGAGACCAGAAACAGAAGTGAAGTGGGTCCCATCACTAACTTTTGCCAGTGACGAGCACTACAGATCTTAAAACCAGCGTTCCTTGTAGACATCACTGCCACACCAGGAGACAATGTCTCAAAACATTATTTGACAAAAGGTAAACAAATCTGTCAAAAAAGTCACTGGGTATAGCTCTCACTGAATCTGCACTGACTGCCACAGAAAGAAAAGAGCGGACATCAGCTCGTTGGGGTGGCAATGAGCATGACACTTACAGCACAGACAATGCCAGGCGGTGCACAGGAGTACTGCTGGGCAATTTAAACAGGAGAGCCTGTAGACCATTCTCCCAGAGAGAGGTAAAAGGCCTGTTCTGCTATAACATTAACATGCTGTCAGCACCATCAGTCAGTTCTCTGTCACCATCACTATAATCACTTCCTCTTTCTGACCCCAAACTCCCCAGTATGCCATTTAGATTTCCGCATTTCACAATTCTCGTGCCACACTACTGGAATATTAAGCACTTCCATGCAACTTCTACATTCAGACCTCTCTACAATAAATATTTACTTCAGGAAAAATCCTGTAGGCTCTAAGTAATTGACCAAAGTAAATATAAATGCACCCCACAAGACATACCAATCACTCTTCTGTGAAATGTTTCTTATACTGATCAAAGCAAACCTACCTTCAATTTCCTCTGGCCAAACATACTGTCACATGATTTGTCTTATACAAAATGACCAGATGCCTTTAACAGGTAGACGTGTGTACCACAGTTCTCCTCCTCCCCCTGCTACTACTTCTCCAAAACCTCTTTGAAAACCTTTATCAGGATCTTTCACTCCAATGGAGAATAGCAGCGGGGAGAGTAACCTTCTCACTTTGTGAAATGTGATTAGCTCAGACCGGTGTTTCTTCCAAATTATTCAGTCTTTGTGCTCCCTTCAATTATGCAGAAGGCCTCTCCAAAGACACCCCAGAAACATCTAGGGGAAGAAGGTTGATGAACTGTTACAAAATGGGGCTGTAAAGTGGGCTCCTTGAAGTAAAGGATGTTCTGTACAAGGTCAAAATGGTTTCAATAGATTCTTTAGGAATTAGAATCATGACTATATGATATCATTGGGTCACACACTGAATCCTGTCCTTAAAAGGGCCATTTGAAACATCCTTTCAAAAGCCCTCCTAGTAGAGGCTTCTTGTTTCTCAAGTTAGCGGGCTTTGGATTTGATAGTGAGCAACACTGTAGGAGTACAGACTGCCCGCTCATTAGAAAACCCACTGCAATTTCCCCATGCTGACACAGACTTAACCCACGGCATTCTACCTGGGCTGGTGCCGTGTTCTTCCTTCTCTGCACTCCTGGAGCAGGAAAGGTTCTCGGCACACTACTCTGAGACAGCTGCAAGGCAATTACAGCCCTTCAGCCTTTCATCAAGAAATAGCAGGCCCGAGCCACGCCCTGGACTGGCATCAGCCCTACCGCCCCACAAATTCTCAAGGACTGAAGGCATCAAATCGCAGGAAAAAGGTTAGAGGGACATTATTACCTTCTCGTGTTCAGCTGAGGTTCCTGGCCACCAGAATAAGACATGACCATCTATCGCCTCTTAGCTTTTCCTCCGTGTTTTTAGACATTTAGAGAGCAGGTGACTCAGTGTCATCAAAGCTGCAGCTAGATTTTATAATCATTACCAGGTACTCCTTGGAAAGACGTCCATCATGTTTTGCCCACTCACATCTGGCTACAATGTCACTCATATGCAGTATTTCTGCCTCCAAAGGCCACTTTCAACCAGTTACAGGAAGAAGCTAAACACTGTTCAAGAGAATACTATTTTGACTTTTTAAAAGGAGGTTAATGTATTACACATAATACTGTAAAGCATAAACTTTCTAACACGTCTTTGGTTCGAAGTATTTTTTTTTCAAGAAGTGATGAAAATGAGATTTTTGTGAAAAAAGGGTTTCGGATAGCACCTATGCGTTCTATAATCTGTTTCAGAGAGGATGTGAACACGATTTTTTGAGAAGAGTCAAATGATTAGGAATCACCTGCCCCTGGAATCTTCTGCCTTGTACAGCCAGGTGCTCTGTTTATAAAGTAGTGCATGTCAGATGATATCTTTGTATGGGAGATATGGTGACAAAAAAACAGTGCTATGGCATATTAGAGTGGTTTTTCAAAAGAAGGATAACAAAGAAAGCAAAAAACACAACCTGGCTTCTCATTGCAGTCTGACAACGAATACCCATTACTGAATAAGACAAATGCTACCTTACACAAATCTCAAATTAAATAAATATATTTGTAATTAAAATTCATAAGACACTACCTATTAGATGAAGTGTCACACAATGAGCATAATGCTACAGATTCCAACACATCAAGAGAAAAGTGAGATTATAACAATTCTAAAAAAACACACAGTTTAGAGCAATTGTACAATACCTCTAGTGTCTGGATTGATCCAGGACGTTGCACAGTGAATCTTTAAAGGACATCCATTGAACACCTTTGAAAAGCAAGCACCCATCTGAAAATAAACAGGAATGATTGGGATCGATGAGCAAAACTTTAAGGATTTTCATTATCATTTTTATTATCACTATTATGGTAACTATAAACCATAGAGTAAAATTTACGAAAAACATACCAATTTAACTACACTTCACAGTTGATGCGGATACGCAGAAACAAAATGAACTCCATGTGATCTTGAATATCACAAAATGACAGCATAATGTTTATGCAACCTAAAAATAAATTGAATTTCTAACACTGAATTATTAGGTGATCACATTGATTATCACAAACTGAAAGCTTGCAACGTCAGTTCTTTTAATGGGTTCAAAGTATTCTTTTCATTGAACAACCTATACTAAAAAAAAAAAAAATGTTCACTCTTCCAAAAATCTCTCAGTGCAAATTTCCACTGGCAATGAGCCCCGTTCGTTCTTGGGTTTGGGTGCAGAGTTAAAATATGAGCAAACTATTCTGTTTGCAAAAAACAAGATAGGTACATAAGGTACCAACTTATCTATGATGTTAAGAACCGACACCTGTGTGAACCTACATTTCAGGAAGCAGTATTTTCTTTAATATTAGTTAAGTGAACGAATAAATACTCCTGGGGCCCTGATGTTTTAAGATTCATATTAAGAAATAGAAAATTGAGGCAAATAACGATTTGCAATTGGCGTTTTTCTAATAGGAATCTACTAAAATGCATTTGGTAAAAATGGAAGCAATTGCACGCCAACTTCTACAGAATACATTGGTATTATGTGAATCAATCTATGTATTAATAGGTTGGTTCACAAATACCGATTCATAGTGGGTCGCAATTCGACATAGCTCATTAATATGAATCAGGTAGGTCGCATATTGAGACCCTCTACAATTGGTTAAAGTCAATGGCATAGTGGCCTGCTGAGTCAGCACATCACCACGTCTGGGATTGCTTTTATATAAAGCACTTTTTTTAAAATCCAGCCCCGTTTTCCTAGAAGGAAAAAACTGCTCCATCTCACAAAGGAAAATCAATACTTTTATTTAAAAAAATTTGTAAGCAGGCAGTGGTCCTGGTCCAAAGGACCACTGCCTGCTCATAAATAATGTTTTTTTTTACATTTACAAAGGAGGAGGTGCCTCTTCGGGAACCCATCTTGTTTACAAGTTCTTGCCACCACGTTTGATTTGGTGGGAAGAAATTAATGTTTTGAAACCAGACTTTGGTCGCAACCCATTAATATACAAGATAAATGTAAGGAACTGCCTCTTTCTGTATGGTCACCCCCAAGGTTTTCGACTGATGCTGCTGGTTAATCCACTCAGAGTGCTCTGAGGCCTGTTAACGAAACTCCAGTGCCAGTGCCTTGACCCTAATGTATGTTGAATTGGCTATACCTAATTAGGAATGGTTAACTTACCTGGAAGTTCAGAGTAAATGGTATAGATTGTACCACAAAATGAATACTAAGGTACTCTTTTTGAATAGTTCGGCCAGAGATACCCAGCTTAACTCCAGGCATAATAATGCTTGCAGTGTAGCATATAATAAAATCACATCTCCACAAATCTATTCAAACTCTGGTCTGAGATGGAAAATTCATATTGGTTTAAAAAACAATCCCCACATTTCCAGATTTGCTGCAACACAACAGTAAAGGTCATTGCATACTTGTTCAAATAACAAGGAGCAGTTACTGCTCCAGCTCCCTCCCGCAGCTTCTGCAGGTCTCCCACTGCCGCTAATGAGGTTCTCTGTGTGCTGCTCTTGGCGGCACCTCACCTCCCCTGCTCACCGCAGCTCGCCCAAAGTTATTCAATAAGGATTGGTCTGGTCACAAAGAGGCTGCAGGTTTGGACAGGGGGGCCAGTTGGTCTGAACCAACAAGGGGGCTCAGATCTCACGATGTTCTGTAACGTGGGGACACCTTTGGTCCTCAAAGGAGACACTTGCGATTGAGGGAGCCTGAACACAGAGGCTGCAGGCAGTATCAAGAAGTCCACAGAAGTCAAGCCCAAGGTAGCCTTGATCTCTGGTAGGCCAGGGGACCATTTGTTCACTTCAGCTCGGGCTAGGCGGCTCATGTGCAGTGGTGCTTTCAGGTGTCGGGTATTGGCGGTCCAGAGTCCTCACAGGTCTCTTGGGGGGCCTGCAGGATGCAGGGAGGCAGTTCCGCTGCTACACAGGAGTTCATGAGTCTTGGCAGAAGTGCTGGCAGTTCTAACAGGCTTTTGGAGGCATAGCAGCTTGCAGGGTGAGTCGATGTTGGCGCAATTGTCAGGAACAGCAAAAAGGATGGCAGGGTTGGTGCCTAGTCATTTGCTTCTTCCATAGTTCTTTGCAGCTCTTCGATCTTTTTTTTCTTTTAGGTCGGCAGTAGCTGATTTCCTGGTGCCAGAGGCTCCCCTAAATACTAGATATAGGCGCGTCAGGTGAATATAGGGTAGTAGGCAATGGGCTACTTACCCCTGGGGTCACAACGTGCCCTATATGACCACTTCCAGTGGGAAGTGGGCATAACCCTGTCCCAGAGTTTTCGAAGTTTACCATCACAAAGATGGTAGACTTCTGATTTTCGTATTCACTTCAGGTAGCCCACCTTAGAAGTGGAACTAGCCCGAAGGTGAACACACCTTCTCTAACTACTAATTTTCCCACCTGTCCAGGTGCTAAATGGGCCCTGGACATAGGAGGTCGGCATCCTCTTGTGTGAGTGGAGCCAGATTCGCATACCAAAGGCAGTGGGATCTTTGAAGCTCCCTGCATTAGAATGCTAATTCACAGGACATCCTGTGGGAGGGGTTGTAAACACCCTGTGCCCGAGCAAGCTTTGTTCTTGGCCTAGCCCCTGGGGGTCAGAAACCTGTCTGTGGTGGCAGGCCAGCTAGGATCAGTCCGTCATCACACTAGTAGTTGGTATATTTTCAGGGGGCAATCCAATGGTGCCCTCTTGAGTGCATGTATGAATAAATCCATCACTGGAATCCATGTGGGCTTATTAAGACAAGATCTTTGAAACCAAACATCTTGGGTTTCAGTGAAGTCCTCATGTAGCTGTGGGAACTCGTTTTCACCAGTGTCCAGAACATGTACTTTAAAATGGCTTCCCTGATCACTTGCACTGGCAGTAATTGAACTGACCAGGACAAGCCTGCTCATGCAGATATGTCCACACATATAGTATAGTGCACCCAGCCTTAGGGCAGCCAGGCCAGCTTTAGGGGTGATTTACCTATACTGCATGCAGGGTCTGCAGGCATGGCACATAGGCTGTTTGCCATGCCGTGTTTTCACTTTGGTCTGCACCAAGACACACAGCCTGCAGTGGCAGTCTGTATGTGTTTGGTGAGGGGTCCCTTAGGGTGGCACAATACATGCTGCAGCTCTTAGGGATCCTCTTTACCCTCCTTGCCCTGGGTACCACTTACTAGGGACTTACGAAGAGTGCTAAAGGTATTGCCAATTTGGGAAATAATTCTACAGTTTTGGGAAAGATCTGGCACTGGGGACCTAGTTAGTTGGTACCCTGTGCACTTCCAGTCAACATTGCATCGAATACCAGGCAAAACGTGGGGGGTGACAATGTCAACAAGCATTGAAAATGCAATAGGTCTTGCCTTTGATTAAGTTAAAGCCATTTGCTTTGCTAATGGTATTGTATAGCAAAGCAAATGGCTTTAACTTAATCAAAGGCGATACCTATTGCATTTTTAATGCTTGTTACCTATTGCTATTAAGACAACAGATTTTACAGCGTGAATTCTGTCACTCCGTCCCTCTGGGCTATTCATTAATGACTGAGTTCTCTCGTCTGGTTTGTGAAGGCGCATTGTAATACTTTGCAGACTATCATTTTCATTAATAACCAGAAGTATGTCTGTAGATTATTTTTGTAATTACATCACATAAAATGACTGTTGGGAATGATTACGCTGGTCTTTGTTTTCTATCGCAAGCCTTCGTGGTTAATGCCAGATGTTTGAATTTCTTGACTTCAGCAGTTTATCTAATGCTCCGAGAGGGTTCCAACCGACCCCAGGGGAGTCGAGCTTAGTAACCCACTCTGCCAACAACTAGTATGCCACGAGGAAGGGTAGCCTTACAAATGTCATCCAGGTTCATAATAACACTGGCTGGGACGGAGACATCAACAGGTTGTTTTAACATAACGCACATTTGTGAAAAAATGAGGAGCGTTCTGTAAATCATAAAATACCTAATTAAACAATGTGTCTTGTTGTGATCAATAATAACTGTGGCAGCAGACACTTCCTGACTCCTCCCGCTCAGAGCAAACGTAGACATTTGATATGGGCATCTTTGCGTGTAAGAGGGGAAGGGGAAAAGTGTCGGAGCCGGTTGATAGTTTTGGGATGGCGACGTGGGCAGCGCTGGGGGACAGATCGAGTGAGCATGGGACAGTAGAGAGGGTTAGGGCAGACGATATGCTGAGAGTAAACAGGTGGGAGAGAACAGCGAGTGGACGGGGCGAAGGGCAGGACGAGAATTGTGAGGTCAGGAGGAGAAAGAAAAATAATGTTTGTAGGGAATGAGGGCGGACGGACAGGAAGCGAGAAAAATTGGTTAGAAAAGATCGGGAGAGCCGCAGGGAGGAGTGAGAGTGGCCGGAGCGAGGGACTATGGAGGAGGATCAGAGAGGCACAGGGTGGGCATGGAGAGGACGGGTGAAACAGATGGGAGGGTCAGCGTAAAGGTTTAGCTGGGAGGCGCCGCAGGGAAGGACAAGGGTGTCTGCGTCTAATCCACCAAACCAAAGGAATCAAACTTCGCCCTGTTAGTAAAACTTCTAGAGGCCAGGAAATGCAATAAACCCCCTCATCCTGCAGCAGATGGCTGCTTCTGCAAGGCCGGGCGCGGGCTCTCAAGTGCGATGATGAGAATATTAATGGGCTTGCGATCCCACAGTGAGAATAGATGATGTCGAAGGATTACACTGGACATGGTTTACAGCGCACGCTTCTGTCACGGTGTGGCCTTCAAGCACAGACTGGACAAAGCTGCGTTTTAATTACAAGGGAGAACAAAGATGGCGTCGACCTGTCCACAGGGGCCGTACTAAAAGTGGACAAGGCGGGAACCAAAAAGCCCAATTGCAAATCACGCGCCAGCGTTTAACATAAATGCTGACGCTAACCAATTGAAAAGAAGGGCGTGGCTTCAAGTCAGCTTCCAAACTGTATCGATTACAAAAGGCCCTCGCATGGCGAGAGCCGCTTATGAGCGCTGCCAACGCCAGGCGAGACCTAAAAAGGGGCACTTTCCTACACATCTCCGAATTCATCACTGCGCTAGCCCTCAACTACAAGCACTACATCATCCTCTGCGACCTCAACTTCCACCTGAATTTCCCCAAAGATGCCAACTCCACCAACCTCCTGGAAACCATGAGCAGCATCGGCGTCTCCCAGCTGGCCGCCTGCCCCACACACAGCACAGGACACACATTGGACCAAGATTTCACAGCTAGCAACAGAATCAAGTTCAGCCATGTCACCAAGCTCACCTGGACCGATCATTCCACCGTCCACTTCACCATCGCAGGTTCCAAGGCTTCCACCACCAAAAAGCTGAGCTGCTCCCACCACAGCTGGAACAAAGTAACAGAGACCCAATGGACGGACGCCTTCAACTACACCCAGCCTGACACCACCACCAACCTGGAACAGGCCACCCAGAAATTTTCTGCCTAGCCATCCAGCAGCACCAAAGTTGTCCCCATGAAGTCAACCAATATCAGCAGATCCACAAAACACACCTGCTAGTACACACCTGAACTCCGGACCATCAAAAGCGAATGCAAGCGACTAGCAAGACGATGGGGCTCCGATAGAAATCCCACAGAAAAGACCACCTTCAAGTTAGCCCTCAACAGATTCCACCAATGCCTCAAGGACACAAAGAGAGATGCCCTGACAGATCGCATCAAGGCAGGCATCAACCACACCAACAAACTCGTCAGCATCGTCAGAGAGTTCTCCTGACCTTCTGCTAACGAGAACACGATCCGCCCTTCCCAAGAACTCTGCGACACACTAGCGAACTACTTCCACAACACGATATCCGTCATCTACAGCAACTTTGATCCAAAACCCACTGCCATAGACGACCTCCTGACAAAAATGAACATCATCCACAGCCACCTGATCACCTGCTGGAATCCTCTCACCATGCAGAATGCCACAGCCATCATGACCTCCCTTCATTATTTCCGGAGCACCAAGGGACCCCTGCCCCCACCATGTCCTCAACGTCGAACACAAAAAATTCAGCAGTACTCTCGCATACATTCTCAACACATCCATCACCACAGCTACCCTCCCCGATGCATGGAAACATGCAGAGGTCGGACCCCTTCTGAAGAAACACTCCGCCGACAGAGAACTAAAATATGACAACCCCACCTTGTACCACCCGTTCCCCGCCAAACTCCTCGAGAAGCCAATCAATCACAGCTGACCGAATGCCTAGAAAGAAACAACCTACTTGACGCCTCCCAATCCAGCTTATGTGCCAACCACAGCACCGAGACCACCCTAAGCGCCGCAACCGATTACATCAGAACCCTCCTTGATCATGGTGAAACAGCGGCCCTGATAGTTCTCGATCGCTCAGTGCCAACCGGCACAGTATCCCACCACACCCTTGTCAGAAGACTCCACCATGTCGGCGTCCAGAAAGATGCTCTCAAATGGATTGCATCCTTCCTCACAGGATGCACCCTAAGAATACACCTACTGCCCTTCACCTTCAAGAACATCCTCTGTAGCATACCCCAAGGGCTCCTTGCTCAACTCCACCTTGTTTAACACCTACATGACAGCCCTGGCCAAAATCGTCCGAGCACACAGTCGGAACATCATCTCCTAAACAGACTACACATAACTCATTCTCTCACTCACGGAAGACCCAGTCACCATCAGAACAAACTTCCAAAACACCACAACGCGTGTCGCCAACTGGATGAGGACAAACTGCACAAAGCTCATCACTGACAAAATGGAAATCCTGAGTTTCGTGAATAACTCCTCACCGTGGGACAACACCTGGTGGCCCCCCTAACGCAGGTCCATGCCAGCTCTAACTGACCACGCTTGCAACCTTAGCATCTTCATGGACAAACTGACCATGAAATGCCAGGTCAACGCAGTTTCCTCCTCCTTTTTACACACCATCTGCATGCTCCAAAAGATCTTCAGATGGATAACCATCAACACCAGAAAGAGAGTCATGCAAGCCCTCGTCACCAGCCGGACTACAGAAACCCACTGTTGTCTGGAATCACCATCCCACTCATCAAGAGACACCAGACCATACAGAATGCAGCAGCCAGACTCATCTTCAACCTCCTCAAATGGACAAGCATCACCCCCCCCCCTCATGAACCTCCTCTAGCTCTGTGTCCAAAGAGATGCTAGTTCAAGATGCTGACTCGCGCCTACAAAGTCCTCCACAACCAGGGTCTAGCATACATCAACAACCACCTGAACTTCCACCAGACAACTAAGCTCCACCTCCCTGGCCCTGATGCATGTTCTCCACATTTGCAGAAGAGACAGTGGCGGTCATTCCTTCTCCTACCTCGCCACAAAATCCTGGAACAACCTCCCCCTTTGCATGTGAACGTCACCCTCATTTGCAGACTTCAGAAAGGAAAGGGACTCAAGAACTAGCTCTTCGACTCAAACCTGCAAGACCTCGGCACCTGGAATCACCCTGGGGTGTTTAGCCGCGCTCTATAAGTACTGATTGATTGATTAAATGTCAATAGTAGATCCAAATGCGTATGTACTAATTACACCCTTGGTGAGAAAAAGGCCACGTACAACATAGAGCAGCAAAAAGCTTGCTTGTTAGATGCAAATTAAAGATTCATACTAACACTACTGATGGTAGTGTCTGAAATTCAAGGGAATTAAGGCAAGAAGTCCAATTAAGTTCTAACATTTTAGTTCTGCCTTCTGAAAAAACAGAGCAGCTAATGGACATACAGCGTGGTTACACCAATTATCCAATATATACAGCTGGACTTCTTTGTCTCTCCTCTGCATAACAGTAAGTAGATGTCAACTTATCTGGGAGCTGTGGATGCTACATGTTAGAATCTCTGCTAGCTTAGAGTTTCACACAGTTATCCTCTTTACAGCTTGGGGCACAGTGTAGCAGCCTGCAGCTAAACGGTGGTGCGCTAAAAATACATACATAAATAATTGCTTAAATAACACTTTAAATGACAAGTTAAACCATGGTGCAATAGTACCTGCTGTCACAGAACTGCACTGAGTGGTGCTCTTTAAGCCTTTGTTGAGCAATGTGGCAAAGAACATATAGTTACATCATCGATAACTTTGCTGATAGGAGCCCAAATGGAAATCAGGCACTCTGTTCTATAAATGACAGCGCCGGTGTGTGAGAATGTCGGATACATTACGGATTCCCTTAGACTAGACTATAAGAAAAGTTCACAGGGAATTTCATGATGTCTAACCTGAATATTATAAGATTAATCTCAAAACTTTGTTAAAGGTGAATAATGTCACGAAAGATCTCAAAACTCAAGCAGACGTTTTCAGCAAAACTCTCAAATGCCCATACTTATTCATTATTAAGATTCAGGACTGGGCAAAGAGAATTTTCCTTTTTATTTACAGTGACTTCACCCATTGAAAATCTCACAGCCTCCTGAGACTTAAGAACCAGAATAATCACAAGACTATCTCACTGGAGTTTTAAATCTGGGGTTCTAGCAGCAGTGCTGCTGATCTATTAAAAAAAGTTCCAAACTTGGACTGACATCTTCAACCCTTGCGAGCCAGAAGGAAACAGTGCCATACACATGCCAGGAATAGCTGGGGCTGTAGCACACAGTTAAAAACATAGCTGCTGATCCTAGGACATGGTCAAATGAAGAATCTCTCGTCCCTGAAAACTTAACATTGCTAAAGGTTATTGGGAAGCTCGGCCGGCGATGGAGTAAAGTACCACAAGACAATTCAAAGGGGGTGGTCCAGTTGGCAAATATTTAGTCCAATCCTATTTCTTAGTGGATGTAACTTTTAAGAGATGAAAGGTGTAGGTAAGGTTAATTAACTAATTGCAAAGGTTCCTTCTAAAGCAGATTGTTTTTTTCCCATATTGTTCTGCTGGTGGATAATCAGCTACACCACACAGCCTCTTTTCAAATAAATACTTTTATATTGACAGCGACTGGTTCTCTTAATACACCAGTAATCAAAGCAAGCATTGGACACACCAGAAAGAAGTGGTTTAATGCAGCTGAATGGAATCATATTGAAGGAAGCAAGCAGGGGTGTGAGTGAGGTGTTTTACCTGATTAAGAACTTTTCCATTCATGGTACCTTATGTGACCAAACTAATCACACAGAGGGTAATACACATAAGAAAACTGGCGTGCACAGGTTCTTAAGGACATGCCAATTTTACGCTTTGGGTTTCCAATTTAGGTACAAACACCCACTGTTCCTTGAAACGTAACAAGCTTTTACAATGCAGCATTGGAGTCCAGATGCTACCTTAGGTCAAATAAAGCAAATATGGTGGATCGGCGTGGCATTAGCCAGCAGTCTTAGGGCATGTAGTGAGTAGTCACTTTTCATTGGAGCAGAGATTAAAATGGAGATATTGCTGTAACAGAAAAACAAAGGACTGATCCTCAATGTTAACAAGGCCAGACTTTACTAACGAAGGAAAACAATTTGTAGGGTGCAGCTGAAATGCTGTGGGAAGCATTAAAAGGACTTTAACATGTATCCCAAGTAAGGAAATACAACAGTTATAGCTATTTTACAACAAACATTGTATTAGAGTGGAAACTGAACATGTTCATGTTTTCCTGCATTTCTCCAACCACAGCCCTTTTCGATGTATGTACCTCCAGCAACTTTCCAATTTCTAATTGTTATCCATATTGCCAAATAAGTTCAGAGCTCACACTCCCACATTGGCGACTTCCTTATGGAAATCTGAGTCAGCTTGTATTTACTGGCAACCCATCGTCCTAGCAAAGATCTTGGGAAAGTGGTGTAAAGCTGCTCCAGATATACCCAGAAAAACAGCTGCTTCTTAATCTCATCCTTATGGTGTCAACATTGTCATTACACTGAAGCTGCAACCTGAGTTCAGTTGGAAGAGTACTTGGTCATCGCCAATAAGCAATATTTTCTGAGACTCTCAAATCCCTCATTTACTTAAGCACACTTATGTAGTAGAAAATCTATATTTAGAAACGTACAAAATGATCCAAATAAAACGTTGCTCATTTGTGTTTTAACAGAAAAAGACTTGCCAACTCCTTACAAAATGGAACTTACTCTACTATATACTGCTTCACGGCAGATGTTACTATGCTGATTGAAGTGATGCAAACACAAGATGTTAGGTTCAGCTTCCTTTATTTGTGCTCCTATGTCACTTTTGGTGATCTCCCTCAACTAAGTGAGCGATGCTAATAGCACCACCAGGCACTGGTGATTTGTTACTGTGGCAAATAATTCCAGGTGTAGCCTAACACCTGAGAAGACAGCCATGTAAGGAATATAATTAAACCAATAAAAATCTAAAACTATTTTTGATGTAGGGGAGAATAAACATAAATGCTCCTTGTATACCCCAAGACTCAAGCATGAAGAGGTTACAATGTAGAAAGCAGCTGAACACTGCAGAAAATATGTGTTTTAGGAGTAATAAGATAATTTGAACCCTAACCTGAGATAGCTACAGAGGATCAATCTGTAATCTACCCAGACTTCGCTTTGGCTGGGCCCTGGTATCTCAAATTAAGACAGTCCAAATTCAACAAAACTACCAGGCTGCCCATGACTTCCGCCTGAAACATTAAAGGAAGGGTGGATGTCGATCTACTTTTTCCATTCAGGGATCTTAAGGTGTTAACCTATGAAAAATGACTGATAACTAAGCATCTACTCGCCCAATAAAATAATTTAAACAAGTCTTTTTTTGTTTTGACATGTATTTGTGATAAACAGGTAAGAAAGCTGGTAAAGTGTTGTGATGTGAATAAATTGCATCATACCCTTAAAAGACAGGTCACATACTAATAAAGTTCACTGATCGAGTGAAACCTCTTATCAAACCAAAAACATGCACTAAAAGTCATGTTAAAATAAAGTTAACTTACATGAACTTGTGGTGTTGGTGGCAATCCATTACTAACTGGCTTCTAGGACAAAAACATAGTTTAATTACATATTTCAAGGACTGACACGATGATGTAAAATATCAAATGCAATAACTGTGATAGATAACAGAATGCTTCACAATCTACTACACCATTATCAAAGCTAAAATTAAACCTCCTGTGGACAAATGAAAGGGTTAAAATAGTATGAATCAAGTTACATAATGTGAAAAAGACACTTTCCCATCATGAACTGTACAGAGTGCTCTTGTGTGTTTTCAGCCAAGTTCAAAATGAACAATAAACAAATACTAAATAATTAGACAGTTTTATTGATATTTTATTTAACTAAGAAAAACAAATGTGGAGGGGAGGAGCCTAGCGCGCAACCAAGATGGCCGCGTAGGTGCGAGGCTCCCGAGGACCTCCGCGACCTCCTGAATTAATCCTGGCTATATCCTGTCCTTTTTGAGGGGACTGTGTCGGTGAACCCGAGCTGAGGCGCCACCCGTTTTCCGTGTTCGAATCTGACCCCGAACACCGGCGGGAGCGCCGATCGAAGGTTGCGGCCTTCCCCGCGCCGGCCCCCCGGATTGGAGTAGTGGGGCGATCCGGGGACAAAGTGAACAACAGCGGCGGGCACGGCTGGGCGACTCGCGTACCCCGCGCTTTCACTTTCACTTTTGCGCCCTCCTCGCCTCCAGCGAGGTAGGGTCGCGAAGCGGGGTGCGGTGGTGTGGTCTTGTCCAGGTGCCCGGCTGACCCGCCAGCTGTGGGTCGTCCTGCGGTGCGGTGGCCGCCCTCCCCCCCCCCGGACCCCGTGAACGGGTTTATCGGCCCTTTTGAGGAGATTGGCACGACGGTGGGAGAGCAAGCATGTCCACCAAACAAGATGGCGACCGGGCGAAGGTGAAGACGACCCGCCGTGGCCCGGCGCACCAATCCAACAGTATGGACCGCTACACTCTCCAGAAGGGATCTCCGGAGACATCGCGCACGTCCCCGGCGGGCCTGACGGAGACGCCTGCCCAGCCGGTGGACCTGACCCTCCGGGACGTCATGGGCGCCATCGCGGAGATGAAGGCCTCGGTGGACCAGCGCTTCGACACCCTAGCGCAAAAAATAGACTCGGCCCTTGTGGATGTGAGCCTGGTGAGGGCCGACCTGTCTAAGACGAATGACCGGGTCGATTCCCTGACCCACACCACAACGGGCCTCGAGACAGATGTGGCGGCCCTCCAAAAGGAGGTGCGCCGGCTTGGCCAGGCGAGCGCCCTGATGGACCGGCGACTGGAGGATTCTGAGGGTCGTGCCAGGAGGAATAATGTTCGTATTGTGGGGGTGCCGGAGGGACGAGAGGCGGAGGCCGCCGACCTTTTTGTGGAAGATCTAATCCTTACCCATCTGCAGCCCCGGGGCCTGAGTAAGCTTTTTGCGGTGGAGCGTGCTCACCGGGTCCCTGGGGGCAGGCCGAAGGCCGGTGCCCCGCCGCGGCCTCTCATTGCCCGGGTTTTTAACTTTCGGGACAGGGACGCTATCCTGCAGACCTCCAGGCAACAGGGACCGGTCAAGCTTGACAACATGGATGTGCGTTTCTACCCAGACTTTACTCCGGCGGTCCAAAAGCAGAGACTGAGTTTTCTCGGTGTTAAACGTCGCCTGCGGGACCTGAACCTAAAGTACTCAATGCTCTTTCCAGCTAAGCTAAGGGTGGAGGTGGAAGGTCGCACACACTTCTTTGATCGACCCGAGGCGGCTGGGGACTGGTTGGACACTCTGCCTGATGATCGGGGCCGGGGGGGTGGGGGGGGTGCGGGCGGTGGAGAGGGCCTGCCGGATCAGAATTAAGGGGTGAATAATAGACCCTGCTCGGGACAATACTTCTTTACCATTTCTCGATCGTGTATGTTCCCCTCCTATGGAGGTCGTACGGGGTCTGTTGGGGGCTTCCCTTCTCCTCTGGGGTACTAGTTAGTCTTTCTCTATGGGGCGACAGGCACACTGCACTTTGGGGGGGCTGACTGGGCTCATGCAGGGGTGCAGGGAGGGGGGAGTTCTGTTGGGATGGGGGGGCGGGGGGGGTGTGTTGTTTGTTCGCACCGCAAGGCAAACCCTTTACTGTATTGCTGTTCTCGAAATGCTCTGTGGGGGACGACTGATTGCTTCTACGTATGATGGGGGGTAGGGACTTGGCTGTGTTGTCCTGGAATGTTAACGGCCTGGGGGATCGGATTAAGCGTGGTGTGGTCCTGCAGTTCCTGAAACGTATATCGCCAGATGTTGTCTTCTTGCAGGAGACACACCTTATAGGTAACTCCTTCCATGCCATGAATCGGCGAGGCTATCGTTTGGTGGCCCACTCGGGCTTCACTTCGGGGTCGCGGGGGGTGGGTATCATGATCAAGAACTCGCTCCCGCTGGAGATTGATGAGGTGCGCCATGACGAGAGGGGACGCTACACTGTCCTGGTGGGTAGAATGGAGGGTAGAGTGTTTGTTTTCATGTCAGTGTACGTCCCGCCTGGGTTACAAGCTACTACATTTGCGGACCTGGGGCGCCTCCTCCTGGACCTCCCGGGTGGCCTGCTGGTGGTTGGGGGGGACTTCAATGCGGTAGTTTCTGGGTCTATGGATCGTCACCCCCCTAGGGACCTCCCCCGGGCACAGGCGTGGCTGTCCGGCCTTTTAGACACACTGGGCCTGGTGGATTGCTGGCGACTAAAGCACCCTACGCAGCTGCAATACACTTTCCACTCGGGTGCCCATGGTAGCCTCTCGCGACTTGACTACATCCTGGTCCCGGCGGCCCACGCTGGGAGGGTAGGAGAGGTGTGCCATCTGGCGCGGGGTATTTCGGACCACTCCCCATTACTGTTACATTTTGATGTCTTCCCGAGGGGGGAGGGCAGGGTGGCCCCAATCAATGCATGGTACTTGCGAGACCCCACTATTCGCGCCGACTTGATCAAATCCTTACAGCGATATTTTGACGAGAATGTGGGGTCTGTCCCTTCGGCCATCTCCCTGTGGGAGGCCTTTAAGGTAGTCCTCAGAGGGGAGGCCCTCTCCTTTATCTCCCATGCCCGGAGGCGTGAGCGGGAGGAGGTGACCCGGGTGGAGGCCGAGATTGTGGAACTGGAGGGTGACCTGGGGAGCGGGGTAACGGATGCCAAGTTGCATGTTTTGCACCTCAAGCAGGCGGCCTATAGGGCCCTCGTCACGGAGGCGGCCAGGGGCCTCAGTAGAGAGCAACAGGGACGATTGTATGATGTGGGCGATAAGGCGGGTAAATTGATTGCGTGG
The DNA here is from genome assembly GCF_964204655.1 of Triturus cristatus. NCBI lineage: Eukaryota > Metazoa > Chordata > Amphibia > Caudata > Salamandridae > Triturus > Triturus cristatus. The sequence continues at coordinate 1,148,823,811 of NC_140589.1, forward strand.
TTGGATAAGAGGGAGAGAGCGAGTCGTGTGGTTCCTTTGATTGAGAGGATGGATGGTGCGCGTGTCACCGAGCCGGAAGCCATTGTCTCCTGCTTCGCGGATTACTTCCGCGAGGTGTACTCCCCGGTTTCCCCCTGCTTGGAGGAAGATTCCCATTCCCTGCTTCGGGACATAGCGCTGCCCTCCCTTTCGGTGGAGGACAGGGATTCGCTGGACGCTCCTCCCACCTCGGACGAAATTGCCCTGGCTATTCGCTCGGTCGCGTCCGGCAAGGCCATGGGCCCTAATGGTCTCCCCATCGAGCTTTACAAGCTGCGCCCGGATGTACTAGCGCCCCACCTGCGCGCGATGTTCCTGGCGGCCCACTCGCAGGGTTCCCTCCCGCCGGACCAGCGTCTGGCCACGATCGTGGTGATACACAAGGAGGGGAGACCCCGTGAGCGGGTCACATCCTACAGGCCAATTTCGCTCTTGAACGCGGAACCCAAAATCCTCGCCAAGGTGTTGGCCAACCGGTTGGTCGGTGTGGTGGGCGACTTGGTCCACCAAGACCAATCTGGATTTATACCCCATCGCAACACGGCTCTTAATCTGCGACGCTTGCACGGGGTGCTCGCGCGTGTCCCGTTTGTGCGGGAGCCGGCCATCTTGGCATCCTTAGACGCCACCATGGCGTTTGACACGCTTGAATGGCCATATATCTGGGCGATGCTGGCGAAATTCGGATTTGGCCCGGGGTTCATTAGCTGGGTCAAATTGTTGTATTCGGGCCCATTGGCGCAGGTGGTGGTGAATGGGCGAGTCTCGGCCCCATTCGAGCTGGGGCGGGGCACGCGTCAGGGTTGCCCCTTGTCGCCGCTCCTGTTTGCACTGGCCTTGGAGCCCTTGGCGGAGTGGCTACGGTGGCACCCTTCTATCCGTGGTCTCCGCTGGACCCCTGAGTATGAGGACCGCGTGTCCCTCTACGCCGATGATATCCTTTTGTATCTCGCCTCCCCGCGCAAATCGCTGATTGTCCTGGTTGATGTTTTGCGCTCCTTCGGGCGTAACTCAGGCCTTGTCATCAACTGGGCGAAATCCTGCGTATATGTGCTTTCCGGGGAGGCTCCGGCCCTACCGCGTGACTGCCCGATCCAGATTGCCTCCCAGGGGTTCCGGTACCTGGGTATATATATCACTCTAGACCCGGAGGCCCGCTATGAGCGGAACTTGTTGCCCCCCCTCCAGCGCTTGCGAGAGGATGTCGCGCGTTGGCGGCGTCTTCCGCTCTCGCCACTTGGCCGAGCGGCCCTGTTTAAGATGATGTCCTTGCCGCGCTTCCTGTACGCCCTCCAGAACACTATGGACTTGGTACCAGCGCGCTACTTCCGCGAGGTGGAGGGCCTGCAGCGGCGCCTGTTCTGGGACGGGAGGCCGCGTATTGCTCTGGCCAAATTGACGCTCCCGTGGTACGATGGGGGGGTCGCCCTCCCGGACATTAAACGGTATTACTGGGCCTCCCAGCTAGCTGCAATCAATCATGGCCTTTACGGGCCCGCCTTGAACCCGGCATTTGAAATGGACAAGATGCTCCTGCCCGGTGGCGATTATAATCGAGCGCTCTACTCTGGCACGCCCGACTCCCGTCTGACGGGACCGACGCGTGTCATGGTGCGTGTATGGCACGCGGCTAATGCAGCTATGGGGTGGAAGGACCGTTTGACCCAGGCGTCACCGCTATATGCGTCTGAGAGGTTGGGCTCCCTCCTGTGGACATCGAAGGGCTTCGAGAAGTGGGACACGATCGGAATCAGCACGGTGGGAGATCTCTGGACGAGGGGGGGTTTCAAGACTTTTGAGACGCTGCAGACGGAGTTTCAGCTGCAAGGCAGTGAGTACTTTCGATACTTACAAGTCCGCCACGCGCTGGCCTCCGTCTTCCCGGATGTTGCGTCCATTCCGGAGTCTTCCCCCCTAGAGGACAGGGTGCTGGATGGCCATGTACCAGACAGCACGATCTCCCTTATATATAAAAAACTGATCAATGACAGATCGTGCCTGCTGACTGGCCTCCGCGAGGCCTGGGTTGCCGATGGGCTGGAGCTGGACGACGAGGACTGGATCTCCGCGGTGGCCTCTCCGAAGGAGGTGGCCATGCCGGCTCGCCTTCGCTTCGTCCAGCTTAAGATCCTTCACCGGGTTTACGTCACGGGGCCGAGGCTTCTACGTATGGGCTTTGCTTCTGACGGATTGTGTAAGCGCGGCTGTGGTGCTTTGGCAACTTTCATGCATATACTGTGGGAGTGCCCGAAAGTGGAGCGATTCTGGCGTGGTGTGCATGAGGTCTTGCGTGTGGTTACGCGTGTCGCACTGCTGCCTGAAGCGAGGAGATGCTTGCTGAATGTGTGGGAACCAAATGATTATTCGGTCCCGCAGACGCGGTGGGTGACTCTGGGATACATGATAGCGAAGCGTGACATTGCCCAATTGTGGGGATCCCAGAGGCCCCCGGCGGTGTTGGCCTGGAAAGAACATATGGATTGGTGTATGTTTCGTGAAAAAGTAGTGTATGTGGCGAGGGGTAAGCCTGGGGCGTGGGTGAAAATCTGGAGCCCCTGGAACGCTTACCGTGGGGGTATTTGTGAGCCGCCACTGCTACCGGCAGCCTCGCCAGCCCCATCTCCTTAGCCGACCCCCTCCCTCAGCCGTGGGCACGTGGCTCCCCAGTCCCTGCTATACTCCCATTCCCCTCTTCAGAGTTTTGCTGCTGGTTAGGATCCCCCATTTACGGAGCACGTACTGTCACTTGGATCGCGGGTTGCCTTGCGGGTGCGGTTTTTTGTGTTGTTCTGTTTGACAAAAGGAAACCGTATTGTGGGCTAGGAGTTATGCGGCCTACGCTATTGATATCACCTGATTTGCCAATCTGCTCCGCCAAGAGACTCTCACTGCATGTATGTTATATGCCTTTTGCTACTCTAGCGGCCGGCCGGATGGTTGTGCCCATGCCTGTAACTTTTTCATCATGCAATAAACGGTTTCAAAAAAAAAAAAAAAAAAAAAAAAAACAAATGTGGAAAATGGGTTCGAGGATCATGCATATCACTGGAGATATTCGACAATTTAGTTTTTATTAATTCATTGTGATTTCTCATAGTAAAGAAGGCTGCTTTGAGTGGTGTACTCACAACATTAAGTACTGAATATGCTACTTACCAGTATGCATCTGTTCTTGGCATGTAAGGCTGCTGACATTCATATCTGTGCATAGATCGCCGCCTAGTGTTGGGTCCGGATGTTTGCACGTTGTTGTCCTGGAAGAGTCTTCGAAGTATCCCGAGATAGGTGACTCCTCCCCTGGACTACAGTGCGCATGGGCATCCTCTCCATCCTCAGATTGTTTTTCGCCATTGTGGCAGTGATGGAGTAGATACAGAAAGTGATGACCATGCTATACAGTAATTCTGAGAGCTGCAGCTGCTACAGGCGCCGGGGAGGAGGGTGGGCGATATGAATGTCAGCAGCCCTACATGCCAAGAACAGATGCATACTGGTAAGTAGCATATTCAGTTCGAGGCATGTGGGCTGCTGAATTCATATCTGTGCATAGAATACATAGCAGTACCTCCGATTAGCGGCGGCTACCAGTGCCAGCTGCAGCGGTCTGAAAAAGGGTTTTGAGAACAGCCTGTCCTACAGGTGCCTGCTGTTTTGAGTGTACATCTACACAGTAGTGTTTGGTAAATGTATGTATAGTGGACCATGTGGCTGCTCTACATATTTCCTGTAAAGGAATGTTTCCAAGGAAAGCCATGGACGCCCCTAACTTACGTGTTGAGTGGGCTCGTGGGGGAATCGTTAATGTGCGTTTAGCCTTTTGATAGCAAATTTGAATACATTTAACGATCCATCTGGCTATACCTGCTTTGGAAATGGCGTTGCCCTTGTGCTGTGGAGAAAATGCAACGAAAAGTTGTTTTGTCTTCCTAAAGACTTTAGTTTTGTCTATATAGTACATGAGGGCTCTCTTTACATCTAGTGTATGGAGCATTCTCTCTGCTAAATTCTGTGGATTTTGAAAGAAAACAGGCAGTTCAATAGTTTGATTCATGTGGAACTGCGATATTACTTTGGGCATGAATTTGGGGTTGGTACGTAGTACGACCCTGTTTGCGTGAACCTGTATGAATGGCTCTTGAATGGTTAGTGCCTGGAGTTCACTAACTCTTCTTAACGAAGTGATTGCCACTAGGAAAGCTACTTTCCAGGTGAGGAATTGAATCTCACATGAGTGGAGAGGTTCGAAGGGTGGACCCATCAGTCGGGTGAGGACCAAGTTGAGGTTCCACACCGGTGCTGGTGAGTGTCTTGGGGGGAATTACTCGTTTAAGTCCCTCCAAGAAAGCTTTGATGGCAGGCACTCTGAATAAAGAGGTGCTGCCTGTTCTGGAGATAGGCTGCTATTGCGGTCAAATGGACACGTATTGAGGTGTATGCCAGATTGCATCGGTATAGGTGTAGGAGGTAACAGATTATATTTTGAATGGATGCGTCTAGCGGGTTAATGTCATTGTTGTTGCTATAAATGACAAACCTCTTCCATTTAGCTGCATAGCAAGCCCTGGTAGTGGGTCTCCTGGCCTCCTTAATGATCTCCATACAGTCAGGTGGCAGGTTTAGGTAGCCAAACTCTAGGATTTCAGGAGCCAGATTGCCAGGTTCAGCTGCTGCGGATCTGGGTGCTGAATTTCTCCATGGTTCTGCGTCAAAAGCGCAGGTTTGATCCGCAGCCTTTGATGCGGCACCACGGAAAGTTCCAGAAAGGTTGTGTACCATGGCTGGCGTGCCTATGTTGGAGCAACCAGGATGAGTGTCAGTGAGTGCTGTCGCAGTTTGCGTGCCACCAGCGGTATCAATGGCGCTGGGGGAAAAGCGTACGCAAATCTGCCGGACCAGTTCATCCATATCGCATTGCCCTGCGACTGTGGATGTGGGAACCTGGCGGCAAAGCTTTGGCATTTTGCGTTTTCGCTTGTCGCGAATAGGTCTATCTCTGGATGACCCCACTGCTGGAAGTACGGTTGGAGTACTGATGGGTGTAACTCCCACTCGTGCATTTGGTGGCTGTGTCTGCTGAGCAGATCCGCCATCTGGTTGTCCTTGCCTGGGAGGTGTTCCGCCATGAGGAATATGTTCCTCTGAAAGGCCCACTTCCACATGCTCTGAGCCAGATGAGACAACGGTGGAGAGTGTGTTCCTCCCTGCTTCTGTATGTAGTACATGGCAGTCATGTTGTCCGTCCGGATCAACACGACCTTGTTGCACAGATGTACTTTGAATGCCTTCATGGCTAGGAAGATTGCCAACAATTCCAGAAGGTTGATGTGCATATTCTTTTGTTGTGTTATCCATAGTCCCTGCACTGTGTAATTGAGTACATGAGCTCCCCATCCCTGGAGAGACGCGTCCGCTGTCTGTATTATTTGGGGAACAGGCTCTTGGAACGGTCGGCCCTTGCAAAGGTTTTGTGGATTCCACCAATGCAGAGAGTTGTATGCCCGACCGCTCACCAACACTAGGTCTTTCAACTGTCCTTGAGCCTGATTCCACTGACGTGCTAAGCACTCCTGAAGCGGGCGCATATGTAGTCTTGCGTGTGGGACTATGAAAATACAGGAGGCCATCATGCCTATCAACTGCATGAACACTCGCGCAGGAAGGGAGTGTTGGGGTTTGAACTTGGAAATCAGCATTTGCATGCTGCTGATCCTCACTAAATTTGGCTGAGCTGTGGCTGCCAAGGGTGTTTATGGTCGCACCTAGGTACTGTTGTACGTGTGCGGGTTGGAGATGTGATTTTGGGTAATTTAGTGAGAATCCCAGACTGTGAAGGAGCTGAATGGTGCGGGACATGTGGCTGGCACATTGCTGGGCTAACTTTGCCTGAACAAGCCAGTCGTCCAGGTAAGGGTAGACGTGAATGTGTTGCCTCCGTAGATGTGCAGCCACGGTAGCTAGGCACTTTGTGAAAACTCTGGGTGCTGTGGTTACTCCGAAGGGGAGGACTTTGAATTGATAGTGCTGACCCTGAATGGTGAACCGGAGATATTTTCTGTGTGACGGGTGTATGGGTATGTGGAAATACGCATCTTTGAGGTCCAGCGTGGCTAGGAAATCTCCCTGTCTGAGGAGTGGGAGAACCTGCTGCAGGGTGAGCATGTGAAAATGCTCCGAGAGAATGTAGTGGTTGAGAGGTCTCAGGTCTAGAATAGGTCTGAGTGACCCGTCCTTTTTTGGTATTAAGAAGTACAGAGAGTATACCCCTGTTCCCTGCTGGTGTACGGGCACGACCTCTATTGCGCCTTTTTGCAGCATACTTAGCACCTCCTGCTGTAATAACGCTAAGTGCTCTGAGGACATAGGACGGTGCCTTGGCGGTATGGTGGGTGGAGTGGCGGTTAATTCGAGACAGTAACCGTGTTGGATAACATCTTTGACCCACCTGTCTGTGGTGATGGAATTCCACGTGGACAGGAACCGCTGGAGTCTCCCCCCGACAGGTGTTGTGGTCGGGGGGAAGGTAGGGGGCGTCACTGTTTGTTCTTGGGGGAGGACCTGGTATTGCCGTAACCACGTCCTCTGCCCTTGGTGCTGGAGCCACGATATCCACCTCGGGTGTTTTTATCGTAGGAACCCTGTGTGCCCCCTTTATTGTAGGTTTGTTGTGCCCCCTGTCCTCTACCTGCACCTCTATTTCCGGGGCGACGAAAGGAGCCACTACGAAAAGTCTGCGTTTGCAGAGCCCTCATTGACTTCGCAGTGTCGGTGTCTTTTTTTTATCTTTTCTAAGGTGGTGTCAACCTCCGGTCCAAATAATTAGTCGGGGTTGACCGGCTGATTGAGGATGTTATTTTGGACTTCAGGTTTGAATCCGGAGATTCGTAACCAGGCGTGTCGTCGAAGCATGACGCTAGTGTTTATTGCCCTTGCAGCTGTGTCTGCGGCATCCAGTGCACACTTGATGGATGCGTTTGTGAGCAGTTGTCCCTCCCTGATGAGGAGCTCCGCTGCCTCTTTGTACTCATCTGGCAGGTGTTGGAGTAGGGTCTCTAATGTGTCATAGTGTGAACGGTCGTAGCGAGCTAGGAGGGCCTGTGTATTGGCGATGCGCCATATGTTTGCTGCCTGGGCTGCAATCCGTTTGCCGGAGGTTTCTAGAACCTTGGACTCTTTGTCCGGGGGAGGAGCATCACCAGTTGTCTGCGAGTGTGCTCGTTTGAGAGCATTGGCAACTACAATGGAGTCCAGAGGCAACTGGCTCCTAATGTACGTGGGGTCCCCAGGTGCGGGTTTGTATTTTTTCTCGATCCTGGGGTTTATGACCCGTGCCCTGGTGGTTTCTTTGAAAATGTCCTTTGCTGGCTTTAGGACACCCTTTAACATGGGCAGAGTTTTTACAGTCCTCTCGGAGGATGCGAAAGTGTCCACCAAGAAGTCATCCTCGATAGTGTCTGAGTGGAGTTGCACTCCATGATTGGCTGCGACACGTTCAATGAGGGCGTTGAATGCAGCAGTGTCCTCTGTGGGGGACGTTTTTGCGCCATAAAGTTGCGTGTCCTGTGTATCCAGGGCGGCACCAGGCTCTACGGGGTCATCCCAGACTTGATCAGGGTCTTGCTGGCCCTCAGGGTCCATGTCTTCGGGGTAGGTGGTGTCGTCACCCATGTAGTCCTCCACTGCATCCGTGTCGGAGTGCGTTGGAGAGAATGATGGATCTGTGTAAGAGGTGTGGATGCGTTCATAAAGAACTGGTTCCGATTCCGCCGGCATTTTTTGTTTTAGCGGGATCCTATAAGAGTCCAAAGCGTGCCCTGAAGTGATCTTCCGCTTTTGGAGCATAAGCCTGCCGGTGTCGGCGTCGATGAAGTGGGACGGCGATGTCCCAGTAGTCGAGTGTTCGGTAGATGGGGACCTTGTCTGTGTGACGCGGGTTCTGATTTCGAACATTTTCGGCGCCGTGGATGGCGGCAGACCAAAGGTGATGTTGGCCGGTGCCGAAGGTGCCTTCTGTGCCCGTTTCGGTTCGGAGCCCGAGGAGGTCTGGAGGGCTGCCTTTTCCCTGATGCGTTTCAAGGACGCTGCCACTTGTTGCACCTGGAACGCCGATGGTTCTTTGGCGCCGATAGGTTCCGTATCAACAGGCGTGGACTTCTTCGAAGTCACCGGGTCATCGAGCCGAGGAGGGGTAGGAGCCGACGACGGCGTCGATGAATGTACCTTAGTCGCTGCCTTCGAGGTGGATAGCGATGCAGTGGCCATTTTCACCTTGATGGCTGGTGCCGATGATTTCGGTGCCGGGGGCCTTGGCGCTTTGACGGTACCGATAGATTTCCTTCTTGGGTCGGCGCCGACATCGGCTGCAGCGAGTTCGGCACCGAAGTCCCGTTTGGTGCGGTCGGAGCCGACGGGTTTGGCTGGCGTCGAAGGTGTGGTGGTCCTCGAGCCGACCAGTGTCAGTTTCACTTTCGGTTTCTGTTGAACCGGTGCGATGAGTGGTTTCGGTTTCGTGGTAGGGAAACCAGTCTTTTTAGGTGACAATGGCTCTTGCTGAATGTCCGTGGCCGGGCCAGAGGGCGGGGCCGAGGAACTGCGGGATTGGTCTTGGGTAAGGCCCGAAGGCGATCCCTCGACCGGAGCCGTCGACTGACCCATTGGGATATCCTCCAGTTGGACGGGTAGGCCTTGCTCCTCACCGGAGCTACCTTCTCCGGCCCCTAAGGCCTCATCGTAGTCTCCTACCTCATCGTCGGCTTCTTCCCTGTGAAAAAGCTCTTCTTCGACATCTTCCGATCGGGAACCGTGTTCGGAAGTGGGGCTGGAGGGTATATTTTCCACGCTTTCGACATCTTCGTCCTCGGTGCTGAAGATGTTGGCCGGGGCCGGGGCCGCTTGCTGTGCTTCCAGTCGCGCGGCTCGTCGATTCCGTAGAGTCTTCTTGGATCGGAATCGGGCACAGGCCATGCATTTTGATTCGTCATGATCCGGTGAGAGGCATTTGTTACACACCGGGTGGACGTCGATATGGGGGTATTTGGCGTGGCAAACAGGACACCGCTTGAATGGGGTCCTCGATTCCATCGTCGAAGTTCGGTCGATGGTCGGATTGAATGGATCCGAGAAGTTGTTAAAATCGCGAAACTAGTCTGTAAACTGTTGATACCGATCGGAAACAGTACCGTCGAAAACTAAAGGCCTTTTGGCCTGAAACTAGATTTTCCTAACTTGAGTCAAGATAAGCACATCCGAACCCAATGGCGGAAAAAAAACAATCTGAGGATGGAGAGGATGCCCATGCGCACTGTAGTCCAGGGGAGGAGTCACCTATCTCGGGATACTTCGAAGACTCTTCCAGGACAACAACGTGCAAACATCCGGACCCAACACTAGGCGGCGATCTATGCACAGATATGAATTCAGCAGCCCACATGCCTCGAACTGCATATGCATTCACCCGGAGTTGCAGACCTACCTAGATTCCATCAAACTGGTCTGGCTAAGTAATGTCCAACGCAAATACCTAGATGTGCCCTTTACAAAAGAAGACGTCGTCCAGGTTATTAACAGCCTACCTGGAGACAAAGCACCAGGCCTTGATGTCCTATCGGTGTCGTTCTATAAAACTTATGCCACCGAGCTTGCCCCCTACCTGCTAGAGGTGTACCAAGATTCCCTCGATAAAGGTCATCTTACCTCAACGATGCGCAAGGCGGTGATTGGCTTTTCTGGCTTCAGAATTGTAACAAACAAATGTGTTTATTATCGCCCGCTTTACCTTATTAATACAGACGTGAAAATGTTGGCCAAACTGATAGCCAACAGACAACATCCGCTTTTACCCCTCGTGGCAAGACCAGACCAATCCGGCTTTATTCCTGGGAGGTCCACCTCACATAATCTACGTACCTTCTTCTCCATTCTTCACCAATTAGACCCCAACCTACCTGTGCTCTCTGCATTTTTAGATGCCACAAAGGCATTTGATTCCCTCAAGTGGCCATTCCTTTTTACTATACTCCCCAGAATTTGCATTAGTTCAAATTTCCTGAAGCTCATCAGCTTGCTGTACACTAATCCGACTGCCAGATTCAAAGTTAACGACTTGCTATCGGAACCATTCCCAGTAGCTCGTGGCACCAGACAGGGGTGCCCCCTGTCCCCTTTATTATTCGCAATTGCAATGGAGCCTCTAGCAGCCAGGATGCGTCAACACCACACAGCTAGAGGACTTGGCCTCACTGACAGAGGTTTAATTATCTCTATGTACGCAGACGACATTACACTATACGTCCGCAAGCCTGAAACTAATCTTAACCCGGTACTGCGTGAAATACTCCTCTTCGGAGGCATGTCAGGCATAAAAGTGAATTGGTCCATATCGTCTCTCCTTGCCTTAACTCCAGCTCCGATTGCATTGGGCCTCGAATTTCCACTCACCTGGGCGGACACAGCGGTCAAATACCTCAGGATATGGCTCTCCAGGGAGCTAAACAAGATTTGGCGCTTAAATTACAGGCGGCTTGTCACCTGGCTGGAGAGCAGAATCTCTATTTGGGCAAAACTGCCATTGTCACTCACTGGGAGCATAGCAATAGCTAAAGTGATCATTCTTCCTAAATGTTTGCACCTATTTGCCAATATCCCCCTTCCTCTCACGCAGGCCTTTTTTCCACGATTACGCTCCCTTTTAGTTTCCCTTGTGTGGGCGGGTAAACAACCACGCATCTCTTGGGAAGTCCTGACACTCCCATTGAAACAGGGAGGTCTTGGTGCTCCAGACTTCGAATTATACGCACTGATTGCTCAGGCTCAATATCTCCACTACTGGGTCCACCCCATCCCATTTCAACCCCATGTAGCCGTAGAAAACAATGTTGCTTTCCCTGCTCCACTTCCAGCCGCTGTTTATTATACATTCAAACGGCCTACTGCAGAAATTAATACGGTGGAAACTCTACGCTGGGCATGGGAGGGACTTGGATGCCACGCAAAACTCCCACTACTATATGCCCTGTCCATTCCACTTGCTCACACCCTAGCTTCCCCCCACTACAAGACGCTGGCTCTATTCAAAGAGCCTGTCAAATGGGGCTATCCATTTTCGCAGACCTGTATCCAGCCAATTAATTCCTACCTCGGCCACAACATCCAGACGGATCACACATCTCCCCCTCTAGAACTGCTACTTTATCACCAACTCAAACCTAACTGCCGGCAAGTACACAACTTATTTCCTGCTGCACCTTCACCCCTACTCTCGTTGGAAAATAGCCTCGCGCATCCATCATCCAAGTAATTGATAACTTACCCAATCATAATCGCTAATGCGCAGGCACAGTGGTCCTTGGACCTTGACCCACCACTCACGGACAAACAATGAGCCTTTTGCTGTGCTCAAATCAAACGCCTCTCTACCAACTATAAGCTGCAGGTAATACTTTTCAAATTCCTGCATAGACTAAATTGCACACTACTGCAATTACATAAAATGGGCCTGCGTCCTAATGCTACATGCTGGCCCTGCTCCAAAACTCAAGCCTCCTTCCTCCATTTATCATAGTTCTGTGACTCAATTTCACTGTTCTGGGGGAAAAGTGTTCGATATCCTTCATGACGTGACTGGTTTTCAACATGCCCGCACTTCCCTAACGGCCCTCTTGGAACACGTAGCCAACGTCCCTCCGAGGGTAGGCCGCTTGTCAGCAATGTTACTCCACCTTGCCAATCCCCACATCGCAATACACTGGGGATCATCGGGTGCGCCAAGTGTCAATATGTGGTTAAAGGACGTCACATATTGCCAGGAGATGCTAGCTGCATACTGTGATCTGATGCCTTCAGCATCACGACCCAAAGACATCTGGGCCCCGTTCACGGTTTGGGCGACTGCCCGTACTGAAACAACAGCTCACACTTCACCATTGCATGTATGCTCTTAGCCTCACCCAGACAAATATTCATCAGCACACTTCTTGCCACCAACTCTTTCTATTTGCTTCACCAGTACTTTACTCATCTGTGCTATAACCTGCATATCTGTGCACTTGACCTCCATCTCGCAGCATCTGCGAGAAAGAGATACAGCTTTTCTTTTTTATCTTGTATGGCCCCACCTATCATTTTATTGTTTGAATGTACCTTGCAGCTGTAATGCAGTACCCAACCTATTTTCACATTGTCGCTATCATACCGACGTTTGTATGTACCTACCTTGCTTTAAATGTTGCCTCTGTTGTGACTGTAATGTGACTTGTATGTTATTTTTATGTTTTGTTTCAAAACAATACAGAATTTTTTTTTTTTTTTTATGTACTGCATATGCATCTAATTAGCCATAAACCCTCTTCCGCCAAAGCTACTCCGACACCATTCGACATACCGAAGTCACCAGCCATGATGCATTATTCAGCAGCAGGCCTAGAAATATTTAATTGCCTCTAGTTTGCCCTGCTGATTCAATCAATCTTTGTTGATAAGTTCCAAGTCAAGAGAAGCACAAGAAAATCTTAAGTGCTATCCTACAGTCTTGCCAAGAAGCATCAAACCTGACCTTTCTTTGGCAATACCAAACCTTTGCCTCTGGTATTCTTCTGGGGGATACAGTTATAACCTAACACCACAATGAGGTCTTGGCTCTTCTATTCTCCTTAGTTCATGAACTTTTACGATTAAACAGAACATGTACCCAGCTAAATTATTTAAAAGCTGAACCCAAATTGGTTCACGAGTCGATACTGAATATTAATAAAATGAAGGATCTGTGTAATATTTCAATATTAACATGCTTAGCTCCATCATATTTCTAAACACTAAAAACAAAAATTATATCCGGTATGGTGTAATACGTTAAATAAAGTGACTGAGAAGAACCAACACAACTTTGCATATGTTTGGCTGAAACCATTCGACAAGGATGAAAGCACATTCTAAAATCCCAACATATGACAGTGGAAAAATGGAAGAGAAGGAGTTTATGCGAGACATTTGAATCACAACGAATTCCCACAACCGGGTTAGCTCTATTTGAAATATGTGTGCAACATGGGACATAAGTGACACTAATGAGCATCATGGCAGCATATTAAATAGATGCTAAAATCCCAGCTTGTGGTGGAAAAACCTCAACCAAAAATAATATGCAGGAGGAAAATGTACTTTTAGACATTATTCTCTTTGCCCTTTCTGCATATGTTACAGAATCTCCTGAGGTGGGAGATCATGGCAGAGTTGAAAAACTTATATTTTTGTAGCCACAAAATATTGCCTCAGCTTTCATTTGCTGGGATTTTGTCAGGGAAATACCCTTGTAGAGGATGCTCATTATATGTGTAGTTCTTACGATATTGCTCTTCCTGTTTTTATTCAGTACGCACATTTTTTACTAAGTGATATCCATCAACTTTCCTGCTGTGGCAAACAATTTCTTCTACTGGAGTTTGCATTGGTACAGCTGCATTGGATCATTGCTCATTTGGAATTAATCTTATCCAGTTTAAACAGCTTTAAGACAACTGCTGTTTTTGAAGTACATTCACTATGGTAACAGAATGTGTAAAACTTTATTTCCTGCTGGCTGCATTCACTGCTTAGATTTGGTTTCTTCTGTGCGTCCATTTGCTTTTCTTTTTCTACTTATCAGACTGCAATTGCTGAGGTCGAAAGCAACACAGACCATGTCAAATGGATTGAGCTACCAACACAATAGGAGAAATGGCCTAATATCTTGGGTCTGACCCAGGGTTAAGATATTAGGGCTTTGGACCTATAAGGGAATATATCCATCAACACGGAGTAAAGAACAAGTTACTTACCTTCGGTAACGATGTATCTGTAAGAAACATTAGTTAGTTAGATTCCTCACCTTAGAATATCCCCAGGCGTCAGACTGGATCCGGAAGATTTTTCGTCAGCAATACACCTTGCGCGTCGCTAGGCGTCGTCTGCGGCTCCGCGTCCGTCGTCGGCGTCGTGCGCCGGAATGACTTCGGAGTACTTAGACGCCGCCCTGGCGCGCTGACGTCAGTTCTTGTACATAGCTTTTCGCGCCAGGAACGCAGAGCCATGCAAAGACCGACACTGGTGCCAAAAAATAAAATCTAGGGGCCTGAAAAGGATAACCTTAACCCTAGATGTCAGTTCGCAGAACGGGGAGGATGGGTGAGTCGGTGAGGAATCTAACTAACTAATGTTTCTTACAGATACATCGTTACCGAAGGTAAGTAACTTGTTCATCTGAAAGAAACACGTTAGTTAGATTCCTCACCTTAGAATAGATACCCAAGCAATACCATCCCCGGTGGTGGGTCTGCGAACCAAGATCACACCAGAAAGTCCTGGAGGACAGAACGGCCAAAGAAGCCATCCCTCCGGACTTGGCTGTCAAGGCAATAATGCCTGGCAAACGTGTGTAGCGAAGCCCACATCGCCGCCTGACAGATGTCCTGCAAAGGAACACCCCGTCCCAAAGCAGTAGTAGCCGCTGTGGCCAGAGTGGAGTGGGCGCGCAGCCCAACAGGAGGGTCCTTTTTTGCCAAGGAGTAACAGATTTTGATGCACAAAACGACCCACCGAGAGATGGTCCGTTTGTGCACAGCTTTCCCCTTCTTAGCACCCACGTATCCAACGAAAAGTTGGTCGTCCACCCGGAACTGCTTTGTGCGGTCCAAATAAAAGGAGAGCGCACGTTTTGGGTCCAGACGGTGGAGCCTCTCTTCCTCTTTGGAAGGATGCAGAGGCGGAAAGAAGGTGGGCAAGGTGACAGATTGCCCAAGATGAAAGGGAGTCACCACTTTCGGAAGAAAGGAGGGACGAGGCCGAAGGACAACCTTGTCCGGATGAACAGAGAGAAAAGGAGGCTTTGAAGATAAAGCCTGGAGCTCACTCACCCGTCTAGCCGAGGTGATGGCTACTAGAAAAGCAGTCTTAAGAGTTAGAAGACTAAGAGGACAATTGTGAAGAGGCTCGAAGGGAGCGCACATCAGGAATGTCAAGACAAGATTCAAGTCCCACTGAGGCATTACAAAAGGAACAGGAGGGAACGTGTGAGTAATGCCTTTTAGAAAGCGTGTAACTACAGGGGACTTGAAAAGAGAAGGCTGATCAGGAAGCCGCAAGAAGGCAGAGATGGCAGCAAGATATCCTTTCAGGGTGCCCAGGGCAGAGCCCTGCCGGGCCAAAGAAAGAAGAAAGAGGAGAACCTCAGAAAGAGGGGAGGAAAGGGGATCCACAGCCTTTGCTGTGCACCATGCCACAAATTTGTTCCACCGGCAGGCGTATACCGTCTTTGTGGAGGGACGCCTGTCTGCCAGAATGATATCACAGACTTCAGGAGGCAAGTCAAATGGCATCAACTGTCGCCGCTCAATCTCCACGCATGGAGGTGGAGGCTGGACAGGTTCGGGTGGAGGACCGTCCCCTGCCGCTGCGACAGAAGATCCTCCCGAAGGGGCAGACGTATCGGAGGATCGTTCAACATACTGAGTAGCTCGGGATACCAGTACCTTCGTGCCCAATCCGGAGCCACCAAGATGACTTGGGCCCGGTCGTGCCTGATCTTCTTCAGCACTCTGGGCAGAAGTGGTATAGGCGGAAAGGCGTACAACAGACCGCAACTCCACTCGTGACGAAAAGCGTCGCCGAGCGAGTGCCGCCTTGGAAATTCCAACGCGCAGAACTGCTGACATTGCGTGTTCTCTTCGGTGGCGAATAGATCTAACCAAGGCTCTCCCCACTGCTGAAAGAGACCTTGCGCCACTTCGGAGTTCAGACGCCATTCGTGATCCATCATGCACCGGCGGCTGAGTTCGTCTGCTCTGGCGTTCAGAGAGCCCGCCAGATGTTGAACCACCAGGGTGACGCCCTGGTGTTCCAGCCATGTCCAGAGGCGCAGAGCCTCCTGACAAAGGGTCCACGACCCCACCCTGCCCTGTTTGTTGCAATACCACATGGCGGTGGTGTTGTCCGTGAACACCTGCACGACACTTCCCCTGACAGAGGGAAGGAAGGCTTTCAGTGCAAGTCGGATCGCTCTCAACTCCAACAGGTTGATGTGGAGACGAGACTCCGCCGGAGACCAGAGGCCTCTGATCTCCGCCTCTCCCATATGGCCACCCCATCCCAGGAGGGACGCATCCGTCACTACGACATGCTCCGGTTGGGGAAGGGAGAGGCTCTTGCCCTTGACCCAATCGCGGTCCGTGAGCCACCACTGCAACTGCTGTGCAGTGCCCTCCGAGATCAAGACATGGTCGGACAGGTTGCCGTGATGCTGGGCCCACTGAAACTTCAGGTCCCACTGCAGAGCCTGCATGCGCCGCCTGGCATGATGCACTAGTAGGATGCAGGAGGCCATCAGCCCCAGAAGCCGCAACACTAGCCTGACCGAAACCCAGGATAGAGGCCGAAAGATGGGAATCAGGACCTGTATATCCCGGACCCGCTGTTCCGGTGGATGGACCCGGAACTGCGCCGAATCGAGAACCGCTCCGATGAAGAGGAGCTTCTGAGAGGGGCTCAGGTGTGACTTCGGCACGTTGATGGAAAATCCCAGCAAATGCAGGAGATCCGCCGTAGTCTGGAAGTGGGAGACGACTGTCTGGGGCGAGCCCGCCTTCAACAACCAGTCGTTGAGATAGGGGAAGACTGGAACCCCTGATCTGCGCAGATGAGCTGCGACCACGGCCATCACTTTCGTGAACACCCGAGGGGCACTGGTGAGGCCGAAGGGGAGCACGGTAAACTGAAAGTGCTCTGGGCCCACCGTGAACCGCAGGTAACGCCGGTGGGCCGGCAGGACGGGGATGTGGAAATATGCGTCCTGCAAGTCCAACGCTACCATCCAGTCTCCGGGGTCTAGGGCAGCTAGAACCTGAGCCAAAGTCAACATTTTGAACCTTTCCTTCCGGAGAAAGGCATTGACGTTCCGGAGGTCCAAGATAGGGCGTAGGCCCCCTTTGCCCTTCTTGGGAACCAGAAAGTAGTGAGAATAACAACCACGACCTACTTCTGGGCTCGGAACGCGCTCGACGGCCCCCTTGGCCAAGAGGGCCGAAACTTCCTCGTGGAGAAGATTCAAATGATCCCCCGAGATACGGTGGTGCTGCGGTGGCATGGCTGGAGGGGTCGTCTCGAAGGGGAGGGAGTAGCCCCTTCGGACGATTTGCAGCACCCACCTGTCCGATGTGATGGACCGCCAGTGGAGCAGGTGATGGCGAACTCTGCCGCCCACTGGTGTGGAATGGGCCTGAAAGCTCGGACTAGGAAGGTTTTGAGGCGGATGCTGCCGGGGTGGATGTGGGCTGACCTCGTCGTCCTCCAGAACCGCCTCGGCAGAAACCACGTCCACGCGCAGGTTGGTTCTGCGGCTGGTGGCTAGGCGCACGTGAGGAGGCACCCCTTCCTTGGCCACGAAAGGGGCGAAAAGCGGAAGTTTGCGACCGCGGGGCCGAGAGGCCCAAGGACTTGCCCGTAGCCCGGGAGTCCTTAAAGCGATTCAGCGCACTGTCCGCTTTCTCGCCAAACAGGCGAGTGCCATCAAAGGGCATGTCCATGAGAGTGCTCTGGACATCACCCGAAAATGACGTGGACCGCAGCCAGGCGTGACGTCTAAGCGCCACTGTGGTAGAAATGGCCCTACCCAGCGAGTCCGTGGTGTCAAGCCCACACCGTATAGCATGTCGCGCGGCATCCCTCCCATCGGCCAGAGCCTGGGTAAGTCGTGTCCGGACCTCCTCCGGAAACAGGGGCAGCGCGTCCTCCACCGCATCCCACAGAGAGTGGGAATAACGGTCCAAGAGACAAGCGGTGTTCTGTGGAAATATGGATTTTTCTGATCAGTTATGTCCCCTATCTTGGACCCCAACGGTTTCATGTATGAATCACAAGTACATGTATGTTCCCTCCAGTTCCAGTTATGAAGACGCAAACACATGTGCGTCCACCGTCAACATGTCCTCTTTCAGATCCGCCATGAATAGGCCGGATATTCCATTCCTAAGTATGAAAGGCCACCGGCTTTATATGGTTCACTTATGCCATTTTACAGTTCAGGCAAGTAGGCCCTGATTCGGTCGTCAAACCCTTCTTGCCTTCTGCCTCTGAAAACTCCAGTCTGAGCCTGCATCTGTGACCATGAACTTTGTTTCATTCTCTGCGCGGCTCACGAAGCCTGACATCAGCCTGTTGCCTGCCAAAAACTGTATTTCACCTTCGAAATTATCTGCTCCGTTCCCTGCCCGATGCATTCCTGTCTAGTAGTTTAAGTAAACATTCTTCCAGCTACCGAGCAAAGGCCCGGCTTCTCTGTCTTTATGCAAGTAATTCATAGCCCTATTATTATGGAAGATTTCTACCCACGCATCTAGTGTAGACACTTAGACGCTTGTACACGCACTAACAGTCAGTATAGTCAGTATAGAATAAGATTCTACTCTAAGAAGACCTCTCTTTTGGATAACATAGTTCTTTAAACATAGGATGTTAGATATGATTTGGGATTAGGTTGACTTGACCCTCCAGACTTCTGTCGCCACATGTAGAGCTAAATGTCAAGTCCCCTTCACCCCCTAGTTGCACGTCAATCACACGTCATGCTGCTGCGCACGCATCTCTGCCAAGTATTTCTGCTGACATTGCGAAATTCTTTCATGTAACCACCCTATTATGACATCACATCTGATGACGTTTTTTTAATCACACCCAGTTACGCCTATTTTCGCTACGCATGAATATATTATCCACACTATCAATTGTTACGCCTCTTGTATTTGCTTCACTGTAATGCCTATTGTATAAAAGTGATTAACTATCAGTAATGTGTGTACTTCACTTCCTGAACCTTCGTGGTGATGGAACTTGGAGCAACCGATTATAATCGACCATTGGAATAAAGCCCATTCCGAACCTCTAATACCACGGATTCTGCCTCTTATTTACTGAGCTATTTTTATTATGTTTTTGTATCAAATTAAGTCCCGGTAATTAAATTATTTACCACAGTTCAAAGACCGCAGGCCCAAACTAAGGGAGAAGAACAGCTTCTTGCCGAACTGTTCCAGTCTCTTGGAATCCCGGTCCGGCGGGGGGGTCGGGAAAGAGGATTGGGTGGTAGAGGCCTGGATAACCAGGCTCTCAGGGGTAGGGTGTTGGGACAGAAAACTGGGGTCGCCCGGAGCAGGGCGGTGGCGCCTGGCGACGTTCCTGTCCACAGGAGGAACTGTGGAGGGCTTGGACCAGGTGCCCTGCAGAACGTCAATGAGGGCCTCATTGAATTGCAGCAGAGGCTCAGTGGAGCTTGCTGCAGACTGAAGCACCTCAGTAAGGACGTTAGTCCTCACAGCCACGGCAGGCAGCTCGAGCCCAAGGGCTGCGGCCGCCTTGCGCAGCACCACAGAGAAAGCAGCGCCCTCCTCCGAAGCCACAGTCGGAGGAGAGACAAATCCAGTGTCTGGAGAGGTATCCAGGCCACTGGCCTCCCCCAGTTCATCTGCCCAGTCCTGGGACAGTTGAGCCTGAGCGGCCATAGGATCCTCGGATCCCTCCCAGTTGTCCCCATCATCCGATTCCTGGTATACAGGAGAAAGTAACGGAGCCGGGTGGTAGACATAGTGTGTCTCTAGCGGCGCCGATCGCGGAGAGGGACTGAACTGGGGCTCGACGTCGAGCGGAGTCGACGTCGGCGTCGGTACCGGTGTCGACGCCGGCGGAGGAGGCGTGACTAGGTCGACCGGCGTCGGCGGGGACTCGAGAACGGGTCCCACGGGCGCTTGCGGCGCCGAGGCCGGAGCCGTCAACGGCGCCGGAGCCACCGGCAGGCAAGGCAGCCCAGTCGGGTCCGCGGGGCCCGAAGGCGCACCAGCGGGCGCCGACGGCGGAGCCAGGTTCCTCATGGCCGAGAGGAAGGCACTGACTTCCGCCGGCGTCGCGTTAGTCCCAGGGACCGGAGGGTATGGGGACGAGCGCGGCACCTGCGGCTCCGCCGGAGCCGCGGGGGTGGAACCAACCTGACCCTCGGCCGAGTCGCGCGACCGGCGAGGGGAGTCCGAAGAGCGTTGTCGCCTCTTGGACTTCTTGGAATGCTTCGACTTACCCGAAGACTTGGATCCCGACGACCGATGGCGACATCGGCTGCGGCTCCGCGACCGATCCTTGGACCTCCTCCTGGACCGGGATCGAGAGGCGCGCGGAGCCGAGTGGCGAATCTCGAGAAGCTTACGGGACCGCTCCCGTCTAGCCTTCGAGGTCAGGGCCTTACAGTCCGAGCACGACTCCGCGTCGTGGTCGAGGCCCAAGCAGTACAGGCACCGGGGGTGATGGACCGTAACTGACATCAGGCGGCTACAGTCAGCACAGGCTTTAAAACCAGGCATCCTACCGGCACCGGAGTCGAGACAGGATCAAAAAGGATCAAAAAAGTTAGTCAAAAATTGACTAAAGGGGTAGCTCTCCCGGATCTGCGCTTACTGGCACGGAAAAAAGAAGAACTGACGTCAGCGCGCGAGGGCGGCGTCTAAGTACTCCGACGACGTCATTCCGGCGCACGACGCCGACGACGAACGCGGAGCCGCAGACGACGCCTAGCGACGCGCAAGGTGTATTGCTGACGAAAAATCTTCCGGATCCAGTCTGACGCCTGGAGATATTCTAAGGTGAGGAATCTAACTAACGTGTTTCTTTCAGATGCAGCGATACTGCCAAAGGAGGTAGTGAAGTTGGAGGTATGAACAACACAGTTTGAGAAATCAAAATCGTAATGACATTAGAGCTTGAAAGGAGAGAGGAGAGACAAGGGCTTTCAGAGACTGAGGGGGAATAAGAAATTGTGCCCTGAATGATGTCAGGGGAATTGGCAGAAAATGGCTGCTATAATTTGTTTTATCAATTTTATAAAATTGTGATTTCAAAAACGTTTTTCACAGTCTGCATGAGAAGCTATTCAAAGGAATCTAACGGGTGTGTTAAGTACCATGATCTGCAGTCCATAATGCTAGATGTTTGGGTCATACACAGACCACTATATATCCAAAAACGATGGCACTAAGTTCTCCATAAATTGAGAATCAATGGATGACAGTAAAATGAAGTAATCTGTCCGATATTTTTCTCTCAGGGATGGAAAAACGGGAGCCCAATATTAACAAATCCAGCCTATTCATAGTCAGAGGGTACATTTACTAATGAGCAAAAGAATGCTTTTAAAAAAATACCAACCAATACATCTTTTTTTTCTTTTCTTGTTTGAGCACTTGGTTGAGTAGTGGCTCGGTTCTCATTCTGCCAGTGAAGTGAGGAACCATCTCGATCTCCATTCGGCTGCAATGAATTTACACCGTTACCTTAAAAAAAGGCAAGATGTTAGAAACAGTGGACTGCTTCACTTATGAACTTCTGTTGCTGAAATAATGCAATTATATGAATTTGTTGACAATATGTAATCAATAAAGTGGGATCTTAATTGATGGCTCAGTGCACTAATGTATCATTATCTGAACTTATGGTCAAAGGTTCAAATAACGGGGGACCACTCAGCCTTTTAATTCTTACAAAGTCGATAGAATGAGAACTACTGAATTGGTTAACAATAAATGTGTTATTTAGTTCTAATAGATCATGCACAGTGAACAAGCACTTTACAACTACATATGAAATGTTAAAAATGCATTTTCCAGGCTCTGGGACTTACTGTTTAGCATCAGCAATCACATTTTACGGTAGGCAATGAATTATAGTTATTTTAAATACAAAATACTTATTAGGTGTAACCTTCTATGATGCAGAAAATATTTTGTCATAAATCAGGACACACGATTACAGGGACATAGACAACGTGAGGTGGATCAGCTCAGCATTGTTAGAATATTTATGATGTACAACAGAGCATAGAGTAAAGAGACCAATCCTTCTGAGGAAAAATAGGCACAGGAAGGATGTATTGGATGAGAGCAATAAAACAAAAGAGTTAACTTGCTGTGGCTGGCTGGGTAGAGGAGACGGACTGCAAGACCTTAGAGTGCTAACAGGCAGGTATTGCTCTGCTTGTACTACTTTATAACTGGAGGATCTACCTTAATCCAAAAAGGTTTATGACAAGATCCAGAATCAACACCGCTGTACAATAATAAAAGAAAGCACATCACAGATGTATCTAATCCCTAGTCATTCTTAAATTAACAAAATGTGAAACAAAGTCACAAATTTCCCTCATGGATGCAGGTGTAACTAGACTAATCAAGAAGTGGCAAGACATTTTAGCTAGGCTGACAGTACAGAGGGCAACACACAAACTGCATACAGAAGTTATCTTTGGCACTGAGCAGGTATTATGCAGTATGCTGAAAGCATATTTAAGAGATTCCTCTTCAGTATTTTACAATTCTGCCCTGCCTACCCAAATTCCAACCTGCAGACCTCAACTCAGAGGACAGAACTTCCTAACTTTCCTTGTGTGCACCATGAAACACACTGACAGTACTCAAGTAATACAGCTTTTGGAAAACAAACATTTAAAGCGAAACAATATGGACGGATAAAAAGTTTAACCAACTTTCTTAAGTTTGCACAGAGTAAAGCTTTCTATGTAAAAATTGAGGCATTCTACGAGTCGACACTTTTTTTTTATACAAAGCAGTATTAATGGTGACAATAACATCTTTTGTATAACGCTTTTTTATGAAAGATTTGCAAAAGTATATTACTATAAATAAATAACATTACCTAACTCAAATGTATTACAGTTAAAGGATTAAATACTGATTTTAGTAATGCTGAAAGATCGAAATAATGCCAACAAGAACTGCACCTGTGATTCAGAGGCTATATGTTGACAACAGAAACAAGAGCTGAACTCGCTGAGCTATCTTACACGGCGACCTGATATTAGAGAACAAAAACAAAACAATTCCTAATTTTCTGGCCGAATATGGCTATACATTATTGGGGACTTGCATTTCCAGTGTTAATTGATTGCATGCCCTCTTTACCTAAAACATTTGCTTTATGAGGTGGCAATCTAGGAGGCGGTGGCCTGGGAGGTACATAAGACGTAGGCCTTCCTGGGCTTTCAGAAACGGGACACCTCTTTATTGTTCCTTGATTATCTTCGTCAGATGTATGACTTTCTTGTGGCACATAAATAGGCTTTGGCTGAAATTAGAGAAAATCAAAACACGTAGTAATATATTTCAGTCTTCTCATTTAGAAAATTAAATTTGTGCAAATATAAACACGGCTGTCTTGAATCTCCGCATTTTTCATCAGCTTTATGTAAATGTATTTTTCATAAAACATTAGGCAGGGATTAAATGCATTATCTTCCAGTAGTCTGACATAAAAATTCTATGAAAATGTTTGTCCTAACAAAATGGTAAAAAGATTAATAGTGCAAAATAATTATGTCTTGCCTACTAAAAAGCTCATGCACTGGCGGCTGAGACACATATTGTATGCTTACCAAGTAAATACGGATGCTTGGAGCCCGTCTGTTGCTTATTACTGGTTGGATTTTCTGTCCTTTCCATTTGCTTGCTTATTATTCGTGTCCCAGAGTGTCATTCTTGTGTTTGTCCCTCACAAGAAGAATTGCCTCTGTACCATAATTTTTGATTGGGTGGCCTCTGTATTTCCACAGGTTTGTTTTCAAATGCTGCGATTTCAGCTAAGCACTCCATCAGAATGTATGTGTTTAGGTCTCGCCTACGTAGCGCGCAAGCGCTGCTATGGAGTGACCTATTGGAATCACTCCGGGATTTTGTGGAAACTCGTGCATATTCTGCACTGTTTCCAATCAGTCCTCGTGCATGTACAGCGTTTACCTTGTGGGAGCAAGCAGTGGCGCCATCTGTTTGCAATTATCGCACCTCGCTGTTCGCTCCCGTAAGGTAAACGCTGTAAATGGACTACGGGAAAATGGACTGCGGGACGCGCTCGTCTTTCAGCGTTTGTTTAGGAATTTTGCCCTGCCCCTTAACCAGATTTCCGGGCATGCGCCGCCGAGAGGTGGCTGTGTGACTTTGGGGAGGAATTGCCTTTTAAGATTCATGGGGATAGAAGCGCACGAGCAGCAGGCCTGCAGCTCAGCTTCCTATGCTGTGACTTCCTCCTTTGTACACACACACACAGTAGTGTTGAGTCCTCAGTGCTTTCACACAGAGGCAACAGGCCGGGCTGTGCTAAGCAGCCTCCCGCATCTCGCCCTGTTCGATGAACGCCTCTTCCATTCAGCCACACGTCCAACATCAGCCGCCGCCGGCTCCGTGGTCACCGGTTCCTGCTTTCTGCCCACATTAATCTCAAAAGCGGTGGGGCGACGTGCAAGGAAGTCTTCTTCACAAACAGAGAAACAGACTTTGCTTCCTAAAGGGAAGCAAGAGTTACAGACCGACAAACGCAGACTCAAACCCGAGCAGATGGAGAAACGGGCATGAGACATTATTTTACAACCAAGCTCCCTGACTTTGGAACGGTGACCTCTTAGCACGCAGAAACCTCCAGTGCCCGCTACTACCACAGTGTAAGGCCTCACACAGAAAACGGCTGTTGCACTGCAGCTTTTACATCCCCACTTTGGAGTGCGACCTTGTCACCCCGCCGAGGAGCAGTGACGGTGCGCTGACACTTTGTACTAGTCAGTGGGTGAGCAGTAAACAGCCAGCCAGCACTTGGGACAACTAGAAGCAGTCAGGAGGGCTGGAAGCGGGGTAGTTTAACTTCATGTAGGACACCATCAGCGAGTCCCAGTTTTTATCCAATTGTACTAACGGTAGAGAGTTTCTTTGGTTTGTCGCCTAAAGGGTTACAATGCAAAACTACACGTCCCAGATTGCAACTTGCTGTTGGGCGAAGATGTCACATCAAAGATTATGAGGCATGTCTTCGCATTCAACCTTCCATCTCTCCTACTTTTAGAAGGAAACTCCTGCAGAATCATATGTTATTAGGTGGACTCTGAAAAGCATTGAATTCCAGTTTAGGGCACTGACAGATTGGTTCAATATTGTCTCTTATGTATGGGACAAAAACAAACTCAAGTTTCCCCTTGGTGCGTAAATGAGAAGGGCCCAATTGTATACATTTTGCACTGGTGTAAAACTATTAGAAATGCTCAGTTGGCCCCGTTTTGCTGCTTGTCTCATATACAATCCGTCCCAATGGGCTTACTACAGTGCATGCTGCATAAAGATGTTTTCACTTATACAAAACAATGCAACCGCCGTGGTTTGCTCTGCTCTGATGTGAATGTAGTAGGTTTTCTCCACTTCAGAAATATGAAAAATCAAGTTTGGAGCTAAATCAGTTTGCTTTATGTTTTAACAAGGGTTAATAATGGGTCACGCCTTTCCGTGGTTAAAAGCTATGTTACCTGAAAATTATGCATCAACAAAAGAAGTGTGCCATATATATTTTTGCAATTCTTTCAGATCCGTTATATGTGTTTAACACCGGACAACCCTGGTTATGGGATGCAGAGCAAAGCAAGGTCTGTTGTGGCCTATTTAAAATGCACATTGAAAATGGCAGATAAGAAGCTTTTTTGCTTATTTTCGAAATGTACCTGGTCCCAAGAGCTCCTATTTTTTTGCTGAGAAAGTGTGTTAATTGTATTATATTGTATATATATTGATTACTCGTTCACAAAAGGCCATGTGACAAAGTGTAAATAAAGAACGAAAGCCGGCACTAATTTTCTTAACCTCAGAAAGATGGACTGGGTCAGCAGGCTGGGGTGAATAGTTGTTTGCATGAGTGTTGCTTCTTCAGGTAGCTCTGGTCTAAACCCACTGTGCTTTCTTATCAGCAGAGAGAGACACACCAATGCTAGGTTACATTGTTGTCGGTGCACGAGATAACAGATAATGTTTTAAACAGATAGCGACTAAAAAAGCTACTTTCCAAGTGAGTAACTGTAGTTCACATTTGTGGAGAGGTTCAAAAGGAGGACCCATTAGTCTGGTAAGGACTACATTGAGATTCCACACCTGAGAGGGTGGAACACTTGGTGGAATTATTCTTTTAACTCCTTCCATAAAAGCTTTGATAGCGGGAACCCTAAACAAAGACAAATGTTGTCTGTTCTGTAGGTAGGCTGCTATGGCAGCCAGATGTAACCTGATGGGTGTATACGCTAGGTTACATTGTTGTAGATGCAAGAGGTAACAGATGATGTTTTGAATGGAAGCATCTAGTGGGTTGATCTTGTTGTGTGAGCAATAAATGACGCACCTTTTCCGCTTTGTGGCATAGTATGCCCTTGTGGTGGGGCGCCTAGCTTCTTTGATAATGTTCATACAGTCTAGCTGGAGATTAAGGTAGCCGAACTCTAAGATTTCAGGAGCCAGATCGCAAGGTTGAGCTGATTGGGATTTGGGTGTCTTATCTCTCCATGGTTCTGAGTGAGAAGCTTGGGTGAGAGGTGAAGCTTTTGATGTGGTACAAGTGATAGTTCCAGCAGAGATGTGAACCATGGATGCCTTGCCCATGTTGGAGCAACTAGGATCATTGTGAGGGAATGTTGTTGGAGTTTCCTCACTAGTAACGGAATGAGTGGAAGAGGCGGAAAAGCGTAAGTAAATTTGCCTGACCAATTCATCCATAGGGCATTATCTTTGGACAAAGGGTGTGGATACCTGGATGCAAAGCTTGGGCATTTTTCGTTTTGGTTTATGGCAAACAGATCTATTTCTGGGTGTACCCACATGTGAAAGAATGGAAGAAGAACTTGAGGATGAAGTTCCCATTCGTGGATCTGCTGGGTTTGACGGCTGAGCAGATCCGCAACCTGATTGTGTACCCCTGGTAGGTGTTCTGCCAGGAGGTATATGTTCCGCGCAATGACCCATCTCTAGATGCTCTGCGCCAGGTGGGATAACTGGAGAGTGTGTCCCCCCCCCCCCCCCCTTGCTTTTGTATTTAATACATTGCTGTCATGTTGTCTGTACGGATTAGGACAGCTTTTCCTAGCAGTTGCGGTTGAAAAGACTTCAACGCTAGAAAGATTCCTAACAATTCCAGGTAGTTGATGTGAAATTGATTTTGTTGGGGGATCCATACCCCTTGAATGGTATGGGTTAGATTATGTGCTCCCCAGCCGGTGAGCCATGCATCTGTTAGCACTATCTGTGGGACTGGCTCGAGGAACAACCGCCCTTTGGAAAGGTTTTTCGCGGTCCACCACTGCAGAGAACGATGGGTGCGGTCGTCCACCAACACCAGATCGGTTAGCTGACCTTGAGCCTGGTTCCACTGACGTGCTAGACACTCTTGTAATGGACGCATTTGCAGTCTTGCATGAGGAACGAGAAAAATGCAGGAGGCCATCATTCCTATTAGTTGGATGAACACTCTTGCTGGTAGTGAGTGTTGTGGCTGAAATCTTTGAACTAGCGTTTGTATAGCACTTATCCTGACTGGATTGGGATATGCTAGGGCTGTGGAAGTATTTACGGTAGCTCCTAGATGTTGCTGTATTGTGGAAGGTTGGAGATGTGATTTGCGTAGATTTATTGAGAATCCCAGACTGTGAAGCAATTGTATTGTACGGAGTGTGTGTTGAACACAGCTGTTGTGGGAGCTCGCTTTAATGAGCAAATCGTCTAGATAAGGGAAGACATGAACTTGTTGCGTTCTCAGATGGGCTGCAACCACTGCGAGGCACGTGATGAAAACCCTGGGCGCTGTGGTGACTCCAAATGGGAGAACCTTGAACTGGTAGTGTTGACCATCTACCACAAACCTGAGATATTTCCTGTGAGCTGGGGGAATGGGGAAGTTGGCGTCCTTTAGATCTAGAATGGAGAGAAAGTCGCCTTGCTGTAGTAGTGGAAGCACTTGTTGTAAAGTGACCATGTGGAAGTGGTCTGATTGAATGTAAAAGTTGAGCGGTCTGAGGTCCAATATTGGCCTGAGAGAGCTGTCCTTTTTTGGGATTAGAAAATAGTGGGAATAGACCACTGTGCCCTGATGAGGCAGAGGAACCGGCTCTATTGCATGTTTTTGTAACATTGTTAAGACCTCCTGTTTGAGGAGTCTTAGGTGTTCTGACGATATTGGACGCGGTTATGGAGGAATGTAGCGAGGCGTAGAAGTGAGTTCCAGGCAATACCCATACTGGATAATCTGTCTTACCCACTTGTCTGTTGTGATGGAATTCCAGACATGCAGGAACTGTGAGAGGCGTCCCCCGACAGGAGTGGAATTTTCGTGAGGAAGCGCAGGGAAGTCACGGTTTGTTATTAGGGGAGTCATGGGTGTTGTTACCCCTGCCTCTATCCTTGTGGTTGTGCCCTCTGTAACCTCCTCTATTGTATCCCCTGGATAAGGACCTCTGGTTGGGGCTTTTATAGGATGAGGACGGGTGTTCCGACGTATTTGTCTTGGAACCTGCTCTATAGAAAGAGCGACAAAAGGAGCCTCTGGCAGATGGTAACTGTAAGGCTCCCATAGACTTTGCGGTCTCCGTGTCCTTTTTAATCTTTTCTAAAGATGCGTCTACTGCAGGGCCAAATAGGTGCTGTAGGAGAGTAGGATCTGCTTCTTATGGTTACCCCCACTTTTTGCTGATGTAACACTCTTTTTCGACTTTAGTCTGGCTGGGGCCCTGCTATTCAGGGCCCCAGCCTAGCTGCTTCCTCTCTAAATGGATTCCTAGTACCTTAGGTACACCACAGATTGGATTCTGGGGTGCCCTTATAAGTCCCTAGTATATGGTATACTATGTACCCAGGGCATAGGTACCCCAGAGGCCTACCAGGGAATGCAGCATGTATTATGCCACCCCTGGGAAGCCCTCCAAAATGACACTACAGGTCTGCTACTGCAACCTGGGTAAGGTGGTGCATGCACCCCTTACTGAGATATAGGTTCACTATACCTCCCCCTATCACTGCACATATAAACCTATCAGTCACCCCTATGGCAGGCCTTATCAATCCTGAAGGCAGGTTGCTTGGTCTTGTGTGAGAGGGTGCCTCTGCATGAGCAGATCCCCTCTGCAGCTTTCGGAATCTCTTCTCCGGGGTTGTCTGTGATGCAGCCTAACCATATACTCTTAAATGCATTATAATCAAACGGTTGGTGTCAAACACCTTGGAATCATACCCCCACACCAGTAACTGGTGTGCGAGTATGATCCCACCCTTCTAGAGAGAGAGACTGACAGCACCGGTATACCCGGTACCAGCTAACAGAGCCCTAGCATCACAAAATGGATGCTGCCAGCCACAGACACGGGTCTGGCCTCCTGCTGCTGACCGAAACTCCGGCAAGGGAGGCCTGGACAATAGGTTTCCTGTCACAGGGAGCTGTTACCACCTCCCAGACAGGCCTTAGTGGATTGGGGATAGGTGGGTGCACTCCAAGAGTGCTTCAAAGTCCTGCACTGGGGGCACATTTGGTGTCCCTGTGCATAGTCCAGTTCAAACCGGTTGCACGGGCTACCAGCCCCTGCTCTGGCGCGAAACTGGACAAAGGAAATGGGTGTAGCCACCCCTCTTTCCAAACCCTGCCATAGGTGGGTCCCCAGAGTTAGTCCAACCCCTTCTTTGGGTATAAAGAAGGAACTACTGACTACAGGACTTTAGATTACACCTGGACAAAACCCTGCTACAGAAATCCCGGAACTTCGACGATCTACACGACTAGATGACTGAAGAATCTCCCTTGGAGTAAAGGAGTTACTCCCCTGCTTGGCAGGAACCAAAGACATATCTGTCTGGTCTGCATCTCCGAAGCTCCCGCCTGACGCCGAAGACTTTGCAGCACAGGAGGTGGGTTTCCAGACTTCCCAGAGGCTGACCCAAGTCCCCAGCAAAGCTGAGACCCGTAGCCCTGGTGGGTACTGTGGAACCGGAACCCCTGGACACCGTGCACATTTGCAAGTGCATCAGCTTCTCGACGTCCTTTGAGGCTGTGCATTGGGTTACTTGTAGCCCAGACCCGAGCACCTTTTCCACTGAAGATTGCTGGCCTACACTCCACGAGTGTTCCGTGAGCCCGCCCTTGGTGTGTTCGCTCGAGGCTCCTTCGCGATCCCTGGTCCGTCGACTGGTGGGTCCCTGTGAAGGCAACTCTTATGTTAATTGGGCTTTCCTGGTTGCTCAAGATGTGCCCAGACTCTCCATCGCTTGGGGAGTCCCCAAGACCTTGCTGGTCCGCACCGAAGCATCTTCCCTCTTCCTACGTGGGTTGCTGATGCCAAGGCTTGTTGTGTCCCATCCGGGCACCGACGCTGCAGCACTCAACATCCTTCATGGGACAGCTCGAATCCAGCTCCTGGTTGTCCTCGACGCCTCCTGGTCCTCATAGTTGAAGAGTGAAGCTTCCCCTCTTCTTACCTGAAGCACCCGACATCAGTGAGCATTCGTCTATCATGCCCCTGGTCCCTGGCAAGTGACCCAGACTCTGTCCCCTCTGCTTTCAGGTTCTTCACATCTTCGATCCAGGCTTGGATCTCTTCGGACACATCTCATCTTCCCGGCAGCAGCACGTTTCAGCAAGCTGCCATTGAAAACGACGACGCGACCCAACACCATTTGACACCTAGGCACCCGGCTTCCCGAGGTGAGGTAACAAGAGTACTCCGGTGCTCCCGTGGGTGTTGGCCCTAGAACCATCCAAGTCCAATAGGATTTGTTCCCAGTCCACTCCTAAGGGTCCTTAAACTTTAAAATTCTAACCGCGACCTAACCCATAGAAGCTAACGAGAGCTCGTAGCTGTGTTCTCACACTGCACACGTCCCCAGTGGATCCCTTGTGTCACTACCTTGGTTGGCTCCTTGGGGTCCCAGCGATTCTACAGGCCCTAGGCCTTGTGTCTAGTCAAGTCGTGGTTCTTATACCAATTTAATATATGGTTTGGTTCTCCCCTAGGGCCTATCCTATATTGTGCTAATTTACGGTGATATTTGAAGTATAACATATGTGCTTTTACCTCTAGCCTCATAACCACACAGACAGCTCCTGAGGCGGAAGCCGGGAGTCACGCTCGACAAACCAAAGCACTGTAATTTTAAAAACTGATCTTACCTGTGTTTTTTTTCACTTTGCCTAGAGCACTCCCCCTCCTCTTAAATCGCCGACTTTCTACCGCGCAGCCGATATTAATGCTGCCGCGGGTCTTATCAAACCTTCTGCCGCCATTACCGAGGGAAGTGAGGCCATGCCCAACGTCCTGAGGCCACGCCCCCCCTGACTGCTGCTTAAGACGCGCTATTGATCCAGCACGCATTAGCCACACAGACAGCTCCTGAGGCGGAAGCCGGGAGTCACGCTCGACAAACCAAAGCACTGTAATTTTAAAAACTGTGATCTTACCTGTGTTTTTTTTCTCTTTGCCTAGAGCACTCCCCCTCCTCTTAAATTGCCGACTTTCTACCGCGCAGCCGATAATAACGCTGCCGCGGGTCTTATCAAACCTTCTGCCGCCATTACCGAGGGAAGTGAGGAGACGCCCACCATCCTGAGGCCACGCCCCCCCTTCCCACCTATAAAATGTGCCTGCACCGGACGCGCAGCGGAACCGCGCTGCGGGCGCGCCGCCAGCGCACCGAAGTTGTGCCAAAGGTAAGCCCGTCTGGGCCCGTCTGGGCCCAGCCGGCCCTAGGCCCAGAACCTATGCCCGATTCCACATCGGATCGATACAGCTATACTCAAAGAGACCTCATGTCACACAGACCCTCTAAAAATTCTAACTGTCACTATATTCATAAAGGGGAAAAGGTCTTCCTCAACTGCGACCTATGCAGTTCACCCCCTCCTACCGATAAGCACTACTCCATTCAAATGGCCCTCCTGAACTGTAGATCCCTCCCGAAACACTCCCTAGAGATTAATCTACTAATCCAGGACCACAAGCTAGATATCCTGTTCCTTACGGAAACGTGGCTAACACTCAATTCTGAAGCCGATATCGTAAGTGCCCTCCCCCAAGGATTCCTTATCCACTTCCAGAACAGGCCCCTTGGTAGAGGAGGCGGTCTTGCTATATTATATAGGGATACATTTTTATGCAGGGCAAAAGATAGCGGCACAGAAGACTGCGAGAGCTGACATTTTTCTATACAAATATCACCCACAGTCTCCCTCTCTGGCCTACTCGTATACCGCCCACCGGGATGCCCCAATCGCTTCGTTGGTGCCCCGATAGAAACCGTCACTGTACTAGCAGCCTCTACCCCAAACTTCACGATTCTGGAAGATCTCAATCTCCATTTCACTGACCCCCAGGACTCGGTGGCGACTGATCTCCACCTTGACCTCACCTCCTATGACTTGAGACTTGTCAATTCTGAGGCGACACACAACAAAGGTCATCTGCTTGACCCGATTTTCACCAACATCCACGCGCTTAAGGCCACACCTCCCCACCCTCTCCCATGGACTGACCACTTTTTGGTCCGCTTCTTCTGGCAAATTAGAGCCATGCCACCCCAACTCCTCAAGACGCGTGTTATAGACAGAGCCTCGTCCAAACTCTCTGTTGAAGACTGGACCTCCATACTTGAACAGTCCTACCCCCTCCTGTTTTTGACCCTGTGACTGCAGACTCGAACCTTGCTAACTGGCTCACCAATTCACTCGACTCTATTCTTCCCAAGAGAAGCACCCAGAAAAAGGAGAAGAGAGCGGACTCTGCCCTTTGGTATACTCCAGAGCTGAAATTACTAAGGAAAGGATGTAAAAAACTGGAGCGCTCCTGGAGGAAAGACTGGGCGAGATCCAGGAAAGATGAATATCGCACCGCCATGAGAACATACAAGACGGCCCTGCGCAATACTAAGAGGCATTTCTTCAATGAAAGAATTAAAAACTCTTCCAACTCCTCTAGAGAAACTTTCCTCATCGTTAAGGAATTGCTCAAGGTGCCGGACCCCCCTTTGGCTCAAGACACCTCTGAGGCCAAATGCAACAAATTGGCAAACTACTTTGACGCTAAAATTCAGAATATCTTAACTACCCTGCCCCAAGTCAATCATGGAATAGACTTAAGCTGCCATCCAGCAAAACCAGCCATTCAGCTGGATACCTTTGGTCCAGTGTCAGTGGACGAGGTACTCAAAACTTTGGCCATCATCAAAAGTGGCTCTCCTAGCGACCCGGTACCCATACGGATCCTAAAAATGATTGCACCCACCATCGCCACACCAGTCACCGACCTAATTAACGCCTCGCTTCTGCAAGGAGTAGTCCCTCCTGGCTAGAAGAGAGCCATTGTCAAAGCCCTTCTTAAAAAGCCGCTCCTAGATCCAGCGGATCTGGCCAATTATAGGCCAATCTCCCTACTCCCCGGACTTAGCAAAGTCACGGAAAGGATAGTCATTTCCTGGAGTCTAACGGCCTTCTCCGGAAATCGCAAACTGGCTTTCGCCCGGGACAGGGCACGGACACCGCCCTTCTGGCAGTCGTTGAGGAGGCCAGATGTATTTTGGATTCAGGAGGATCAGTGGCAGTGATCCTCCTGGATCGAAGCGCGGCCTTCGATACGGTTAATCACCAGGTCCTCATTCAGCGACTGACAGACATAGGGGTAACAGGGACAGCCTTGTCCTGGATCAGGTCATTTTTGAGAAACCGCACCTTTCAGGTTTGGGAAAATAACTCCCGATCAGCGTCAATCCCCCTCCAGTGTGGGGTACCCACTGGAGGAGGTAGTCGCCCCGTTTGGTGTTAAAATCGTGAGCTACGCTGACGATACCCAACTGGTCGTCTCTCTATCCCAACCCGACCACGGACCGGGCTCCCTCCACACCTGCCTATCAAAAGTATTTACCTGGATGTGTGAATCCTCCCTGAAACTGAACGGGTCTAAGACCGAGATTATGCTACTAGGGCATAAAGGATCCACCCTCCCTCCATACATCTGGCCCACCTGCTTGGGGGAGCCCCCCTCCCCAAAACATAAGATCAAAAGTCTGGGGATCTGGATGGAACAGGACCTCTCATTTAAGACCCAAGCAAAAAACATGGCGGGAACATGCTTCGTCCTCCTTCGATCGGCTCGGAAAGTCCTGCCTCTCCGCCCACGCCCTCTCGGAAGCTGCTTATCCAAGGACTTATCCTGTCCTGATTGGATTACAGCAATGCCATCTTCCTTGGGGCACCGGAAACCACGTTTAACAAACTCCAACAGATCCAGAACGCTGCAGCACGGCTTCTCACGGGCACCCCAGCGAGAACATCAGCCAAACCAGCACTTAAACTTTTGCATTGGCTCCCAATACGCGAAAGGGTAAAGTTTAAATCCCTATGTTTGGCACACAAATTGTTACAGGAGAAGGGCCCCCCCATCCTAAAGAACATAGTTGTGCCCTAAAAAGCCAACAGACCACTCCGCTCAGATGAACAAGTTACTTACCTTCGGTAACGATGTATCTGTAAGAAACATTAGTTAGTTAGATTCCTCACCTTAGAATATCCCCATGCGTCAGACTGGATCCGGAAGATTTTTCGTCAGCAATACCCCTTGCGCGTCGCTAGGCGTCGTCTGCGGCTCCGCGTCCGTCGTCGGCGTCGTGCGCCGGAATGATGTCGGAGTACTTAGACGCCGCCCTCGCGCGCTGACGTCAGTTCTTGTACATAGCCTTCCGCGCCAGTAACGCAGAGCCATGCAAGAGACCGACACTGGTGCCAAAAAATTCTAGGGCCCTGAAAGGGATAGCCTTAACCCCAGATGTCAGTTCGCAGAACGGGGAGGATGGGTGAGTCGGTGAGGAATCTAACTAACTAATGTTCTTACAGATACATCGTTACCAAAGGTAAGTAACTTGTTCATCAGAAAGAAACACGTTAGTTAGATTCCTCACCTTAGAATAGATACCCAAGCAATACCAACCCCGGTGGTGGGTCTGCGAACCAAGATCACACCAGAAAGTCCTGGAAGACAGAACGGCCAAAGAAGCCATCCCTCCGGACTTGGCTGTCTAGGCAATAATGCCTGGCAAACGTGTGCAGCGAAGCCCACGTTGCCGCCTGACAGATGTCCTGCAAAGGGATTCCCCGTCCCAAAGCAGTAGTAGCCGCCGTGGCCCGAGTAGAATGGGCGCGCAGCCCAACAGGCGGTTCCTTTTTTGCCAAGGAATAACAGATTTTATACACAAAACGACCCACCGGGAGATGGTCCGTTTGTGTACAGCTTTTCCCTTCTTTGCACCCACGTAGCCAACGAAAAGCTGGTCGTCCACTCGGAACGGTTTAGTGCGGTCCAAATAAAAGGAGAGCGCACGTTTTGGGTCCAGACGGTGGAGCCGCTCTTCCTCTTTGGAAGGATGCGGAGGCGGAAAGAAGGTGGGCAAGGTGACAGATTGCCCAAGATGAAAGGGGGTCACCACTTTCGGTAGAAAGGAAGGACGAGGCCGAATGACAACCTTGTCCGGATGAACAGATAGAAAAGGAGGCTTGGACGATAGAGCCTGGAGCTCACTCACCCGTCTAGCCGAGGTGATGGCTACCAGGAAAGCAGTCTTAAGCGTCAGAAGACTAAGAGGACAACTGTGAAGAGGCTCAAAGGGAGCGCACATCAGGAATGTCAAGACAAGATTCAAGTCCCACTGAGGCAATACAAAAGGAACAGGAGGGAACATGTGAGTAATGCCTTTACGAAAGCGTGACACTACAGGGGACTTGAAAAGAGGGCTGATCTGGAAGCCGTAAGAAGGCAGAGAGAGCAGCAAGATAACCTTTCAAGGTGCCCAGGGCAGAGCCCTGCCGGGCCAAAGAAAGAAGAAAGAGGAGAACCTCAGAAAGAGGGGCGGAGAGGGGATCCACAGCCTTTGCTGTGCACCATGCCACAAATTTGTTCCACCGGCAGGCGTATACCGTCTTTGTGGAGGGACGCCTGGCTGCCAGAATGATATCACAGACTTCAGGAGGGAAGTCAAATGGAATCAACTGCAGCCGCTCAATCTCCACGCATGGAGGTGGAGGCTGGACAGGTTCGGGTGGAGGACCGTCCCCTGCTGCTGCGACAGAAGATCCTCCCGAAGGGGCAGATGTATCGGAGGATCGGTCAACATACTGAGTAGCTCGGGATACCAGTACCTTCGTGCCCAATCCGGAGCCACCAAGATGACTTGGGCCCGGTCGCGCTTGATCTTCTTCAGCACTCTGGGCAGAAGTGGTATAGGCGGAAAGGCGTACAACAGACCGCAACTCCACTCGCGACGAAAAGCGTCGCAGAGCGAGTGCCGCCTTGGAAATTCCAACGCGCAGAACTGCTAACATTGCGCGTTCTCGTCGGTGGCGAATAGATCTCACCAAGGCTCTCTCCACTGCTGAAAGAGACCTTGCGCCACCTCGGAGTTCAGACGCCATTCGTGATCCATCATGCACCGGCGGCTGAGTTCGTCTGCTCTGGTGTTCAGAGAGCCCGCCAGATGTTGAACCACCAGGGTGACGCCCTGGTGTTCCAGCCATGTCCAGAGGCGCAGAGCCTCCTGACAAAGGGTCCACGACCCCGCCCTGTTTGTTGCAATACCACATGGCGGTGGTGTTGTCCGTGAACACCTGCACGACACTTTCCCGGACAGAGGGAAGGAAGGCTTTCAGTGCAAGTCGGATCGCTCTCAGCTCCAACAGGTTGATGTGGAGGCGAGACTCCGCCGGAGACCAGAGGCCTCTGATCTCCGCCTCTCCCATATGGCCCCCCCATCCCAGGAGGGACGCATCTGTCACTACGACATGCTCCGGTAGGGGTAGGGAGAGGCTCTTGCCCGTGACCCAATCGCGGTCCGTGAGCCACCACTGCAACAGCTGTGCAGTGCCCTCCGAGATCAAGACATGGTCGGACAGGTTGCCGTGATGCTGGGCCCACTGAAACTTCAGGTCCCACTGCAGAGCCCGCATGCGCCGCCTGGCGTGATGCACTAGTAGGATGCAGGAGGCCATCAGCCCCAGAAGCCGCAACACTAGCCTGACCGAAACCCAGGATAGAGGCCGAAAGATGGGAATCAGGGTCTGTATATCCCGGACCCGCTGCTCCGGTGGATGGACCCGGAACTGCGCCGAATCGAGAACCGCTCCGATGAAGAGGAGCTTCTGAGTGGGGCTCAGGTGTGACTTCGGCACGTTGATGGAAAACCCCAGCAAATGCAGGAGATCCGCCGTAGTCTGGAGGTGGGAGACGACTGCCTGGGGCGAGCCCGCCTTCAACAAGCAGTCGTCGAGATAGGGGAAGACTGGAACCCCTGATCTGCGCAGATGAGCTGCGACCACCGCCATCACTTTCGTGAACACCCGAGGGGCACTGGTAAGGCCGAAGGGGAGCACGGTAAACTGAAAGTGCTCCTGATCCACCGTGAACCGCAGGTAACGCCGGTGGGCCGGCAGGACGGGGATGTGGAAATATGCGACCTGCAAGTCCAACGCTACCATCCAGTCTCCAGGGTCTAGGGCAGCTAGAACCTGAGCCAAAGTCAACATTTTGAACCGTTCCTTCCGGAGGAAGGCATTGACGTTCCGGAGGTCCAAGATAGGGCGTAGGCCCCCTTTGCCCTTCTTGGGAACCAGAAAGTAGTGGGAATAACAACAACGACCTACTTCTGGGCTCGGAACGCGCTCGACGGCCCCCTTGGCCAAGAGGGCCGAAACTTCCTCGTGGAGAAGATTCAAATGATTCCCCGAGATACGGTGGTGCTGCGGTGGCATGGCTGGAGGGGTCGTCTCGAAGGGGAGGAAGTAGCCCCTCCGGACAATTTGCAGCACCCACCTGTCCGACGTGATGGAACGCCAGTGGAGCAGGTGATGGCGAACTCTGCCGCCCACTGGCGTGGAATGGGCCTGAAAGCTCGGACTAGGAAGACTTTGAGGCGGATGCTGCCGGGGTGGATGTGGACTAACCGCGTCGTCCTCCGGTGCCGCCTCGGCGGAAACCACGTCCGCGACCGTGTGCAGGCTGGTTCTGCGGCCGGTGGCTAGGCGGACGTGAGGAGGTGCCCCTTCCTTGGCCACGAAAGGAGCGAAAAGCGGAAGTTTGTGGCCGCGGGGCCGAGAGGCCCAAGGACGTGGCCGTAGCCCGGGAGTCCTTGAAGCGAGCCAGCGCACTGTCCGCTTTGTCACCAAAAAGGCGAGCGCCATCAAAAGGCATGTCCATGAGGGTGCGCCCGGGCCTCCTCTGGGCACAGTGGCAGCACGTCCTCCACAGCATCCCACAGAGAGTGGGAATAACGGTCCAAGAGACAGGCGGTGTTCAAAGACCGCAGGCCCAAACTGAGCGAAGAGAACAGCTTCTTACCAAACTGTTCCAGTCTCTTGGAATCCCGGTCCGGAGGAGCGGACGGGAAGGAGGATTGGGAGGTAGAGGCCTGGATAACCAGACTCTCGGGGGTGGGGTGTTGGGACAGAAAACTGGGGTCGCCCGGAGCAGGGCGGTGGCGCCTGGCAACGTTCCTATCCACAGGAGGGACTGTGGAGGGCTTGGACCAGGTGCCCTGCAGAACGTCAGTGAGGGCCTCATTGAATGGCAGCAGAGGCTCAGTGGAGCATGCGGCAGACTGAAGCACCTCAGTGAGGATCATAGTCCTCACAGCCACGGCAGGCAGCTCAAGCCCAAGGGCTTCGGCCGCCTTGCGCAGCACCACAGAAAAAGCAGCACCCTCCTCCGAAGCCACAGTCGGAGGAGAGATGAATCCAGTGTCCGGAGAGGTATCCAACCCACTGGCCTCCCCCAGTTCATCTGCCCAGTCCTGTGCAAGTTGGCTATGAAGGGCCATAGGGTCATCAGACCCCTCCCAGTCGCCCCCGTCATCCGATTCCTGGTAAACAGGAGGAACGATAGTAGCCGGTCGATAGACAATATGTGTCTCCAACGGCGTCGGATGCGGCGTCGGGACCGGACAGGGGCTGAACCGGGGATCGACGTCGACCGGAGCCGGCGTCGGGGGTGGTATCGGTGTCGGCGCCGGCGGAGGAGGCGTAACGAGGTCGACCGGCGTCGATGGGGGCCCAGGCTCGGGCCCCTCGGGGACCTGCGGCATCGGGGCCGGAGCCTCCAACGGCGCCGGAGCCTCCAACGGCGCCGGGGCCGGAGCCACCGGCATGCGAGGTCGCCCAGTCGAGTCCGCGGGGCCCGAAGGCGCGCCAGCGGGCGTCGACGGCGGGGCCAGGCTCCTCATGGCCGAGAGGAAGGCACTGACCTCCGCCGGCGTCGCGTCAGTCCCAGGGACCGTCGGGTATGGAGACTTGCGCGGCTCCTGCGGAGCCGCGGGGGTGGAACCACCCAGACCCTCGGCCGAGTCGCGCGACCGGCGAGGGGAGTCCGAAGAGCGGTGTCGCTTCTTGGAGTGCCTTGACTTACCCGAAGACGAGTGACGATGTCGAGTGCGGAAGCTCGAGAAGCTTGCGTGACCGCTCCCGCCTAGCTTTCGAGGTCAGGGCCATACAATCGGAGCACGACGCCGCGTCGTGGTCGAGGCCCAAGCAGTACAGGCACCGGCGGTGATGATCGGTCACCGACATCAGTCGGTGACAGTCGTCGCAGGCCTTGGAACCAGGCATCCTACCGGCACCAGAGTCGAGAATTGACCAAAAAGTTGGTAAAAAATTGACTAAAGGGGTAGCTCTCCCGGATCTGCGCTTACTGGCGCGGAAAAAAGAAGAACTGACGTCAGCGCGCGAGGGCGGCGTCTAAGTACTCCGACGAAGTCATTCCGGCGCACGATGCCGACGACGGACGCGGAGCCGCAGACGACGCCTAGCGACGCGCAAGGGGTATTGCTGACGAAAAATCTTCCGGATCCAGTCTGACGCCTGGGGATATTCTAAGGTGAGGAATCTAACTAACGTGTTTCTTTCAGATCATGAACGCCTACCCACAGTGCCCAGAGTAAAAAAAACACGTACAGGAGGACGGCGATTCTCGGTCAACACAGCCAAACTATGGAATTACCTTCCCTTCAAACTCAGGATCGAACCCTGCCATCTGCGATTTCGGAAACTCCTAAAAACCTACCTCTTCCCTTGACCCCTTCCTTTTCCCTGATACCCCCGCTGGTCTCTCTGTTTCGGCTTAGCGCTGGGATGCTTTCGTTTAACTATGCGCTCTATAAATCCGCATTCATTCATAAAGAGACTAGTAGGGTGTGTTTAGGAATAAAAACATATATTTTATATATGTACCTGGTGTGGTCTCCTTTCATTTAGCCACTCAAGGGATTATAGACTGGTAAAACAAGCTGCTTTACATTCCTTCAAGACTTAGCCTGAAGGCTGCTCTCCATAGCTATCACTAGGATAGCTTTCAATAAAGGTTGTCTTTAACCTATCATCAATAAAGGGTTGTTTGGACTGGTGCAAGGTGCCCACTATAACTAGTGGACAGCATATACCAGGCCAACTTCTCACAGGTGCTCCTGATCAATAGGTTGATTAAGGGTGGTATTTTGTACCTCTTGTTTAAATCCAGATACCCCGAGCCAGGTGTGTCTGCGTAGCAAAACCCTGGTGTTTATTGCACGGGACGCGGTGTCTGTTGCGTCGAGCGCGCATTTGATGGCTGTATTGGTTATTAGTTTTGCCTTCCTGTATAAGGTCATTAGCTTTGTCCTTATATGCCAGAGGTAAATGTTGAATGAGCTTTTCCAGCTCATCATAGTGGGCCCTATCATATCTTGCTAGAAGGTCTTGTGCGTTTGCTATTCTCCAGGAGTTTGCAGCTTGAGACGCCATACGTTTACCTGACATCTAATAATTTAGATTATCAGGAGGGGGTGTGTCACCTGACCCCTGAGAGTTTGCTCTCTTGCGTGCATTGCCTACTACCAGCGAATCTAAGGGAAGTTGGCCCTTGATGTATATATGGTCAGTGGGAGCTGCTTTGTATTTTTAATCTACTCTGGGGTTAAGAACCCTAGCTCTAACCGGGTCTTTAAACACCTCAAGGGGCATGTCTAAGAAGGCCTTGTAACATGGGTAAGACGAGAGTATATTTTTGTGGTTGGTCAAAAGTCTCCCGTAGAAAATCCTCTTCTACAGGATCTGAATGTAGTTTGAGCTTATGGTATGTGGCAGCCCTATTGATTAGCTGGGAAAAACCCACATTGTCATCTGGCGGAGATGGTTTGGAGGGGTAGAAATCCGGATCATTGGTTAGATCAGGATCAGTATTCTAATCATGCCATGGGTCTGAATCCTGTGGGGGGGGGGGGGATCATCAGGATCTTCTGAGTCTAATGGTACTACGTCTTCATCTTCTTACCCATCCTCATGTGAATCGTCACTATGCTCTGGTTGTGAAAAGAGTGTGGTGGCGAAATGAGTAAATTAGAGTTAACTGGTGGTGGAGGTGAAGGTGGTGGTGAAGTATTAGTGGCTATGTGTAATTTCTTTGGAGGAACTAGAGCACGTGGAAAATTGTCTGGTTTCCTCTTTGTAGGTAGCTTGGTGACTATCTGACCAGTCTTTGTGTGAATAAAGATTGTAGTTTGTTTTGGATCGGGAAAGAAAAGCTCTTCGGGATCGATAGGTTTCTTCGGCGTCGAAGATTTCTTCCTGGAAACTGTCTTTGGATGTTTTTGAACAGTGTACGGTACAGAAGCTTTCCCTGGTTCCGAGGCTTTCGGTGCGGGTTGTTTCAGCTCCGGAGGCGTTTGCTTAGGAGGCTTAATTGTAGGAGTTTTGTCCTTTAATGTTCTTGGTTCCGAAGTTTTTGGTGCCGAGGTCTTCTCTGTGTGCTTCAGGGTCGAGGTTTTATCCAGCTGCTTCGGTGCCGGTGTCTTATCGGGGTGCTTCGGTGCCGATGCCTTATCTGGCTGTTTTGGTGCCAAGGGGTCTTTTGCCGATTTCGGTGCCGAATGTTTTCCCGGTGCCGGCGGAGGGCGCGGCACCTCGGACGACTGAGCTTTCGGTGCCGAAGATGGCTTTCCGGTACCGGGTGGTTGGCTCGAGCCGGAAGGCTTTTCTTTGTCCTTCGGTGCCGGGCCCGGAGGAAGGGGGCTCGAAGTTTGCGTACAGTGTGGACCTGAGCTCAAAGGCAAAGGTGTCACCGGAACTGTTGGTACGGGCTTGGGTGGGGCGGGTGTCTCGGTACTCACGTCCCATTGAGCCGGGGTGATGTCATCTTCGGCATCGGAGACGTCTGCTTCGTAGTCCGGGACCTGTTCTTCCTGTTCTGGCTCCTGAAGGCTATCGGGACCTGGATGGAAGATGTCCGGAAAGGAACCTATGCCTCGGGACGTCTGGCAGCGTCTAGCTCAACGATCCCGGATGGTCTTCTTGGACTGGAAGGAGAGACAAGCCTCACAATCGTCCTCTCGATGTTCTGGAGAGAGGCAGAGTTGCAAACAGGATGTAGGTCCAAGTGTGGAAACTTAGCACCACACTGTGGATATTTCTTAAAGGGAGCCCATTACATCGACGTCTGTCTCTACCGGCCCGGGTAGGCCCAGCGGCCCGTGTCAAAGTCCTCAGACGTCGAAGTTTATTTGAAAGTTGTGGAGGGTGCACGTCGAAGGCACGCGATCGAGACAATACCGTCAGTTAAGTGCGCGTCAAGGGGGTTCAATAACGACACCGACCCGGAGCGCAGCAAGTCACATCCGAACCCGATGGTGGAAAAAAACAATCTAACGATGGAGTCGATGCCCATGCGCATTGTCCACCGAAGGAGGAGTCATCGGTCTCGTGACTGCAACACTTCTTCGAAGGTAAAAACAACATGCAGATAACCGAGCCCAACACCAGATGGCGATCTATGCATAGTGTGCAACTCTGCAGATCTACATGCCAAGAACAGATGCATACTGGTAAGTAGCATTTTCCTTTCAGAGCTCGGCTCGTGCACGGGATCTAAGAAACGAGCCCTACCGTTGGCTCTGGCTCTCTTAGCCACTTCATATCAATTGTCCAAGTTTTAGTCAGTTTATCATTTTTTCGTATTGTTTTCCCCCTGTTGAAATATATGTATTAATGCACAAGTTACTACTTATGTAACAATATATCTTTAAGAGACATTAGATAGTGGTAGATTCCTT
This sequence comes from Triturus cristatus, assembly GCF_964204655.1. Classification (NCBI taxonomy): domain Eukaryota; kingdom Metazoa; phylum Chordata; class Amphibia; order Caudata; family Salamandridae; genus Triturus; species Triturus cristatus. Next base: position 1,148,866,797 of record NC_140589.1, read on the forward strand.
ACCTTAGAATATCCCCAGGCGTCAGACTGGATCCGGAAAGTTTTGCTTAGCAGTACCCCTGCGCGTCAGTAGGTGGCTTTGTGCGGATCCGCGTCCGTCACTGGCGTCGTAAGCGCCAAGATGACACCACGGAGAGTACTTAGGCGCCACCCATGCGCGTTGACGTCCGTTTCTATACACGACTTTCCGCGCCAGGAACGCAGAGCCATGCAAGATACTGACCATTGGTGCAGAAAACTAGGGCCCTAAGAGGGATGACCTTAACCCTAGTAACCAGTTCGCAGAATGGGGAGGATGGGTGGGGCGGTAAGGAATCTATCACTAACTAATGTCTCTTACAGATATATCGTTACACAAGTAGTAACTTGTGCATCTGAAAGAGACACGTTAGTGATAGATTCCTTATCTTAGAATAGATACCCCAGCAATACCAACCCCGTGGTGGGTCTGCAAACAAATTACACCAGAAAGTCACGGAGAACAGAACGGCCAAAGAAGTCGTCTCTCCAGACTGGACTGTCAAGGCAGTAATGCTTGGTAAACGTGTGCAGCGAGGCCCACGTAGCTGCCTGACAAATGTCCTACAAGGGAACGCCGCGTCCCAATGCAGTAGTGGCTGCAGTTGCCCTGGTAGAATGGCCATGCAGCCCCACAGGAGGCTCCTTAGCCAAGGAGTAACATGCTTTGATGCACAGAACGACCCACCGCGAGATGGTTTGTTTGTGCACGGCCCGACCTTTTTTGGCGCCCACGTTGCCAACAAAGAGCTGGTCATCTACCCGGAATTGATGTGTACGCTGCAGATGGCTGAAGAGGGGTCAAACCCCGAAACCTGACCTAGGAAGCTTGTTTCCAGTCCAAGAAGGACCTGGCTTGGCAGTTCGGGCTGGACTGTTCCCATGAGGCACAGGGTCAAGACTGATTTGCATATGGCTGGGTTCAAACCGGAACGGCATGGTGAGCAAAAAAATACAATGGATTTAGGCCCAGATCTCTGTACTGGGGTGATTGTATGACATTGTTCTGCATTCTGTCCATCACCTGTTGTTTTTGCATTTGTCACCCCAAGTGGGAAGGGTATGCCCAGACGTGGGTCCTGTGCTCTCCATGCCACTGTAATCAAGCTATCCTGGCTGAAGAGGGGTGAAACCCCGAAACCGGTCCTAGGATGCTTGTTTCCATTCCAGGGAGGAACTGGCTTGGCAGTTCGGGCTGGGCTGTTCCCATGAGGCACAGGGTCAAGACTGATTTGCATATGGCTGGGTTCAAACCGGAACGGCATGGTGAGCAAAAAAACGATGGATTTAGGCCCAGATCTCTGTACTGGGGTGATTGTATGACATTGTTCTGCATTCTGTCCATCAACTGTTGTTTTTGCAGACAGAACGCAAGCGCACGTTTTGGGTTCAGATGATGGAGCCTCTCCTCCTCCCTTGAAGGATGCGGAGCAGGAAAGAAGGTGGGCAAAGTGATGGTCTGCCCGATGTGGAAGGGCGTGACAACCTTTGGCAATAAAGAAGGACGGGTCCTTAAAACCACCTTGTCTGGATGAACAGAAAGGAAAGGAGATTTGGAAGGAAGAAAGAGCCTGGAGCTCACTCACTCTTCTGGCAGAGGTGATAGCTACAAGGAAAGCCGTCTCGAGAGTGAGAAGACGCAAAGGACAGGTATGAAGGGGCTCGAAAGGAGCGCACATCAGATAGGTCAAATCGAGATTCAAGTCCCATTGTGGAATGATGAACGGCACGGGAGGAAACGTGTGCGTAATGCCTTTAAGGAAACAGTTAACCACCGGAGACTTAAAAAGAGAGGGCTGATCAGGAAGCCGGAAAAAGGAGGAGATGGCAGAAAGATAACCTTTAAGAGTGCCCAGAGCAGAACCCTGCCAGGCCAAAGAAAGCAGGAACAGAATAACTTCCGAAAGAGGGGCAGCAAGGGGATCCAGAGCCTGGCTGCCAAGATGACATCACAGACTTCGGGAGGAAGATCGAAAGCTGTCAACTGTCGCCACTCAACCTCCACGCATGGAGGTGGTGTTTGTTGCAACACCACATGGTGGTGGTGGTGTTGTCCATCAACACCTGCATCACGCTTCCCCGGACAGAGGGAAAGAATGCCTTCAGTGCCAGTCGGATCGCCCGAAGCTCCAACAGATTTATATGGAGCCGGGACTCCGCCGGAGACCAGAGTCCTCTGATCTCCGCCTCTCCCAAGTGGCCTCCCCATCCCAGGAGGGACTCATCCGTCACCACTGTGTGCTCCGGTTGGGGAAGGGAGAGGGATCTGCCAATGACCCAATTACGATTCGTGAGCCACCACTGCAATTGTCGTGCAGTGCCCTCCGAGATCTGGGCATGATCTGACAGGTTGCCCTGATGATGCACCAACTGGAACTTCAGGTCCCACTGCAGAGCCTGCATATGCCATCTGGCATGTGGCACTAGCAGGATGCAGGAGGCCATCAAACCCAGGAGCGTCACCCTGACTGAAACCCGGGACACAGGTAGAAAGGTTGGAATCATAGCCTGGATATCCCGGACTCGCTGCTCGGGAGGATAAACCAAAAACAGCGTCTAATCCAGAACCGCCCTGATGAAGGGGAGCTTCTGAGAGGGACTCAGGTGCGACTTCGGCACGTTGATGGAGAACCCCAGCAAATGCAGGAGATCGGCCATAATCTGAAGGTGGTGGACGACTGCCTGGGGCAAGCCCGCCTTCAACAACCTGTCGTCGAGGTAGGGGAAGACTGACACCCCGACCTGCGCAGATAAGCTGCAACCACTACCATCAATTTCATGAACACCCGAGGGGCGCTGGTAAGGCCGAACTGGAGCACGACAAACATAAAATGCCCCTGGCCTACCGTGAACCGCAGGTAACACCGGAGGGCCGGCAGGACGGGAATGTGAAAATATGCATCCTGCAAGTCCAACGCTACCATCCAGTCTCAAGGGTCGAGGGCAGATAAGACCTGAGCCAGAGTCAGCATCTTGAACTTCTCCTTCCGGAGGAAGCGATTGACATCCCGGAGGTCCAAGATAGGACGCAGGCCCCCTTTGTCCTTCTTGGGGACCAGAAAGTAGCGGGAATAACAATCACTCCCTACTTCCGGCCCAGGAATGCATTTGATGGCCCCCTTGGCCAAGAGGGCTGTGACTTCCTGTCGGAGAAGAGCCAAGTGATCCCCCGACATGCGGTGGCACCGGGTGGCATGGCAGGAGGGGAGGACTGAAAGGGAAGGGGGTAACCGTGGCAGATTATCTGCAGCACCCATCTGTCTGATGTAATCTCGCGCCAGTGAGGGAGGTGGTGGCGGATCCTGCCACCCACCGGCGAGGGGTGCTCCTCGAAGCTGAGATTAGGAAGGTTTGGGGGCGGAAGCAATGGGGGGTGGAAGAGGGCGGACCCGCACGCTGGTTCCCCGCCCCGCTCCTGCAGAAACCGCGACCCAGGCCGATCTGGGGCTGGTTCTGCACAGGCTTAGGGGACAGGCGTGCCTGACTGAAACTACCTTGGCCACGAAAGGAGTGAAAACCTGGAGGCCTAACTCTTAGTAGCAAGGCCCAAGGACTTGGCCGTAGCCCGCGAATCCTTAAAGCGCTCCAGGGCACTGTCAGCCTTGTTGCCAAACAGGCGGGTGCCATCAAAGGGCATGTCCATGAGCGAGCTTTGGACATCAGACGAAAACCCAGTCGAAGGCGTGACGTCGCAACGCCTCAGATGTAGAAATCGCCCTGCCCAATGAGTCAGCGTTGTCCAACCCACACCGAACGGCGAACTTAGCCGCATCCTTACCCTCAGCAATTGCCTGAGAAAAGACAGCCTGCACCTCCTCAGGACACTGAGGCAACACTTGAGCAACGGCATCCCACACCGCGTGGGAGTAGCGGCCCAACAAGCAGGTGGTGTTCACCGACCGCAGCCCTAAGCTGGCCGAAGAGAATACCCACTTCCCAAACTGGTCCAACCGTTTAGAGTCCTTTTCTGGCAGGGCCGTACGAAAAGCACTCTGTGACGTCGAGGCCTGAATGAGCAGGCTCTCAGGCGTAGGGTGAGTAGTCAAAAAGGCGGGGTCACCGGGCGCAGGACGGCGGCGTCTGGCAACGTTTTTATCCACCGGGGCCCCCGTGGCCGGCCTCGACCAAGTGCCCAAGAGGACGTCGGTAAGGGCATCATTGAAGGGAAGCAACGGCTCCGACGAAGTAGACGCTGTCTGGAGCACCTCGGTGAGGAGGTTGGTCTTGAGGGCCACTGTGGGAAGGTCAAGATTAAGGGCCTCAGCCGCCCGGCGGAGGACCATCGTGTAAGAGGCACCTTCCTCCATCGAAGGCGGGGGGAACGGAACCTCGGGTCAGAGGAGACATCGAGGCCGCCTGCCTCCTCCAAGTCGTCCACCCAATCCTGCTCGGAGTCACATTGCCGGGAAAGGGGGTCCTCGGACCCTTCCCAGTCTTCATCTGCCTCTGGCGTAGAGGGGGCCGGTCGTGGCGGCAAAGCCAGAGCCGGAAGGGACGAACAGCGTCGGGAATGGCACCTAGAACGGCACCGGCCAGGGTCGGACTGGCGCCGGCTGCCAATGCAGATCCCCGGCCACAACAAAATGGTCCTGGAATCGGGGCAAGGGAGCAATAAAACGGCACCCAGTGTGGCGCCGAGGGCGGTGGCGGGCCGGAGCTGCAGGATCCTGTGGCGCCGGAGATGGTGCCGGTGGTGGAGCCGACGGGCCAACAGGATCTGGACACGGGTCCGCGGGGCCCGAAGGCACGCCGGCGGGAGCCCGAGGCCTAAAAATACTGTCAACGGTAGCAAGGAATTCTTGCACCTGTTCGGGAGTCGCCGACGGACCCGGGTATGGCGGGTAGGCCGCGGGACTCCCAGGCTCCAGGGGAGCCGCCGGTGCAAAGCCCCTGTCCCCCTCGTACGCATCCGGGGAGCAACGGGGGGATGTCGGAGAGCGAACACGCTTCTTAGAATTCTTTTTATGGCGTCGTTTACCGGAATCTGAAGGCGAAGAATTCCCGTTCCCGCGAGCGGTCCCGGGAACGGCCCCGGGACCCTGAGAGGCGGCGTGACGAATGCCAGACCTCCAGCAACTTCCTACACGCTCCCGCAAGGCCTTGGGGACATCGGCTCGACAATCCTGGGAGTCGTGGGCAGTCTCCAGGCAGTAGAGGCAAACATCGTGGGGGTCCGCCACCGACATATTCCAGCGGCAGGCCCCACAGGACTTAAAGCCGGGCATCTTTACGTGCACCAGGAGAAAAGAGAGGAGACAAAAAGTCTCAAAATTGTAGTCAAAAAGTGACTAAGGTACGTGCTCAATCCGGATCTGCGCTTGCTGGCGCAGAAAAATAAAGAACTGACGTCAGCACACATGGGTGGCGCCTAAGTACTCTCCGTGGCATCATCTCGGCGTTTACGACGCCAGTGACGGACGCGGAGCCGCACGACGCCACCTACTGACGCGCAGGGGTACTGCTAAGCAAAACTTTCCGGATCCAGTCTGACGCCTGGGGACATTCTAAGGTAAGGAATCTATCATTAACGTGTCTCTTTCAGATATTTTGTTTGTCTTCAACCAAGTCTTGAATGATGTTTGTATTCAATTTGTACTAATTTGAAATGATGCTGCATCAGAATCACATATTTGGCACAATATCATTTGAACGATAATCTATTGTTTAATTTTTTTTTTATTAATAATGAATAAAATAAATTTTTAAACAAATTTTAATGTAGTTTGGATCATTTCGCACTGAGTTCTCGTTATCATGTTGTCTGAGTGAACAAATGTTTTAAATTAGTCCACCTTAGAATGCCTAGAAATATTGTCTTCCATTGTATTATTTACCCTGTCCTAGGAGCTCTAGAAGTATTACAGGGGTCCTTGATATTTGCACCACCGACATCCGAGCCCAAAACCAGATGGCGATCTATGCATAGTGTACAATTTGCAGCTCATTTGCCTCGAACATGTGTGTTAAAACAAAACAAATAAAGTAAACTGTGCTGAAGTCTCTTAAAAGTTGAATAAAAAAGGTGTTCATTACGTGGAAGCTTCGACATTAATGGGGCACATTTCATTACTGCGCTGAGAAGTACATATTAAATGTGATAGTTTTGTACAACTGGTAGGCTGAACTCACATATTTGAAAATGCTTTCATGAAGAACAAGCATTGGCATAGCCAATAGGTCTCGCCTTTGGGACCTTCAAAGTGTTTAGCCAAGCAATAGTTGATGTTGTTGCACCAAGGATATTGTGCTGCATAACTACATACTTATAAGGTTCCAAAAGCGAGACCTATTGGCTATGCCAATGCTTGTTTTTGTAGCTGTCTCCATTGTGTGCTTCCCTTTCCCTGCATTCCACGTTGTCCTCACTCTTCCGTGTGTTTCTACCTGCACCCTCATGATGCATTTATCCTTGCTTACTTCCTGCTTTTGCGTCCATGTTTTCTTGCCAGTTGCTTCTCACCACTCCTGCCCTTAGGGTTGCTTCCCCTGACCAGCACCCTCTCCCGCCCATTGCTTCTTCTTTCCATTAGTACTTCCGAGTTTCCTGCACACTTGTGTGATTCACCAGGCTGCATTAAAGACATTGACAAAGCCAGCAGTTCCCAAAGGGGAGACCTACTGGCTTTGCCAATGCTCCTTTTTAAAATGTTTTGTGGCCGCTTGGTTTGGTGCAATACAGATACTTTATTCAGATCCCAGGATTATTGGGATTTCTTATATACCCTTGAGCCCCTCTCACCTTATTAACTGAAAATACTTCATATTAAAGACGACATGAAGAAATAAAAGGGATAGTGGGAGTGATATAATTATTATTTCCCCTGGTAAGCATCAGCTAACATAAAAAAGAAAGCATGTACCTAAGAAACAACATTAAACCGCCATAAAATACTTTCCTAATATTTAAAATCTTCGCTCTGCTTCTTCACAAATTACCTGAGCCATAAGTAGGACTGTAATAATTATTCAAGCCCTTCAACTGCGACTGTCACCTGTACAACAGCACAATACTCCCAACTGCGGTAGCCAGTTTCAACGTTTTCCTCAATATATAAAATGTAATGCAAACTGATGGACAACTGGGTGGTTTATAGTAATGGTATTATATACTAAATAATGTATAATAATGTTAGCGAACAAGAACTACGCGAACTAGAATCATCATTTTGGCATGTTATCCTACTTGTAATGCTGATTTCCAAAAGGTTGTTTTTATGTTTTGTCACAACACTGGCAGAGGGGAACAGCATATGCTCGGAAGAGGCTTCAACCAAACAAATTTCCTAAAAGATGCATTTGGACAGCACTGCTAGCAAAAGCACACACGGTGGCAAATGTTGCTGCCATGCAAATGTCCGCAATGGGAATGTGTGTTTAAATGCAGGCATTATTCCCCATATTCTAGTAAAGTGAGCCCTCTCTCCAAGGAGTGATCTCATTTCGAGTTGTTAGTCTCTGTCCTTTCTAGCACTACAGAAAAGTCTAGATGGTATACAGATTTATCAGCCAAAGAGGCATTAAGTCCAATCTGAAAAAGGGTATGGACCGCCTTTTCCATAAAAAAACATAAAATGCAAGTCCTTCTTAAGAAAGTGTCAACCTCTCCAATGCTTCTGATATGAAGCTGTCACCATCAAGTTGGTAGTTTGAAATAGGAAACACATATTTACTTCAAGAGGCCATGAGCTCAGAGCTCACACTGTTTGTGCAAGAGGAGCACCAATACAAGACATAATGAGATATAAGTCCCGCTGAGCAGCATAACACTTCCTTTTAATTCAAAGCTTTAGAAGACAACGGTAAACACTGTGACTGAGGTCCAAATGCCCTATTCAACAGCTAGGATGGCCCATTCACTGTTCACATTCGCTGTAGAGCAGGAAGACAGATGATTTGAGACAACTTATGAGAAGGAACCAGGCAAACAAAACAGTGAAAAGTTGCAATTTTAAGACATTGCTAAATCCCAATCTTCTCTAGTACATACAAGAGGTACATAGAGGCAATGTATATTGGGTACAAGTTCTAACCAATACGAGTCAATCAGTATCATGGTGCTTTTGAAACTAAACTTAAAATAATGAGAGTTATTGAGCAAATACTGAAATTAATCGATACTTCTAAAGACAGATTTTGTTGAGTTACTCAGACATATTTTGAAATAGGAACACATCCAACAACAAGTATTAACACATGCTAACACATCTGGCTTGCTTTCTGAATGTCTATCCATTATCAACTACAGGGTGGCACAATTATTCCATGCATACAACATTGTAGGAACTACTTTAAATCAAAAGACAGCCATAATGTAAAGTAAATGGGACAGTGTGCAGCCATGTAACCATCTGCGATATGCTGTGCCCTTTTGTGTAAATGACGGATGGCAGTATTGCTTAGCAACAGGCATCTAAATGTAACACTAAAAATAGTTGGAGCCATAATCATACCACCTAAGAGGTCAGATGTTTGAAATATTTTGCTGACAAGTATACACTAAATAATCAGCACTTCAACATAAGCACATTAACAGATTAATTCACAGCTTTAGGTACAGGTTGGGGTAACATAGGCTCATTTAGAGGAGTAGGTCAATATCAGTTGTGTCAGATAATTCCATTTTGTATTTTTTCACATGCTCATTCTCTATTTAGAAGGTTTGAAAAATGTAACACTACATAAAGAACGTTTTGACAAATTTATTTTTCAAATACTAAGTAATACCGTTCGTTTAATTTTCCATGCAGGCCAGTTACAGTTGGGATTGGAAAGGAGAACACGAATGTGTTAGAAATGAAGGGTCCGACTTTGGCTATTGAGCTGAGGTACATGTTCCCGGCTTGTTTAAAAGTAAAGAAAGTGAACAGCTGCATAATAAACACCTATGCCTAATACAGTAATCAGTTTTAAGTGTCAATGGAAACTGCTATGGCACAGTAATCATCATAATCTCTGTATTGTGTTATGTTGGTGTTAAGGAAGGTGAGAAAGAGTGCCTGGAGGCCATAAAGTGGGTTTTGTTTGGGAGGGTGGGGGACAGTGGTTAAAGTATTACCATTGGTGTCGTACTGTCAATGTAAAACAAACAAAAAATCTTCCCAAAGGCATGTGTCCTTTACCCCTTTCCCAAGTTAGCCCCACTTTGTATGTCATGCTCTCTGACTCCTGTGGAGGTTATACTGTGCAGAACACCTTTAAACCCCTTCCTCACTGGTTAATCAAACCCTTATAAGCACTTATTAACACATTCCTCGCCCACCCAGCTTGCGTATCACCTCACTCGTATACACACACTTACATACACATATAGCCTCAGGCTGATAGATGACTGTCCCCTTTACGACCCCACCAATGGTCATTCAAAAACTTATATGCTGGAATGAGACCGAGAAATAACTAGGTACTGTAGATAAAGGTGATGGAGCACTCAGTTATGCCCACTTCTTCCCAAGCTGCTATACAGTCCAGCCGGAAACTTTAGAACTCATGCATTATGAAACATAAAGAAACCAATGCTGTGTACATGTAGTTTATTCCCTTAAAACGCCCAGGGAAGAACAATGTGGAATCCAAATTCATGGCCCGAATGGCAAAAGGTACAAGATGTATTGTTACATTCATCTTGCAATATAGACATGGAATTACGTGCTGCGGTTAGGCATCACATTCTGAATAAAGTAAATTAAAAAGTATTTATGAGAATGATCATAACAAAACATATTTACCTTTGGTGGTAAAGGAGGTGGCATTTTAGGCCTAATGGTCGAACTAAAAAAACAAAAAAACAATTCATGTTACATTGAGAAGCTGTCTCAAGAAATACGTATTGTTTTGATACATACATGAACATATCTCGTCTACTAACTGATAAAAAATACTTTGGTATCCATTCTTCCTTTTCCAAAACAGACTTGATAAGTAAACTGTGACCACCTTATATACTCTGGTGCACACTGATGCGGCGATCATCTCTTCCATCAAGAGCAACATACCGGTAACAGAATGTGAGAACAATAACCTCTATATAGCATCCTACAGCTTGAGTAGAAAACCTAAAACCAATATGTTCTAGTTAAGTATCGCAGTTCTGTTTGAAACTGATAGACAATAATTTCCAGTCCTTTCGAGAACAGAGGGAGGTTGTTTATAGGTTGAAAATGTCATATGTCACACTAGGTAAAATACATAGTTATATTACAAGGTTTAGTAAAACTCCTTTCATCGTCTGGCTCCTTATGTAGGAGATGCATAAGTAACTTACCTTTGGTGAAGCTCATTTTGGTACAGACTGCAACTACCTGCAGGTTCCTCACCTTTTGAATATTCCCCAGGCATCAGACTGGATCGGACACATTTTATAGCAGGACCTCCGTGTGCCAGAAGGTGGCGCAGTGCAGCTCTGTACTGATGCTCTTCAGCCCCGGAAATGATGGGCGTAGCGTTTATAGGTGCCACTCCCACATGCTCAAGTAAGAGTTGTATTAGGGGGTCTGCAGCCCCAGAGGCAGATCCCCAACAGAAAATTGACTGAGCCGATTTCTAGGCTAGGGATCTTATTAAAGGATACAGTTCAATCCACAGAGCAGGGAGGATGGGAGTGTTGGTGGAGAATTTGCAGTTAGACTCTACCAGAAAGAACATTACCAAACGTAAATAACTTGTTCTTGGGATAGATTCCTAACCGCAGATTCCTCCCCTTTTGAATAGATACCAAAGCAGGTGGGTGAACAAACTCAAACCAAAAAGTCCTGCAAGACCGAGGTGGCAATAGTGGTTTGTGAACGTATGAAGGGACACCCACGTAGGTGCCTGGCAGCTGTCTACGGCAGGAACTCCACATGGCAAAGCAGTGGTAGCAGCTTTAGCCCTGGTGGAATGAGCGCACAGTCCTTCCCTAGGCTGCTTTTTGGCCAGTGAGTTGCAGATCTTGATGCAGAGTACAATCCAGTGGAAGATGGTCCGCTTCTGCGCAGCCTTGCCTTTTTTCGCTCCAAACAACACTGGAGTCAGTCCTCCTCCTCAGAGAGGTAAGGAGGATCATGGAATGCTAGCAGGATGATGGATTGGCCGATGTGGCAAAGCGTGGAACAAATTACCTACCTTCGGTAACGATATAACATTATTTAGTTATGGATTCCTTACCTAAGAATTACCCCCAGGCATCAGACTGGATCCGGAAAGTTTTTTGTCCGAAGTAACTGCGCGTCGGAAAGTGGCATCGGTCGGCTTCGCGTTCATGGTTGGCGTCGTGTCGCCGGGATGACGTCGCGGCAGCTACTTAGATGACGCCCTTGCGCGCTGTCGTCGGTTCTATACACGACTTACAGCGCGGGAAACGCAGAGCCATGCAAGACACTGACCACTGGTGCACAAAACTAGGGCCCTGAAGTACGAGTTACTTACCTTCGGTAACGATGTATCTGGTAGAGACGACTAGCCGCATATTCCTTAACGTAAAATTAGCCCCAGGCGTGAGACTGGACCCGGAAAACTTTCTTGCCCAGCATCTCTATGCGCCGGGGGGCTGTACCACGCGACTCCGCCCCGATGTCCTCCGCGGGCGTGACATCAGCGAGGTCACATAAGCCCCACCCCGGCATGCTGACGTCACTTTGCTTCGGAGAACTTTTCCACGCCACACCGCTGAGCCATCACAACGAAACTGAGGAGAGCACGGGAACAGTGTGCGAAAAAACCAGAGAAACAAAATAGAGAAAAACAAAAAGGTGAGAAACAGCACCAGGTGGCTCCAAAGCACCAGAAGGCGACAACAGTAGGCCAGAGCAGGAGAAGAGCAGAGCACAAATCTGAGGAGCAACTGTGCAAGCCAAGACGAAAGTACTAGGTGGCAGTAAAGCACTAGAAGGGCAGAGCAGCGAAGCCATAGCAAGAAAGCGAAAGCACCACTCCGTGGAACCACCTTGCAAGCCAAGGCGAGAGCCACTCTGGAGGCACAAGCATGTGAAAGCGCCATGACAGAAAAATAGAGGGTCTACAACCCCAACCACAAGGGGAAGGGCCAGAAGCCCGGAACAAAGGCGCAACAGCAATCCACCCCCAACTAAACTGCCAATGATGGCCATAACTCCTGAAAGGAATAGGAGGCCAGAGGATAGGTAAACCATCCGCAGACTACAGTGCCAAGGAGGGCCACAAACACTGAAAGGAGCAGGAGTTCAAGGGACAGGTAAGCCATCCACAGACTACACTGTCAAGGATGGCCAAAACCCCTGAAAGGAGAGGAGGACAAAGGACAGGTAACAGAACCGCCAACAAAGAAGTCCGGGGGGGGGGCGGGGGTAGGGGGGATCAGAAACTCTAATAACAGAAGGAAAGAGCCCAAGTAGGCCCTCATGCTTGAGAAAACCAGCTGGAGGAACGACGAGGACACCCACAGAAGACAAGCCACCCAGAGGGAGGAGACTGCAGAAACCCAAGCAGAGGGTCCTCCCAGAATGGGGAGGAAGGGCGGGTCGTGAAGGAATCTGCGGCTAGATTAGTCTCTACCAGATACATCATTACCGAAGGTAAGTAACTCGTACATCTGATAGAGACTACTAGCCGCAGATTCCTTAATGTAGAATGGATACCCTAGCCATACCCAGAAGGAAGGAGGGGCTGCGAGAGAGCTTCTACACCAAGAGAAATGCAGGGCCCCAGCAGGGGACATGGCACAGGGACAAGACGGGAAGGGCCAGGATATCCTTAGCACAACCAAAGGAGAACAGCCCAACACCCCGCAGGGGCAGACAGTGCCTGAAAAGCCTCAAGGAACACAAGGACCACCTCCAAACCCTAGGGAGAAGAGGTGGAACCGGAGGCAGGGCCCACCATAAGAAACACACACAGCGTAACAGAAAATAGCTGAGCACACCGCAGCCGCAAGCAGCGCACAGGGCAGGGAAGGTTCCACCGCCAAAAGCACAGACGGAAGAAGAAAGGCACAGTGGTGTATGAGAACAAACAGGACTGCACAGGATGCACAGCCAGCAGCAGACAACACCACGGAACCGTGAACCCAGGACAAGCTAGATGCCAGCCGAAGGCAGAGGCCAGGACACGTCCCAAGGGAGGGGCCGGCACACACTGACCCACGAACAAAGTGGAACCAGCAGAAGACAGACAGACGCGCAAAACCGCTACAACGGAGCGCCGCAGGCAGCAGGCCGGACTAGGCCAGCGACAGAGGCCCAGGAGAAGACCAGCAAGAAGAGCGCACCTGTGACAGACCGTGGCGCCACGGAGAGCAGAAGCCCGAAGGACGACCACCCCTCCCCAGCACATAATAAGGCTATATAATAGCTACCATGCCCCCACATAAGGCATGTGGCGTCCCATAACATGGGAACCCTCTTATGAAAAAATTACGCAGCAGAGGACAAACAAAACGATCTGCGGAGAAAACCACAGACGGCTTGACAACAGCCAATAAGGAATACACAGAAGGCCTAATCTCAGGGCCTACAAGGCTTACCAACAGCCAAATCCACAAGTCAAAACAGGGCCGGACCAGCAGCCAACAGCACCAAGGTCCTAACAAAAGGACGAGGAGGAGGAGGAGGAGGAAACCCCGCAAGAAACATCTGAATGGCAGAATCCGCAGGGGCGTGGAACAAAAGAGTGCCATCAAAAGGAAGGTCCACCAACCGTTCCCTCACGTTCTCCGGGAGCACACTATCTCGTAGTCAGGCATGCCAACGAAGGGCCACTGATAAAGCCATGGTACGACCAAGCACGTCCAAAACGTCCAAAGCCGAGCAAAGAAGAAAGGCCGCCAGCTCCCGGCTATCCAACACATGGTGCCGGAGATCAACGCAGGCACCCTCCTGAGAAGCGGCCGACATAAGGGACTCCACCGAGTCCCTCAAGCAAAAAGTGGCCCTTGCTAATATACAAAGAGTGTTAAGGGCCCGCAAAGCCGCACTGGTGGTGGCAAAGATATTGCGCCCCCAGGAATCTAACCAGCGGGCCTCCTGTGACAGGGGAGACAACACCAATGGCAGGGAGGGAAAGGCAGTCTGTAAAAGAGGGCCCCTGGCAGAGGGGTGGAGGTAAAGAGACAGGGTCATGCGGCGCAGGACGGTGGTGGTGCAGAAGTGGCTGGGGCACCAGTTCCCCGATGGCGGGTCGCCCCCAAGCCCCCAAGCCCCCAAAAGAGACGTGTGGAGCAAAACCTTAAAGGGAAGAAGCAGCTCCCGACCCCCATGACCCTGATGGAGGACCTCCAGAAGATGATCCGTGGGGAAATGGACAGCTGAATCGCCCATGCGCAAGATATCCGCCGCCCTGAAAACAGCCCGAGCGAAGGCAGCACCGCCCTCCATAGGGCCCCGTGGCGGGGAAAGCAGTTCCTCTGTGGGCGACGGCTGCAAGCTAAGGCTGCCGTCCCCCATGCCAGCCAGAGGAAGGAAAGGCCAAGTCCGGAAAGGAGGAAGGGGGACCGAGGAACGGGGAACCGGAGGTCCTTGCGGCAAAGACTGCGAGCGCGGTGACAGCGGCCCATCTCCGGATGAGATGAAACCAACAACCGCCGAACCTCTGGAGAAGAGGGTGCGTCCGAAGACGACTTAACGACTGACGCCAGCCCGGCACCGTAGAGTCCGTGACCGGCGTCAGGTCAACGCCAACCGGCGCCGAAGGGGACGCCGGAACGACCTCCTCCACAACGTGCGGCGCAAGAGACCGGAGCCAGGTCGGCTAAGGAACAGCGCCGAAAAGGCATCGACTCGACCTCCGATGAGGCAGCTGCCTGCGTAGAGGAACGAGGGAGGCCCGGGGACACGCCCTGACCCCTAGCCGGCCCCTGCGACGCCGCCAGGGCCAGCAGCCGCCTGCGCCTGAGCGGCATCACCTCGGCCTTGGACAAGGCCACCGCCTGCCCAGAAGACCGAGGGGGACTCGAGGACACGCCCCGAGTCCCGGCAACCTCCCGCGACACCACAGGGACCCCCGCAGGGTTTGCGGCGAGGCAGTGGCACCCGGGTCCGAAGGAGGGAACCCCGAAGGGCCACACCCCGACGGACCCACATCCTCCAAACCTGGATCCGAACCGGTCGGCGCCAGGGACGGAGCTGCCGCAGAAGCCCCCACCCGCGGCAAGAGATCCGCAGACGACCCAGGAGGAGAAGGAAGAGACAACGAGGCCTGCAAGGCCGCCGCATAGGCCTCCATCTGGGCTCTGGTCGCACCCACGCCGGGGAATGGCGGTTAGGATGGCAACACGTGGGGCCGCACCACCCGCGGAGAACCCACGCCCCCAACAGGCCATGGACCGGGCCTCGGGGACAAACTGCGACACTTACCAACAGGTGAGCGATGCCCTTGAGGCCTGGGAGAGGGACGATGTCGTGAACTGAGGTTTTTGAAGCCGTCCACGGGGGAACGGACACGGGGACAATGCCGACCTGGACATGCGTGCCGAAAGGAGCTTTATCCGGCGCTCTCGCCGGGACTTCGGCTTCATTTGCTGTCAGGCCTCACAATCCGTGGAGTCGTGGTGCTCCCCCAAACACCACATGCAGATGGGGTGAGGATCCATCGCCGACATCTGGCGCACGCAAGACGAGAACGTCTTGAAGCCCGAAGGCATTCGCACACTGTACCCAAGAAAAACGCTCTAAGGTGGAAAATAAGGCCTGAAACAGGCCAGGAACACGATCCAGGTCCGCGTTGCACGCGGAAAAGAAGAAAACTGACGTCAGTGCGCCGGGGTGGGGCTTATGTGACCTCGCTGACGTCACGCCCGCATAAGACATCTTGGCGGAGTCGCGTGGTACAGCGCCCCGGCGCGCAGAGATGCTGGGCAAGAAAGCTTTCCGGGTCCAGTCTCATTCCTGGGGATAATTCTACGTTAAGGAATCTGCGGCTAGTAGTCTCTATCAGATAGGATAACCTTAACCCTAGAAACCAGTTCGGGGAGGATGGGTGGGGCGGTAAGGAATCTATAATTAACCAATGTTTCTTACAGATATATCGTTACCGAAGGTAAGTAACTTGTTCATCTGAAAGAAACACGTTAGGTATAGATTCCTTACCTTAGAATAGATACCCCAGCAATACCAACCCCGGAGGTAGGTCTGCGAACCAAGATCACACCAGAAACTCCTGGAGAACAGAACGGCCAAATAAACCATCTCTCCAGAATTGACTGTCAAGTCAGTAGTGCTTCGTAAAAGTGAGCAACGAAGCCCACGTAGCTGTCTGACAGAGGTCTGTAGAGGAACCCCTCGTCCCAGAGCAGTGGTTGCCGCCGTCGCCCTGGTGGAATGGGCACATAGCCCCACTGGAGGCTCCTTCTTTGCCAAAGAATAGCAGGCTTTGATACAGAAAACAACCCATCGGGAGATAGTTAGTTTGTGTACGGCCCGACCTTTCTTGGCTCCCACGTACCCAACAAAGAGTTGATCATCCACCCGGAACTGTTTGGTGCGATCCAAATAAAAGGAAAGCGCACGTTTTTGGTCCAGACGGTGGAGCTTCTCTTCTTTCCGCATCCTTCAAAGGAGGAAGGTAAGCAAGGTGATGGTTTGCCCGATGTGGAAGGCAGTGACTACCTTGGGTAGGAAGGACGGACGAGTCTTGAGGACAACTTTGTCCGGATGCATAAATAGAAAAGGAGGCTTAGAAGAAAGCGCCTGGAGCTCACTCACCCGTCTGGCAGAGGTGATGGCCACTAGGAAAGCAGTTGTAAGAGTCAAGAGCCTCAGAGGACAGTTGTGAAGCGGCTCAAAGGGAGCGCACATTAAAGAGGTTAAAACTAGGTTCAAGTCCCACTGAGGCAATAGGAGGAAAGCGATGAGTTATGCCTTTCAAAAAACGATTAACCACCGGGGACTTGAAAGGGGAAGGTTGATCTGGGAGCCGAAGGAAGGCAGAGATAGCGGAGAGATAGCCCTTGATGGTGCCCTGCTGGGCCAATGAAAGAAGGAACAAAAGAACATCAGAAAGAGGGGTAGAAGGGGGATCCACAGCCTTTGCTGTGCACCATGCCACTAATATGTTCCACCGGCAGGCGTATACCATCTTAGTGGAGGGACGCCTGGCTACCACAATCACATCCCAGACTTCGGGAAGCAGGTCGAATGACGTAATCTGTCGTATCTCAATCTCCACGCAAGGAGATTGAGGCTGGACAGGTTCGGGTGGAGGACTGTCCCCTGTTGCGGCGACAGAAGATCCTCCCGAAGAGGCAGACGGGTCAGTGGATCGATGGCCATGTTGAGCAGCTCGGGATACCAAACTCTCCATGCCCAATCCGGAGCCACAAGAATGACTTGGGCCCGGTCGAGCCTGATCTTCTTCAGCACTCTGGGCAGAAGTGGTATAGGCGGAAAGGCGTATAACAGACCGCAACTCCACTTGCGATGAAAAGCGTCACCTAGCGAGTACCGCCATGGAAATTCCAACACGCAGAATTGCTGACATTGTACGTTCTCTTCGGTGGTGAATAAATCTAACCAGGGCTCTCCCCACTGTTGAAAGAGACCTTGCACCACCTCCAAGTGAAGAAGCCATTCGTGCTCCATCATGCAACTGCGGCTGAGTTCGTAGGCCCTGGCATTCGGTGAACCTGCCAGGTGTTGAACCACCAGGGATATTCCCTGATGTTCCAGCCATGTCCAGAGGCAGAGAGCCTGCTGACATAGGGTCCACGACCTCACCCCGCCCTGTTTGTTGCAGTACACATGGTGGTGTTATCCAGGAACACCTGCAATACTCTTTCCCGGACAGAAGGAAGGAATGCCTTTAGTGCGAGACAAATAGCCCTAAGCTCTAGAAGGTTGATGTGGAACTCTGACTCCCCCGGAGACCAGAGGCCTCTGATCTTCACCTCTCCCATGTGGCCGCCCCATCCCAGAAGGGACGCGTCCGTCATCACTGTGTGGTCTGGTTGGGGGAGGGAGAGGGAGCTGCCGTTGACCAATCCTGGTTCATGAGCCACCACTGCAATTGTCGTGCAGTGCCCTCCGAGATCTGAACGCAATCGGACAAATTCCCTTGATGCTGCGCCCATTGGAACTTCAGGTCCCACTGCAGAGCCCGCATATGCCACCTGGCATTACAGACCAGCAGTATACAGGAGGCCATGAGGCCCAGCAGCCTCTGGGTCATTCTGACCAAAACCCGGAATTAGAGGCTGCAAGAGCAGAATCAAAGCCTGAATATCCTGGACTCGCTGTTCGGGAGGATAGGCCCGAAACCGCGGCATGCCCAGAACCGCTCCGATGAAGCGGAGATTCTGAGAGGGAATCAGGTGTGACTTCGGCACATTGATGGAGAACCCCAGCGAATGCAGGAGGTCAGCCGTAGTCTGGAGGTGGGCGACGACTGCCTGGGGCGAGCCCGCCTTAAACAGCCAGTCGTCGAGATAGGAGAAGACTGAAACACCTGGTCTGCGCAGATGAGCTGCGACCACCGCCATCACTTTCATGAACACCCGAGGGGCACTGGTAAGGCCAAAGGGGAGCACAGTAAACTGAAAATGCTTGTGGTCTTCAGTGAACCGCAGGTAACGCCAGTAGGCCGGGGATGTGAAAATAAGCGTCCAACGCTACCATCCAATCTTTCGGGTCGAGGGCAGACAAGACCTGAGCAAGAGTCATCTTGAACTTCTCCTTCCGGAAGAAGCGGTTGACATTCCTGAAATCCAAGATAAGACGCAGGCCCTTGTCCTTCTTGGGACCAGAAAGAAGTGGGAGTAACAACCACAACCTACTTCTGGGACAGGAACGCGCTTGATGGCTCCCTTGGCCAAAAAAACTAACTTCCTGCTGGAGAAGGGCCAGGTGATCCTTCGACATGCGGTGGTATTGCGGTGGCATGCCTGCAGGGGTAGCCTTGAAGGGAAGGGAGTAGCCCCTTCAGACTATCTGAAAAAACCTACCTATCCAATGTGATGGTGCGCCAGTAGGGGAGGTGATGGCGAATCCTGCCACCCAATGGCGTTTGATGGGCCTGAAATGTCAGACTAGGAAGGTTTGGAGGCTGCTGCAGAGGGGGGTTGGTGAACTGGCCCGCCCGTTGGCCCAAGGAACCACGACGGTTGTTCCCATGTCCCCGGCCGCCCGAAGGTTGGGTAACTTGCTGCGGCCTGTGGCTCTAGGCGGGACGTAGCGGGCGCCCCTTTTCGTGGCTACTGTGCAGGGCGGGTGGAGAGGCCCAAGGACTTGGCCGTAGCCCGTGAGTGCTTGAAACGCTCTAAAGCGTTGTCTGCTTTGCCGCCAAAAAGGCGACGGCCAACAAAGGACATGTCCATCAAGGTGTTCTGGACATCCCCAGAAAAGCCAGTCGATCTCATCTAGGTCTAACGACGAAGCGCTACTGATGTTGAAATGGTCATGCCCAGAGAGTCGGGGGTGTCCAGCCCACAACAGATGGTAAACTTCGCCGCATCCTTCCCGGCGGCGACAGCCCGGGAGAGCACTGTCCAGGCCTTCTCCGGACACTGAGGCAGCACCAGCGCAACCGTATCTCACACAGAGTGGGAATAACGGCCCAAGAGACATGCGGTGTTTACCAACCGCAGTCCTAAGCTGGCGAAAGAGAAAATCTTCTTCCCAAACTTCTTGGATTCCCTTTCGGGTGGAGTGGTAGGGAATGCGCTCTTGGAAGTGGAGGCTTGAACCTCCAAGCTCTCCAAGGCTGGGGTGTTGGGAGAGGAAAGTGTGGTCGCCCGGAGCCGGGCGGTGGCATCGGGCGATCATCCTGTCCACAGGAGCCACCATGTTGGGCCTGGAAGCCGTGCCAAAAAGGACGTTGGTGAGAGCCTCATTAAATGGCAGCAGGGGCTCTGAAGAGCTCGCAGCCGGTTGTAGCACCTCTGTCAGGAGGTTAGTCCTGACCGCCATCGTAGGAAGCTCGAGGTAGAGTGCCTCGGCCGCCCTACTCAACACCACTGCATACGACGCTCCCTTCTCCGTAGCCACGGTAGGAAGAGACAACATGCCACGGTGAGGGGAGGTATCGAGACCACTGGCAACACCCAGTTCCTCTCTCCAGTCCTGTTCATCTAACTGGTCTGTCAGAGGGTCACATGACCCCTCCCAGTCCTCCTCCTCATCCTCTGGGCGCCATTCTGGTTGAAAAGGGACCCCAGGAGTGAACAGGGGCACAAAAACCCCTCTAGGCGCCGGTCCGGGTCCACATCGGGATGGAGGTCGGGGTCGAATGCAGTAATGGTGCCGAAGGAAGCGGCGCCGATGGATGTGTAATCAGGTTAACCGGCGCCGATCCAGATCCAGGCTTGGATCCAAGGGAGGCCTGCAGCGCTGGGGCCGGAGCCGTCGGCGAAGGACTACGCCCCCCAACCGATTCCACGGGCCCGAAGGCACGCCAACGGGTTTGGGCCTCCCAAAGATGGCATGCAACGCCTCATCGAACGTACAAAGCTGGGCGGGAGTCGCTCCGGGTCCTGGGAAGGGAGGGAAACGCGGAGTCTACTCTTCAGGCTTTGCACGCAGAGCCGCGGGAGGGGCACCACCTGTATCCCTCGTCGGAGGCACAGTCGACCGATAAACTTGTGATCAGTCTGGATTGTTTGTGGATCTTCTTCAAGAAATTAACATACTAATGTAAGTTTTCTCGCTCAGTGTAATCCAGCACCTTTCCAATGGAAAGTTTAACAGGGAGCCTCGAGTCTGTTCGTAAAAGGCCAGGGAAACCTTTACCTCCATCTCCTGAATCCTTCTTACTTTATCTTATGAAATACATCACATGCACTCAAGTCAGTGATCTGCCTGAACTCCTATGTAGTGTAAAACACCACGGCCTTCCAAGATAAGTGTTAAACCTGACCCTCTCTGCAAGGTCACCTCAGATTTTTGCCTTCCTTTGCTGAACCCATTTGTTTTAGCTAGTAGGACTCAGTCCACTTTACCCCTGCTAATAAGGGGTAAAGTGCTTGTCCTCTCCCTTGAAAACATTGTAAAACATGCCTACATCTGAATGGGTTATTTTATATAATAAGAAATCCCTAGAATATGGCACTATAAGTACCGAGGTCTGTAAATTAAATACTACTAGTGGGCTGCAGCACCCATTGTGCCACTCACGTAAGTAGCACTACAAAATATTTCTCAGGCTGTTCCGCAGCCTGTAGTGCAGTTCTAAACTGCCATTTCGACCTGGCAAAATAAACTTTTGCCAGGACTAAACCTTCCTTTTTAATTCTTCAAGGTCAACCCAAGGTAGGTCCTAAAGTGTCTTTGGGCAGAGTACACTGTATTTAAAAAGTATGACGTATGTTTACGTTCTACACCTTTGACAGTGAAAAACTCCTAAAGAAATTTTCCCAGAGTAAAATCTCTCTCTCAAAGACTAACACTAGGTTACTTTATTACACTTAATAAGTGATAATTTATTTCAGTTTGAGAAGAGATATAGAAATGTTTCGTCCACTCATATGAATTGTAATTTAAAAACCTCTTTAATTATAATGTCAGATTTTAAGTCACTATTGTGAAAATTCCACTTTCAGAAAGATGCCATTTTCTGCCTAAACCAAATGTGCCTTTCTGCCAGTGTCCTAGGTCACACTACAATGACTGACTCTCTGTTGTGGGTTATGTATTTCTTCCAGGCGTGAGGACAAAAGACGCCTGGGTATGAAGGCAGTGGGTCTTCCTGGCAGGATGACTGTGGACAAGCTGAGCCCTGCCCTCATTACACTTCCAATGACCCTGCCTGCACATACAAACGAACCTGATAACAGTCCTGACCGCGTCTTTGTCACCCTAGACAGTTTAGAACCAAACCGAGGCACAGAACTGAACAGACCACGTTGGGAATCAGACAGTGTTTCACCCAAACAAAGTTTGGGAGCTTGTATAAAGGTGGCACCTTCAGAACCTCTCATCAGAACACTCCTGGACCTGTGGAAGATTCAGAAGAAGGACTGCCCTGCTTTCTGAAGAAGAAAGACTAGACCTGCTTGCCTTGAACCCAGGACTCCCAGAAGTGACTCCAAGGGTCAGTTGGTTGACCTCCTGCTTGAGCTACAGGGACAACAAGATTCCAGAGGCATCCCTGCACCTGCCCTGCTGATCAACACCAACTGGACTTGCCTGAGCCCTGCTATTAGCATCTGCTGAGGTGAGTCCTGGTACTCACCTCAGGAACCCTCCCCCCGGTCTTAGACTCTTGACTGGCCTCAGAGTATACCCCTCCTGCCTCAAATCTACAGAAATCTGCACCCCAGAGGAAAATCCAGGAGTTTGGGGCTCTTTACGACAGCAAGAGGACCCTCGAGTCAGCACCTATCCCTAACTTGCCTGCCAAAGTGAAGTTCTGATGGCAACGTACTCTTCACACCAAACAATGTCACTCCATGTCAACAGTTAACGTGAAGGTCCAGCGATAACTGCTCCTCTTGCTGACATCGACGTCCTCACAGCCCCTGTCAACGCGAAGCTCCAGCTGCAGCTTCTCACATGGACTTAAAAAGGTAACAGCCCCCCACCGGGACAAACATTGTCCCTGTATTCGACCACAATCCATTGCAGTCGGACTAAACTTGTGACTTTGACCAACTCTAGCATGGCCTGATAACTATAGCTCCCAGAAGCTCAAACCGCCACTTGTGGTTATCTAAAGCTTAAAAAATTCATAACTCCAGTTCTATTGATTACATTTTTATTTTGCTGCAAAATGGTTTATTGAAATGTAATTTATTTTTCTAAATTGTTTTGGAACTTACATTTGGTCTAATTTTTAACCACGACTATGATATGTTACAAACTTTAACTTTGCATTGCAATTATAATGTACCGGGATCGCCAATCTCAACAACGGGATACGATTCAAGCATGTGAATCTATGAAAGATTCCAATACTGGATAACTACAGTTACAGGAAAGTAACTCATTTTCTTACAGGTAAGTAACATTTTCTAACTCCAATATTGGAATTTTCATAGATTTACATGCTTGAATCAGATTGAATAGCAAATATTAAACACATTTCAAAAAAAATGTTGAACGTGTATGATATATATATATTTTGTTTTTTTACTCGCAAAGTATACATCGAAGGGTATATACATACATACATAAGAATAGGATGGTGGGAAGAAAGAAGGCTCAAGGTTGCTGGAAAAGATGTTGCAACACTGCTTGACCCACTGCTGTGTTGCTGTGAGCAGCAGAATGCAAGCAGTAATGCATGGTAAAGGTGTGTATATTCTTCCAGGGAGTTGCTTGGAAGATGTCCTTGAGTGACACAGTTAAAAGCACATGGTTTCAATTACATCTGTTTGCTGCATGAATTCATAGATATAGCAGTTTAAGACCAAATACAGATATCAAGGTACATATCTATACATGCAATATATATATATATATATATATATATATATATATATCTATATATATCTATATATATCTATCTATATCTATATATCTATATACACACACACACACACACACTGAAAAAACCATAGGTTTCAGGTATGTTATAGTTAGGAATTAGCATTTAAAAAACCTTAGAAATTTACTGAAAAAACCATAGGTTTCAGGGGTCTTATAGTTAGCTGGACATTTCACTCGTACAAAACCATAGAAATTCCTCCGTTATAGTTAGTTCTACTAACTATAACTCGCGCACCCGGAATCCACTGCTGATGATGTCACATATTACATCATTCATGACATGGTCAGTGACATCACTGATAACATCATCCACGTGACAATCGGATAAACCTCATCATACACTAATATAACCTTTCATCACTCACTGTAAAATACAGAGTACCATATTTGAATCCATTTACACATCAGTACAAGTTTCTAAAAACCCACTCAGTGATTCCTAGATCTGCACACACATCTAATCACTTACCTATAGATTCAGTCGTACATGCTGTGAAAGATCACTTTAACACTATCAAAAATACTTATACACCTATATTGACATTACACACCAGCACACAAACTATTCACTTATGCAGTCATCCTACTCACTTCTGCAAACAATGGATCATACTTACATTTACTCAGCTACACACTTATACAAACACCACTTCATTTATTCAGTAACTCATACTTAGTGTGTTATAAAATCACTATTACAAGTATACAGTTATCCATACAGTCACTCATACAATCACTGAGTCTTATGTATACTTATTTATATACAACTGTCACATACACAGCTTTTTATATTTCTAGTTTGTTGGACATGTACCATTGAGAGATAGATTTGCTCATCACCACACCCATAAGGATATTCACTCACCCAAACAACTGTTATAACATGTAGTCTTACCCTCATACCTACTGAATTAAATATTCACACATCTTCGGGCAATCACACACCCCCTACTGACCCACATACACACATTCACTCTCCCATACAAATACTCAGTTAACTAATCAATAACTAATATAGACTTTCATGTAGCTAGTAGGCAACTGGTGCAGCAGTTTACACAACCACTGACAAAGTGATACAGATATTCACACAGTTTAGTCACTATCCAATATATTTAGGGAGACACTATAAATCAGTCAAGTAAACAGTCAATCACACTGCTACTAAATCCTCCATCAAGATATTTATATTTATATATCCACTCATTCTTCAATGCAGATTGATATATATATATATATATATATATATATATATAATACATATTTAAATAACGAACCAAACCACATTCACTGGATGATGTCATCAGTGATGTCATTTGATATGGAATTAGTGATGTCACAGACCATGTCATGAATGATGTAATATGTGACATCATCAGCAGTGGATTGCGGGTGCACGAGTTATAGTTAGTAGAACTAACTATAACGGAGGAATTTCTATGGTTTTGTACGAGTGTCCAGCTAACCATAACACCCCTGAAACCTATTGTTTTTTCAGTGAATTGCAAAGGATTTTTAAATGCTAATTCCTAACTATAACGCCCCTGAAACCTATGGTTTTTTCAGTGAATTTCAAAGGTTTTGTAAATGACAATTTTTAAATATATTAATTGTTATATATTTTTTTTGATACTGATTTACTACATTTTTCTAAACTATTTATTTTTAGGTATTTTATTTTTTAAATTACATTATACATTACATTATACATTAAATTACAAAATATACTTTCTCAGAATGAATTACTTTAAATACTTTGCAAATAGGCAATAGACGCAAGTACAGTAGTTACAGTTGTTGCAATGGGCAACACAATTTCAAACACAATGCAACATTGAGCTCAATGTGAATTTCTAGTTAAATGCAATTAGTTACTTTATGGATTACTTCTCTAACCACAGGACTGGATCCTAGATTCAGTCCTGGGACATCTCCTGTAAACAGTTGAGTAAAAGCGTTTTGGTTACAGTAGTGATTTTTAAGGAATATTATTGTATTTTAAAAGTTGACACTTTTTCACATAGAATCACCAATGTTATCCTATGGGAGGGAATTCACTTAGCAGGCAAGTAGTATTATCGTTACTTTTTCTTAGTGGTGGATCCTGGATCCAGCACTGGTGTATATCCTGTAAACAGTTGAAAGAATGCGTTTAAGTCATACAGGCGATTTTTAAGGAATACTTGTAGTTTGTGAAAATAGACACTTAGAAACTTTTCTGGTGAAAACCGGAAAATGATATCCTATGGAAGGAAATTCAAGTTACTGGTAAGTACGGTTAAAATTACTTTTCAGGATCAGTACTGGGCTCAAAGATGCAGCACTGAGGTCTCTCCTGATAACAGGTGAGTAAATCGGAATTCGTAGTTTGGCTGATTTTACTTCGTTCCAGTATATATAGAGCCACTTTCCTACACCATCCCCTCCCTTCACCACTATGCAAACACGCCCTGTGGCGCGTTTTAGGTTGGGGAAATAATTCCCCTTCTGCAGAAAAGGTTCCTTAATGGTAAGACCCTGAATTTGGCTCACCCGCCTGGCCGATGTCAACGCCAGTAGCAGAGCTACTTTCCAAGAAATAAATTTGAGATCAGCCATGTTAATGGGTTCGAATGAGTGCTTCAAGAGCTGTGAGAGGAGATTATTGGGTTGTCAGAGCAGTGGAGGAGATCTGACAGGTGGAAAGACCCTATCTAGTCCTTTGAGGAATTGCTTAACAATTCTAGCTGACCATAGAGAAGGCAAGGAAG
This sequence comes from Triturus cristatus, assembly GCF_964204655.1. NCBI lineage: Eukaryota > Metazoa > Chordata > Amphibia > Caudata > Salamandridae > Triturus > Triturus cristatus. The sequence continues at coordinate 1,148,892,927 of NC_140589.1, forward strand.
AAGACCTTCTAAAGCGAGAAATAGCTGCCAGAAGGACTATGATGGAGGTGTGAGCCAACCCAGATCTTGCCAAGTGCAAGAGGAAGGAGAGGATTTCATGAGGCGAACAGGAGAAAGGGTGCACACTCAATTGTGGGCACCAAATACAAAAATACTTCCACTTCAGCCGATAAGTCTTGTTAGAACTCTGCGCTCGGGCGCTGGTGAGTATTTCCTTGCCTTCCGACGATAGTTTCAGAAGGGTAAACTCATTGTAGTCAGGAACCAGGCTGCTAAATGAAGATATTTGGGGTCCGGATGCAGCACTTGACCATGGGACATTGTCAAGAGAGATGGAATCAGATCCAACAGAATGTGGGGCTTCCCTGAGAGTAGGAGGAGTTCTGTGAACCAGTGCTGGTGAGGCCAGGAGTGGGCTATGAGGATCATCCTGCAGGGTATGACTTTCATTTTCATGTGTAGCCTTGGCAGAAGAGGAACTGGAGGAATGGCATAAGTAAAGATGTCTTACCATGCCATCAAAAATGCATTCCTCCAAGATCCTTGATGGTGATGCCAGCTTGCGAAGAACTGACATTTTTTGTTCTGTGGGGTTGGAAAAGAATTGGATTGACCAACTGGAGAAAGATTTTGTTGAGAGCTGCCTGATCCAATTCCCATTTGTGACATGACGACTATAGCCTGCTGAGAGTGTCTGCTGTTGTGTTATGGATGCCAGGAAGATATTCTGCCCTAAAGGATGCTCTGTCTGTTGCAAATTGCCCATTCCCAGATGCACTGCACTTCTGGAGAGAGAAGGCGAGATCTGGTGCCACCCTGCTTGTTGTAAGGCCAGACAAACTGCTTGGAGCTCCAACAAGTTGATGTGAAAATTGGCGATGTGACTGCTGCCATCGGCTGCTGACCTGCAAGTCTTGAAGGAAACCTCCCCATCCCTCGAGAGATACGTTGGTAGTCATGACAAGAGGAGAAGGCGTGGCCAGAAAAGACAGACCGACAGATATTTGATCATTGTGTCCACCAAGAGATGGCTTGGACAATATTCGGTGTGATAAGTAGTTCTTCAAAAATCTCTCTGCTTGTAGCCACTGTTTGTCTAGCTCTTGTGCATTATTCCGCTACCTAGCGGCTGGGTCCAAAAATATCTCTTTGCAGCCTGTCTTCCGATTTTTCTTTGTGAGCGTCGTCAACCATTTGGGCATAAACCCTTACTGGAGTAACATCAGACATATGCCCCATAAATTCTTTGACGCAGTCGCCAACTTTACATTTTTTCCTCCTTTCTTTTCTCCTTGCGATGTGACTTGTTGGTTTCCTACATCTTCGTTGATGTTCACTCAGTGTTGAGTTTGTAAATACACCGCTACTTGTGGAGGTGGGTGGGTCACATGTGAACCCAGAAAATCTTCAAGCTGCAAAACTACTCCTACCGGTAAATAAGCATTTATTCTTGCAGCTAGAATTTATTTCTGGATTCACAAGCTATGTATTGATTCTAAAGGGCTATTTCGTCGGTTGGGTAGACCAGATTCTTTACAGCATGTGTTTACAAACAAATGCTTTAGCACTCTTTGTCCCACTTCTGGCTCTTTGTTGATGTGGATACCCATGCAGTAATGTTTTGTAAAGGTGTGTACGGATGACCATTTGGCAGCTGCGTGAATGTCTTCTAGTGCTACGTTACTTAGGAAGGTGAGTGTTGCTCCCTTCTTCCTTGTTGAATGTGCCTGCATTTTTTCTGTAGATGTTGCTCCCCTGCTTTTAACAATATTGTATTGTCTGCACTATCCATCTCACGATATTTCCTTTGGTGCCCGGGGAGCCCCATCTTGCATGTGCTAAAGACGCAAAGCACTGTTCTCCTTTCCTGATAGACTTTGTTCATTTTAGATATTTTAGATATTTTTAGTACATTATTGCCCTTCTGTCATCCAGTGTGTGCAGGGCTCTCCCTGCTTGCACCTTCGCTTGTTAGAAAAAATGCTGGTAGGTGGATGGCCTCGTTCAATATCACTTTCGGTATGAAACTTTGGATGTTTTTATCCCCACTTCGTCCTTATGTAGCTGAAGATATGGTTCTTGAGTAGTGAGTGCTTGTATTTCACTGACCTTCCCTAGCAATGTGAAAATTTAGAAGCTTGAGCTGTGACTTTGCATTGTTTCGAAGGGTGATGTCTTTAGTTGCATAAGTACTACATTCATGTTTCATGTGGGCCTGAATGCACTCCTTGGAGGTGCCACCTTTTTTCTCCCTTAATAAGGAAGTGTTTTACCACTGCTGCAGTGAAGAAACTTCTCCCTAGTATACCTCTTGTGCATAATACAATGGCTGCTAGCTGAACCATGATAGAGGCATAGGAGAGGTGGTTGTCTAGCAGTTTTGTTATGTACCCAGCAACAGTGGCAAACCTTGTTCAGTCTCTGTGTTCTCCTGCTTTGTTGCACCAGTGTACAAATATCCACCACTCACTGCTGTAGCATTTCCTTGTAGTTGGTTGCCTTGCTGCCTTCAGGATCTCCACTGCTCTTCTTGGCAAATTGAGGGGACCAAATTCAACGTCCTCAGGAACAATGCTGACAAACTGAGCATGTCTGGTTCCAGGTGCCATAGCTGTGCCTCCTGCATTGTCAGCAGGTCTTTACATGCTGGGAGTGTGAAGTTTTGCCCTTGGGATATCGCCATGAGGTCTGATAATCAGGTCTGTTGAGCCCACTATGGGACTATAAGGATTAGGCTGAAAAGCTCCTGCCTGCACTTCTGGGTCACCTCTGGTAACATTGGAATTGGAGGAAAGGTGCAAGCAAAAATCTCCGACAATTGTATTGACAGGGATATTTGTTTACACCTTTCCACTAATTCCAATTCTCTAGTGACTCTAGATGGTAGAACCTGGATGCGCAATTTTGTCTTTTTGTGTTTTAGTGTGTTGCGGATAGGTGTATTTGTGGTGTCCCCCATGTTTGGAAGATCTGCATCAGCACTTATTATTTTAGCTTCAACTCGTGTGTGGTGTTTGCTTTCCTGCTTAGTCTGTTCACTTCTGTGTTTTTTTCTCCCAATAGGTGTATCCCTACTAGCAATATCCTGCTTTTCATTGCCATCTTCATATCTCCTCCGGCAAGGTCGATAATGCCTAATACTTTGTTCCTCCTTATTAATTCATATAGATTAGATTGTGATGGTGTTGTCTGTTTGAACTAGAACTGTCCATCCCGTTCTCTGCTCCACACTCGCTTTGTCCCTTTTGTCCACTGGTGTTGCCTTTGTGGCTTCGGAGTTCAGGATATCTCCCAGGAATGCTTGCTTTGTGTCTGGGTTCTGTGACGATTGTTTGTGGTTGGTGAAGAAACCTAGCATGTGTAGGTTTTGTATGACTTGGTTAATATTCTTCCTGCTCTGGGTGCTTGTCTTAGCTTTCACTACCCAGTTGTCCAAGTATGGATAGACATGTATTTCCCTTCCTTTTGAGATGTGCAGTGACAGCAGCTAGGCATTTTGTGAACACTTGTGGAGCTGATTTTATTCTGAATGGAAGGATCTCAAATTGGTAGTGTGTCTTGTCTACCTCGAATCTGAGGAATTGTTTGTGTCATCTGTTCACTGATATGTGTAGCTAGGGGTCTTTGAGATCTATGGTTGCCATCAAGTCGTCTTTTCCTAACAGAGGGATCTTCTTAGCTTTATGTGTTTTATGAACTTCTTTAGTGTCCCTTGGTCCAGTACTGGTTTGAATGTCTTTTCTGGTTTCAGTACTAGAAAGTAGTTTGAGTACACCCTTTTGGGTCTTGTTTTGGGGGGACTATTTCTATACCTTTTTTGTTTAGTTGTTCTTCCACTTCCTGTTGTTGCCGTTGTTGTCTTCCTTTATTCTCTTCTCCTTTGTTGGTATTGCTAGAGATAACTTTGTTAACTATATGGAATATTCATATCTAATAATATTTAGAATCCATTTGTCGGAAGTGATCTTTTCTCCATTCCTGCAGGAATACTCGGATTCTTCCTGCTACTGATGGCTTGTGTAGGAGGGCGTTCTGGGAACATATGGTTCGCCCTTTTTGGGATTCCCCTTCTTCCCCTTCAGCGGTGGTGAAAGGGCTGCCTGGTACTTGTGCTGTACTGTCCTTTTGGTGGAGTGGTAGCCTCAGTCCGTTGGTGACTGAAGGTACGTGTGTGGTTCTATGGCTCCCCTTGAGGTTGTTCCTTCCCTCTGGGCCATGCCTCCTTTACATATTCCCTTGTACTGAGGGCTCCCATGGCCTTGGCTGTTCCATTACCTTTTTTCATGCGCTGCAGTGCCTCGTCCACGGCCGCTCCAAAAAGGCTGTCCTCTGTGAAGTGCATGTCTATTATTGCTGACTGGAACTCCTGTTTGAATCCTGAGATCCTCCGCCAAACATGTCTGCGTTAAGTGGTGGCCATGCAGATATGATACATGTGTTGGCGACTGCCTTGCTCTGTGGTAGCATCGCGTTCACACTTTAACTTGTCTGGCAAGTGTTTCATGAGCTCTTTGATCTCATCCCACTGTTGGTGGGTGTACCTGTTTAGCAGGGCATTTGAGTTGGCTATGCACCACAGCGTTGCTGCTGACCTCTCCATTTTTCTCCCCACCATGTCTACTCTTTTTGCTTTTCTTGTCAAGGGGCCGCCCAATAGACGTAGGGGTGTTTGCTTTCTTGAATGCTGTAGCCACAATAAAGGAGTCAGGTGGATCATTCCCCTTGATGTAGGGTGGGACTTTTGTAGAGCAACTGTCCTTTTCCATCCTTTGTGTTCTGGCTTTGATGTGGCTGGTTCATTGAACGCCTCTCAGCCCTGGTCCAGCACACTGGATACCATTGGGAGGAACTGGTTCTTCTTCTGGTCCGGTATTAGTGTTTCTAGGACTAAGAATGCCTCTGACTGCTCCTCTTCAAGCTGAACCCCAGAATTACCTGCAGATCTCTTGATAACTATGTTGTGTACAGTGGTTGGCTCTCCCATTTGCGAGGGTTTGTCCTGTTGTGCTTCCTTCAACTCGAAGAAATCCTTCTCCATTTCCTGCTGAGGTTCTGGAATGACTGGACTCTTCCTTTTTATTGATTACAGCACCAAACTCCACCTCGGTCGTCTTCATGTAGGCGTCGGCCTCAGCGGCTTCTTCTTTAATCGAAGTCAAGGTCGAAAAGCTCTTCAGCGACAAAGTCAAGTGCATCGTTGCCTGTGGGTCGCCGCCCTTTGGCGGTGTTGAGCAGCTTTTCAGTGTTAATGTGGACTGAGTACTCTCGACCAGTGTCAAGCTGCTGTTTGCAGTCTCCCTCTTGTGCCCCTTACTCATGCGCAACTCAATCACCTCCTCAAGGGGTCGGTCCTCTCCTTGGGCTTCCTCCAGCTCTTCCAGGACGTCCTTCTCCTCGCTAAATAGACCAAGATCTTTTAAAGACTCCTGTTTTCTCTGTAGTGATACCTTGACATATTGTGCCCACCTTTCCTTTACATCTGCCTTGCCCTGATGGTCTTCAGCTGGATTTCTGCACATACTGCACAGTCCTCCAAACTGTGGTTCATTGGGAGGCATACATTACATACCTCATGAGTGTCTTTTTGGGCACACTTGTGGTAGCACTTAGGGCAAAACATAAAAGGGGTGTGCTCCATTTCCCTTTCTCGTTCTTCGACCACGTGGTCTCGGTGCATCCGTCTTCTCACCTTCAGCAGGATATCAGTGATTTTCCTTTAATGGTCGTCGTCGATCCCCTTCCCACGACATTGGTTTCGATGGAAAAATCTTCTCCTTGGCGTAGTTCCTTCTTTCTCGACTCTGGAGCTCTCCCTTTAGCTTCCAGACTCAAAAGCAGAAAAAAGAATCTAAAGATGGGACTGTGTCGAAGGCATAAGTTTGACGTCATTCAAGGAGGGGTCCAAACCCAAATGTTTTACGTTGAACCCGGAAAAAAAAAAGAGAAGAGAGACAACAAGGAGACAATTCTGGACTAAACCACTAGATGGCGGAATACTACACAGCATGTGAATCCAGAAAAGATTAATGCTGCAAAATTGAGTATATTTCCTGTTTGAGCCACAGCAAAGAGCTACATGAATTGAGATTGCACACCTCCATCACTTTGAAATGCAACTCTAACTTGTGGTCCTCCATTGAGAAACGACAAAGTATCCCCCCACATATTGAAGGAAACTGCTAGGTGGGTGCTACTTGGGATTCCTCTCTTAGCTGTGCCCACTTCCACATGCGGATCACCGCCATCCATGATCTCATACTACCCTGTCTGTTGATATAAAGGACGGAAGTGATGTTTGCTAGAACCTGAATGTTACTACCTGAAATGTAAGAGAGATATGCTTTCTTTGCAAGAAAGATCGACCATAGCTCTAGAACATTTATGCAAGCGCTGATCGTATGCAGACCAAAGGACCTGTGCCATCATGTCACTCAAATTGGCACTGCAGGCCAACAAAGATTTGCCTGTAAACACAGTAACCTGAGCCTGCAAGAGTACTGAAAGGAGTGGAAGGTATCATCCACCAGTGCAGATATGCACCTTAACTGCGAGACCCTCCCAATGCTGGTACCTCTGTGATCTCTGGCACCACTGAAGGACTTTCATCCACCATATGGCATGTGGCACCACCAGGATGCCAAAAGTCATCAGGCCAAGCAGACTCAAGCCCTACAGAACTGGGATTCATGTCGTAGCCAAACATTTCTGAATCCTCTCTCAGAAATCCTTCATCCTCTAAGAAGGAAAGGGTTCCATGTGGTTTCCACCCAGTACAGCATCCCATGAAAGTCAGCCTCTATGTAAATGAGAGGTGCAATTTTTCAATGTTGATGAAAAAGACCAACTCAGCCAATAGCAGCCAACAGGGTGTAGGAACCATCCTGAAAAAAAAACACAGCACACTGCAAGGCCACAGCCAGCAAAGTGTCTTCCACTGGACCAAGAAACTCAGGCCTGATGTTCTGCAATGCTAGTCATCAGTGAAGTCCCATAAAGAATTTTGGTCTGTGGACAGGAAGGCCCTTTTATTGTTTCTATAACAAGATCTTTTAGGAGTTTGTACCCTTATAGGTGATTTCTCAGTGGATGAAGGAGAATGCTTCGTCATCTCCCTGCAGGCCGTGCCTAGGAGCAGGTTGCCCTCACGTTCTCTGGTGACCTTCCAGCGCACAAAGGCGCAACAATCACATGCTATGGTCCGAGACTCCACAAGCAACTGTCCTTTGGAAGGGACTTTATCTTGTGGAATCTGTGACAAAACATGAAATCTGAAAGATTTGGAAGAGACATTTGACTTATAAGGCTAATGCTGAGGAATTACTTTGGCAATAGACAGAAGAAGAGCTCTTGACTCTCATCGCTGTGGCACACAAAAAGTGAGAGGATGTGGTCTAACGGGCTAGGGCGGTCGATCTCAAATCTGGGGAACCGGGTTCGAGTCTCGCCAATGAAGGTCAACACCCTGTGATTCTGGGCAAATTACTTAATCTCCACGTGCCTAACTAAAAAATTAAAGTGTCTCTTGAGTAACGTAACTTGTGCTCATGTAAAGCGCTCTATTACCTTCGAGTCAAGTTCGCACATTATAAAACTCAGAAAAAAATAAGAACTGATACCAGCTGGTGACTAATGGACTCGCTATGGTCTTTCTTTGTCCAGAGGTGGAGTTGCTGCAGGAGACACATTTTGCCACCTGGCAGTGCTGTGAAGATATTGCTAATAAAAAGCTGTTCTGGATCAATCAAGATCCTTCTTCTGTAGAGAAAAACCACAAGGTGAGAAATCTGCAAATATATGTACCCATCTGAACTACAATAACAAAACATACTATCACTGGGGGAAGACCAAAAGGTAGTTTAGATAGTGTAGAATCAACACAGAGCACATGTTGATGTAACACTGCTTAACTGAACTCAATTGGGTCCCTGCTGTCATACAAAAGCAGAGCTTGTCAAATGTCAACAGGGAAAACCAAATTGCTGGTTGGCAAATCTTGTAAAAGGAGTTTCACTGGGAAAAGCTTAGGTTCCCAAACTATCACTGGGGGAAGACCAAAAGGTAGTTTAGATAGTGTAGAATCAACACAGAGCACATGTTGATGTAACACTGCTTAACTGAACTCAATTGGGTCCCTGCTGTCATACAAAAGCAGAGCTTGTCAAATGTCAACAGGGAAGACCAAATTGCTGGTTGGCAAATCTTGTAAAAGGAGTTTCACTGGGAAAAGCTTAGGTTCCCAAAGACAGCAATTAGAATGTGTAATGTCTCCTTCAGGAAGTAGTTGGTTTCCGGATTGATAGAAGCAAACTAACACAAGTCTATCAACTTAGAGATGGTTCATTTCAAACTAACCAACAATGTTCCCATTATATACAGTACACTAAAAAACAGAAGAACAGTCCAACTATGAATAGATACTCTGGTCTGGAGGAACAAGAAAATGTACAGTAAGAAGTAAGACTTGTCTTCTGATGTATGTGAACATTAAGCTACCTCAAAATAAAGAACGGTTCAATTTAAAAGGTACACTCACCCAAAGCAAAAGGAAAAAAAAAACAGCATAATTAAACATTCAATCATTTTCATATGCTGAAATGGCAGCTAGTGGAAACTGTTTCAAAAGCTGTTAATTTCCAACTACAAAATGCACAACCTTTACTGGACGTTTGTGAGATACAACAGAATTATTTCACATCTGATACAATGGGGTTGTAAAGCTTCACAGAATTCCAGTAACATACCGCTTAAAAGATCTGCATAGCTAGAGAATCCATTTGTTTCATTGAGTAAAATTAAATACCTTAAGTACTATTCATAATATTAAACCAAGGTGAAAAATGCAACAACTTAAGCAATAGTCAAAAAATACTTTAAGGTTCAAAGACTGAAGGATTAAATTAAATTTATGAGATGACAGCTACAATAAACTGAAAACAAACCAGAGGTAGAAAAGCAACAGCCTTGAAGAACCACAGTATTGCAATGGAATGATCAGTATTGCAATGGAATGAACAGTGAAGTATGGTCTATGCACCACAGAAAACTCACACTGTTGCAAACAGGAGTAAGATTTCTACAGAGCTACAAAACAGAAGCCTGATAAAGCGAGAATAAAGAACTTACTGCTTGGATTCCTCCTCATCCCCATCATCATCTTCTAAATGTGCCACATGTCCCCTGAGGAGATGGAACGAAGTAGCCAGGCAGAATGGATGTTATTAAATTGACTTCATTCATCACAAAAAACACATTATGGCATGCTATGGCTTAAGGCCTTTCTTTAAAAACTATACAGAATCGGATTACTTCAGCCAGCACATTTTATTCTCCAGGACACTGCTCCATTTCACAAAAATTAGGCGTTTTCAATTTGACAAGCGCCAAGGCAAATATGTATCATTAGGTTGCTGTAAGGATAGCACCATCTGAGTCAAATAGGTACAGGGTACACAGAAGAGGGAGGAGAAAAGATACATAACAATTACCGCTGGTGCAGTTCTTCCTCAACTGACTTGAGTAGACTCCTTAAAATAAAGTGGAAATGAGACCATTTTCAGTAAAAGAAGCAAAAATGACATTTTTTTTTGCAACTGCTTATAAGAAAGGTGAATGTGTGCATCATGTATACAGTACACTGTTCAAAGTATAACATAATATGGATTTATTCAACCATTAACAACAAATAATGTTGGGTCAAAAACATTCAACTAACAGATAAAAGTTAACCTTAAAGATGTGCCTTTATAGAACTTTAATAAATTAACAGCATATGAAATGTAGTTGAATTCATCTCTACTGTACACAAATGCATAACACGTTTAAATGTGGAACAAGGTCCTTGTGAAAAACTGTAAGCAGTTTAAAAAAAAGGAAATATGCAGAAAACCCAGTAGGGAGGTACAAAGGAAATAGGTAAGTCCACAACAAAAATGCTACAAAATATGATGCTTTGTTTTGTCACTTGCATGCATTTATATAATACATGTAACATTTTAGGAGCATATGTTAACAAGGTTATGAGCTTGAGGTAACAAAAACGCAAAGTTAAGAATCTCTTGACAGTGGAAACATGAAGAATAAGTTACTTACCTTCAGTAATGCTCTTTCTGGTGGGTACTCCATCTAACCACAGATTCCTCACCTTCAGAATTTATTCTAGGTGCCAGACTGTATTTGGAAAACTGAAAGTAGTAGTTTTGCGTGCCAGTCGGTGATACCGTGTGAATTAGCATCAACACTATTCTGCGCTGGAAGAGACAGCCGCATATAAGAGCCAATCATGCAGGCTTACATCAGCTTCCTTCATAAGCTCTTCAGATGCAGAGCCCATTGCCAAATTGAAAGAACCAATGTACAGATTCCATGATTGGAATCTTTTGGGATAGAAGAGCCCATCCTACCAAAACAGGGAGGTGGAAGGACAGACCACTTGTAGGATCTGCTTCTTATGGTTACCCCCACTTTTTGCAAAAATGTGACACTGTTTTTGACTAGTCTGACTGGAATCCTGCTAATCAGGACCCCAGTCTATCTGCTTTCTCCTTAACTGTTATGTCATGTACTTAGGTACACTCCAGATTAGATACTGGGGTACCCTTGTCAGTCCCTAGTATATGGAACCCATGTACCCAGGGCATAGGTACCCCAGAATCCTCCCTTGGACTGAAGCATGAATTATGCCATCCAAGAGAGGCGATGCAAAATGGAACTACAGGCCTGCCATTGCAGCCTGTGTACGTTGGTGCATGCCTCACTTACTTAAAATATAGGTTTACTATATCTAAGGGTCACTGCACTTAACATCTATAAGTCACCCCTCTAGCAGGCCTTTACAATCCTGAGGGCAGAGTGCTTGGTTCCAAGTTAGATGGTGCCACTGCATGAGCAGAACACCCCTGCAGCCTATGGAGTCCATTCTCTGGGGTTGTCAGTGAGGCAGCCATTTAAGACATATAGAGTGGCATTATGCGACCGCGTGATGACCAACTCTAAAACGGCTGAAACAAACCCCATCATGTTTGGTGTCACCAGTAACCAGTTTGGGAGGTATGATTCCACCCCTCAGAAGTGAGCTTTGTGGGGTGCTTGGTGTTCCCGGTACCAGCCTTCTAGTTCCGGACAGCACAAAATGGTTGCTGCCGACCAGAGACACATTTCTGCCCTCCTGCTGCTGAGCCAATCTCGAGCAGAGGAAGGCAGAATAATAGGCATGTCACAGGGAGGTGTGACCACCTACCAGACAGGAATTTGTGCATTAGGGCTGGGTGTGTGCGCTTGCAAGCGACAAAGTCTGCATGAGGGGCACATTTGGTGTCCCTGTACATAGTCCAGTTCAAAACAGTCCTGGGAGCCACTGGCTCCAGCTCTGGCACGAAACTGGACAAAGGACATGGGAGTAACATCCCCACTGTCCAGACCCTCCCCTGGGAGGGTCCCCTAAGTCTTGCCAACCCTCTTCCGTGGGTACTTAAGGGCTTACCTGGCTGTAGGACCTTAGATTACACGTTGAAAAGATTCTGAATCAGAAACCACTGAACTTCGACCATCTCAACACTCTGGACTTTGCTTGGGCCCAACTTAGTCTCCCTCTCAGTCTGAAGCATCATCTGTACCCGTGCACCATACAGGATCCATGCAGGACCAGTGGAGCATCAAGGACAACCGAAGATATCTCCCTTGGAGTGAAGGAGTCACTCCCCTGTATTCGCAGGCACCGTAGCACTGCTGTCTGGTCTGCTGACCCTAAGCTCCTACGGACTCCGAAGGCTTCAGCAACACAGGAGGTAGGTTTTTACATCCCTTGAGGCCCGGGCTGCCCTCTCAACAAGTTTGAGGTCAGAATCACTTGTGGGGTTAGCAATACCCGAACCCCTGTGCACTGTGTACATTTGCAAGTGCATATGCTTGTTGGGGTTTCCCGAACAAGTGCTTTGGGCTTCGAGTAGCCCCAACCTCTGGCACCATTTCCTGCCAAGAACTTCGACCTACTAGCACCGAGAGCTCCGTGGGGATGTTTGGTGAAATCGCTCGAGGTCCTCCCACGACTCCTGTGCCTCCGGCCTGTGGGTCCATTTGAGGGTCAATTTTGCTTTTCTTGGGCTCCCCTGGTTGCTCCAGGCTGGCCTGACTCCCCTCTGTTTGGTGAGTCTCCTGGACCTTGCTGGTCCGAACCGTACACATCCTTGACCTTCTGCTGTGGGTTGCCGTTGCCAAGGCTTTCTAGTGCTCCCGCCGGACACCTACCCCTCAGCACTCGACATCCTTCGTGGGACAGCTCATATCCGGCTCCTGGTCATCCTCGACGTCTCCTGGTCCCCGTAGCTGCAGAGTCAAGGACTCCATCAATGCACCTGAAGCACCCTACATCAGTGGGCATTTGTCTATCAAGCCCCTGGTCACTCCTGAGTGACCCAGACTCTGTGTCCTCTGCTTTCAGGTACTCTTCGACAAGAATCCACCTTTGGACTCCAACTGACACTTTTCTTCCTTCCATCAGCGGCTCTTCTTGGAATTCGTCCATTGGGTTCGACTGTGGTTTCTGATGCCACTTTAGACCTATCCACGCTGCTTCAATGGGATAGGCAACTTGGGTACCTCAGTATCCACGGATGGGATGGCTCTCCAACCTTCTGTCTTCCACGGGTTTTCTTCGAAGTACCCTGGGAAGGGTCCTTAAACTCTAAAACTTCAACCGCGACTTTTCCATAGAATTGTGCGGAGCACGCGGTCATGTTCCCACACTGCACCAGTCCTCCGTGGGGTCCCTACTTACTCACCTTGGGTGGTTCCTTGGGGTCCCAGCAATTCTACGTCCTCTTGGCACTGTCTTGACTCGAGTAATGGTTCTCATACCACTTTAGTATGTGGTTTCAGTATGTGGTTGTGGTTTGGTCCCCCCCTGGGGCCCACTGTGAATTTGTGCTATTTACTATCAATATCTCCGTGTAGGAGACACGGTGTCGTACTAGATAGTGTTGTATTAATAACTGTATATTTTTAAAAGTACGGTGCGGTTCTCCTTTCATTTAAACCAATAGTATAAGGTTGCATTCTGGTAATACAAGCTGCTTAACATTTGTTCAAGACTAGGCCTGAAGGCTGCCCTCCACAGCTACCACTTGGATAACTTTCTAAGGTTATCTTTGACCTCTTAAATCGGACTGGTGCAAGGTGCACACTTTAATTAGTGGACAGCATATACCAGGCCAACTTCTCACACCACTTCTCTGGATAGTGACGTTGGACCTGGAGGATTGTCATTTCCACATCCCATCCTGCAGGCCCACAGAAGCTACCAATGGTTCACGATAGGAAGTGACTACTTTAGGCCTCACCAGTGCCACTCGACTGTTCACTGAGGTGATTGAGGTGGTTGCTGCCCATCTTCATAGGTCTGAGGTACCAGTCTTTTCCTTCCTCCACAACTATCAGTTAAAGGTGGGCTCGCCTTAGTTAGTTGTGAACCACCTCCAGACAACGACAAACCTCCTCACATCTTTGGGGGTTGTAAGTCAACCTGGCAAAGTCACACCTGACCCCTTTACTGAGGCTCCCCATCATCAGAGTCATCCTGAATAACAGTGCGCTTTTGACTTTTGCCCTGAATCAACTAGTCCAAAACATTTGGGCTATGATCCCAGTATTTCAGCTTCTGTCCTCAATCTTCGTTGAGATGGCTCAGAGGCTTTTGGATCTACCATCCTCAGTCACGCTTGCCGACCATGATAGGCTGCACATAAAGTTTCAGTGGATCTAGAAGCAAGGGTACTTTTCAAGTTACATCTATGTGTCATCGGAGACTGGAAAACATCTGCAGTGGTGGATGCTGTAAGTCTGTTCTAAATTCACATACTGCATATTATTTGGCCATCTTGTAGTTGGCTTCCAAAAAACGTTATTATATAAGGTGTTGCCTGCAAGACAAGTTAATTTCTTGCAATGTTCCCCTTCACTTGTCTCAAGCTGCAAAACTATTTTTACAGGTAAATAACTTGTTTTTTTTGCATCTTGTAACCGTTTTATACCCACATGTTATGCATCAATAGTGTCAAAAACTTTGATATAATAATTCTTCTTCTCTGTAGAGCCATAGTAAAGTTTTGTTAAAGTATGAATGGATGAGCATGTAGCTGCCCCACAAATGTCAATTATAAAGATATTAGCAAAACAAACAAAAACACAAAGAAGCAGCCTTCTTCCTAGGAAAGTCTGCTTTATGGACCTCTATAAAGGGTCTTGTTTCTCAATAAATTATTGGTACAATTTATTCAAGAATTATTCATTTTTTCTCTCAAATGTACCAAGCAATTGGATTGCATGACAAAAAATCTCAGCTAAATGAAAAGATTCCATCCTATCCATTTTGGCCTTTTAACAACCAAAGTATGCAAAGCTTGTTTTTATCATATACATTAGGATTCCTGAAAACATTGGGTAATTCTGGTGTCTGTTGGACATAAAAAACTGTTTTTATCCATTTCAGAAACAAAATTAGAATGTCCGGGATTCTAAAAATTAATGCTTCTGGGTAAACCAAAATAAAGACATAGCTTAAATGAATATCAAGTGGATGAATGCAACAGAATGGTCTTAACCTGAACAGAAGAAAGGGAAAATGGTTGGAGTGAAACTGCTGAACATATCATTTACACTTAACTAAAACTGCATGCACTTGGTGGGCCTAAAGACATTCCTTTGGAATGTGCAACAAGGTTGAGGCAAGTTGAAATGTCACTCTGGCAAATGTATTCATCGTGTTTTTGGATCTGTGATTTTCCTTTTCCGCACTGTTGTACAAGTTACTTACCTTCGATAACGATGTATCTGGTAGAGACGGTTATAGCCGCATATTCCTTAACATAGAATTATCCCCAGGCGTGAGACTGGACCCGGAAAACTTTCTTGCCCAGCATCTCTGTGCGCCGGGGGGCAGCACCCCGTGACTCCGCCCCTACGTCCTCCACGAGTGTGACATCAGCGAGGTCACATAAGCCCTAACCCGGCGCGCCGACGTCAGCTTGCTTCGGAGAATTTTTCCGCGCCACAACACGGAGCCATCACAACAAAACTGAGAAGAGCATGGGAACAGTGTGCGCAAAAACCAGAGAACAAAATAGAGAAAAACAAAAAGGTGAGAAACATCACCAGACGGCACCAAGCACCAGAAGGCGATAACAGCAGGCCAGATCAGGAAACGAGCAGAGCACCACTCGGAGGAACAACTGTGCAAGCCAAGGCGAAACAACCAGCTGGCAGTAAAGCACCAGAAGACCAGAGCAGCGAAGCCATAGCAACAAACGCACAAGGCACCACTCCGCGGAACCACCTTGCAAGCCAAGGCAAGAACCATCCTGGAGGCACAAGCATGTCAAAGAGCCGTGACAGCAAGAGAGAGATAGAGAGAGTCTGCAATCACAACCACAAAGGGAAGGGCCACAGCACGGAACAGAGGAGCAACAGCAAGTCACCCCCAGAATACACAGCCAAGGATGGCTATACCTTCTGAAAGGAGCAGGAAGTCAAAGGACAGAAAATCCATCCGCAGACCACACCGTCAAGGAGGGCCATAACCCCCGAATGGATCCGGAGGTCAAAGGACAGGTAACCCATCCGCAGACTACACAGTCAAGGCGGGCCACAACCCCTGAAAGGAGCAGGAGGCCAAAGGACAGGTAAAAGAACTCCTAACGAAGAAGACCCGTAGGGAACCAGAAACACTATCAACAGAGGGAAGAGCAAAAGTAGACCCTCACGCTGGAGAGAAACCAGCTAGAGGGAAGCCTGACCGGAAGAAAATGAAGACAAGCCACCCAGAGGGAGGCGACTGCAGAAACCCAAGCAGAGGGTCCTCGCAGAACGGGGAGCAAGGGCGGGTCGTGAAGGAATCTGCGGCTAGAACCGTCTCTACCAGATACATCGTTACCGAAGGTAAGTAACTTGTACATCTGATAGAGACTACGAGCTGCAGATTCCTTAACGTTGAATAGATACCCTAGCCATACCCAGAAGGGAGGAGGGCCTGCGAGAGACCCCCCCCCCCTCCACCCGGAGAGACAAAGAGCCCCAGCAGGGGACATGTCACAGGGACAAGAAGGGAAAGGCCAGGATATCCTAAGCCCCACCAAAGGAGAACTGCCCAACATCCCGCAGGGACAGACAGCGCCCGAAAAACCTTGAGGAACACAAGGACCACCTCAACCCCTAGGGAGAAGAGGTAGAACCGGAGGCGGGGCCCCTCCCTGAAGAAACACAGACACAGTGACAGAAGAAAGCTGAACAAACCCCAGCCGTAAGCAGGGGACAAGGCAGGGACGGCTCCAACGCCAAAAGTGAATACGGAAGAAGAAAGGCATAAGAGAACACATCAAAGACCACAATGGTGTAGCAGAACAAGTAGGCCTGCACTGGCATGACAGCCAGCAGCAGACAACACAACTGAACAGTGCGCCCAGGACCAACTAGACGTCAGCCGAAGGCAGAGGCCGGGAGGGGCCAAGAAGGGCCAGGACACACCCCACGAGAGGGGCCTGCACACACTGACCCCCGAATGAAGAGGAACTAGGAGAAAGAAAGAAAGAAAGTAGAACAGAAGCGCAAAACCGTGACAACGGAAGGCCGTAGACAGCAGGCCTGACCAGGCTCGCGACACAGCGATCCAGGAGACGGAAGGCCTGGGGCGCAACGCAAGCCACTCCAAAACCACCAGCAGGAAGATTGCACCGTGACGCCACGTAGAGCAGAAGTCCGAAGGACGACTACACCTCCCCATCACATGATAAAGCTATACAATAGCTACCATTACCCCACATAGGGCCTGTTACGTCCCAGAACATGGGAACCCTCTCAGGAAAAAGTTTCCGCAGCAGAGGACAAACAGAAAGACCTGCGGAGAAAACCGCAGACGGCTTGCCAATCGGCCAATAAAGAATACACAGAAGGCCTAATCTCAGGGCCTACACGGCTTACCAACAGCCAAAACCACAAGTCAAAAAAGGGCTGGACCAGCAGCCAACAGCACCAAAGTCCTAACAAAAGGATCTGAAGGCACATGAAACACACAGAACACACAACCGGGGCTACTCGGTGCAAGGCCCCAGTACAGCAACGGAAGAACACCTCCCTAACACAGACCGACTCACAGATCACGAAGAGGAGGAGGGCGAAGCCCCGCAAGAAACCTCTGAATGGCAGAAGTGGCTGGGGCAATGGTTCCCCGATGGCGGGCCGCCCCCAAGCCCCCAAAAGAGACGTGTGGAGCGAAGCATTAAAGGGAAGAAGCAGCTCCCGACCCCCATAACCTGATGGAGGACCTCCAGAAGATGATCCGTGGGGAAATGGACAGCTGGATCGCCCATGCGCAAGATCTCCGCCGCCGTGAAAACAGCCCGAGCGAAGGTAGCGCCGGCCTCCATAGGGCCCCATGGCGGGGAAAGCAGTTCCTCTGTGGGCGACGGCTGCAAGCTAAGGCTGCCGTCCCCCAGGCCAGCCAGAGGAAGGAAAGGCCAAGTCCGGAAAGGAGGGCCACCGATAAAGGCATGGTACGACCAAGCACGTCTGAAACGTCCAAAGCCAAGCAAAGAAGAAAGGCCGCCAGCTCACGGCCATCCAACACATGGTGCCTGAGATCAACGCAGACACCCTCCTGAGAAGCAGCAGACATAACAGACTCCACCGAGTCCCACAAGCAAAAAGTGGCCCTTGCTAATACACAGAGTGTTAAGGGCCCGCAGAGCCGCACTGGTGGAGGCGAAGATATTGCGCCCCCAGGAATCTAACCAGCGGACCTCCTGTGACAGGGGAGACAACACCAATGGCAGGGAGGGAAAGGCAGTCGGTAAAAGAGGGCCCCTGGCAGAGGGGTGGAGGGAAAGACAGACAGGGTCATTCGGTGCAGGACGGTGGCGGTGCAGAAGCAGCTGGGGCACCAGGTCCCCCGTGGCGGGCCGCCACTAAAAGAGACGTGTGAAGCGAAGCCTCAAAGGGAAGAAGCAGCTCCCTACCCCCATAACCCTGATGGAGGATTTCCAGAAGATGATCTGTGGGGAAATAGGCAGCTGGATCGCCCATGCGCAAGATCCCCACCGCCGTGGAAACAGCCCGAGCAAAAGCAGCACCGGCCTCCTTAGGACCCCGTGGAGGGGAAAGCAGTTCCTCCGTGGGCGACGGCTGCAAACTAAGGCGGCTGTCCTCCAGGCCAATCGGAGGAAGGAAAGGCCAAGTCAGAAAAGGAGAAGGAGGAGTAGGAGTGGTGGTCCAGGATTGGGGAACCTGAGGACCTTCCCTCGAAGACTGCGGGGCGCGGCGACGCTGATGAGCCGTCTTTGAAAGACGGCGGGGAAAACTCCACGACGCGGCGGCCCGTCTCCGGAGAAGACGAGACCAACATGCGCCGAACCTCTGGGGAAGAAGGAGCGTCGAAGACGACTCAACGACCCGACGCCGGCCCGGCACAGTAGAGTCTGCGAACGGTGTCAGGTCAACGTTGACCGGCGCCGAAGGGGACGCAAGAACGACCTCCGCCACAACTTGCGGCGCAGGAGACTGGAGCCAGGTCGGAGCCGGGGCGGCTAAGGAACGGCACCGAAAAGGCATCGACTCGACCTCCTGCCACCTGCGTGGAGGGACGAGGGGGGCCCGGGGACACGCCCCGACCTCTAGCCAGCCCCTGCGGCACCGCCAGGGCCAGAAGCCGCTGGCGCCTGAGCCTCGGACAAGGCCGCCACCTGCCCAGAGGACCGAAGGGGACTCGAGGACACGCCCTGAGCCCCAGCAACCTCCCGCGACACTACCGGGACCCCCGCGGGGATTTGCGGCGAGGCAGAGGTGCCGTGGTTCGAAGGAGGGAACCTCGAAGGGCCGCACCCAGACAGCACCACATTCTCCGAACCTGGATCCGAACCTGTTGGCGCCGGAGCCGCCGGTGACGTCGCAGGAGTCCCCGCATGCGGCAAGGGATCCGCAGACCTCCCAGGAAGGGAAGGAGGAGATGGAAGAGCCAAAGAGGCCTGCAAGGCCGCCGCATAGGCCTCCATCTGGGCTCTGGTCGCCCCCGTGCCGGGAAACAGCGGATAGGATGGCGACGCGCGGGGCCGCACCACCCACGGAGAACCTATGCCCCCAAAAGGCCGGAGACAGTGCCCCAGGGACAAACTGCGACACTTACCAACACGTGAGCGATGCCCTTGCGGCCTGGGAGAGGGACTATGTCGGAGACGAAGGCGGCGGTTCTTGAAGCCGCCCACGGGGGACGGACGTGGCGACGACGCCAACCTGGACATGCGTGCCGACAGGAACTTCATCCGGCGTTCCCGACAGGACTTCGGCTTCATCTGCTGACACGCCTCACAATCCGTGGAGTCGTGGTTCTCCCCCAAACACCACATACAGAAGGGGGTGAGGGTCCGTCGCCGACATCTGGCGCGCGCAAGACAAGCACATTTTAAAGCCTGAAGGCATTCGCACACTGTACCCAAGAAAAACGAGACAAGAAGGCCTTAACAGGCCAGGACAAAATCCGGGTCCGCGTTGCACGCAGAAAAGAAGAAAACTGACGTCGGCGCGCCAGGGTGGGGCTTACATGACCTCGCTGATGTCACGCACGCGGAGGACGTGGGGGCGGAGTCGCGAGCTGCCGCCCCCAGCGCGCAGAGATGCTGGGCAAGAAAGTTTTCCGGGTCCAGTCTCACGCCTGGGGATAATTATACGTTAAGGAATCTGCGGCTAGTAGTCTCTATCAGATAGAAACTTTTAAAGTGGTGGCAGTTCAAAGGTTGCCCTGTGGACACTTTCAGTGAATGTGAACACCATGACTGTCCTCGCTGGTGTTATGAGAAATAAAGTGGTCTATGACCGAAGACCCTTGCTTACAACTTGAGAAATTAATGGGATTGGGAGAGAGTCACTCTCAGTCTAATTCATTGACTGTTCATTTCTCCTTAAAAAGTGATTTGTGAAAGTCAACACTGTGCATTCATGTGTGCTGCAAGTCATTTTATGGAAGACGTTCTCAAAGGTGCAAGGATGTCTTATGACTAGAGAATTTAACTCTCATTTGAGTGATTTCCCAGAATGTCGGTGTGCTGCCTATTGCATTCAACCTGCGTGCTGGATGGAATGCCACCAAGAGGATACTGTACAGGAGGGTCCAATGCAATATCTACTGTTCAAAGAATTTGAATAACAGCTCCATGCAGCTGAGTGAAAAATGTTAAGTCTTGAACTCTAACTAGAAGAAGTTTCAGATCGTTTTTAGTCGTTTACTCAAACATGTTGATTGTCAAGGTGCAGCCATAATCCGCAATCCCTGTGAGGAGCATCTGTTTGATTGTCACAATAATGTTTTGTTGCACTGTAACATTCCAAAGCTTTTACCACCTTAAAAGTGTTAACCTCTGGCCCTCACATCCAGTGATTGCACAGACCTACTTGAATAGGCTTCCCTGCGCTTCTGTCCTCCTAGACAGTCTGAAGTATGTTATCTAACAAGGGTGAGATTTGCAATTAACAAATTGCTTATTTTATTCATTGTAGTGTTGTTCATACTGTGCATTTAAACTTTAAATTTGCAGCAACTTTATTTTAACACTTAGATAGTCTTTCGGTATATCCCTGGTAGAGGCAACCAAGTTCAGTTCAGTTCAGTTCAGTGTTGCACATTATGGGCAGGGCTCTGGCATTTGAATTTTGTGCTGAGCAGGTATGCCATACCTAATTAGACTCCCTGTGCATTCGCTCCGGATCACCCATCTGACCCACAGCCCTGGTCAGAGACTCTGCCTGTAGAACAAGTTACTTACCTTCGGTAACGATATATCTGTAAGAAACATTAGTTAGTTAGATTCCTCACCTTAGAATATCCCCAGGCGTCAGGCTGGATCCGGAAAGATTTTTCGTCAGCAATACCCTTGCGCGTCGCTAGGCGTCGTCTGCGGCTCCGCGTCCGTCGTCGGTGTTGTGCGCCGGGATGACGTCGGAGTACTTAGACGCCGCTCTCGCGTGCTGACGTCAGTTCTTGTACATAGCTTTCCGCGCCAGGAACGCAGAGCCATGCAAGAGACAGACACTGGTGCCAAAAAATTCTAGGGCCCTGAAAGGGATAACCTCAACCCTAGATATCGGTTCGCAGAACGGGGAGGATGGGTGGGTCGGTGAGGAATCTAACTAACTAATGTTTCTTACAGTAACTTGTTCATCTGAAAGAAACACGTTAGTTAGATTCCTCACCTTAGAATAAATACCCCAGCAATGCCAACCCCGGTGGTGGGACTGCGAACCAAGATCACACCAGAAAGTCTTGGAGAACAGAACGGCCAAAGAAGCCGTCTCTCAGGACTTGGCTGTCCAGGCAATAATGTTAGTCAAACGTGTGCAGCGAGGCCCACGTAGCCGCCTGACAGATGTCCTGCAAGGGAACTCCCCGGCCCAGGGCAGTTGTCGCCGCTGTGGCCCGAGTGGAATGGGCCCTCAGCCCTACAGGAGGTTCCTTTTTAGCCAAGGAGGAACAAGGTTTGATACACAAAATGACCCACCGAGAGATGGTCCGCTTGTGCACCGCTCGTCCCTTCTTAGCGCCCACGTGACCTACAAAGAGCTGGTCGTCCACCCGGAACTGCTTGGTGCGGTCCAAATAAAAGGACAGCGCCCGTTTTGGGTCCAGACGGTGGAGCCTCTCTTCCTCTTTTGAAGGATGCGGAGGCGGAAAGAAGGTGGGCAACGTAACAGACTGCCCGATGTGAAAGGCAGTTGCTACCTTAGGGAGAAAGGAAGGACGAGTCCTGAGAACAACTTTGTCCGGATGGACAGAAACAAAGGGAGGTTTAGAAGAGAGCCTGGAGCTCACTCACCCTTCTAGCAGAGGTGATGGCTACCAGGAAAGCAGTCTTAAGCGTCCAGAGACAAAGGGGACGATTATGAAGTGGCTCAAAGGGAGCGCACATTAGAAACGTCAAGACCAGATTCAAATTCCACTGAGGCATTACGAAAGGGACAGGAGGAAACATGTGAGTAATGCCCTTAAGGAAGCGAGAAACAACAGAGGATTTGAAAAGAGAAGGCTGATCAGGAACCTGCAATAAAGCAGAAATAGCAGAAAGATATCCCTTGAGGTTGCCCAAAGCAGAGCCCTGCTGGGCCAAGGAAAGAAGAAAGAGGAGAACCTCAGAAAGAGGGGCGGAAAGGGGATCCACAGCCTTTGCTGTGCACCATGCCACAAATGTGTTCCACCTGCAGGCGTATAACGATTTTGTGGAGGGACGCCTGGCTGCCAGAATCACATCACAGACTTCAGGAGGCAAGTCAAATGACATCAACTGCCGCCGCTCAATCTCCACGCATGGAGGTGGAGGCTGGACAGGTTCGGGTGGAGGACCGTCCCCTGCTGCTGCTACAGAAGGTCCTCCTGAAGAGGCAGTCGTATTGGGGGACCGATCGACAGACTGAGTAGCTCGGGATACCAGAATCTTCGTGCCCAGTCCGGAGCCACCAAGATGACTTGGGCCTGGTCGTGCTTGATCTTCTTCAGCCCTCTGGGCAGAAGTGGTAAAGGCGGAAAGGCGTACAACAGACCGCAACTCCACTCGCGACGAAAGGCGTCCCCGAGCGAGTGCCGCCTTGGAAACTCCAAGGCGCAGAACTGCTGACATTGCGCGTTCTCTTCTGATCCTTTGAATTTGTTTTCCATCAATAACTTTGAGAACTTCAATCTTCCGATGAAACCGTACTGCTTAGATGCATGTTACATTGCTGAGTGCAATCCGACCGCTATTAAAAAACACATAAATAAATGAATGTAGGAAAGTATGCACTATGAGATGAAGGCATGAAGCTATTTTTACTAATAATCTCAAAGCATGACCAATAAGATAAAGGCAAGAAGTTACTATTCCTAATAATCTCATCAAGGTTTTCTGTGTTAGCAAGTCAAATTTCTGGCAAATAAGAATGTTCTTATGGGATACTAGGATTCTTTGTTTAGTTCAGATTGCCTTCATGTTCAAAGGGTCTCTTTCTGCGCCTTGAATACATTTCTGTTGCATGGTTGTCAAAGTGGGCTTTTGCTAATTAAATGTGTAGCTGAGCAGGAACAGCAAATGTAATTGTAGCATTGATAAAAAGAGTGTTAATGAAGTAGGCCTGTTGAGGGGGCGCGAACCAGATGGAATGGTGTACTCCCACAAAAGTTAACTGATAAGGCTTGGTTCAAAGTGCTCCAGCAAGTGAAAGTCGGCCATGCCTACCTCTACTCGCAGCGCATCAAACGCATGTTTCCCACCCCTGAGTGCCCCAGATGTAAACAACTGGATGCTGGATTCTATCATATAGTGAGGAAGTGCCAGATGTTGTAGGTGGTCTAGCAGGAGGTCACACACACTGTTGCCGAACTCACGGGTCATAATCTCGACCCAAAGCCTGAGCTCTGCCTGCTGGGTCTATGCCCCAAAAACAAGGGTGACAAACTCACAGGTTCGCTGACCTAGCTTTTGTAGTGTTTAAAAGACAAATTGCAATGTCGTGGAAGACACTCAGGGCCAGGACCCCCCAACGGTGGCTAACCACCTTACCGACATGGGCACAGCCGGAAGCAAATACTCTCAAGCTTCTCAGGTCAGGAGGGAGCATTAGGACAGGCGGCGAATGTTGGGAGACCTATATCACCAACATTGAAGAGTAAAACGGCACGCCCAACTTGACGCGCACCAGGTGGTTCACTTTAGCAATCCTGCTAACGCACCATGCTGCTCACTATGAGAATATGGGCACACCAAGAGCCTGCACAATGTGGGAATGTCGACCTCACCAGACCCCTTTGCTATGTTGGCTGACTGTTTGTTGCTTTCAGTATGCAAGATACTCTTTCCAAACTATTGGGTTTTGTCTTAGCTTTTCAACATCTTAGAGGTTAGCAGGGGAAGTATTTAAGATTTTCATTCAGATATTTTCCACTCCAAAAATCTAACTGGAGGCATTGCTGGTTTGGGCTTTTTGACACCAACAGAACCATTCAGGCGCCCAAAGTAGGGGATGATATTATCACCATCTCCTCTTCCTACAATCTGTCTTGGAGTCAACATCCTCGGAGCTGAAAGATCAACAATCAAAAAAGTAGATCTATACTATTAGATTGGAATGTGGGCTTCTGACCTAGATGATGGAAAATAGTGTCTCAAGATGGTGCTTGCGTACTAGGTGTAAGAAAAAGGATTACAACTTGGGGCGGGTGAGTACAAGGAGAGGGTGTGGCTTAACAGCTAGGGTGGCCGGCTTTGAAGCTGGGAACAAGGTTTGAGTCTGGCGGGAGGCTCCAACATCCGGTTATTTTGGGAAAATCACTTAATCTCCACGGCCCCCTTCCCCCCCCCAATGAATGTGTCCATCTGTTATGCAACTGGTGCTCATGTAAAGCGGCCTGTTACATTTGGGCCAAGTTTGCACTACATAAAACTACAAAAAAAGGAATAATCACAACTCTTGTCAAGGTTAACCCTCAAAGTCACTAGATTAAACTAAGTTCAACACCCTACTAGTTATGGCACAGAGATAGGCTAAATGTGGGTTAAAGTGTAAAGTATTTACGCAGTAATAAGGTCAAAATGTAAAACAATAAAAACATAAAACTGAATAAGAAACCTAGTACTATTTAATAAACAAAATGACATCTAAAATGACAAAAAACAATAAGGGGGAAGAAGAGATAATAATGGTTTAAGTTTTAAATAGAAACATCACCAAAAAGCACAAAGCACCAATGTTAGCCAATGGTTGCGGTAGATCTAGATGCAATTTGAAGCTGACTGCAATGAAGTTCAAATCGGAAACAGTCGCCATGTTTGTCCTAGTCAAAGGTTTTACCTTCTGACTTCGTCCAATCCACCACAGGTTTACATTTCTTAAGCCCCCCAAGGACCACAGGGGAGGCTCACAGTGTGTCAGGCAACTGCTGAGTCCAGTCCAGGATTAGTGGCCACTGGTCAGCTGAAAACTTCAAGGAAAAGACTTCTAGTACCTTATTGTCTCTCTGTAGCCAACTGTAGGTCAGCCAACTGACAGGGGAACCTATGGCTTTGTCCTTGGTGCAGGATGGAGCAGGTCCAGTCATTCAGGACTCTCTCAAGTCACAGACATCAGGTCTAGTCCTCTCCTGATCTACAGCAGTTCTAGAAAGTGTTCTGAAGTGGGTGCCTGGAGATGCCAAATGTATGAATTGGTAAAAGCTAGTGGGATGGGGGACTACAGGCCCCTCTCTAAACAATGGGTTAAAAGTTCCCAGGGCCAATCATTCCCACATTTTTATGAAGTTCCTTTAAGCCTTATTTAAACAAGCCAAAAATGTAATGTCTTAGGGCACTTTCAAGATGGTGAACATCTTCGGACACACTAAACTTGGGCTCTGAGGGCTGGCTGTAATATGGTTATTCTAGTGTGCTACCACATAAAACACCAGTCCAGCGAGGGGCAGGTCCTGTATGCACAGTAAAACCAGAGACAGATGTCTGTAGGTTCAAACAAGGATCCTTCAGCAACCAGATAGTGGATACACAAGCACTGTCTTTACAGCCTCACTTTCTTAACAGCCTATTCTATCCCTTTCATGTGAATACCAAGGTTATATGTGCACCCAGCCGATCTGTTGAGCAGGATTTGACACAGTAGCTTAAACTGTATTCTGGTTTTCTACATCCCACAGGTGGGCCTGCCACAGTGAAAATAGCCTTTAGGGCTTAGTCACTTTAAGGACAAGGTAATATTAACATTCTACATGTTCCACTTTTAAATACAAGGGATCCGGACTTGTGGACTACAAGGCTTACAAGGTGACTTACTAAAATTTTAAAGGGACGTTGTTACCTGTCAAAAAGGTTATTTTAATTGGTTGCATTCTTAAAATAAGGTTACAGCCTGAAGCCATGTTTTAACTGCCACTATTGTGGTTCTAACAATAGGTGCTTCAGTTCAGTAGTGGCATTAAACTTCCAGCCCTTTGGTACACTTTGTACCATATAGCATGGACTTATAGGCAAGTTAAATTTACTAAATAGGAATATGCCAATATGACCATGTTTAAATGGTGAGCACAGGAATACGTACAAACATACTCTGGATTTAGGAGTACCTGCAAAGCGAACAGCCAGCCACCACTACTGAAAATGGGTCAAAAAGCATAAATTAAAATAGAGAACATGGGATCTTTTATGCCAGCCGGTAGAGAAAACACGCCATCAGTGGCACTAGTCTAAAGGGGTCTGAATAAAGGCAATTGAAAGGGAATGGTAGGGAAAATAGGTGCAGAAGGGAAGAAGAACAATTCACTGATTTCCTCTAAAACTACGACAGTTGGCCTTCGAGATACAGGAGGGACTGGGAAAAATTATGTTCTATAGTAACATGTGACAAATTGCTATGAAAAAGTGACAAGGTACTCTGGTATTCAGAACTTGTACTTAGCGCAAATCCCAAGCAAATGCACACTAACTTTAAGCTTTGAAGTGAACTTTTTTTGTGTTGCACTCACTTATTTGCACCCAAGAAGTAGCCGTCATGGGATCCCTGACCGTAATCGAGTTGAAGATCCTGTTAAATAGAAAATTGAGAAGTCTCAGTTAGAATGTTGCCCTTATATCAAACAAAATAAATTAATAACAAGAACAGCCTGAAGGTTCTATTAATGATTGCTTTATTAAACTTCAGGATGTTATTTTTAATTAAACAACCAGCTCCAACAGTACATGCCACAAACTGAGACAGACCGAACACAATCCAGATATTTAGTCACATTCTAGTTTGACCCAGCTTCCCTGTGAGATGTGAACCTTAAGCACACAACCGGTGAGGCTTACCAAAGATTTACAGAATGGGACATTAGACATTCCATTGGATTATCATTGTGATATAAAAACTAGTGTAACAAGTAAAATAACTAGCGATTTTGGGGTGGGGGAAGAGTCTGATTCGTGCCATATTTGGATTCAATGTATATAAATATTACTAATCTTGATATCATAAAATTGTGGCACTGAGCCAGCCCTCCTGGAATTACAATGAATGTTAGTCCCTATAGTCCTACACTGTCAATTCCATTTCTTATTTAGTCATAAATAATGCTATATCATTGTCTTTCTAGCCAAGTGTGAACTACATATAAAACTAATATCACAGTAACTTGGTCACTAGAATAAAATGTGTGCATTGTCACAATGTGAACTGTAAATGTCCAAGGCCTTTCAATCATAGTAGGTTGAAAGATAATTTTAATTTAAGAATAGTACAAATACAAAACATTAAAAATAGATTGCAAATGGATTTCTACCCGAAGACTTTTAGGCACACTGAACCGAAAAGACCAATTCAGAAACCTATTTCCTTTGAGTTACTGTGTGTTCCTCAATTTATGTCACGTACATCTGGTGCAAGTCACACTTATATTAAAAAATACTTTGTAAATGTGACCTACATTGCCTTACCCCATCATCCCTGCAGTAATCTATGCTCATTAATCTGAGTGCTAAGTCTGAAGCCCACTTAACACTCACATCAGGTAAAGGATTGCTTGCATGCATTCAGTATTACAAGTAGCTGAAAAAAATTGATAAACTGTAAAAGTTCAATATTAAAAGTGTGATAAAGTCAAAAAGTCTACCAAAGAAGCAATAATAGGTCCAGCATTAGAAAGGGAGATAATTGGTACGCCACTACTAAAAGGAGAATGATAACAGGTTTTTGAAGAGATTGTGCCCCAACAACTGGAGTTAAGGGTACCTTAAGACCTATGCACCTACTGAAGTATAAAGTGGTCATCGCAAGGTTATAATAGTGAGGTGGCTAATCAAGAAGAGCGACTTTTTGACTTTGGATCTGAACACCTATGAATTCCCATACCAATAAAAGGACACATTAGAAAAAATGCATTGGCCCTGAAAGTAGGTTCAAGAGAAAGAACGTTAGGAATTGAGGCCTAAAAGCCTATCTAGGAGACTTTTTTTCAATTTAAGATCCCTTTTAGCAGTTCCTATGATGCTCAGTTACTGCCTAAATTATTATTTAAAATTACTTAGGGAGGCCCTTAATAATGATTTAGTACTCGGCAGACAGGTTACACCGCCACAACAGAGACGGATAACCCGTCCGCCAAAATATAAATCCCCCCCAATTCACCAAGAGACATACTGGGGGCAACACCTTCAGAACAAAGGGCAGAACCTTGAATGCATCTAGCGAAAAGTCCAAATTGATCTTCTAGGATGGGGTCTAGCTTAAAACACTTAACAGGATCTGGTTGCCTAATGAGAGGTGCTAGGAGCATGGATTGAATGCAATGTTCACATTATTGCTATTCATTTAATGGAAGAAAAGGCAAGTAGATTAAATTGAACAATAACCAATTAAAAATCTTCTGGCATACATGTAAATTATGAGGCGTACTGAAAGATGCCTATGTGAAGTATATAAAACTACAGAGAGCCAATATGAGTTCTAATGGAAAACCCGACAAACAGAAAACCTGAAGGGTGAAGTTAGCTGCAACAGAATGATGCCCATTCAATGGTTGGTTACATAGCCAAAGTGTTAACAGGGCAGGGATAAGGCTTTTTGGGGCACGGTACCAGTCAGACCTTGGAGAACTGGCACCAGTTTGGGAAAATATGTCACAATACTGTTTCTCTTTCTTATTTTGATTATTATAACCTTGTGTGAAAAAGACGCGCCAGAAGAGCCAGCAATACTTTCAATTGCAAACCTCCTAACCGCCGTGAGGGGAACGGCTTCGCCAGTGGGGGAATCCTGGTTTTCTCTTCACTTTTCAACGCCGTGAGGGGAACGGCCGTGAAGAACTACTCTACCCAGCATCCCTCACAACCGGCGCTGCGGGTGACGTCACCTGGGCGCGCCGGTACATCACAAAAGCCGCTGGGTGCCACCGCAGCGCGGGACGCGCGCGGGCAGCGCCCGGGCGAAGCCCGGGCCAAGGGCGGCCCCGTCCTTGCCGGGAGCGGACTGGACTGGGCAATCCCCCTAACGACGCATTTTCATCATACGCGCTAAGGTACTGTTGATCTCCTACCTTCATGAGATTTAATGCGAGGGATACTGTTTTTTGAGGCTGTATATTTGGATGGTTATTTTTTATTATTTCTGTTGTGTTCGGTTCCTCTTTAACCAACCTCCTGGCCTCTAATATGCCATCAAAAGATATTAAAGGCAGAGTGGCTAATGTACATCTCACTGGAACGATGGACCAATTTGTAACTAAGGTTAACTGTGTTATTGACCAAGAAATTATGCTCCTGGAACGCAGTGTCTCGCAGGACCTTGCGGCAGCCAGGAGGTCCTCTATGGGTCATTTCGCCAATGCGCGTTCTCCTGTACAGCAAGCTTCTAATCACGTTGCCATTACTTGTTCTGATGTGGATCTTACGGGCCTGGACTTGCTACCCAGTGGAACAGTTGCTGCTGCTTCCTTGGAAGATCTGTCCATGGCCTTTGATTCTTTGTTAATTTCTCCTCGTCTGTTGCCGTCTGCCTCTAGCATAGTTCCAGAGTCTAGCACTAGGCAGCTGCGAGAGAGAAACACCGGGGCAATCCCTAAAAATAAACAAGGGTGTTCCTCCATTAACGGTGGGAAGGGCAAGACTAGCAAAAGAAAGCAAAAACCAGTAAGCCACACCGGAAACCCTAAAATACCTCCCGCTGCCCCCGAGCAGCCTTTATTGGCGGTATTGGCAGATAAAGTTGCTTCCCCAGTCCATTTATTACCCACCAGAATGGTGTGCCAGGATGTTATTGGGGGGACAAGTGAAGTGGTTGAGGGAAGGGCTTCAGACCTATTGAATATACATGATATATATGATGCAATTAGGCTTCTCCTTCGTCCTGTGGAGGATAGAATACACAAGATTGAACAACATCTACTTAGGATTGAATGTGGTCTTGGGGTACTGATACTTCGAATAATATTCATCAATCTGGGGCTCCGAAAACATCGGATTATATTAGAGCAGAAAAAGTCCCGGTGGCCCCCCATGTTCAGTCAGCAGTATCCTCTGAACATCAGGCATTAACTGTAACTAATGAGCCTATACTAGTTCCCGATCACAGGAAATCCACACAGCATAGCACAATCCAGTCAAAAGAGGATGTCAGGATATCTACACCTAGGACCCCAAATGGGGCAAATATCCCTAACTTGCCACCTGAAACTTCCCCATTTGTGGTAATTTTAACAGGGGTCCCCGAATTGGGCAAAAACGAAGTTGAGTCCCCCACAACCTTGAGGAACAGGGTGGTGCATTGGCTTAATAAAAATAGACCACTGCCAATGCACAAAACCTGTAAAATACTCATGGTTAGAAGGGTCCCATGGGTAGGCCACTTGGCAAAGAATATAAGGGGGGACTGTATCCTAATTAATTTCAATGACCCCAAAATTGTTGAGTACATCTGTAACTGGAGATATCCTAGTCCAGGAGTATCCATCAGAGCCCTTCCCCGGACCTATTTTTATCCCCCTGGTCATTTCACGGATGCGTGGACGCTTGTTCACCGGAATAGGAGGGGTTTTCTGCAAGAGGGCTGGCCTATACCCCCACTGCCATTCGATTCTATCCCTATGGAAAATCGATACAGCAGCCTAGAGGCTGTTGACCGACTGCAGGGTAATGGAGGTATACTAAGCAGCTCCCCGCCCCCCTCAGGTTGCTGTACACTAGAAGCTATTATACCATCAGAACACCCGGGTTTGGAATCATCCACTTTGGCAATTTCACCTCAGAGGCCCATTATTAGCACTGATTATCATCAAGACCATCCCCTAAGTGCCTTAATTCCCCGGGAAAATCTCTCTAGTCATTTTAAGCTTGTTTCTTGGAACGTGGCAGGTCTACGCAGCAAGCTCTCTCTCCCAGACTGGAATGATTTTATCGAGGAATATGATCTATGTATGTTCCAGGAAACCTGGAGCCTCGAGCCATTGTACAAGCCGGGGTTTTGTTGTTTTTTTGTACCAGCTACCTCAATTGGCCGTGGTCGCCCCTCTGGCGGACTCATGGTATGGGTTAGGGCAGAACTTAATCTTAGGATTACCCTTAATAGCTGCTCTATGCCAGATATAATGAGACTTACCATCATATGTACAAAGAGCGACTACATATGGGAATTCTTTAATGTTTATGCCCGAGGAACCCAAGGGGGCGCTAAATCCTCTACTATCACAGCCCTTTCAGATATGCTTTCTACTTGTCCCTCTGATTCCCTCCTATTCGTTGCCGGCGATCTTAACTGTTCATTTGAACCGCTTGCTATAGACGATATCTTGGGAACACACGATGAGGACACTAGATGGGGTATTCCCTCACTATCTCTTAACCCTGTAAAAAGATGGTCCCCGGTTGTAATTCAAATAAATGCTCAAGCATTAGAATTCGGGCTAAGAGCTGCTAATGGGCGTACAATCTTTGACCCAGCGGGTGCAAACACTTAATGGGGTCTCTTGACAAAGCAGAATTGATTACATACTGGTCGACAGGAGGGGATGGAAACTTGTTGTTGATATGATTGTGATACCATCAATCAATAGGGACCATAACCCTTTGTCCCTGAGTATGCGGGAGATGTGGCATAGGCAAGAGCAAACCCCCTCATCTGGAATGCAAATGACAACCAAGGCACTCCTGCCCTGCAATTGTAATAGGTTCCTCAAATGGCCTAAATTCATTCTGTGTAACTCAAAACTAGCTACTCTGGAGAAAACCCTCGCTGACCAGACCGCCAGGCTCTCCATAGCATCTAGGGACACGGTTGGCTACACTGCTGTAGTCAAAGTCTTTGAGGAAACTATGGATTCGATTGGTATTCTGTTTCTTGATCATAGGAAAAAATGCAAACCAAGTGTCAAGTCAGAAAACAAGTGGTTCAATAAGGGCTGCAGACTGAAAAAAATAGCCTGGTCCTCGCTATTAAATCTAACAATCCGGGCGAGGTCAGGCAAGCGAGGCTGCAATATAGACAGGCCCTCGCATCTGCAAGAGGGACTGGGAAGAGCAGCGTTGGGACTGTTTAAAATCTGCGAGCCACTCAAAAAATGGCGAGCTTTTTTGGTCCATAGTGAGAAGATCCACTAACCACGACCAGGACCAAATTCCCAACCATATTACGGATAGGGAATGGTTTGACCATTTTAGGAATCTATATGTAGGGGTGGAGCATATGGGGGACCCTTGCACTCGAACGGGGTTCATAGCCACACATCCAGATCAGCTTTTATTTTCCTGGATTAAGAAAGAGGTTGAGACCGCCATTAATAAAATTGTACCTACAAAGGCCCCGGGACCAGATGGTATCCCGGGTGACCTATACAAAGCCAACATTGATGGATGGGCTGCGTATTTTGCGATTTTTATTAATGCTCTGTTGGAAGGCTCACCGGTGCCCGAATCATGGAAGGGAGCTGAAGTAATTCCCATTTTCAAGAAGGGCTCTAGGGGGGACCCAGCGAACTACCGCCCAATTAGTCTCATAGATACTGGACAGAAATTGGTCGGTAGGGTCCTCCTGGAGAGGATCCACTCTTGGGTGGATGAAAATGGCATTATGACAAAGTTCCAGGCAGGCTTCATGGCCTGCACAAGTACAATTGATCAGGCTTTTAGGCTAGTGCTTCTATACTGGAAGGTGGTCACTATTGGTAAGGGCGCCCTTTACCTGGCGTTTATCGATCTTAAGACCGCCTTTGATCTGGTTCCCCGTGATCGCCTGTGGCTGATCTTGGAGGAGATGGGGATTCCACCATATATCCTGAACCTTCTTATTCGGATGCATGAAGATAACTTTGCTCGCATCAGATGGGGGTCTCAGGAACGAAAAACTGATAAAATCCCGGTGAATAGAGGGGTTCGCCAAGGTTGCGTGCTGGCACCCACGCTCTTCACACTATTTGTGAACGGCGTAGTCTCTTACCTGCTCGAAGTTGAAGCTGGTGTCCCCACTCTGGCAGGTGACAAAGTTCCCGCCCTTCTTTTCGCGGATGATACGCTTCTAATATCAAAAACACCAGCAGGATTGCAGAAGCTTTTAGATCGCTTCTCTCTGTTTTGTGAGTTGAGAGGCCTTGTCATCAATACCTTCAAAACCAAACTCCTCTATTTTAACCCAACCAGATCCTTCAGATCCACCCTGACCTTGGATGGGAAACCACTTGAGCGTGTCAAGGAGTTCGATTATTTGGGGATTAGAATCTCTGACAGACTCAAGTGGCAGCCTCATATTGATAAAATGGTGTTAAACCATAGACGGGTAGTTGGAGCCCTGGGAAAGGAATTTCGTGCCTCCACTACTAAACCCATTGCTCCAGCCCGGGACATATACGATGCAAAGGCGGTAGGTAGTGCTCTCTATGGCGCAGAACTATGGGGCTTTTGTTGTGTAGATGCCCTTGTGACCAATGAAAATAGGTTCTTTGGGGACCTTGTATCGCTTCCAAGGGGTACCCCGACGAAACCATTATTGAGCGATCTTGGTAGGCGCTCTATTAGAGATTTAGCCACTCTTCGTCCTCTGCTATATTGGGCGCGGTTGTGGTGTACCCCTGAGCTCTCCAACTACGCCGATGGCCTAAGAGAGGTCATGAATCTGCAAGGAGCCCACAAAATCGAGTGGCTCACGAATATTAAGAAGCTCTTGGTCGCAACAGGCCTCACATCCGATCGGGACTTGGGGGCACCATTATCCAAGGAGGTAACTAAAAGAGCTTTTTGGGCATGGGTTGATGCTCTGGAGTCAAGAGACCCCAATCCTGGCAGATTGACAGAGGCATTTCATCAGCACAAGCTTATGCCCTTTTTGGAACCCTATCTGGACTTCATTACAAAGCCCAAGGACAGATCACTCTTCATTCAGTTTAGGTTTGGGACTCTTCCCCTTCGCGACCGTACTAGCAAGTGGAATCCCCAGCATAAGACTCCCTTGGATTGCCCAACTTGCCTGGGTGCTACTGAGAATATCTCCCACTTCTTCTTTGCTTGCCCAGCATATGCGAAACCCAGAATGAAATGGCTCAGGCCCGTCTGTCTGCAGTTAGGAACAAGTGACCACCTTGCTGCTTTGAGAATCCTTAAAACGGATACAAATACTACTATAGTTTGCGGGGTGGCTAAATTTTTAGGCTGGGCATGGCGGATTAGGCAGAGGTTAACTAGTTCCAGTTGATTATTCTTTTTATCCTCAAAGCTGTCAAAGTTTAATACATTTTTAAATATTTATTGTATATAAAGTAAACAGACTCCTTTATAACATGTTTTTAAAATGTATTTTTATGAAATTGTGTTTTATGTACTTTTGTGCTTTTATGATATTTTATGTCGAAATAAAGCTTTGATTGATTGAAAAGTATCTATTTTTTGCACTCTTTTAGCCTTTCTCATTTTATGACCTGAAATGTTTCTTTTGCAACATAAATACTTTGCTGCTACAGTGTTACTCCATGTACAAGTAATTTTGTTAAATCAACAGAATATGGATACATGCATTAAATCAATTGAATGCATTTGAAATAATTGCCCTTAGGCATCCCCTTGCTTTACACAATTTCAAACTCAGTAATGCCAATTCAGGTCTTTCATCATTAAAAGGATGGCAAATGGAGCACAATTAAATAGAGTAATCATAACTCGTGTTATTTGCAGTGCTAGAAATGTCCGTTGTGTGGCATGAAGTGCTACATTTCTGCAATAAGCGTCCAAAATACTTAATCTACTTGTTAAAAACAAGGACTGACTAAACGAGAGGAACCAGACTTGTACTGGGCTGGGGAATAGCACTAGTAGAAGATGTCCAGTTAGTTTATAACTTGACTCAAAGACCTTCATATAACCTACTGATGTCAGACCACAACATAATGAAATGAGGCCATTCAATGGGTGGATGAGCTTGCAGGAGAACATACTTAAATTGCTACAATCTTCTTTTTAAACACAGGAGAATAGATCTACACTACATACAATATGGCTAAGGGTACTCTATGGGTTGGGATCCAGGCAGGGAAGACACACCTTCAGCAACTTGGTGAGATTTACTTGCTAATCATTTCCTGTGCTCAGGAGAGAATCAATATTGTTTTATCTCCATCATAGCTCCTCACTTCCTCCACAAGTGGCAGAAGTAGTCTGTTTAGCAGAGGTGAGTAATATGTTGGGTTACGTATCAGACAACGGCAATCATAATGCTACAACTCCATTTGGAAGAATAAGGAAGAGCGGATTGGAGGAATGTCTCTCTTAATCATTGGAATCACAACATCAGAATGTAAAGATACAGAGAACGAGTAATTGGAGCTAAACTAATATTAGAAATGTTGGATTCCATTTTAAATTCGGTGACTTATTCTTTGTGGTGTGAAATACTGCAATAGATGATAAAAAAAATTATATAATTTGGATTGAGTTATTTCAATGCTCTCTACAGCACTGGGCATTTTGTGTTGACATGAGTGACACTGAAGCACCAAATACAATGTCATGATTATCTGTTTTATACATCATCTTCTTGCGGATGCTGCAACGGTTAAAAACTTTGCTGATAATGAGGAAGTTGCTGTGTTGAGTATACTCTAAATGAGAGCAGCTGCCAACCAGGTACCCAGGGCCTATGTTCTTTCCCTAAACTGCACTGATACAAACCAATATTGGCACTCTTTGGCTACTTGTCAGTCCCTTGTAAATGGTACCATAGGTACCAAGGGCACTGTGTCCAGGGGAGGCCTCTAAGGGCTGCAGCACATATTGTGTCACACTTAGAGGCCCTGTACCTTTACACACACTTCCCTTCACTCACTTCATCTACACTGTTTAGGCCCCTTACCCCAACGGCACCAAACGGCAATTTGGAATAAAAGATCTCTGCAAAAGTGCCCCTCATAGGGAGCCCGTCAGGTATTGCAGCGCCGACCTGACGAGGAGCACGCCCTAT
The DNA here is from genome assembly GCF_964204655.1 of Triturus cristatus. NCBI lineage: Eukaryota > Metazoa > Chordata > Amphibia > Caudata > Salamandridae > Triturus > Triturus cristatus. The sequence goes on from NC_140589.1 coordinate 1,148,928,876, forward strand.
GATGAAGCATAACAATCAGCCTGGTGTGTGAGGGCCCTATTTCCAACAGGAGGAACCCCCTGTTACACCGGCAACCCATGACCAAAAAAGCCACTTGTCACTCGTTTATCAGTTAGGAACTGCATACTCTTTGTATTTACTATAATTTGGACACGTATGCGCGACCTGTTAAAAGCCCTTAGTCCCTTCTGTGATCTAACACATCCCTATGTGCCATGCTTATAATCTACTGCCCTGGCACAGGTAAGCCACCCCTCTAGCTGGATGCACTATACCAATGGTGAGGGTACAGGTGCAGGAGCCCTGAACCCCTACAGCGTCTAAGTCAATTCTTAGACATTGTAAGTGCAATAATACCATAAGGAGTATATAGCGCTCGGAGTTTGTCATTACAAACTCCACAGCACCATAATGGCTTTACTGAAAACTGGGAAGTTTACCATCAAACTTCTCAGCACATTAAACCCACACTGATGCCAGTGTGGGATTTAATGAAAAATGTACTCAGAGAGCATGTTAGAGATGGCTCCTGAAAAACGGCCTAACTAGTGTCCTGATTGAGTGGATGCTCGCCAGCTGCCACCACCAGACATGGTTCTGGACCCCTGAGTCGAGAACCTGCTGCTCTTGGGGGTCTGAAACAATGCGCATCCTGGGACAAGGTGCTAAACCTCCTCCCCCAGGCTGGGCAGGGTCCAAGAAGGGGAAGCATCAAAGGCTTGACGCCTTTGGGAGCTATCCCAGAATATTGCTGCTTCCAGCAACTGGCCCCCACTGGTTCTGACCCCCACTTTGGGTGGAAGAATCAGCGGGAAAACCAAGTGAGGTAGGGAGGTGAGCCCACCTTTGCCAACCCCACCCCTCAGATGGAGGAGGCGAGGTGAAGCACAACTCTCTGTCCCCACCATCGTGTAGATAAGGAGCCCCAGCCAACCAGAGAGAGACATATACCCCCCTCCCACTGGAAGGTGGCATAATAGGGGGTGTACCCACGCCAAGGAAGGGACCCATTGATCCCGACCTGTACCTACCTGTAATGCCCCTACATTTAGTATTTAGGGGCAACCCTGAACCTTGCCTCCTCAGACAAGAGAGAAGAAGAAGGACCAAAGAAGTTGTGCTGAACTAAGAAGAGGAGGACACCCACTGACATGGCCCCAGTCCTACCAGCCTGTCCCCACCTCGAACCTGCTCCAGCGAAATCCCAGCGTGTTCTGCAGCCCCCAAGAAACTGGAGGGCCTGCCCTGCCTTCCAAAACCAAGACTTTGTTTCCTGTGAGCACCGGATTTGCACAGACTCTGGCTCCGGGCAAATCTGCTTGTCTGCACCACTCTGCACCCGACACTCACGGCCCGAGTTCGAGTGGCCAAACACCACCAGGAGGTCTCCCTGGCAATCCTGACCTGAGAGCTGGTGATCTCTGACCTGAGTTGAATCTCCAATCAACACCTGCAGCCCCTTTCTGGAGGATCCCAGCAACCGGAGCCGGTAAAAAAAACCTGACGCCTAAAGACACCCCTGCACCCGACATCCCACGGTCTTGTGTGGCCCGCCCGACGGTGTCCCAGCATCCCCAGGCATCCCAACTTACCTCTCCAACTGGAGGTTGCCTCCAGAAGATCTTCATCCACGAGCCTGCAGCCTTTGTTGCAACCGGAGAATCACCACTGAAACCAACTGGGCACCCAATGTCAAACCAGCACCCTGCATCCAGCCACCCCTATGCCACTGTGGGTGCACTTTGTGTGCCTCAGCGGATCCCCCTTTGCCCTGAACCGAATACCAGGAGCTTTGCTCCCAGAACCTTGTGGCCTGCTCGGGAGACGCCACCAACCGGAGGCCCTCTATCCCACATTGGATAATACTGGGCTCAGTACTCTGTACCCAGCAGCCCTAGTGCCGCTGAAGGTGCTTTGAGTGCGCGTCCTCAACCCTGGTTCTAACCACAGCTCCCACAACCAAGTACTTACCTGTAAACCGATAACTCTATTTCCTCTCATAGGATTGCATTGACTGCTTTTCTTGAACATTTTGTGTGGAGTTGATTTGCATGGAACTCTAAGAAACAGCAAATATACAAAAACTGCCTTACTTACCTTTTCTCTAGGAAATGTCCTAGTGTGATACCTAGGCATATCACACAGAGTAGAAAAAGTAATCCGCAAAGTAATCAAAGTTAATCTAACAGTAATTTCAACTGTATTCAATGTATTTACAAACCTGTAAAAGTCATTTTCATTCAGCTTGCTTGTCTTGTTCAACCTGCCTTGAAAAGTACCAATTACACTTACCTGTGCCAGGCTTGTTTGGTTCTAGAAAATTAATATAACTAAATAATATTTGTATACAAACAAATTGGTCTGAGTTCAGTCTTTGAGAATGTGGTATCATTTCTTGCCTAATTGTGTACAATAACTGCTTAGCACTACCCTCAGATAAAGCCTTCCTGCTCGCCCACACTACCACAAATAGAGAGTAAGGTATTATCTACTTTTACCTCTGCCTACCTTTGTGGTTCCAATTGCCTCTGTGCACACCATACCTTACTTTGGTATCGTTTATACGGAGCCAGCTTCCTACAGCAGCACAATATTTAGCACCAGTATGCTGCGATGATTGAATTGAGGATAGCGGTGTTTGAACTGTCCTTGCAGCAGCAGAATTTCCAGCGCGGCATGATTCCGATATGCTCATCGTTCCATCTTGGTGTTCAGCTCTGTGGCGTATGGAGTGATGCAGGCGCGTCGCCACAGTCAATGTCGTGAAGCGGCAAAGGATCAAGGGAAGGATCATTGTATTGTATTGTTTTGTATTGTAATTGCATTTATATATCGCTTACTACCCCTGATGAGGCGTCGAAGCGCTTTTCCGGCGAGTAGCACGCTACTCCGGGACCCATAGAGGATTGGTGTTGAATTAGTAAAGTGAAACATGCAAGTACATTTTAAGTGGTGGATAGGTTAGTCAGTTATTTAGATCTGGAAGAATAGCAGAAGGATAGAAGAGGAAAAAAAAAAAGGTTGATTTATATAGCGCTTGTTACCCTGATGGGGTGTTGAAGCACGCTACTCCGGCAACCCATAAAAGATTAGAGCTGAATTAGTATGGTGAAATATGAAAGTACTTTGAGTGGTGGAGATTAGTCAGTTATTTGGAGTGAGAAGGATAGTGGAGGGATAAAAGGGGAAGAAAGGTTTGCATTCATATAGCACCTGTTACCCCTGATGGGTGTTGAAGCGCTTTTCTGGCGAGTAGGACACTACTCCGGAACCCAAAAAGGATTAGTGTTGAAAATTAGCATAGTGAAATATGAAGTAATTTGAGTGGTGGATATGTGATTCAGTTATTTGGATAGAGAAGGGTAGGTTGCGGAATAGAAGAGGGAAAGAGGTTTGTATTTATATAGCGCTTGCTACCCCTTGATGGTGTTTTGAAGCACTGTATTGGCGAGTAGCACGCTACTCTGGAACCCTTAAGGATTAGTGTTGAATTAGTATAATGGAATACAGAATTTGAGAAGTGAACATGTTAGTCTGTTATTTTGATTGAAAAGGATAGTGGAGGGATAGAAGAGTGAAGGATTTTATTTTTTTTTATATTTTTTGAGGTCACAGCAAAAGGAGGAGGCTTTTGGATGAGCGAACAGGGGTTTTTGAGGGGAAGAGTCAGAGGAAAGAGTTTAGAAAGATTTGTTTTCGGGATCGGTATAGTAAAAGAGGTGTCAGATGATGCAAGCTGGGGAAGAGTAGGAGAGAGTCTAGGAAGGGTTATTTTGGGGATCATAGTAGTGGTATGGGGTTTGGGATAAATGAGAGAGTGAGTGTAGAGGATATATTGATAGATGTATAGGGTGAGAGATAGGGTAGTGCATTGGAAAGAGTAGTAGAAAGAAGTTTGAGAGTCAGAAGGTTGGGCTAGAAAATATATTGAGAGAAGTATAGGCTGAGAAATAGGGTAGTGCATTTGAAATGCTAAATTAGAAGAAAGTGATGAATATATAGATCCATAAGTACATTGAAAGTATATAGATGCATAAAGGAGGTAAGTATATGTAGATTAAAGATATTGATAGAGTTACAGGATGAGAAAAAGGGTAGTGCATTGGAAATGCTTTTTCAGGAGATCCAAGTACATGAAAGGTACATAGATGCACAAAGGAAGTAAGTTCATGGAGACCAAAGAGGATTTTTATGCATTTATTTTCAACAACATAATTATTCTACAAAGCAATACACAAAGATAGGTACATATCTATAGTGAAAATAAATGCTTATATACAGAGGGATATGCTGTAATTTTTTGTTTGAGTATGGTGCTTACGTGGGGAAGAGCCAATTCTTGAGTAGTTTTCTGAAGATAAGGTGGTTGCCGGTGGATCTTATGTTGGGGGTTAAAAAGTTCCATAGTTTGGCTGCTTGAACAGAGAAGGATTTGCCACCCATGGTTTTTTTCTTGTATCTTGGGATTTTGAGGCGAGATGCCCCTTTAGAGCGTAGGTTCCTTTGTGAATGTGTTCGGTGATTATATTCCTAATTTAGAGCAGTTCCATTCCATGTATTGCTTTGTGGGTGATACAAAGTAGCTTACACCTGGATCTTCTGGCAACCGGTAACCAATGCAGGGCTTTCAAGACAGGTGAGATGTGGTCTCGCGGTTTGATATGCAAGAGTAGTCTGGCAGCCGAGTTATGAATCAGTGGTAGTCTTTTCATGGTCGCTAAAGGTGATCCGTGGTAGAGGCTATTGGCGTAATCGAGTTTGGATAGAACAAAGGAGATGGTAGCTTGGACCTTGTGTGGAAATCCCAAATGAGGTAAAATTTGTCGAAGCATTTTTATAATGACAAAGCTTGATCTTGCTAGTTTGTCCACTTGGGCATTCATCGACAGCTTGGAGTCCATGGTCATTCCGAGGTTTATTACTTCCTTCGATACTTTAGGCGTGATCCCAGTTCATCAGGCCAAGCGGGTCGTAATGTTTCCAATCACCACACATGAGTATTTCTGTTTTGGAAGCATTCAATTTGAGATGGCTCCAAGTCATCCACTGATCCATGGCTCTGAGACAACTGAAAATTGGGCATTTCTCAATGTCTTTGGGGCATTCCAGTTGAAGGAGTTTTTGTGTGTAATCTGCATAGTTATAGCAGGTGAGGTGAAACTGATTGATCAGTACTGGTAATGACTTCATGTAGATGTTGAAAAGCATGGGCGAGATGATAGAACCTTAAGGGACCCCTGCTTTTATGGAGTATGGTTTGGACGAGAAAGGTGGGGTATGGATGACATTAGTTCTGTTTTGAAGGTAGGATGTGATCCAGTTTAGAGCAGTTCCCTCTATGCTGGCTTCATAGAGTCTTTGTTTCAGAGTGTCATGGTCAACCGTGTCAAAGGCAGCCGAGAGGTCCAAGAGGAGTAGCGCAGCAACCCCGTTGCGGTCAAATGTATTCTTCAGGTCATCCCAGATGGCAGGGAGGGCAGATTCAGTGCCTCTTCCCAGACGGAATCCTGTTTGGAAGTCTGAGAGTATGTCATTCTCTTCAATGAATTGTGACATCTGGGTGAATGCTGCTCTTTCTATCAGTTTGCCCAGGAAAGGTCCATTTGTAATGGGTTTGGAGTTGTCAGGGTTCAGCGGGTCCAAGTTTGTTTTCGTCAGTAAAGGGCATATGTGTGATTTTTTGAGTTCTTCTGGAAATATTCCGTAGTTAAGGAATCGTTGATTCTTCTTACTGGAGTTGCAGCAGAGGTTGTTAAAAGAATGGTCTTGAAAGTTGTGAGAGACACGGCACCATCTTGGATCGAGAAGCAATCGCAACATGCAGCATCGGCGATTTGAGCAGTACAAGGGAATCACACGCACTATCGTACTGAGGCTTTAACGATCTGAAAGCAATTGTGTGTGCAGCATCAACCATTATGTTACGGATGCTTCAACTTTTGGAAATCTTGGATAAGTTGTTTGTTAGTGAAGGTTAGCCTGTGCAAGTCATCACTGACAATGAGGTAAAATTTGTATCTGGCAAGACTAAGGCGTACTTAAATAGGATTGGTTTAAAACATCGTATCACTTCCGAATACAATACTAGAAGTAATGGTATGATCGAGAGATCTAACAGGGTGCTGAAAGCAGCTAATCAGGTAGCCTTGTGAAATAATGGTGGTTGAGAAATAGAGATATTTAGGACAGTATAGATGTATAGGACCGCAGAACATGATATGACTGGATGCTCTCCTTTTGAGATAATGAGAGGCAGGCAACCTCCAAGAGGGGAGATGAGCTGGTGTGCCAGTGAACAAGGACGGGTATCAGATGTAAATGAAAATAAAGACTGAGAAAGTAATTGCAGTACAAATGTGAACGTGGAAAAGACCCAAATGGATGTTAGATTATGTTTGTGAGGAAGAGGATTGGCCGAGCAGTTGAATTATAGGGCAATGTAGGCCTTAGGGTATTACATTGTTGATTCTTTGCAATTGGGGTAATTATTTTACTATATGTTGAGACCTTATAGTATTATTTTTGCTTAATTCATAGCAATGTTTTAGTTATTACTTTAATGTATGCATTTTTACATTTCCTTTCTCTTAGTTAATTCTTCAGTATTCTTTAATCTTACCGCTGTGTTATTGGATATAGTTTTGTTTTTAATTAACTAATACAGGAAGATGTGTCATGATGAGTTTGCTTTAAATGTGACCGACTACTGCGGATTCCAGAATGTTTGTGCTGCAATTGAGCAGTTGCCGCAGTAGATTGAAGTTAGATGTACGCTCTTGCTGTGAGGTGTTGTGACATGTGATAAACTTGTATTGAAAAGACAACACTGTCTTTACAGAAGTTTAACACTATAAAACGGCTATCAAAAATGAACTTTGCTGCTGGGAAGATGAGACATTGTTCAAAATGAATTCTACAGTATTGATTCCAGAATGGGGAAAAGAAACTGTAGAGCATTGGGTGACGCAGCATGATGTATGCACTCTCTGTAGACAATCAATTAACATTGCATGACAGTACTGTAGGTTTGGGCACAGATTTGGTGCCAACCGATTCAATGACACGGATGACACAGTCTTTGGATTTCTATGCTCTGAGAGGGGCATTTCAAAGATTATGCCTCTGTGGCGGGTGTAGAATCCAATGGAAACTGTTAGTTCACTGTAGAAACAGAAGATACTGTTTTCACCTTGTAATAATTTCTAAACTTGAACCCAATTTGACAAATACTGCCTGGTAAATGAGGATCAGAAGTTATAAAATGTAACATAATAAGTGATGCAGTAGTGAAGTGAGTGTGGTCAGCCCTAGCCTCAAACACAGAGAAATAAACATTGGCATAGCCAATAAGTCTCGCCTTTGGGACCCTATAAGTATTTAGCTATGCAGCATATTAGCCTGGGTGCTACAACATCTACTGTAACTTCATGTGCCATTGGTGAACAGCCACACATGCCCAAAGAAAATATTTGTTTAGGATTATACAGTGTAGGCAAGCAGGTAAGCCAGTATTGATTCCAGTTGTGCCTCAGGATGAGAAAACTAGACGGAGATAGCAGACCCGACTCAGGGCCCCCATACCAAACTACCAAGCCAAGAATGCATGCATTTAGGAGAGGTCACACCCCAAATAACCCCCGTCCCCCGAAGCTAATCCTCAGGACAATGGGCACTTATATTTAATGCCCCAACATTGGGACTGTGTTATCTACACCATTAACATGCCTTTCTGACGCCCGTACATCTCTGAGGGACAATAACCACGATTTGCACGCTCTTGTGCAATCCACATTTAATTATTTGTTCATTTATGTATTTAGTACATGCATGTACTCAAGACCTCATTGTGGTATAGTGTGCATGATAGGCAGAGTCTTGTACAAACTACGTATATTTATTCTTGACTCTTTTAAATGCACGTACATTTGGCTTCATGATGCTAACAAAGCAAGGATGCAGATTGCCCTGATCCTTCTCCCTCTCTCACCATCCCTTGGCACTCTAAAGATAATTTCAGTGTTTAAAACTAACAGTTTCATGTTCTTATGCAATTAACTCCATGCAGCACGTGCAGTGCATGTTGCATTGTTGATCACACTGCACCCCTCCCCCTTGATCAATCTGAAGGGACGGGGCTTTGACTGGCATCCTCTATACAGGGTACCGCGGATCTCACTGACATCCAGCAGTAGGGTGGCATCACCAGTGCAATGGTATTTACAAAAGCACAGCAGCCTGCAGTCAGGTTCTGCCTCTTACAGCCTCATTTAGACTTCTAATCTAAATAAGTGGTAAAACCCAATATAGGACCACAATTTGATGTACAGTATTACGAATAATTAGGGTATTCTACACATGGATTGAGAAGAACTTGCTCAAATGACTAACTACTAATTTTCCACAGGACCGGAGAAAACTAACATTTTTGCATAAGTGCAATATTCTAAGTCATCAGAATTTGGTGCTACAGTGGTACTCCAATTAATCCTAGCTTTCCTACATTTTTCCAGAATGCTACATGAGGGTTCTCTGTCATAGCTGGTCTATATGTATTTGTCTCCACTCATGCCTGGGCCACATACATAAGCACTGAGAGAGATACCTAGTGGCAACATACATAAGCACTGAAAGAGATACCCGGTGGCTGAGGGTACAGGCAGACGTAGAGTGCAATGCAGCATGCAAAAAGCAAACAGCACACGTTCGGAACGGAATTATTTGAAAACAAATGTGATTATCAAGGCTAAGTGATGCATTGAACATGCATATGCACTGAATATTTATTTTTACAAGTAGTTTTTGCTCTGTTAAAGGCAACCAAATGCTAAACTCTGGGCTAGTGTGCTCTCTAGCCACGCCTTGACTGTGGCCTAGTGACCCAACCCCTAGTGTCACCACTCCAGAATGCACTTTCATGTCCTAGATAGCAGTTCCCATACATTTTTCCCCGCACTTCAAGCACTGCCCAGGATGTATAAAGGCACATTGCATCAGAGATTGGTTTTGGGACTATTTTGTTACCAATTAACCTGTGAGCTTCCTTGGTTGCAGAGGAAATTTATTATTCTGAATCTGGTGGTTTGCACTTTGCAGACAAACATCTGTGATCTCTGGTGCTGAGATAGTGTATTAGAGCAAATGATAGTCTGTATTTTTGGGTGTGCAGGTATAGGCTATTAATTTTCTAGAGGTGGATATTAATAAACGGGGCTGGAGGGCTCCCTCCTAAAGCAGCATCATTTCACGAGACTTTGGACTGAAAGGAGATAGTTGTTAGGGAGCAGACCACAGCATTGTGCTTTTATTTGGGGAATGATTTGGCAGTGAGAGAGGTTATCTGTCTTTGGGGTGTGCCTACAAAAGTTCCTTAAGCTTTGGTGCTGGGAATCCTTAATTTGTGAGAGTCTTTGATTCGGAAGTTGGCAGGCACACTGCACTTGGCTCCCGGTTTGGAGATGGCTTATTGGTGAAAGAATGACCCTGCCCCTGAGGTTTGCAGACACAATTCTTTAAACTTTGGTGGCAGGAATCGTTTATTAGTGAGAGTCTCCCTCTAAGGTGGGCAGATACACCGCATTCGCTTTTCGTGCTGGGGATGAATTTTAGTGAGAGACTACCCCTCCACCTCAGGTGTACAGACACAACGCATTGTCTTTGGTGCTGAAGGCAATCTGCTAGTGTCTGAATGCACCAGCTGATTAACTGGGCTGACACGCTGCAGTGGGCTCGGGTGTTGGGAATGCTTTGTTGGTGAGAGAGAGTCTCTGAGGTGTGTAGACACACATTTGGCTCTTTTTCTGGGAACGGTTTATTACGGTCAGGACATCCTGAGGTGGATAAATTGCATTTAGGCCCTGCTGATAGGGACTGTGTTTGTGACCCACCCCTCCACCCCCAACCATTATACCCAGTTTGGGCTGTGCAGACACACCACATTAAGCTGTGGTGCCGAGGATGGTTTATTAGCGACAGCTGCTCCTGATCTCTCTGCATCAGACTGGAAAGGTTGACTAGTGAGAGAACACCACTGTCCCCCAAGATGAGCAGACAAACTGCATTATCATTGTTTTTGACTGAGAGGAGCATCATAGCTCTGAGGTGTGCAGACACAGTGTATTAGATCTTGCTGGTGGATATGTTTTTTAGTAAGGGATCATGGATCTGTGGTGCACAGTTTTTGAGTGAACGCCATCCCTGGATCTGAGGTGTGCAGACACAGTACATTAGAACCTACTGCTGGGCATGTTCTTGGGTGAGAGGTGCAACCTGGATATAAGGTGTAATGTTTTTGAGTGAAGGCCCATCCTGGATCTGAGGTGTCCTGTCACAATGCATTAAGAATTGGTGCTGGTTAGTGAGAACTGCCTGAGAGAGTGCTGTTGATGACAGTGCAGGCTCAATCCACGAAGTTTAGGTCAAGAGATCGGTCCATTAGTAAAGCAAACGTTACCCCCTCAGTTGTGGAAATGCTGCAAGTGCATTTACAGGAGCCCCTGTTACATTACCCCTCTTTCAAAAAGCATCTTGGGTTTGGTAGTAACACTTCCAGCGACCAGCCCCTAATCCCATCTTCTCGCACCCAGTGTATCCTTAAATGCCCCATGCATTGCGAGGGTCGCCAATCCCATTTCCCCCGCCCTCCGGAGACTCTTTACCCTTCACTGACAAACCGTGGTGCTTGCGTTGGTATTCACAGCCCAAGCCCCACAGCATTGAAAGGGAAATGCAAAGGACCCCCTGCCTTTAACCAGCACATGTTACACTTTGCATGTGCGCTGCCTATGTGTGTGGTGATTCAAAGGGGCATGAACAGAGGGGCTTTAGGGAGGGAGGAGGAAATATTGGGTCGGAGGGTGCTGGTGGAATGCAGAAGGAGAGGAGGACATCGAAAGAAGGAGAGAAGGACATCGAAAGAAGTAGAAGGGAGCGCAGATAGAGGCAGTACATTTGGAAACAAGTGATTGCTGTAGGTGGGGCAAGCACTGCACTGCAGCAGTAGGCAGGGTCGCCAACCACAATAGTGAGATTGGGTGGGGCAGGAAGCACTAAATGACAGAAACTACCCTACCGCAGCGAGGAACAGAGACTAGGGAAACAGTGGTGCTGCAAGTGACTGGCACCTTACTGCAGAAGTGAAAGTTGGAGAGAGAGGAAAAAGAGCAGCGCCAGCATCTCCTGTGGGTGAAAGGAAAACCAATATCAGCTGAAGTGGTTGACACTATCAGGTCTTGTGATACTATGGGAAACAGGAGAGCTAGACTACGCAACTCAATCTGCGATTCTCTGTCTGTGCCTCCCCAAAGTCAGAGGGAAGCTCAGTAATACTACTACTGCCAAAGAGTAGAAAGCAAGGTGAGCTCCCACTTCTTGTGCTCGACGCTCAGCTCACCTGCTCTGAGGACATGTAAATCTAGCCTCATTATGCTGTCAGCAGAGGACATGGGCCAAGTCTCAACATCAGCTCTGCTTGAGTATTGTTTGTTAATTTTTAAAAAAGGTAAAGCCTGGGTGTTTGACCAAAAATTAGGCTGTCAGCGAAGGACAAGGGCAGAGTCTCTGCATCGGCTCTCCCCTGTATTTACAGTTAATAAATAAATAAAAGTGACTCAAGCTAAACACAACACAAATACTTACCAACACAATGCCCAAAGTAAACATGAGAGCTTGGCAGCCATGAAGAAAGTAAACTAAACGCATCACTACAATCGATGAGCACAGTTAACTAAAAACTAGAAAGCGCTGAGAAACGGTGGGTTCTGACTTCACAATGTGCTGAATTTGCCAGGGTGGTGGGCGTGGCCTAATGCATGTGATGAAAACAGGAGACCCATAGCGATGTGGCACAACAAACAGAGCTGCTGACATTGGGCCTAGGAAACCGGGTTCAAGTATAGGCATGGGCTCTAGAAAAAACATGTTCATGGTAACAAATATAATTAAACAATGGCTGAACATGTACAGTTAATGCTCGGGTGAAAAAAACGTGCGGGGGCAAAAGAAAACAAGCAGGAGTGGTAAGTGCACAGAACAGGAGCCCTCGGAACGCATCTGATGAGATGTAAATGCTGTGTGTGTTTGTTAGCTCAAAAGCCAACACAAGGGAGGGAAGTGCACAGAACAGGCGCCCCTGGAGCCCATCCAATGAGCAGGAAACAATCAAACAAAATTGCCATGTGTATGTTAGCTCGAAAGCAAGACGTCACACACAAAAAAAGAGTGCCCACAAGGTACTGTATTTAAAATGAAGAGAAAGAGCTCAAGTAACCGGGGCAGTCCTCATGGGAGGTTACAAAAGTCCAAAAGGAGGCACTACTAAGTGTATTCATCAACCAGTAAACTAATGAAAAAGATGGGCTGTTCTTGAAGTTCATATTCAAGATATATCAGGTCTTGAAAAGACAGCCCATGCGCTGCCTAGGCAAGACCTAAAAATAAATAAACTGCATATATAAAAATAGACTGTAGAATAGGGATCAAGAAATGTCATGCACAAAAATGTGGTTTTCAGAGGTCAATTTGGCAAATATTTCAAAATAATGCTATTTAAAAAATCTCAAGCCCCAAAAGCAAAAATCTATCAGCCCAAATAATGACTCAAGAGGGGTCACACGTATTCTTAACCAAAACATAAACAAATTCATAATTTGTATGAATACATGGACTCCTTCTGCAAAACAAGTGGGCAAAATCTGCTGAAATGTTAGACAAGGCTGCCCAATTTATTTCTGCAAAGAGAGAAAGTGGAGGACTCACTAGGGAAAGGCACAATTTTACTCAAAGTGAAACACAGACAGGATGTTAGGAGCTACGAACTGTGCTCCTGCATTTCCATGGCAAGAACTTTGCCAAGGAAGTAGTTTCTTAGATAACCGCTTCTCCATTGAGACACAGGAAGAAGAATTTGTAATCTAAAGAAATATTTCAGATAATGCCACAAGGTTACAATGGGAGGAACTCACTGTATCCCTGGGTCACTAGGTGTAAAGTGATAAAGTTACCCCTGGTGCACCTACAGCAACACTTTGGAACAGTTTCCCAGTTGCAATTAAACTATAACTTAATGTATGAAAATCTAACAGTCTTGTTTAGTCCCTTCATCAGTGATTTTTCGCTGCCATGGGCACACACTTGCATAAGTGAACATATTATTGGTGCTAACGAAACGTATATACATAAAACAAATCTGCATCAATAGACATGGTCAAGATAAGAGATAAAGGGGTAAAGGCTTTTGATAATAGACTGACTTACAAGACAATCACAAGAAGAAACTGCTAGCCTTTGAAATTGATAGCATCCAACTATGTTCAACTAGTGATGGTCACAGATCTGAGCAAAATATCACATTTTGTGTCACTAGCCCAAGATGCCTCCTGCCTCACCAGTTTAAAATATCACATAAGCAGTTTGAGAAAATTATATACTTGTACAACATTTTAAAGAGACAAAATGATAAATTGACTTCGAATTTCAGCCAAAGCCAGCTAGATTCTAAAACAAACCCCTCAGTTATTAAAAATGAACTACCAAAACTAGGGAAAATGAGGAAGAAGAGCCTCTTTTGTTAGAATAAATGCAATTCTGATCATCCTTCCATTACATCAAGAAACAATTAGTCAACAATATCGAGAACTTCAAATCATTCCACAAACAAAACTTTTTCAGCTTAGGGCACATCCAGCTGAGTGGTATAACATGAAAAGGAGTATTTTGTCTCACCACACATTTCAATCATGAGCAGCAACAGCACAATATGATGTACTTCTGCTTTCTAGTTTTCAATTTAATTGGATTTTTGAGTTAAAAAGCACCTGTTTATCTTTAAAAACCACAACATTCCCTAAATTATTGCTAGTCTCTTTATCCCTACCCAATTCTGCTACCACATAATTCCAAGTTCCATTTTCCCTCCTATTCAAGAATGACTCCCTGCAGTCCTTCCGGCCAATAGGAAGCGCGGATGTCGAAAGCTGCGCGCGCACCCTACCTTCTTCAAAGTTCAAGTCTATCTAGTCCGGCCCCACGGCTCACTCAGTTTCTCGCAGTCACCAAGCGAAAAGCAGTAATAACACCGCGGGAAAAGTAAGAGCCGAGTCCACGGAAGGGGGCGGTGGGCTCGGCAAGGGAGGCACGGCGGGGAGTACGCGAGGCAGGCATGTGTTACAATTATACACGAGGCTAGGTGACCACGACGTTTAAGTACCAAAGTTGGTCAGTGGCTATTTCTGGGACCCTAAACCTACTTGCCAGTGCTCCTCTGTGACTGCCCTGTTTGCTGCTGCTGTATTTCCCTCCCGCCGCCGCATTTTAACACACCGCGGCCGCCGTGCGGAGGGAACTCCATTTCCCAGGCACCCAAGCGCAGGAAGGCGGAACCCGAGACCGTAGCTGACGCGCCTGGAGGCTCTTTAAATTCCAGCTCACCTCCCGCGTCGCAGGAACAGCGCGCGGGCAGCGCCGGGCTAAGCCCGGGCAAAGGGCGGGCCGTCTGTGGCTGTCGGGGGCAGACAGAGGCAGGGCTGGGCCACCCCCCTTAGCGCCCCAAGAAAGACATTGAGTTTCAGAGCGTTGACGACCGCCCGGGCAGCGAGAACTGCATTCCCCAGGAGCCCCTGGGGCAGGACGTTGTTGATGCTGTGTCCAAGGAGGCTAGGTGGCGTTTAAGGCCACGCCTGTAGCCGTTAGGGGCTGAAGGGGCTGAAGGAGGCTGGGCTGGGCCTGCCTCCTAACACACAAGTTTAATCAGGATTAGTGAGAAGTGGAGGTGTGCTGTTCCCTGGAGGCTTCTGTCTTCTTGCTAGTCGTTATATAGTCGTTATATAGCGAGTCCTGATCATTGCTCCTGCCCATTATATACTATGGCTAAAAGCAATAGTAAGTGCCCTGTAATGGGGGGGTACGGGACATTAGATGCCTTTTTAAAAAAAGCAGAAACCGTCGTTTCCAGGGAAATTGAAATGGTGGAAAGGAGGTTATCTTTGGAGCCATTAACCCAGATTAATCTTGCAAAACAACCTGGTGATACTACCTTAGGTTTAGGCGCCTTACAGGCTGTATGTCATTTCCCCATTGGGTCTGTGTTAGAGCCTAGCCTTGTAATTTCTCCTGCCTCTACGAATATCTTTAGTCTCCCTCCTTCACCACCAGTCACACATACTAGGCAGCTACAGGTCCCTCCTGTTGCTGTTACTAAAATAGCTAAGGGGAAAAGAAAACATGGGTTGGACAGACAGGAAGGTAGTGTGGTTGTCCAGGCCATGGTTGACAAGTGTCACGGGTGTAATGAGTGTACTGACCAGGGGGAAGTAGATACCACGGGGGTTAAGATGGCCGAACTGTTAAAACTTATGGATGAGCGATTGAGAGCGATTATATTGCCAGTCATGGATAGACTTAATAAGATTGACGACAGACTTGTCCTCATTGAACGTCATATAGCGGGCCAGAATGCATCGATGCCAAGGCAAAATCCACCTGAGATGCACCCTTTAAGTGTAATAGCAACTAGAGTTTCTGAGTTGGTTGAGTCTATGACGACCCCTGCTGTAGGCCCTATAAATCCTCCTCCACCTGCTTTAGGAACTAATGGTGGTGATAGTCTCCCTATTGGGCCCCTAGGCCCCGAACTAAGTCCTCTTGTTGAGTATCCTTCAAGGGAACGTCCTCTGTACTTGCCGCCGGAGGCCTGTCCGTATATTGTAATTTTGGCAAACGTTCCGAAAACTCGTGATGGTAGGGAAGAGCATTGGTCCTCGTTAAAAAATAAAGCCCTTCACTATTTAGCTGGCAAGACAGTATTAGGGAGCCACCTTTTTGAAAGTTTTAAAATGGTAAGAAGGGTCCCATGGGTGGGGATGACCAATAAGTCGTTGAAGGGTGACTGCGTTGTAGTGAGCTTCAGCTCTCCCGACTTAGTAGACCACATCTTGAGGCAGGCAGGGTCGATCAGAATACATCAGGACTAGGTAAATGTTCTCCCGCTGGTTTTTTTTTATCCACCTCACAATTTGGGGTTTACTGGAAATAGAGGGTACATCTCTCAGTTTGTCCCTGCGAGTAGTACATTGGTTCTTAGTAATAGATATGAGGCCCTTAGCACTTTAGATGTCAATGATTGACTCAGTGCTGATAGAGTTCAGGCCCATAATAATGAACTTAGAGCGTTTTTTTCAAATGACTCTGGATTTCTGTTTTCCACGGTGTTGGCTGTGAAAGACAGTATTGACTTTAATGGCTTTGGAGACAGAATTTTACCCCTAAAGATAGCTTGTGGTAAAGGAACTAGCCAGACGACCACTGAGGAGGTTCAAGTGGATGGGAGAGAAATAGTTACTCCTATTATAACTGGTAATTTGACTGTTACGGTACCTGTAAATAGAGAGGATGTTGATCTTCAACTCCTTTCACTGAATTTGGAGAATACCGTGACACAAGAGATGGGGCATGGGGGGGGGAACCCCAATAACGAATAAAATTATGACTTTATCATGGAATATTGCTGGCCTGCGATCTAAAAGAGGCGATATAAATTGGAAGGCTTTTCTCTCCACCCACCATATAATTGCCCTTCAAGAAACGTGGGAGGCTAAAGACCCCTATCATTTGGATGGGTACCAGTCTTTTAATAAAAATGCCGTGCCTTCCACTATGGGGAGAACACGGGGGGGGTCTTTTGTTATTATTTAGTCTCAAGTTACTATACAGTACAGAGTTGTTAGTGACTAGTTCTCCAAACATTTTGGCGGTTAAACTTGAAGGTGCCAACTTGCCGTCTTTATTAGTGGTGAATTTTTAGAACTCATTCACTAGGTCTGATGAACTGGAGCAACTAAAAACACTGTTTACATTCTTGGACGAGTATGATGAAAACAATGTTACACCTTATTCTCTTTTACTTTTTGGCGATTTTAATATCCATGTATGTCATCTCAATTGTTTTGAAAATATTAAATATGATCTTTGCCCTCAAGAGGCTACCTATTTTGAACACTCTAAGGGTGGGATGTACTTAGAGAGTATTGTATCTGCCCTTCACTTATTTTCCCCTGTACAAGAATCTTTGTCTCCTGCCCCTACGTTCACCGGAGAAGGCCATTATAGTACGATTGATTATATTTTTGTGTCTTGTCTTTTGAAGGACTTAATAGGTGCCTTTTGTGTCACTCAAAATGCCTTAAGTGATCACAATCCTCTCACTATGGAAATTAAAGTCAAGGCTCTGATGAGGAATAATCCACTGCCTATGATTTCTAATTTAAACTTAGTTTCTAAAGATCAGGGAAGACAATTGAGATGGGATGTTATCACCCCGGCTGATTTCCTCGAGAATTTGTATAATAGTAATAACGAGGATCTAAGTCTATGTTTGTCGACAGAGTCGCAACCAGTGGAAATCCTTGGCGCTTTCGAGAGAGTAACAAAACAGGCAGTGGGTAACCTAACCTGCCACGGGAGACCAAGGCCTAAGAAACTAAAAAATTGATTTGATCATGCCTGCTCTAGTGCTCATTCCGCCCTCCTGTTGGCACTGAAAGAAAGTGGAAAAGACTCAAGTAAGATTATAGAGGCAAGAAGGTCCTATAAAAAAGTAATAAAGGCAAGGAAAATCCAGTTAAGAAATATGGCATGGGATGAATTGTCAGAGGCAAGTGTTTTGAAAAATAGCACTCAATTCTGGAAGGTGATTAATAGTCCACTTTTTGATGAGTTGGAGAATACAAATAAAGACTGTCTTATCCCACCAGATAGATGGGTGGACCACTTTAGTGGTCTTTATTCTGAGATTCATCAACTTAATCCAGTAAATTACGGGGATATTAAACCGGCCTCAAAAATTCATTTTAAAGACGATGAAGTCCTGGAGGCCATTGTGTCAATGGCAAAAGGTAAAGCACCAGGTCCGGACGGCGTCCCTGTGGACCTTTATAGGGCAGATCCAAGGTACTGGGCTAAGATTTTAACTTCTGTTTTTAACGCAGTATCAAAGGCGGGTGCTCCTACGTCATGGGGCAAAGCAGTTATAGTTCCATTATTTAAAAAAGGGTCAAGAGAAGATCCGGCATGTTACCGGCCCATCTCTCTCTTGGATTCTGCCATGAAGATAATGGGTAAAGTAGTTCTCGTTCGATTAACAAATTGGTTGGAAGATAAACTCATAATTTCCGACTTACAATACGGGTTTAGACAAGGAAAGGGCACAGTGGGTCAATGCCTCAATTTACATCTCATCATTGGGAAGTACACGGTCGCTAAGCAGGGGGACTTACATCTAGCATTTATGGATTTGTCCACTGCTTTCGATCTTGTAAATCGTCAAAAATTATGGGCCTCCCTAGTGGTATTGGGGCTTGATCCTGTGTTGATATCATTCCTGGCGGTTATTCACGAGGACACTACCGCAGTCGTCCGCTACAATGAAGACGGGAGTCTGTCAGAAGCATGGCAGGTAAAGCGAGGGGTAAGACAGGGGTGTATTCTTGCCCCCCTGCTTTTCTCGCTTTATATTAATAATCTGGGTGTGGCTCTTATTTCGACCACTAAGGATATTCCCAGAGCCGGCTCAAAATTGATTCCCGCATTATTGTATGCCGACGACACGGTTCTGCTGGCAAGAACCGCGAGAGGACTACAAGCCCTTTTAAACGGATTTCATGATTTTATGGTCTCTTTAGACTTAACAATACATTTTAAAAAATCACATTCCATGTCAATTGGTTGTGGGAGGGCGAAAAAGGCTAAATTCTATTGTAATGGGCAGGAGCTCACAAAAGTGCAGACCTTCCCATATTTGGGGATTGTCTTTGATGACAGGAGATCTTGGGTCATGCAACGCGCCCAGAAAAAGAACATTCTTGCTAGGGCGACAGGAGCGCTGTTGGGCTTTGCAAAACGTTTGGGGTGTAAACCCCTACCCGCTCTTATGAAGATATATAGAGCTAAGTGTGTTCCTATGGCCCTAGATGGTAGCGAGGTATGGGGTTACAAGGCTACGACTGAAATCCAAACAGTAGAAAATGCTTTTTTTCGGAAAATGTTGTCACTCCCCCCATCTGCTCCTATTTTTAATATACACGAAGACCTGGGGTAGGTTATCTTATTGATCAAATTTCTGTGGCTCCATTATTAGGTTGGTTGAGAATTTGGGCACAGCAACCTCTGAATTTAAATCAACTTATTATTCAAGACTGTTTGTCTCTTGACAAAGCCATGTCTATCCCATGGTTTCGATATATTAAATTCAATTTGGAGTCACTTGGCTGCCTCGAATTGTTTGACAAACCAAGTGTGTTGAGTAAAGCGGAGATAAAGGCCTTTAAGACTCCGTTCTTGAGTAGAGCGATGTTACTGAGGGAAGGAGGTGAATTGGGAAAGCCGGCAGTCAGGAGGTTTGTCACGCTAAGTATAGGTAGAGAGATCCAGCCATACCTAACCTACATAAACAAACCATTTCATCTGTTTTTGTTAATAAGGTTTAAGCATGGCATGCTTCCCTGGCTTTTGGCTTACCCTAAGGGTTTTTTCAAAGAGGGAACGCTGGGGCCTTGTCCTTGCGATAACACCTCCGAACAAAACACGTTGCACTTGGAATTTTTTTGTAAATTTTACTCTTTGCAGCGCAAGAAATTTATTTTTTCTATTTTTAAGAACTGTAATTTCGAGCAAGTGAGGCCCACACTGGTTTATCTGCAAATGCTTGGGTCACCACTGGTATTCTTCGGGGTAGCCAGCTACATTACAGGGGCCATTAGGTGTAGAAATAGGGCGCAGTCTTTTTTGTAACCTCCCCATATTTTATTAGTATTGTTTTTAATAGTTGGAGAATGTGGTCTGATGAAGCAGTAATGGTTTTATGGGATTTGTAAAAATTGTAGAATCATTTGGATGATATACTTTTTATTGTGATTATGCGCCAATCGTATTGTATTATTTATTATTCATGAAATGTTGTAAATTGTGTTTTAATTTGTATTGCGTTAGTGGTCTTATTTGACTTTTGTAACTGTAACTATTTGCACTATGAAACATTGTCCTGTGCTTTGATGGTTTTAAAATTTTTAACCGAATAAATCAATCTTTTGACTTGACTCCCTGCAGTCTAATATGAAATGCACAAGATAGCTCATTTATTTCCTGCAACAAATATGCCAAAAAACTAAAACAAAATCACTGAGTTGAATCGTTTCTTTCAACTGGGTGAGCTTTCCCTTGCCAAAACATTTATTGGTGTGTGCGCCTTTCTATCTAGTGATGGGAAGTAATCTTATTCCAAAGAAGGAAGTTAAAATCGTTTAGCAATAAGTAACACACCCATGCTCGGCTTTCATCTATGTGATGGCCCAACATAATATAATTTTAGTCTTTTGGCAGCGAGGTGGGCATACGCAGTTAAATATCAATAACTACCATTTACCAAAATGAAAATATATTAGAAAGTCTCTATAACATATGACTGATTAATCCCACCGCACACTTTCACACAAGCCTTTGCCAGAAGCAATTGTCTTACATTTTAAGGGGTGTAGCTGGAGTAGAATGCCATTACAATAAAATCTGTAGCATTAAGGCCACCAATGTAAGATGAGTAAGATGCTCTGTTCTTCAAGTCTTTCTAGCTGGATCCCAAAACCTGATAGTTACGTTTATTTTTCGATGACTTTTTACATGACCATTTTCACATTTGCCATAAGGGTGATCTTATAAATTGCAGAAATAAGACGATAGGGTCTGTTAGAAAGGAATATGCTACTTACCAGTATGCATCTCTGCATACGCTTTTCCACCTCTCCCACTAATTCCATTAGTGGTGCGAAAGCTACAGCAGCATTCCCTAACTCTGATCCTGGTAGCTCCAACATGGGCCAGACAACTGTGGTACACCACACTGCTGGAACTCTCAGTAGTACCACACCAATAGCTACGCCTCTCGCCATGCCTCCTAACCCAGAACCATGGAGAGATCAGGCACCCGGGCCCAGCTCAACTCAACCTTGCGATCTGGCTCCTGAGGACCTAGAATTTGGATACCTTAACCTTCCCCCTGATTGCATGAACATTATCAGGGAAGCTAGGCGACCTACTACTCGGGCGTGCTATGCAGCAAAGTGGAAAAGATTTGTTGTTTACTGCCACAACAATGCAATCAATCCTTTAAATGTATCCATATATGTTATTTAAATGTATCCATTATATGTTATTTACTCCATTTACAAAGGTGTAACCTAGCATATACTTCTATTCGGTTACACCTCGCTGCAATTGCTACCTATTTGCAAAATAGGCAGCACCTCTCACTTTTCAAAGTGCCTGCCATCAAGGCCTTTATGGAAGGCCTCAAAAGAGTAATTCCACCCAGAGTGCCACCCTCACCTGTTTGGAACTTGAATATAGTTCTCACACGGTTAATGGGACCCCCTTTCGAACCATTACATAAGAGTGAGCTGCAATTTCTCACATGTAAAACAGCTTTTCTAGTGGTCATCACTTCCCTCAGAAGAGTTAGTGAAATACAGGCACTCACTATACAGGAACCTTTTCTTCAGATGCATCACAACAAGGTTGTACTCCGCACCAATCCCAAATTTCTACCCAAAGTCATTTCTCCATTCCATTTAAACCAGTCGGTAGAATTACTAGTCTTTTTCTCGCAACCCCAAACAGTTGCGGAAAGAGCCTTACACACACTGGATGTTAAAAGGGCTTTACTTTATTACATCCAGAGAACACAACCTTTCAGAAAAACCAAACCGCTATTTGTTTCCTTCTCCCCACCACACAAAGGCAACCCTATTTCCTAATCAGGGATAGCTAGGTGGATTGTAAAATGCATACAGATTTGCTACCACAAAGCAAATCGAACACTATCGATTCCCCCTAAAGCCCACTCTACAAGGAAGATAGGGGCTTCTATGGCTTTACTAGGGAACATACCACTAGATGACATCTGCAAGGCAGCAACATGGTCAACACCGCACACCTTCACAAAACATTACTGTGTAGATGTGCAAACCAAGCAACAAGCTAGTGTGGGCCGAGCTGTACTAAAAACACCGTTTCAAACGACTGCAACGGATGTCGGTGGTCGCCGCTAGGGTTGGGTACTGCTATGTAATCTATGCATAGTGTATAGTCTGCAGTTCATCTACTTCGAACGGAATATGCTACTTACCAGTATGCATCTGTTCTTGGCATGTAGAGCTGCAGATCTATACATGCCCACCCGCCTCCCCGGCTACCTGTATCCGTTCCAGTCTTATCTTATTTAGATACAATACACATGGGTTTCTTTACTGTTACTACTACGCTCCATCTTTCCCTGCTGGCGAAAAACAATCGGAGGATGGAGCCGAAGCCCATGCGCAATGCGAACCAATGGAGGAGTCACCGAACTCGTGACTTCCAAAGACTTTCCAAGAGGAAAAACAAACTGCAAACTTCCGGGCCCAACACCAGATGGCGATCTATGCACAGTGTATAATCTGCAGCTCATATGCCTCGAACATAAGTTTCTTGTCTAAACACAATCCCTCTTCCAATTCGTAAAGGCAACTCCTTGCAATCACATGAAGAAACCTGGATTGATATGCACTGCAGGAAAGAATCAAGGATATTTAGAAAATATTTATTTGGTTCCTACTCTATCACAAATATCCAAAAGCTCTCACAACCTCAACATTATAAACAGTTAGGGGTCTGAGGGCCTTGGGTAGCCAGAACTAGTTCCAAGCAGGTGATTGCATGTTCTTTAAACCACAAATGTGTTTCAGTTTCTGCTTTTGACCAATATACAGGTACAACAATCGCATGGTGTTATTATTTCATCAAATTATAAGTCATTAGACCCCTAATTCTGTGGGGGCGAAGAGACTTGTGGAAAAAGTGAAGGATAAGGGGCCTCTTCATTTTCCTTACCCAGATAACTGTTTAACCTAGTGTGCACATTATGGGGTGCTTGTGGGGCAAATGGAAGTGGCAGCATCTAAAATAACTACAGAAGAGTGGGTACGACATTCATGTTAGTAGACACTAGTATACCTAGCCATGATAATGCCAAAGCATGGCATCAGCCAATGTTCCGTTTAATTTTCCTATGCAGAATTTGGCAAATAGCATTGAATAGTATTGAGACTGGGGTATACGAATGCCCAAATATGTGGTAGCTTTGGGATTCCACTTGAAAGGAAAAGATACCTTCAAATTAGAAGCCTATGTTTTTGTCAGGCACATACAATGTACTAGATAAATAGTAATCTTAAACTATAATAAAAGTGGAAAGGCCTCAAATTGCTCACTGAAAGCCTGCAGGAATTAACTATATCTTGCTACTGTGAGTAAATATCTCAATCAACATGGTTAACATACAAGAATCAGCTTCTACCATATTACTTATACCCAGCTCTTCATCCACATTCTTCGCAAAGTTCCAGATAAATCACTAACGGGAGGAATCTGGACACTCATCCCTGGTTCCTCTGTGCATGCAACCACTATATAACAGCCAAAGGCTTGGCAAAAACCCACGATATTCAGGGAACACTACAACCAGAACATGGAAAAAATAAGTTGCAATAAACATGGCAACTTCAATTTGCTCTATTTTGCTGCTTATAGTAGTATAAAATGGAGAAACCTATTTTGTAGAAAAGTTTTTGGGAAAATGCATTGTATGTCATTTGTTAAAAACATGTTGCATATAGTCTTGGTTATAAATCATTTATATAGGAGGTAAAGATTTTTTTAAAAATGCTGGTGCATAAACTGTGTTTAAAAAGATAGGACAAATAGGGGTTTGCGCTACTTTTGCCGTTTATGTGTGATAAAAAAAAGGAGCAAACTGATTTTGCCTCACATATAGTTCCGTTTTTTGTGAAAACTTCGGCAAATTTATGTTTTGGTCTCTTTATCAAGCAAGGAGCAAAACAATGTGAAACCAGTACATGCCATGACTTCCTTGGTGCAAAGATCATCATTTAATTCCCTATTAAATTATAAAGATTGTGTGAATGGGTGTGCACTTTTTTTTCTTTTTTAAACCAAAGCAATGGTAGTGAACAAATAAATGAATTGTGGATACTGTGGCTTTGGGAGATGATGCAAGTAATTCAGTGGTGGAAATAACATGACTACACTGCTCCCCTACCGCTGTACTTTTATTGAAAAATACTGAAATGTATCGGACATAAAAGCAAATCCAGGGGGCAACGATTCTAATGGAAAAACCAAAGAATTTAAGTTGACTGGTACAAAACATATTGGTAGCAGACGGATAGTGCTGCTTTCTTTATGGCATGCCACCTGGCTTCTAAAACGAAACATGATGAAAATCTTTCTATTACTAAAGTTTGGGAACCAAATTGCACAAAGACTAGACTGGGTCTTCATCACCAAATAAGCAACATGGAAAAGTTGCGTCAACCAAGAAGCTAGGACGTAAAAGGGTCAATAGTTCATTCGACTGCAGAGAAGTGAAACAAAAGTTGTAGATGCATCTGTACTAGTTGCACAGAATAACTGAAGAGGTGAAGTCAATCAGATCACAGGAAGAGACCACTGCTTCAGTTGTGGTGGAAGTGGCTCCCTGCTGCCTACATGGTAGAAATGTCCTAGGCTGGTCTCAGTTTGAAAGTACTCTTTCTTTTCAGACCTAAAATTAGGAGTGTGATAATTTCATGAAATTTGCTTTTGTGGAATTATGCAGAAATTCGGGAAAATGTTGCAAATAAAGTTAGGTTTTAGCGCAAAATGCGTACTTGTGTCAATTTTTTGATGCAAGGACGCATTCCAAGGTAAACAACATAGCTCAAAAAAACCAACTGGCAACACCCACTCAGATGCTTGCAGTAAAATTGTGCAGCAAACAGCATGTAACTAGGTGGAACAGAGTAATGGCACAATGTCAAGAACTTCACAGTACATCAGTTACTTAATATTACCAAAATTATGCAAATTGGGGCAGTGTAATTTAAATTTCGCCTAGGCCTACCTAAAATCACTGTAATGGCATGCAGATACCATTACATGTGTCAGCAGCTAATTTTGATTCACTAAATCTTCATATCAATAACCTTGGTAACAAGTTGTCTGGTGGCTGCTCATATGAATTTAGCCTCTCTCCAGAAAATTAACTAGCAAAGGTGGAAACTTGACACCTTGTTGGGTCTTTAAAAAACAGAACTCTGAGTGTCAAGACAATTATCCAACATGTTTGAACCCCAATCAGATGTGTATGGCATAAATGCCCTTGGGATTCAAGGCAAAAACCATCATATGTGATAAATGTCCTTGAGCATTAAAGTCAAGACAATCGAATGTGAAATTCAGTTCAAAACTAAAAATGTATTAGTTGTTATCAAAGACTCCCACAGTCACCACTTCGACATTGTGTTGCACATCTGGACCGAAAATAAATATATATAAAATCTCTCTAGATTCAAATATGTACATTTCTATGTGACTAAGGTGACTACTTCATTAGTGATAAAGCAACTTCACCAATCCATGGCACAGGTGATGAGAGAGGGCATTCATTAAAAGTAAAGTAACTACACGAGCAACACTATGAATAACTACAGTTTATAAAAATATAAAACGGGCTCAATAAATTGCCCCCCACCAGAGTTTCCTGAAAGTGAAGAAGCCTACACGTAAAAACTCTACGTGCGGAGGAAATCTTGATGGTAGAGTCGGACCTTACCCATCTTTTTAGGGGCCCCCTGACCCACTTGAGAATCTGGTGCCACTGCGCACAGGTGGTCAAGAGTACAGTCCTGAGTATATTTGACATTGTATA
Source organism: Triturus cristatus (assembly GCF_964204655.1). Lineage (NCBI taxonomy): Eukaryota > Metazoa > Chordata > Amphibia > Caudata > Salamandridae > Triturus > Triturus cristatus. Next base: position 1,148,954,662 of record NC_140589.1, read on the forward strand.
TTTTGCATGATTTTGATACAAGTTTGTAGCAGAGTGACAAAGTCTTGGTCCTGAAGAATGCCCGGAACATCATAGTCACACACAGCAGCAACATGTTGACCTTATACAGGGTGAACAGCCATTACCCGGTCTCACTGTGCTTTTAATCTCTATCCTCTAGGGCATATTAATAAAGTTGTTTTGCTCCTATTGAGTTAGTTTTAACTCACCTTTTCCTTTGCACTCTGCCCCTCAGTCCAACCCTGAGGTATTAGGACATAGATGTGCCTTAAAACACTTCTGCTCCTTTCCATTTGGAAAGTTGTAGCCCCCACTGGGTACCTTGTGGTCCCAATGTGTGGAGGGACCCAATGATGAAGCATGTTACCCTTGGGTGAGTGAGGGTTCTACTCCTAAATACCTCAGTGCCCCTACCTTTCACCTACCTTACATTTCTGGTTCTATGTTGCTTTCGCTACTCTATACACAGTGTGAGCTTAGTTACTTTTGGAAGCTGTATAGTAAAGTTGTAGCACATGCTTCCCTAGACCCTTTTGTGTGAGACACATTAATTGGCCACCATATTTTTTGGTCAACATAATATATTAATAGGGTAAACACCTAGTTGGTGTTGAAATTGATTCATGCATGTATAACATCTACATGTGAACAATATTAAGATTGATCACTATTCAACAAATATATATAAGATCCTTGTGTGATACCAGCACAAGCGCACTTAAAGACATTTCCATGATGACGCTATGTCAAAAAATGAATCCTGCATCACGAATACAAAGATTAAATTGTGTTAAGTTTGGTGTAAAGGAAAACAATGTGCACATCTCTTAAAGCAAGGAATTGAAGAGAGTACCTTACCTTAAAGGGACTGAATAAATATGACTAGTTATTATTGGTGTAGCGAAAAAGTGTACCGAAGCGTAGTACGTATTGGATCACATAATATGTAAGCTCAAGATTCAGAGAAGTAAATTGGTCGAGTAGTAGAATTTGCAAAAGTTGCAAGTCACAGAAGATGAAATATATATCAAACAGTATATTGCATATACTGTATTGTGAACTGTTTAAGAAAAAAGCTCAACTACTTTGCATTGGCGGCTCCTACGCTAAGGCCAAGAAGCATTGCCCCACTGTCAGGAGCAGCAAAGAAAGGAAAAAATAAAATGATAATAACAATGTTATTTTTGTTTTATTTTTTCCTTCTGCTGCGGCAGTGCATGAGGGGCAGGCGGTGCTGCAGGGGAGGACTGGTAGACACTCATGTGCGCAATGACTGTTTGGTCGGCCCTCTCGGACGCACTCCCCTGTTCTCCATGCAGGTAGCATTACAGCATGCATGGAGAACATGCCCACCTCTACAGCCCCTGGCTGAGCGCCGTGCTCCATTGGAGCGTTGTGATTGGCTTAGAGGTGGGAGCCTGGCTCCTGCTCTGACCTAGAGTCGCACACAGGGAAGCAGGAGAGAAGGCGCGGGACCCGGCGGTGGCAAGGTAAGTTTTATTTTTTTTATTATTACTTTTTTAGGTCTCGCCTGGCGTAAGACTGCGCAGACATGCTGGCGAGATTTCATGATTTTAGGAGATTTCTCTAGTGGGCTTTAAGCCCCGCCCCTCTTTTCCATTGGCTGGCGTCACCGTTTATGCTAAACGGTGGCCAGCCATTGGAAAGGAGCGTCTAGTGACGTACACTTTTCTCTTTTAGAGCCGTCCCAGTTGGACTGGCTGCCTCGACTTACTGCTGGCGTAAAAGTTTGTTTTATCTTTATAGGGCCAAACACATGGCCCCATAAAGATAAGAAACCAGTCAGGTGAGCCAGTCCAACTGGGACGGCTCTAAAAGAGAAAAATGAAAGGAGGGCACGGTGCTGTTTTTGGAGGGCATAAAAAAGGGGCACCTTTCTTTCTTTGGATTATTTGGCACCTCCAGGGAGCCGGCCATTTCTGGATCCTTCTTCAAGCGGCGACGGGAGGGGGATTTTTGGAAGGGATCAGGCATCATTTTGCGACTGGGATTTCGCCGCCACCCCCTGTAAATATCCTGCCCCAACCCGGAAGGGCGAGGAAGGCCCCAGCATTACAGAATTCATTTTAAGTGACTTGCATCGCGCTCGCTTCAAATTCAATTGTGGATACCAGAGACTGCCGCCACCCCCGTGAGATTCCAACCCCTAAGGGCCGCCAATGGCTGATTGCAGCGCCGGGTGGCACCGCCTCCCGGCCCCCGGTGAGGGCAACTAAGCCCCCCTCCCTTGATTGACGCCAAGTGCCGCAGTACCTCCTCCCCCACCGGAATAAGGGACAGGATGCCGGCACAGGAGGTATAGGACCCTTCCCGGAGGCGGTGTTTTGTACCCCCCACCCCCACACAATCTTCAGGTAAGTGGTGTGGTATTTTAGAGACGGGGGCCTGGCGGGTTGGCGCAGGCTAGGTATGGTTTACGCAACTGATATGGGTTGTTTTGGGCAATTTAAGTATGCATGACTGCGTTCATGCGTGTGGATGTGTGCTAGTGATTGGATGTGTGCCACTGTACTAGTATTTTGCTGTGTGTGCACACTGCTGATTGTTGCCATTTTCAGTGTGTAGCGCAGTGCCAGTGGTCCCAGAAATGTGTGCCATTCAGTGTGTGCATGTATGCGTGTGTAGATCTCTGAGTCTGCACGGCAGCTTCGCTTTTAGTTTACGAGGCTGGTGCCAGTGCATCTGTGGGTGTTGTGTATGTTGGCGTGTGCCTGGCAGTGCCTGCACGCCACTCTTTGTGCATGTATTTGGATTTGGTGGTCCCCCAAACTATGTTGTCCATTTGCATTTCACTTTCAAGCGTGTATGTGTTTGTGCACTCGTCTCAAATCACACAAAAAACGTGCAGTGATTTACCACCTATTCTCTACATACAATTGTATTTTCTCTAATGTTAGTGTGCGGGCCTTCGCTTTTTACCACGTATGTGTGCATATGAATGCGTCTCTGCGCGCATCTACAATCTTCACTTCCCAGAACACACACGTGTAATGTGTCTGCGTTTAGTAGGAACTGCAGTATGTATGCACGCGTGTGTGCACTGCTAGAATAATGTCAACAGCTTGTTTGATTGGCACTACCTTGCTGATGAATGTACAGCACTATCCAGTGTAATGCAAATGTACATACATCACTGACGTGTTGACAGCACGGAGAGGTGTGCACTGCTCTGTCTGTGGGTGTTGTGTAGTGCACATAATTTGTGTGTGCACGACTCTGCTAAGTGTGTGCCTCACGCAGGACTGCACACATTATTGGCCAGGGTGAACGTTATTGGTCGGTTCACAATCGGAAGGAATGTGCACCAGGTTGTCGACAGTGAGTAGCTTCACGACCTTGTACGTCACTGGCACTTATGTACAAAATCAACACTTATGCACAGTATCACTCGGTGTGCGTGGCACGATTGGCATCACTGCCGAGTGTGCATCGAGTGTGAGTGCACACGGTTAGCGCAGTGAACAGCGTGTTTAAGTCTGCACAGCACCGGAATGTATGCAGTGCATGTAGGAGTTTCAACATCACTGGTGCACGTGCAGAAGCATTCACGCTCTTGGTGAGTTTTCAGGCGCGTGCCCGATCATTCGTGAGGCAGGGTTGAGTTCATCGTTGATTGTGCACGTAAGTGTGTTCCTTATTGGCGAGGGTGGAGGCTTCCATGATCTGCTGTATCATGAATAGGTTTGGAGAGTACATTGAACATGCACATGTTAGTAATTAGTGTACACAGTATACATTAATGTAGACCCCTTACTTGGATGCATAGCATGAAGGCCCTTGCACAACAAAGTGCTTGTTGGTGTGTTGAGATCTCTGTGCACGCCACGCAGGAGCCTGTTCCACCAGCCTGGCCAATGTGTGCAGCCATGATTGGTGAGTGTACACAGAATCATCAGTGTTATCAGAATGTGTGAGTGATAGATAGCTCTTGTTTCTTACATATGCCAGATGTGTCTGGTCGTTATTGGAGACCGAACGCATTGTATGTGCACTAAGTGCATGAGTGCATCATCAGCTACTGTACATCATTCTGAAGTCTGTGCACTGTTGATGAAAGCGCACTGGATGTAGGAGCGTGCATGGCGCGAGCCATGGCTGTGTCTATCTAACTGATGCATACTTGCAGCTTTCACGAATTTGCACACCGTGTGCTAGTGTGCACGTTCGTTAGCTTGCACATTATTAGTGCCTGTGCCCTGCACTCACCATTTCAAACATGGGCGTGTGTGAGCAGAATACAGGAGCCATGTAGCAAGCAATTGTTTTCTCAACGTGGGTACATGTTAACAGCAAGTGCTGTTTGAACAGTCACTGCTAAATAAGCATTTCACGAGGGGTATCCAGTCCAGCTGCTAAAACCATAAGGATCGCCTGCCAGTAGTTGAGGATAAGGCAGCAGTTACGTGATAAAAGATGCCTGCTGCTTCCACGCATCTCATACTAGCAGCATGGCTGGCTTGCCTCATCCTAGACAGTCTGTGGGGACTGTGATAAATACCGTGGAAGTAGTTGAATTGAATAAGCTTTAGATTGGGTTGTCCCCCGTCCGCACTGCTGTTTTTACCACCATCGTCATCGACTTTACCTGGATAAGTGCACCAAGTAGCCCTGAAGCCTGTAATTGGGTCTGGGGGGTTTATGATTAAACAGTTGTACAGTCTAGAGATTTCAAGTCACCCATCAACTGCTGGAATCATTTAATGTGGACAGTAGCCCAGACCTCTCTTAGGCAGGAAATGCCAATAAAGTCCCAGGCAGCGAACCCGGGTAACTGCACAGCGTGTTTGAGCCTAGTACCAAGCCACAGACTGGTGTGATTGGTGAATTAGCACAGCCAGCTGATATGCTTCAGGGCCTCCTGTCAGCACTGCGTTTAATTAACAACAAGCATTGAAAATGCAATAGGCCTCGCCTTTTATTAAGTTAAAGCCATTCGCTTTGCTATACAATACCATTAAGTTAAAGCCATTTGCTTTGCTACATAATACCATTAGCAAAGCAAATGGCTTTAACTTAATATAAGGCGAGGCCTATTGCATTTCCAATGCTTGTTTCTGAAGCTGCCTGCGAGCCATGCCAGCCACCCCTGCTACTGGTTGCATGAGCATAGTCAAGAGTGAAATAAAATCACATTCTCCCTTCAGTATACAGAGCGAGTGATTACCTAAGTTGTTTGTATTGGACATTCCTACTAGTATTTATAGGGAATAAATAGAAGTAGATCCTACAGGCATGCTGCTAGGATATACTACAAGCGACATTTTAACCAGTGTTTGGAAAATAAAAAATCCCACTAGATATAGCATCGTATGTAAGTCTGTATTAGTTTTAGCACCATGTTATTAGTGTCACAAAGTCAAGCAAACGATAAGTACCTAAAAGTAACATGCATCGGCAAGCCGCTAGGTCTCACCATTGGGACCTACTGGCTTCGTCAATGATTTTTACCCATCTTCCTCTTTGCCTAGCATCCTTGATGCTGTGAAGCATACCTCCAAAAAAAAAAGTCTTTAAAAAGGGCTATGACATGGCGGTTGAGTCATTTTGTAGGCACAGGCACCACACTCGCGTGCCTACAACAATGTCGTTTTTATTTTTGTCTTACTTACCGAGTCAAATGTGTAAATAAATTAACAAGCCAAATATATTTTCCCCCAAGTGCGCCGGCGGGGGTGGGAGGGTTGCATGCATCATGGAGAGGGTGGATGGGAGTGAACCACAAAGGGGGCAAGTGAGGAAGAGGCATGGGGGACATAAGCAACAGGGGGAGTGGAAGAAACAGGCTAGAGTGCAACGTAGAGCAGGCGAGAAGCACGCAGATGAGGAGAATCACACCGGCAAGAAAGCAACAAGTGAAACTACCCAAATGTGAATGCAACACGGAGGAGAGTGGAGAGAAGCACAAGCAACACTGAGTTCAAGGGCAGTGAAGAACACGAGGGAGGCCACTCGAAAACACATGCGCTGTCATGGAATGCTTAACGCAAAAGAAAAAAAGTTGTTTTTGAACAGTAAGCAGTGGAAGCATAAAAGCCTATCAATAAAACCCCTCCCACCCTGGAGAGCGGCTATTTCTATTTCATCTAATAAAATCTGCGAATTAGTCTGACCTGTATATATATGCCAGTTGAAAGTAGGTGTTTCCACTACTTATGTATGTTCACCCCATATCTTCTTCTGGTAGGATCTGGATAACCCCTAGTGTCCTGAGGCATGTGAGTGTAAGCACAACTACTGATAGAAAGGTAACAAAGGCAACCTTATCCTAAGGGAATTTACTCTATGTGCCAGCTCTTTCACAAGATATCTTTACCTTATCCAGTATATGCCATACCCTGTGTATCCAGTCTAAAATCACTGGTGTTTTTGCTTGCCTCCTTCCTGCTAGGAACATTTGTTTGATGGTGAGTAGAAGTAGCATTACAAGGCTGAGGATGCCATTTGCTTTCCCACAATTGATCTCCTGTGCCAATCCCAGTAGAATGCTCGAAGACTGCCCTAGATATCTTATTCTGGTGATTTGTGTTATGTGATCTGATATCTGGCCCCAGAACACATGCATCTGTGGGAGTTATATAATATATGAATGATAATCCCTAAACGCTCAACACACATTCCAGCTGCCTGTCTGTCCAATGCATGTAATCTAGTCACTGTGTAGTGCAAACTTTAGAGGATATTTAAAGTGTCGTCCTTTCCTCACACATTTCAGGTGCCTCTGCAGACATTCCATATTAGGCCACCTGATTCTCTCTGTAAAAATGTCATCCCTAGTCCCCCCATGCACCCTCAAATCCTTGTTTATGCAAGCTCCCAGCTTTTTCCAAAGGGATCAGTGCCATCAATGCTCCTAGCCTGAATTGGCCATGAATGGCTCAATGTCTCACTATATTAATGACTGCTTATTTTCTTGCAAATGGAAGTCATGTTTCATCTGCTCGAACGCTGTGATTGTGTATTCTTTAAGGATGTCTCCGAAATTAAGGTATCGTATCGCCTCCCAAGCAAGGAAACATTTCCAATGTAGGCCCAACATGAAATCAAGTGTTTCAAAATAGCAGAGTAGCGAGGGCAGGGTAGATTGTGAGCCTTGTTTAAGCTACATACAAACAATTTTTTAGGACCAAAGTATGTTGCAAAAGAAGCACAAAATGAATCAACATGCAAACTATCAGTGTTGAGTGATGAATATTTTCACAAGAGTTTCTTTCTGGGATTTATCACCTCAGAATCGTTATTTCCATGTTCGTTTTTGCACGATGTGTGATGTATAAAGCAATGTGCAACTTAACTTCACCCTGTTAAAGAGGTGCTTACCAACAAAACTCCACAAGGAACAATGCACACATTGTGCTAAGGCAGTCAACAGAAACTGTATTTAAGCAAAATCTACTACGCCATTTCAACTGCATCTCATAGTTAGCTGAACGTCTGCAGAGTAAAACCAGAGGATCGTTCTATTTACAATGTAGACAACATTTTTAAGACAGGTTCTGAAATATGCTAAATATATCATAGTTAGATTTGTGATTTTAAAGGATCTTTTAGGACCCATTATTACCATCAACCTTAATTTTGAGTGGACTGAGAAAGATGGCACTAGATGCTCTAAAACAGGGTCGACCAAGATAACGAGGAAAGCAAGCAACATTCAACAAAAACAGAAAGGTCATTTATCTGTCAGATTGCATTTTAAAACCTCAATGAAACATTAATCAACATGACGTCTGTCAGTGTGATTTAAAGTGGTATCTGCAGGCTCTAAAGGGCACAAACAGTTCATGTTAACAACACACAATGTATTTGGGCTGGTTTCAGAAGAATAAAAAAAGGAGAAAAACAAGTCTTTAGCCTCTGCATCAATATGAAACAGCATCAATGCTGAGAATAGCTTAACAAAATGAGACCAGAAAAATGACTCCTTTAATTTTTGGAACTACACAAATACATGTCAGAAAGCTTAACAGGTTTCTCCTTTCTTTATTTAAAAACATTATGAAGCAAATGCAGTGAATATAGTCCGGCGAACTGAAAATGTCCCCAATACAATAATGGTTTCAACAGCAATATTTCTATTAGTCATGTAGAAAAGCAAAGGAAACAATTTTTAATAGAAATAATTGTTCTAGAAAGGCAAGGACACAGTAACAGGACAAAATGTTAGAGTTCTGAATGAAAAGAATAGAAACATAAAACCAAAGCTGACAAAGAAAAAAAATCAGAAGGTGAAAAATACCAGATTAGATCTTGCAGTGTAGTATAATTCCTCTGCACTGTCCATATAATCGTCCCTGTCGGGCTGTTTAGCAGGCAGAAACCCAAGAAACCCATGTTATTACATCAAGACTGAAAGTCACACATACACAACTGGAAATATTCAAAAGCAGGCTGCTCTAAGTAGAAGTAAAATGTTACTTACCATGTAAGCATCTGTTTGTGGCATGTAGAACTGTAGAGACACATGCTTTGCATGCTCCTGCCATCTAGTGCTGGGCTCGGACATGTACAACTTTTTTTTTTTTTTAAAGTATTTCACGTCACAAGATATAGTGATGCCTCCTATGACTGGCAACGCGCCTGCTCATCGACTCCATAGTTAAGATTGTTTTCCAGCACAGCGGATGAGGATGGAGATGGAGCAAGAAAATGCAGAAAGATGACCATGCAAAGAGAGACATATGAAAGAAAGAACATTAGAAAGGAAAGATATCTGCAACAACCAAATGCTTGCGGAGAGGAAGGTGGCGCATGAACTACATGCCACAAACAGATGCTTACAGGATACGTAACATTTTCCATTTTGGGCATCTGTAGCTGCAGATACACGCTTTGCACAGAATGTACAGCAGTCCTCCCCAAGGCAATGGTTAGCCAAAGGATGTTGCAGAAGATTGTAAAAGTGTACGTAGAACAGCCTGGCCCACTTGTGAACGTGTGGGGTGTGGACCAGGTAGCTGCTTTTCGGACATCAGCTATTGGAATGTTACTAAGTAAGCTAGCGATCTAGTCCTATTTTCGAAATGGCACTGCCTTTGTGTAGTTTAATGTATGCGACAAACAGCTGTCACGTCTTACTAAAAGGTTTTGATGTTTCACTAAAGTACGAGGGCCCTTTTTACTTCTAATGTGTTTAGTTCTCTCTCTGCTATTGAGTCTGGGAGTGAGAAGAACACCGCAAGTTCTATTGTCCGCTTGAGGTGGAATGGAGAAATCATCTTGGGTAAAAACTTTGGATTAGTTTCAAGAACTGCCCTCCTAACATGCTCTTTAAAAAAGGCTCATCCAGTGTGAGGGCTTGGATCTCGCTCACATGCCTGAGGGAAGTGATCATGATAAGAAATGCTACTTTCCAAGACAGAAACTGCAGACAGCAGGAGTGAAAAAGGGGGTTCACATGATACTAGTGAGAATACACAGATTCCAAGACAGAACTGGAGATATTCTTGGAGGGATAACTCTTGAGGCCTTCCATAAGGGCTTTAATTACTGGGACTCTGAATAATGAAGAATGTTTACTGTTTACATAGGCTTGCTACCACTGCAGCCACATGTAACCGAATGGATGTGTAAGCCAGGTCTGAGCGTTGCAATTGAAGGAGGTAGCAAATAATGCCATGCACTGTGAGCCTTATTGGATCAATGCACTTGGGCAGACAGTAGTGTACAACCTTTTCCATATTGTCACATAACAGGCTTGAGTAGTGGGACAGCATGCCTTTTTGAGGATGGTGCTATTATATTCAGGTGGCAAACTGAGGTAACCAAACTCTAGGACTTTAGGACCCAGATTGCCAGGTTAAGCTCCCCGGGACTAGGAGGCCTGACCGTGCCCTGGTGTTGAGTGAGAAGGACCGACCTGTTGGGGAGCTTCTCTTGAGGCACTACAGACAACTCAAGGAGAGTTGTGTACCACAGCTGCCTGGCCCACTTGGGGGTCACTATGATGAGGGCGAGGGAGGTTTGCTGAAGCTTCAGAATCCCAAATGGAAGGAGAGAATGAAAAGCATAGGTAAATATCCCTGACCAGTTCATCCCTAGTGAAATGGCCATGGACTACTGGTGTGGGGGTTGAAACCTAGAGGGGAGGCTTGGCATTTGGTGTTTTTGGTGTTTGTGAAGAGGACTATGCCAGGAAACCCCCAACATAGGAAGTAATGGAAGAGGACTTGGAGGTGGAGTTCTCGCTCATGGATTGGTTGCTGCATCCTGCTGAGCAGGTCTGCAAAGTTGTTATCCACTCGCAAAAGATACTCCGCTAGCAGATGTGTTCTGTTGAGGATAGCTCAACGTCAAAAGGTTTGCGTCAGCGACTAGAGCTGGGGAGAGTGTGTGCTGCCATGTTTCTGCAGGCAAGACATGCCAGTCATGCAGTCTCCTTTGATTAAGACTGTATTGTGATGCACATGGCAAAAGAAAGCTTTTAGAGCCAATTGAACTGCCAATAACTCAAAATAGTTGATCCAGAAGTTCTGTTGAAAGGGTGTCCACAGACCTAGAGGCTGCTGAACTTCTAGATTAAAGGCACAGAGGCAAGCATGCCTATGGACCAATACACTGAAATGTATGCCACTAGATGCTGATGGTAGTGTTGGAGACAATTGCCTGTGCCCAATGTCTGTCTCTGTCTGGGAGATGCTGTATTAGGTCTCGCATTTCATCCCACAGGGCATAGTCACACCTAGACAACAATCCCACAGATATGGTGATTCGCCAAGGAGTTGCAGATTGAGAGGCAACCCTTTTCCCTGCCCCATCGATCTTATTCTCTTTATCTGGTGGCTGGGCATCCCAGTATCCTATGCATTCCTCCATTTGCGGGCATTGTACACCACTAAGGAATCTGGCAGGAACTGGCCGCTAATGTAGGGATGGTCAGATGGCAAGGGCTTGTATTTCTAGTGAACCCTTCGGATGACGAAACTGTCCTTGACTGAGTCTTTGAAGCATGGGCAAGAATTGTGCGGCATGCTAGGTGTGGGAAAGCATTTCTACCAGTAAGTCCTTCTCTTCTGGGATCTTGTGTAGGTACACCTTGTGAAAGGTGGTTGCCCTGTGGATTACCTCATAAGAGATATTATTGTCAGGAGGGGAAGGTTTGGCAGGGTAAAGTTCGAGGTCACTGTCACCTGTAAGGACAACACCGTAATTGACCCAAGGAGGAATCCTGGGGTGATGGGTCTTAGGGAGCATCATTTGGATCTAAAAACTGAGGGCTCCCCTTACCATAGGAAGAATGAGTAGAGCTCTCCAGGGAAGGAGACTGTGGCCCCCATGATGGTGGCAGTGGAGGCAGCGGAGGAAGAGGAGGATGAGGAGGTGGTGGTGGAAGAGGAGAAGAAACAGGCTTTAAAGGCATAAGACTGGTGCTCCTGTCGTGACACTTTTTCAGTTTTGGAAGTAGAGAGGGTTCCAAAGCTAGTTGCTCTTCAAAAGTCAGCTTCCTGTTACAAGGGGGGTGTATCCTGCATCATTCGTGCAGGCATTGCAGAGATTTTCCCCATCTTTAGATGGATGCCCACTCTTTACAGTCAAGAATCCAGTTCCTCGTGAAGGTGTTGAAGAATCGGCAGGTCCCGATACTCAAAGTCTGCCATGGATAGATAGGCAAGTGGGAGTCGAAGACTGTCTTAGCTTCGATCATTGTTTTGGCTTTGATGCATACATCAGTCAAGGTGTCCACCGGTTTTTCAGCTTTGAGGTATCCTTTGGTGCGGAGACCCCAGAGATCGCCAAGGCAACTTTTGTGTTGAGGCTGAACGAGTCTTAAGTGGCGTGCTTGGCACCAGGGTCAGAGTCGGCTTCGAAGCCTTAGGTCGCTGCCGGCCATGGCTGGAACACAGTGGTGATCCAAAAGGTGGTATCTTCAATTGTTGGCTCAAATCCTGGCCTCCAGAGGGGCAGTGAGTGAGTGGATAGTGCGAACTAGCACTGACGGCTGTGGTTTTCTGAAGCTGGCCTGCGCCGCAGGTCTGGGGCCTCTGATTCCAAGGGGAATTGGGTTCCGTGCTGAAAGGGGCAAGTTCTTCAACATCAGCCTCTCCTTTCGCTACCTCTTCTTCGTCATCTTCCGAAAAGATGCTGCATGTATCTTTGTCTCAGTGCTATTCCATAACATGTCGAGCAAGCCAACGATCCCGATGGTTGCGGATAGTTTTTTTGGGAGCAGAAGGCAAGGCAATCGCAGCAAGAGGCCTCGGTATTCTCTAGTGACAAGCAGTGGTTGGAAATTGTGTGTTGGTTTACCCACGAGTACTTGGAGTGGCACTATGGACAGTAGTGAAAAGGTGTTTTTACATCAGGGTGCTTGCATTCTCAAGCATGAGACTTTCTGGGAAGATGCCCAACAGGGGCAAGGCCCCAAAAGTGGTGTCGCCGAACTCAAAGACGAGAATCCAATGACAACAGAGGCAATGAAAATCGATGGAATAAGGATGTCTGAGGTTATTAGGAATGGAGAATTTGCGATGCCCCAACAAAACACTATGCGCGTTGACTCAGAACCCTGGCGAATCACACTCAGACGGAGGAAGAAAACAATCGGACTATGGAGTTGATGCCCATACGCATTACTAGTCATAGGAGGGCTAACTATACCTTGTAACTCAAAAGGCTTTTTCACAGGAAAAACATTTGGACACGTCCAAGCACAACACTAGATTGCAGGAGTATGCAGAGAATATGTGTCGACAGCTGTACATGCCACAAACACAATGTTAGGCAAATGCAAAGTTAGATAGATGGATATCTTGCCCCCCCCACCCCCCAAAAAAAGTACGCGTTTTTACTTTGAATCCAAAACATGCACTAGTTGTAAAGGTAATACGTTTCAAAACATGCATTTATGTTAAGACAAACTGTGCAAAATGCATTGCGCAGTGTTAGATGGAATTAATACTTCCAGAAGACATGCATTTTTTTGTAATAATACAATCTATTATGAAGTTTCCTAACTGGGAACCCTGGGTTGATTATAACAACAATAAGGTAAAATAACTGTTTGAAGAACAATAGATATGAACATTGTATTTAGTCAGATTTTGTAAACTAGTTTACGCAGTTATTTAGATAAATATTGCCCTCCATTACCAACAAAAACAATCCATCTCAATTTCTAAAAGCAGGCTATATTTAAATCAAATTACTTCTTAAAAGGACCTTCAGCTTTAAAAAAAAAAAAAAGAAAAAAAAAACGCACTGACATTCCTTTGGAAATGGAAATGCCACATGCAGGATCTTTTAAGAAAACAAAAAGAAAATCAGGCAAAAATTAAGAGCCAAAATAAGAAAGCAGTTGAAATGTATGGGGAATTGATACGGTTAACATCTACACATATTTCACATTGTGTATTAGTGAATCAGCCCTTTGGGTGCACTCCGACAAAACTGTAAGTTTCCCTCAAGAGTATGAAATTATTTGCCCTCAGCCAATTATTTGAGTGTATCAATTTTCACCCAGGCAGGATATATTTTATGTCAGCAGCTGAAATTCTTCTGTCAACCATCAGCAATACTAAATAAACTTTGTAGCAGAATACGAGAGGCAATGTGGTATAGACGTATGATTTTACTTACAAGTTCATGATGTGGTTCGGTCTCCTTTCTTAAAGGTGGATCAAATTTTACTTGGCCAACTAGGAGAGAGCAATAAATAATTACAAACAAAAGTTATGCTAGACAAATTCATACATTTGACTCTACAATTAACTCCTCTGTCTTTGCACCTAAAAAAAATCTCCCACATTTTACTGTAGGGCGTACATTTTAAGAACAGCTGGTGCTGTAAGTAAAGATTTGAAACACCTTGACTACAAAATATATGTAGCAAAACAAACCGGCATGTTACGTTTTTATTTGCATTCTTAATTATTTAAAGCAAAACAGGCATTAATAGGAATTAGACTAGACTTATTCATTCTTCATTAAAATAGAAAATTAAACGCATCCCAAAACTAATGAACCTTGAAGTGAAAACGTTTTGGAAAATGCTAATTATGGCTTCCAACATAATGAACACATTGCTAATTTTTTAACAAAGTATTGACAGTAGATACACAATTATAAATGATTCAGATGAAACGTTAAAAGCGAATGACGACCTAATGAGGAATTTGCAAGATACAGCAAGAAATGATATAGGTCTAAACGGTGGTAGTTCACAGAGATATGAACACATTTTCTCAGAATGCTGATTTCCAGGTTTAGTCACTAGAAGTGGCTGAGTTGATTGATACTTCAATAAGAGTGTATAAGGTGAAAAATTTTACTTCATTTCTGAACACAGGAAAATCACTGGCACAAGAAGATTATGCAGCAGTTTTTATTTAAACCAGGAATCCAATGATGTATTATCTACAATTCTTTGTAGGCTGTGTATCAAGATTTTGGAAAGAGAGTCTTATTAAAAGACCAATGTAGCTCGGCTTGACCATGTTATGTCAAAAGTCATTGCACAATTCCAAGCCAATTGTATTCAGTGTGATATTGTGGTGGAAAATATTATAAACTGAGCGGAGTAACAAATATCAAATTAGGTAGTGTTATTTAAAGACTACATTGAGCAAGCCTAGGTTTGGAGAGGCTTTCAAAAAACAGTTAAAAAAACAAGTATAAAATGCTTATGTGTCAGTGATAAAGAACTCTGTCCTTAATGGTAAAAAAAACCATTTTTGGACAGCTACGGTGTGCGCAGGGTTATGCAGTTTTTGCATAACATTAACAGATCTTAATAATACAGTTTTATTATAATAGAATTAATGCATACATTTGTATTGACAATGAGGTTTATTGAGTAACTTATACATTCATTATATTGTTTCTAAATGTCTTATTAAAATTATGATCTTTTGTAAGTTGCTATGGCCTGAAACTATTCTCCTTTATCTGTTTCAAAGTTAAATAAAACCACAGTTAAAAAAAACAGACATGCACAAAACAAATTTGCTTCAGTTTCTGTGATTTTATTCACCAGAGAAACAGGACAAAAACTACTGGAATATTTTTGATTTTTTTTCTTTCTTATTATACATGTTTACAACAAACATATTTAATTCAAATATCACTACCCTTTTTAGCATTTCAACACCATCTCATTGTTTGGGTATACACGTGAATGGACATTGGTAAAGGTAGGAGTTGTAAGTATATCTAGTGTTACTGGTATCAGCACTTCATAAGTATTCACACATCCATTATCAAACCACTGTCTCATTCTTGTGCTTGCCCATTAAACAACCCATAACAAATCACATACACTAACTTAAAACAAAAAATAGCTAACTAAAATAATAAAAGTAGGAAATTAAAGAGTGTGCTGTTGTCTAATCTTTAGTATGCTTGCAATAAAAAACAAGGTTAAACATTTCAGCGGGTGGCCATAGCGAAATAGCAGTGTACATAATGTATTGTTTTAAAAACTCTGACAGGGTTACCATATTTAGAAGCAACATGTGGGCCCTCTTGGAAAGATAAAACAATGATATAGTATGTAAAGTGCATTTCTAAAATAGCCACCCGGTTTAGAAGCAGTGGACGCACAGCATGAAATGAGTAGCAAGGGCATATCTGGAAAACAGCACTAAACTAAATTTAAAAAAGGAGGAAAGAATTGAAAGGTTGCCTAGAAAAGGCGAAAATGATCAATTAATGGACCTGCACTCATTTCCAGGTGGATGAGCATGTGATCAGGCATAATGCCATCACTCAAACAGCACTATAGCCAAAGGTTAAAGTGGGCTGACCCATTGCTTCATGCTGCAATAGATAAAAGCAGAATGTCAATGACATTCAAAGAGGAGTGGTGGTGGTGGTGGTGGTGGTGGTGGCGGTGGCGGTGTGTGTGTGTGTGTGTGTGTGTGCGTGTGTGCGTGTGTGTGTGTGTGTGTGTTCATATATGTGCGTATGTGTATGTACAATAAGTATGTTTAATGCATTTATTTGATTACACAGTCTGGTAGACAACTAAACTGGTCAGGTCCCCAAAAATGGTTCTAGCAAGGATTATCAGGGTCCAAATCCTCGATGAGAATGTAAGTGACAGCACTAATTTTTAAGTTCCACAAGCACAAATGGCTGAAGAATGGCCACAGATTAGAGATTTTTCACCAGCCATATCTACGTGTGCAGATTATACAGTAGTGCAGTCACCATCACTCTCTTTGACAGTAGAAGCCTTGATAATCTGACAACTCGGGGTCTCCATCCAGGCGGAAAAGCAAAGATCACAAATTTGATGTAGACAGATGGTATTCCAACATCCTGATGAGGCCACTGACTAATTTTTGACACGTCGAGACATTGACACGCACACCAACTGTGTCACTAGACTCAGTTAAGAGCACCATAGGACCAATCTGACTCTGCTCAATCTTCAATCAATTCATGACACCGCTCAGGCACTACGATTTGCAATCTGTGTCATTTTATTATTGGCAACATTTCACAAGGACTGCACCATGTACAACACTAATGTTTCTGCAACACATAAATGTGCTAAAGAATATGTAAATACAGATGGCTGATATTACTATCTGGACCCCCTGCGTTACTCTTATGTTTGTGACATTGTATTCAATTATCAATGGGCGTTCTTACGAAAAACCTAGGTAAAGTAACAATATTACATTTACAATTAAGAAATGGATCTCAAAGGTGTTAAATCAAAGAATCCTAAGGAACCACTGCCTTTGTATTTCACGAATCACTAAGGCTCCTTTTAGGTAGAAGATCAGCCCTGCCAACCTCTACAAGGTAATGAAATACACAGAAATGCATGCTGAGGTGACAGAAAGAGTAGAATCAATAAAGATAAATAAGCCCACCTATTTGAAACACAACATATTCAATAAAAGAAAATAACATAGCTTTATAGTCAGGTACCGAGGGCTATACCATTTGGTAAAGGCCCTGAACCTGAGTTATAGGCCTGAGCCACAGACTATTTGAAAAATCTAAATTTAAAGAAGGTAGAAATAGAAAGACAAACAGCGAAATGCTGAGGCAGAAGGCTTGTACTAGTCATTATAAGCCTGGTGCTAGGTTATTGTCTTCAATGGAGCACTCAACATTCGAATGTTCTAATTTATCCTTAGAGCCCGCCGCAGCAGGCTCTACCAGCCGTTAAAGGCCCAAGCCGAAGGTGAGGGCCTTTAACAAGTGAGCGGACCTTTAATGGCCGGTAGAGCATGCTAAGGAGGGCTCTAAGGGTTCTAGAACAATCCGCCCCTAACTCAGGGTTCCTTACCATGGAGCCTCAAAACATATGCTCCCCATTCTGATACCGCATGCCATCGACCCAAACACAAACCCTGCAATTCATTGTTTGCTCACTTCACTGACCAACCTGACATTAAGATCAAAAGGTAACACCATTGCTTAACTGTACTAGTCTATGTTCTGACCTAATAGCAATACGGCTATGGCAAACACACAAGTGGTCGATGACACTTGACAGATCTATGACAACTGCGGCACTTGCATCACCTCTCCGGAGCCTTCAACACCACTATCATCAAATCCTACTTGTCACCTTCACATTCCAAATGGGCTTAGGCTGCAATATCTTGCAAAAGCTCAAGACAAACCTGAAGAACAGAACATAGCTTATCCAGACTATTTCCTCCCAATCAGAGTCCATTAATGGGAGGGTAACTACTCATTTGCCTGACCGCCTACGAAGAGTTCATATTTCAACTTATTTTCACCCAACAACTCTGGCACTCCCATCAATGCTTGACCCTAGAAATAAGCTTGTCTCTTGTATCCACCCTTCCACTACATGCTAATAAAAGAGTTGCTTTACTAAGGCTTCTCCTATTTCTCTCTGTCAATTATTTAGCACTAACAACTCTAAACCCATCACTCTGTACAGAAATTTGATGCTTCATAGCAAGGCTCATACAATAAAAGTAATTTAAAAAAAAGATCAAATTGATGCCAACCTTGCATATACAATTTGTATTTAAACTCAATACAGGTATGACAAGAGATTCATTGCTATCTACCAAATTCATGTGCTTATTTTCACATATCCAAATTCAATCAGTATCAAAATGTTTTAGAATTATTACATACCAATGCAATAAATAAATAATAAAAAGAGGTGAAAAAATAATTATTTATGAATTTCATCAGCCAATCATGTCCGTTATGGGCCGGTGGGAGGAACAGGTGCTCTATAATGAAAATTGACTAATTATGTATGAAACGGTAATTTTATAGCTTAGGCTCACAGATAACCTTTTATTATCTGAAAGAGCACAGAAGCCTCAACGCTAAACTTTGATGTGTTAATAAATTCCAACAACCTGAATTTCCATGTACAGCACATGTGAGTAAATCCGAACTAAACATTCCTTGATGGCAAATTAAGAATATGCAATAAAGAAATCACTACATTAACATTTAGAATGAGCACCTGCAACAATAGTTTCCATTCTAACTTTCTGACAGCTAATATTCCATACAATGAATTATTAGGGCAAAATGAATTAGCAAATTCAATAGATATAGTGCCAAAGAACAAACAATATGTTAGAGGTTGAGCAGAAGAGGGAAATCTAAGGCAAAATTAAGTAAATGTAGACAGAGGATTACAAAAATAAAAAAAATCTCTTTGTAACAAACAGGAACAGAAAGAAAGACAATAACCAAATATTACTACAACGTATAGTTTACAGCATATTCATATGAGAAGGATCATGAGTAAATATTGGAAATTAATCAAGAGAGATCCTATCATTGGCAGTAAGGTATTAAATTAACATTTTATTACATGTAGAAAGATTTATACAAAAGATGGACTGGTAATAAAAAGCAGCACGTTTTCAAACCAAAAAGTGTTAGGGTTGAAAGGTAAAACCAGTTTTAAGGGATACAGTAAAGACAAGGCTTGTGTACAATTACTATTCTATCCACAAATACTCCAAAATACATCAGTAAAACTCTGTCTTGTAAAAAATTCTCATGTGTTCATGTAAGAAGAAATATATTGGGAGTACTATTTGGCATATTCATAAGAGAAATTTAATAACCATAAGAGCAATAGCCAACAGAGATAAAAGCTACCCAGTAGCTCAACATTTCCATAAATGTCCTGGTTGGAATACTCAGTTATAGATAATGTCTTCAGACGCCACAAGGTAGAATCAGGGAATTAGAACTATGAAGACTAAAACCTAGATATATTATTGATTTAGACACCACTGAAATGTCAGGCCTCATAATTGATCAGGAATATTTAAGTACATTTATAGCCAGTGTGTAGTGGGATGTAAAAACGACGTAATTAACTTTTTGGCATGTAACTGTAAGGGATGTCGTTTTGTCAGTTGGGTTCTTTTCATTTTATTTTTAGGATGGCGATATGAGTCCCTCCTCAGAATTTATAACATTATTGAAATATGTAACCATTGTAACCATAATACTTTTAATAATACTAACACCTACTTATTTGGAGAATCTAAATAGTTTGTATAGAGAAATGACCAATTGAGCTTCACTTGAAGGAGAAGAATGTTTTTTTGACAAGCAGTATTTATGTATGTTTGTTGTTGGACGGATTTGTGAACTTACAACGCATGCCCTTTCCCACTTAGGGAAAATAATTGATTGCTCTCAGGACTACATGTCCCAACAGGCTTTGGAATATCAGCACGCACTCAGCGAGCCCCACGAGGGGCAAATACCCAATAAAAACACGCCTGACAATTGAATATGTAAAAGAGCATCCGCAGCGCCACTTGACAGCTTCAATGCCCCTGAAGAAACTGAGTGAGCCGTGGAAACGCGTCAGGCATCAGGAAATTACAGCAGAAAGATCACGGCAAGCTGATATATAAAAAGGCGAACTGTTGAGTGCCGCCCTAGAGCTCACGGGTATTTGTTTATTATATATATATATATATATATATATAGATACACACACATATACACTGAAAAAACCATAGGTTTCACACATGTTATAGTTAGGTGGATATTTCACTCGTAAAAAACCAATGAAATTCCCCCGTTATAGTTCGTTCAGATAACTATAACTCGCGCGCCCGCAATCCACTGCTCATGACGTCACATATTACATCACTCATGACATGGTCAGTGGCATCACTTATGACATCACTGATGACATCATCCTTGTGATACAGTGGCGGTCACGCGAGTTATAGTTATCTGAACTAACTATAACGGGGGAATTTCACTGGTTTTTTACGAGTGAAATATCCACCTAACTATAACATGTGTGAAACCTATGGTTTTTTAAGTGAATTTGCAAGGTTTTTTAAATGATAATTCCCAACTATAACGTGTGTGAAACCTATGGTTTTTTCAGTGAATTTGTACGGTTTTTTAAATGCTAATTTATTTATGTATTATTTTTTTTATATATTTATTTTACAATAAACGACGTATTTTTTTTTATTTTTGGGGGGCTTTTCACCGTGCGCGCACACCCGCGATTTAAAAAAATAAATAATTTTTTTTTAAATGTCTGCCTTCGGGGTCCTTCAGGGACCCCCTGACAAAGGCTAGGGAGTCAGGAACTCTCTACCCTGCCCCCTTTTCACATTCGCCACCTTCCTTTTTCACTCTCGCACTGAAAACAAACAAAATGGCGGCCGACACTTCTTGATTTCGACCGATTCGAACGTTGACTAACATGTAACCACCAATCAGAATTACGCTTGCGCATGTTAGGGTGCTCGCACGGTGCGCGCACGGTGCGTGCTTATAGATATTTATATGCTTTTAAATGCTATTTTCTCAGGAACTACTGAACAGATTGACACCAGACCTGCAAAAGGCACTTCCCTGACCCGAGGACCCCCCTTTTTTCTCGGCCCCCGCTTGACGAATCACCCCGAGACTTTCAGGGTAGGAGCTGAACGGAGCGCCCCATTAGTTTTGAAAATTTCGCGAGGATTCGTAAACCGGCGCCAAAGTTATTCAAAATAGAATTTTCAGATTTCCTATGGAAACTCGGTCCTAACTATAACTATCTACTGGTGACCGCCAGTAGATTATATATATAGATATATATATATATATATATATATATATATATAGTGAATGTTCCCATTAAGAATCTGTTTGTGGCATGTAGTGCTGTAGATTTACATGCGGAGCATAAGTCCGCCATCTAGTGTGGGCTCGGAAGTGTGAAAGTTGTTTTTCTTTGAAGAAGTCTTCGAGTTACAGTGACTTCTCCTCTTGCTTGAAGTGCGCATGATCACTGACTCCATTGTTAGATTGTTTTCCGTTGGGCGGGTGAGGATGGAGTGAAAGGATAGTAAATCCAATGTAGATGACCATGTGATAATGTGGAAAAATAATGAATTCAAATGCAATAGACAAGTCACAGGGGAGGAGGGTGGGTACATGTGAATCTACAGCACTACATGCAACAAACAGGTGCTTACAGGGTAAGTAACACTCGCCATGCTTAGTATAGAATACAAAGCAGTTCCTCTTGTAAGCGGTCACTACGTTGCGCTAGGTGCATTTGTTTGAAATAATGTGTGTAGTACTTCTTGACTAACATTAGCTTGTTAACAGGTACACAGTAATGTTTTGTAAATGTATGTGGTGTATTCCAAGTAGCTGCTTTACGTATGTCAGCTATTGGCAAATTCCCTAGAAAAGCCGTAGAAGCCCTTTTCTGCGTGTAGAGTGGAATTTTGGTGGGATAAGAAGAGGTCTTTTTGCTTTAGCAAGCTTTTTGGATACATTTTCTTATTCAACTTGCAATTCCTGATTTGGAAATTGCTTTACCTGTATGTGGTTTAGAGAATACCACAAATAGTTGTTGAGTCTTACTAAATGATTGTGTTCTATCTATATAGTACATTCGTGCTCTTTTAACATCTAATGTGTGTAATGCTCTTTCTGCCACTAAGGTTGGTTGAGGAAAAAATACAGGCAATTCAATGGATTGACTGATGTGAAATTGTGATACTACCTTATGTAGAAATTTAGCATTAGTTCTTAGAACTACTTAGTTTTTATGTACTTGGAAAAGGGGTTTCTCTAAAGTCAGTGCCTGAATTTCTCCTACTCGTCTGACTGAACTAACTGCAATATGAAAAGCAGGTTTCCATGACAAAAATTGTAAAGGACATTTGTGCAATGGTTCAAATGGTGGGCCCATTAACCTTGTTAGTGCAATATTAAGGTTCCATACTGGGGAAGGCGGAGCCCTAAGTAGAATTATTATTTTAAGGACTTGTAAAAAAGCTTTATTGACAAGAATTCTGAACATAGAGGTTTGTTCTCTATTTTGAAGGTATGCAGCTAAAGCTGTAAGACAAACTTTTATAGAAGTAAAAGCTAACCCTGCATTTTGGAATTTGAAACAAGATAAAATGTTTTGAGGTAATACATTTAGTGGATCAATATCTTTAAAATGACTGTAATTAACACATATTTTTCACTTAACTGCATAGCATGCCCTTGATGTGGGTTTTCTTGTTTCGTTTAAGATATCCATACATTCTTGTGGTAGATTTAGATATCCAAATTCTAAGACCACAGGAGCCAAATTGCAAGATTGAGAGATCTGGGAGTCTTACTGCTCCTTGTTTCTAAGTGAGTAGGTCTTGTCTGTTGGGTAGTAGTTGATGTGGGACTATGGATAACTCCAGGAGCGTGGTGTACCAAGGTTCCCTGGCCCCGTGTGAGAACAATTAGGATATTCGCCAGGGATGTCTGTCGTAATTTGTGAATTACAAATGGAAGCAGGGGGATAATAGAAAAGCGTAAGCAAATATCCCTGACCAATTGATCCATAGGGCATTGCCTTTGGACTGTGGATGTTCGAATCTGGGGACATGTTACGTTTTTGTGTTCTTTGTTATTGCAAATAGGTATGTTTGGTTGTCCCTATTTTTGGAAGAATGGGTGTAGGACCTGTATATTGAGTTCCCATTTGTGGGCTTGTTGACGTCTCCTGCTGAGGAGATCCGTCAATTCATGATCTACTCCTGGAATGTATTGTGCGTAAAACTGAATGTTGTGTTAGAGAGAGAAAAATCAAGATTTTTTGTGCTAGGGGCAACAACTGTAGATATCTGATCCCCTCTATTTTGATTAAGACTACTTTGCCTATCAGGTGAGGAAGGAATTCTAGATGAACAGCTAGCAGCTCTAGGTGATTGAGATGAACGAGTTACTTACCTTCGGTAATGATGTATTTGGTAGAGACATAGTCTAGCCGCAGATTCCTTAACTTAGAATATCCCCAGGCGTTAGACTCGATCCGGAAAACTTTCCGCAGCAGCACCTCTGCGTGCCGGGGGCAGCGCCGCACGGCTCCGCCCTGACGTCGTCCATGGACGTGACGTCAGCGGAGCCATATATGCCCCTCCCGGGGCACGGATGTCAGTTTTCATCGGAGAAACTTTTCCGCGCCGCAACGCGGAGCCACCACACAAAAACTGTTAGAATATGGGAACAGTGTGCAAAAATTATGAAAAGACATGGAATGATGAAAAACCGCACCATAAAGGAAAGTGCCAGGAACAGTATATTCGAAACTAGTAAAGGGAAAGAGCAGAGCACCGCTCTGAGAAGCAACCCCGCAAAAGTGAAGGCCAACCACACTGGGAGGTAAATGAAGATGTAAACCACATCATGGCGGACGACAGAAAGTCCGCAACCTTAATGGATAACCGTGAAGGACAAAAAGTCCGGAACATAGGAGCTAAGACAATTGACCACAGAAAGTCACCAGAAAGAGACGTTGTATCCCCAATAAGAGATTCAAAAAAATGTGGCAGAGCCAATAGACCTCAAACCAATGGAGCACAGGGTGGTAAGAGACCCCAAGGTGATAAAGAAAGGGAGAGCGGGTGGTGGGAAAAAACACGAATAGAACCCACCCTGTATAACCCAGGGCATAGGGTTGGAAGGGATACATGAGCATACCGTCCAATTACGAAAAGGGGCGGAGTAGAGCTATGAAAGCAGAATGAAGCATTCTGTGTGGGAGTGAAGTGAAAGAGTCACCCTGCAGAAGGATCAAGCCACCCGAAGGGAGGCGAGCGTAGAAAGCTCAACCTAAAAAGGTCCTCGCAGAACGGGGAGGACGGGTGGGGGTTAAGGAATCTGCGGCTAGACTATGTCACTACCAGATACATCGTTACCGAAGTAGAGGACGGGTGGGGGTTAAGGAATCTGCGGCTAGACTACGTCGCTACCAGATACATCGTTACCGAAGGTAAGTAACTCGTGCATCTGCTAGAGACGTCTAGCTGCAGATTCCTTAACTTAGAATAGATTCCAAAGCCATACCTATAGAGGAGGCGGGTCTGCGACTGAACCCCACGAAGTTCTAGAGAGAATTTGGCCGTCAATAAAGTGACTAAAACAGTGCCGTCAATCATGTGACGAAGCACAGTGGGGACAGTAATGTCAGCGCAGCTAACTCCTAGACCATGAAGCTCAGAAGAGAGCGGAGAACAATGGAAGGCAAAGGTACCACAAGCCGATGAGAACAGCACGAAAACCCCTTTAGTGTATAACGGGTTGAGAGAGGGAAAACCCAGAGCCAGAATGCGCGTGCTGGAGCAAAAGTTCACAACTTCGAAAAGGGAAGATGAACCAAACCTAGGGCCCAAGGGATCCGCAGGATCCGAGGTGTCGACAGAAACCAAAAAGCGATTACCGATGGACCAGGCAAAGCAGTGGAAAAAACATTGTTGAACCTGCGCCTGCAAGATACAGGGGGCAACGAAGGCAAAAGGCAGACTCCTGCCCAGCAAGTGCCGGTATGGAACAAAAAAACGCATACTAAATATGCTAAGTTAAAAAGAATCTGATGACACCGCCAGAAGTGGAACTGGATCTAGGGTGTGAAAGATCCACCAGATGTAATGTTGTCGCCTGTAAGCAAAACCCAGAGAGATGGCGACCGGTATGACAAAGAGCATACCGGCCCAGTATGTAGAATAGTGGAAGAAGCACTTTACAAGCTGCATCAGCTAGACACATGTGACAACATTGGCAGGCGACCAATCCATGGCCAGAAGGCTGGTAGTATAATAGAAGACACGCCAAGACATAGGCGGTCTGTGACCACCGAGGAAAGGGCCAATGGCACACAGCCTAGCGTCAAAGCGGGAGCGACACTCCAAAACATCGAAGCATACCGGAAGGCACCTAAGCACATCATGTGGACGTTGGAACCACACAAAGAAAGGAAAAGCCTCCTGTAGGGCAGCGTGAGCAGCTCAGATGCGCACAACATCTAGAGGGCAACGGCCCAAAAAGGGGAACCAGGCAGCCGAGCACCACATAGAAGTGGTGGCACAAGCAGACCGGGTCAGTGACCATGGACACGGCATGAAGGAAAGAGAAACATCCCCCCCTTGCTCGGGAAGAACCACGGTCCCAGGCAAGCTAGAGGCACGACAGTGGAAACAGTCAGGATCAATATAAGTGCCCCGGACCACAAGAAGCAAGTATTCAGAAGAAATACGCACTATGAAATATCACAGTATGATGCAAGCAGAAGTGTGGAAACACCTGTGCGGGGCAGCAGGGAATGTGGAAAAAACAGCTGTAGGAGAAGTGGTGAGGAAAGAGGCCACATACAGGATAGATGTAAACGCTAATCTACTACCCTGGAGGACGAGCCCAATATGGGCTGCGTGCCCAAGTTTGTACTAATAGTACTAAACATTGCCGCACAGCGGCGGAGACGGTGTGAGACACAAAAAAAACAAGGACAGAAGCACTACAGACAAGCAGGACCAAAGGCACTCGAAGTGCGACAGGGTTATGCTAATAATAGGATTGCAGGACAAAAGACAGGGAGGAACTCCCTGAAGGATGTACACGAGGCATACTAAGGCAAGGCAATCGCCCAGCACCAGCATATACCCCACATAGGGTAAGTGTCAACCCCTGATAAAGGGATCCTCTTGGGCAAAACACGCAGTCAGAGGACTGAACAGAAGATTAAACCAGCCATATGGCTGAAATCTAACAAATCAGAGAAGGCTGATCAGCCCTGGACAGCAAACGGGGAACCTACTATACACATTTGTGATAGAGGTGTAGGAAAATAAGGTACAGGACAGTGAAAAAGTTATGGCAACCCGGACAAGAGCAGGGAGACTGCCGAATCCGCGTGGGGATCAAAAAGGTCCACAAAATTAAACGGTAGATCTCTGAGGGCATCCCGAACATTATCTGGGAAACGACTGTCACGCAGCCATGCATGGCGGCGCAAAGCCGCAGATCGAGCAAGAGCTTGTGCCACAGAGTCAGTGGCATCAAGGGAAGAACGGAGCGAAAATTGCACATTCCCCTGCAATCAAACAGAAGCCGAAGCAACTGTAACCGTGGCTCCTCTGGAATAGAAGAGAGAAGGGTCTCGACCGGGTTCCAAAGGTTCGAGGATGAACACGCGAACATACACGCAGTATTCAAGGCGCGGATACCCACACTGGTAGAAGTAAAAAGTTGGCGAGCACATGCGTCCAGCCACCTAGACTCCCTAGTGGGAGCCAATAAAGGCAAGGCGGATGAAGACTAAGTTAAAGGCCACCTGAACAATGAGTCCCTGAGCCGTAGTGTGAGTGGACAGGCAGAGTGGATCACCCGTAGCAGGACGGTGCATACAGGCAATAGCCCGATCAACAGGGTCACCAGAAGAGGGCCTTGACCATGTGCCACGCAAAATGTCAAATAAAGAGCTCCACCTCAATAGGCTCCATATGGAGCAGATCCAGTAAGATCAGACAGCAGGGGGACCACAGGAGGCTGAAAACCAAGAATAGCAGCCGCCCTGTGAATGGCACGTACATAAGCAGCACCAGTTTTAGTTGCCACCCGGCTAGGCGATAATAAACAGTCAGTAGGAGACTGCTGAAGACTAAGCCGTCCACTGGACAATAAAAAGTGGAGGAGCGGGAGACTGACCTGAAGGCCATGCAACACAAGGCACTTGCACCATGGGCCCCCGATTCGGGGAATCCAGAGAAGCGTCAACCTCTTGACCAGGAGGCGCTGTTGCCGGCACCTGCGTCGATCGATACCGTGTGGAGGTCACAGCGACGTCCGAGGAGTCGGGAGGAGCAGCAACCTCGTGAGGAGCTTGGACCGTGGCACCAGTGTCGATCGACGCCGGCTTGGAGTCGTCTGGACATAGACTACCTCCAGAGGTGACTCGACCTGCACGCCGTCCGACGTCGATCCCACTGCAAAATGTGCCCGTTTGGTCAAGCCGGGCGTCGAACCGGGCGTTGGGGCAGGCACCACCTCCGACGTCGATGCAAGAAGCAGCTCAGGGCTATGCGAAGACTGATGGGGTGGGCTGGACGGATGACTGGAAGGACCCACTGGGCCGTGACCCGTCGGGGTCCTATCGTCTCTGGAACCGGAGTCGATGTACACAGCCAGCGCCGAGGAAGAATCCGCCGGCAAGGACCCGACATGAGTGCCCTCCACCTGTTTGGGACCTGAAGGCGCTCCAGGGAGAAGTGGGGACCCAAGGTACAACTGGAGTGCAATAGAATAAGCCTCCATTTGGGCACGCGTCGCCCCAACCCCGGAAAGGACGGGTATGGAGGAAGGAACTGCTGGCGCCCTTACCTGGCATAGAGCGAGAGGAG
This sequence comes from Triturus cristatus, assembly GCF_964204655.1. Taxonomy (NCBI): domain Eukaryota; kingdom Metazoa; phylum Chordata; class Amphibia; order Caudata; family Salamandridae; genus Triturus; species Triturus cristatus. The sequence continues at coordinate 1,148,982,288 of NC_140589.1, forward strand.
CGGGCGCCAGCAGTACGTGAATGGGAGGAGGACCTCCGTGCTTGCCGCATGTGCTTACCTGCCCTCGAAAGAAGTCTGCGTGAACGACCTCTAAACTGAGCCCGATACGGAGGGGGAGAGCGGCAATGCGAAGGTGCTGGACCGGACAGCTGTGCGGCCAGCAGTTTCATGCGGCGCTCTCTGAGGGACTTGAGCTTCATCCTCTGACAGGTGTCGCACTCTTTGGAGTCGTGATGCACGCCGAGGCACCACATACAGATGAGATACGGGTCAGTGCCAGACATCTAACGCGCACAGGCTTCACAAGCCTTAAAACCCTAAGGCATTGCACACTGTTCCGGCGACACCGAAGGTGTCGAAAAGGTCTAAAAACCAGGCCAAGGAACTGCTGGTTTTCCAGGATCCGTGTTGGGACGCAGAAAAGAAGAAAACGGACGTCAGCACGCCATATATGGCTCTGCTGACGTCACGTCCGTGGACGACGTCAGGGCGGAGCAGTGTGGCGCCGCCCCCGGCACGCAGAGGTGCTGCTGCGGAACGTTTTCCGGATCCAGTCTGACGCCTGGGGATATTCTAAATTAAGGAATCTCCAGCTAGACGTCTCGATGTAGAAGAGATTGACTGTGTGCCCAATGCCCAAGTATAGTCATTTGTTTTAAGTGACCTGCCCAACCAGTCCTCGATGCTTCCGTTGTTATGGTAATTTCCGGAATTGGGTCTATAAACGGCCATCCTTGTAATAGATTTTTGGAGTTCCACCATTGCAGAGATTGGCAAACTTGACGGCTGATCAACACAAGATCGTCTAATTGACCATCCGCTTGAGACCATTGTTGCATTAAGCATTGTTGCAGAGGGCGCATACTGAGTCTTGCATGAGGTACTATGGCTATACATGATGTCACTGTTCCTAGGAGACACATAACTGTTCTCGCTGCTAACCGATTTTGAGGGTGAAACTATGGCACCAGGTTGTTGAATGTTTGTACCCTGGCTGTATTTGGGTAGGCTACTTCTATTTGACAATTTAGTATGGCTCCCAAGTAAGGCTGTATTTGAAAAGGATACAGGTGTGACTTTGCTGCATTTAATCTAAAACCTAGTTGATGTAGTAAATTTATTGTTGTTTGTGTGTGTTGCAAACATTTGTGATATGTGTTGCTTTGATGAAGTCTTCTTGTTGGAGAAGTGGTATGCCGTCTTGAAGAGTGACCATATGAACATTTTCTAAAAGAATGCATTTGTTTAGAGGTCTGAGGTCTAATATGGGTCTTAGAGCTCCATCCTTTTTGGGTATAAGGATGTACATGGAATAGACTCCTGTATATTGTTGTTGTTGTGGCACTAGTTCTATTACTCCTTTGTTCAGTAAAGCTTGAATGTTCTGTTTCAGTAGCTTTTGATGGTCGGTTGATAATCTAAGTGTGAGGTGGAATGTTTGGAGGTGTTAAAGTGAGCTCCACACAATAACCATGTTGGATAATATCCAACACCCATTGTTCGGAAGTGATATTTAGCTATGCAGGAAGGAAGCAATGTTAAATTCCCCCGACAGGTGTTCTGTGATCGGGGGGATTAGTAGGCAAGTCAAGCCTTGGTATTGGTGGTGGTATTGTTTGTGCTAAAAGGATTTTGTTACTTACCCTGTAAGCATCTGTTCTTGGCATGTAGTGCTGTAGATTCACATGCTTAGCATAAGTATGCCATTTAGTGTTGGGCTCTAATAATTACAAGTTGTTTTTGTTCCAAGTGTAACTTCTACTCTTGGTAATACTGCGCATGGTTATCAACGCAATCTTCAGATTGTTTTGCTGTGGGTAAGTGAGAAAGTAAAAATGCTGTATATGTAAGCAATGAGATGGCCCTGCATTAGATAGGAAATAAAATGTAGGAGCTGTTACCTACACAAGATTTATTGGGGAGGAGCGTTGGTGCATGTGAATTTACAACACTACATGCCAAGAACATGTGCTTACAGAGTAAGTAAAATAATCTGTTTGAGGAATGTGTGCTGTAGATACACATCCTTTGCATAAATTGTAAAGCAGTCCCTCTCTCAAGGTAGCGGTTAACTTGTGGAGATTGAGTTGTTTGAAAAAGAGTTCTAAGTATCGCTTGAGCAACATTTGCTTGTTGGCGTGCAAATACGTCCACACAATAATGCTTTGTGAAAGTATGTGGAGTAGACCATGTTGCTGCTTCACAAATTTCAGCAACAGGTATGCTGAGAAGGCCATGGAAGCTCCAACTTTCCTAGTAGAGTGGGCTTTCAGGGGAACAGGTAGAAGTTGTTTACCTTTTATATAGCATATTACGATGCATAAACAATCCATCTTGAGATGATTGATTTTGAAATTGCCTTTCCGATGCGAGATGGGGCAAAGGCAACAAACAATTGTTTTGTTTTTCTAAAGGATTTAGTCCTATCAATATAATACATTAGTGCCCTTTTAACATCTAATGTATGTAGTGCCCTTTCTGCAACTGTGTCTGGTTGCAGAAAAAAAGCCAGGTAAATAGTGGATCGATTAACATGAAAATTAGAAAACACTTCTGGTCGAAATTTTGGGTTAGTTCTGAGCACTACTCTATCATGATGTAGTTGAAAGAAAGGCTCTTTAAGAGTGAACGCCTGAATTTCACTGACACTTCTAAGGGAAGTAAAGGCAATTAAAAAAAGCAAGTTCCCATGAAAGGTACTGTAATTGACAAGAGTGTAATGGTTCAAAAGGAGGACCCATTAGTCTTGTTAGGACAATGTTTAAATTCAATGATGGGTCAGGCAGAATTCTAGGAGGAATTACCATTTTAAGTCCTTTCATAAAAGCTTTGAAAACTGGAACTTTAAACACTGACATGTGTTGTCTGTTTTGCAGATATGCCGTAGTAGCTGCAAGATGTAATCTTGGAAAGCAAAGGAGTTGCAGATGATTAGATATCAGGGTTTGCTCCTGGTGGTATAGGCTGAGCCTCTGTCTGAGATAGAGTGGCCCTGTGCCCCTTAAGGCTTTGAAGGCCAAGGTCCGGGTGATGAACTCGATCCTTTTGGCCACAGGGAGCCAGTGGAGCTGCCTAAGATGGGGGAGATCTAATGACGAAAAGGGACCCGTCGAATGATCCTAACCGCTGCGTTCGGAATTATCTGCAATCTGTGAATCAGATAAGCTGGAAGCCCCAGGTATAGGCTATTGGGATAATACAAGTGCGAGGTCACCAGTGCATGGACAATGATCTTGCTGCTCTTCTCGGGGAGAAAGCATAATAGCTTCCTGATAGATCTTAACTTCACAAAACAAGATGAGGAAATCTGCCCAATTTGAGCTGTAAACAAAAGATTGGTTTCCAACCTGATTCCCAGGTTTCTGGTAAAGGTGGCCGGAGGTGGCGTAAGACTCAGCTCCGTAGGCCACCAAAGATTAGATGAAGGAGGCGTCGCCTGACTGAAAAAAAGAACCTCGGTCTTATCTATGTTTACTTTTAGGAAATCGCTGTTCATCCACTTAGAAATATCTTTCAAGCACTCTTTGAAATTATGGAATGCTGCAACAGAGTGTTCTGTAGAAGAAAATACTAGTTGCAAATCATAAGCGTAGGAAACCACCTTCACGCCCCAGGATTCAATGAGAGTAGCCAAAGGGGCTAAATATAGATTAAAAAGCAAAGGGCTCAGGGCCGAGCCCTGCGGCATTCCGCAGACCAGTGGTTTGGATATAGATGAAAAAGGAAGACCCACTGGGATCGGTCTTCTAAGAAAGACTGCACCCTGGATAGCACCGTCCCCTGAAAGCCGAGATTACTTAATCTCTCAACAGGGTCGTATGAGCTACTGTATCGAACGCTGCTGACAGATCTAATTGTACTACCATGGCGGATGCGCCAAAATCCAGAGTCTCTCTGATTGTTTCAGATACTTCCAATAAAGCAGTCTCCGTGCTGTATCCACTTCGGAAGCCGGATTGAGGGCCGTGCAGCAAGCCCTTGGCTTCTACAAAGTCAGCTAACTGTCGCTGAACCAACTTCTCTAGGATTTTTGTGGGTGCTGATAGCAGACAAATGGGCCTGAAATTGCTGAGCACTCCTGGATCTGTGTTGGGGTTTTCGAGCCGTGGCAGCATACTGCCGGAAAAATGCTGGATTTCAAAGAGGAATTCCAAATTTGATTCACTTTTGGATTTACCCAAGAAGCCATCAATGAGGTGGGCAAGGATCCCCCTGTGAGCCTCAAGTGAGTCCTCTACAGATATTGGAAGAAATTCTGAAAAGGCGGCATGGGGATTGTTAAGAGATGGTTGCTTGGTGTCATCAAGTCCAGCTTCTGGGGGGAACGAGGAGTAAAGAAGAAGAGGGTTGATGTCTTGTTTGTGGCAGAACATAACATTTTTCCATTTTGTTGCAAAACACTTTCCTGTGGCAGGTTTACGAGCCTCTTTAAGAATGTTCATACAGTGTTGAAGTAAATTCAAGTATCCAAATTCTAAGACTTCAGGAGCCAAAATTGCAAGATTAATTTCTTTGGGATTGGGATGCCTTAGTATCCCACGGTTCTGTGTGATAAGGTCCGGGTTGAGGTGAAGCTTCTCGAGTGGGACTAGAGACATCTCCATGAGTGTTGAAAGCCATGCTGGAGCTATTAGTATCATGGTGAGAGAGGTCTGTCTGGGTTTCCTGACCACTACTGGAAGTAGCGGGATAGGTGGAAAAGTGTATGCAAATATTCCTGACTAATCTATAGAGCATTGCCCTTGGATTGATGGGGTTGATATATGCTTGTGAAGTATGGGCATTTCACGTTTTCTTTTGTTGCGAAAAGGTCTATTACTGGAAAACCCCACTTTTGAAAGTATGGTTGAAGAACACTGGGGTGAATTTCCCGTTCATGGACCTGTTGTTGCAGTCTGCTTAGACAGTCTGCAATTTGATTGCTTGTCCCTGAGAAATGTTCTGCTAGTAGTTGAATGTTGTGGTGTGTTGCTAACTTCCATATTTTCTGTGCTGAAATAATTGGGGAGAGTGCGTGTCCCCCTGTTTTTGTAAATAATACATAGGTATCATATTATCTGTTCGAATTAGGACAACTTTGTGTTGTAGGTGAATTAGAAATACTTTCATTGCTAGATGAACAGCTTGCAGCTCTAGGTGATTGATATGGAGATGTTTCTGTTTGGAGTCTCACACTCCCTGAACAGTGAGGTTGTGGAGATGTGCTCCCCAACCTACTAGGGAAGCATCGGTTGTTAGAACTTTTTGGGGAATTGGGTCTTGAAACGGCTGACCTTCGGGTAGATTGTTTGGATCCCACCATTACAGAGAGTTAAATGTGCAGCTGTTTACAAACACTAGATGGTGAGGTTGAACCAGTGATTGAGTCCATTGTTGAGTAAGACATTGATGCACAGGTCTCATATTTAGTCTGGCATGTGGGACTATGTGAATATAAGATGCCATCATGCTCAGAAGTCTGAGAAATGTGTTGGCAGAAGGTTTGAAACTGTTGAATTAATGTTATTATGTTGTGTATTCTGTCTGTGTTTGGTTATGCCAATGCTAAAGTGGTGTTGAGCACTGCCCCTATTACAACTGAGTAGCTGCTGGTTGTAGATAAGATTTTTGTAGGTTGACTGTAAACCCTAGTTGATGTAGTAAATTTAGGGTCTTTTGAGTGTTTTGTTTGCAACGAATAAATGCGTTTGTTTTGATTAGCCAGTTGTCTATATAAGGGAAGACATGAATATTTTCTCTGCGCAGATGTGCTGCCACAACTGCCAGACATTTTGTGAATACTCTTGGTGCATTGGTAAAGTCAAAGGGGAGAACCTTGAACTGATAATGGTTTCTTAGAAATTGGAATCGGAGGACCTTCCTGTGTGCAGGATGAATTGGTATATGAAAATAGGTGTCCTTTAGATCTAAAGTTTCCATGAAGTCCCCTTTTTGTAATAAAAGGGTGATCTTTTGTAGAGTGGCCATATAGAAATGTTCTGATACTATACAATGATTTAGTGGTCTGCGATCTAGAATGGGCCAGAGAGTTCCATCTTTTTTGGGGAATAAGGAAGTATAGTGAATATACTTTTGTCCCATAAAATTGTTGTGGAACTGGTTCTATTGCTCCCTTTTGCAACAGAGCTGTCATCTCTTGTTGCAGAAGGATTTGATGTTGTGTGGATAGTTTGTGTTTGCGAGGTGGGATATTTGGAGGAGTTATGAGCTCCAGACAATAACATGTTGGATGATGTCTAAGACCCATTAGTCTGTTGTATTTGGATTCTAAATGTTGAGAAACTGTGGAAAACAAACCCCAACAGGAGTTCGGTGTTGTCGGGAAAAGGTTAAGGAGTCATTGTTTGGTATTGGCATTTGAGGAACGGGTATTGTTTACTCTGCCTCTTCATTTAAAATTGTTCCCTCTGTAAGAACTTCTGTATAAGGTTTTTCTTGTTAAGGTTTGTCCCTGATTTTTATATTGTGACGCAGAGGTATTTGTGGTAGCTGATCTTGTCTCCTGATTGTAAGTGGGCCTACGAAAGGCACCCTGGTAGGTGTTAGTTTGTAGAGCCCCCATTGATTTTGCTACCTCAGAGACCCTCTTCATTTTCTCAAGGGCTGTGTCCACTTCAGGGCCGAAAAGAAGTTCTTTATCGAACAGGAGATTTAATATGGTTTGTTGTACTTCAGGTTTGAATCCCAATACCCTTAACCATGCATGCCTGCGTATTAGGAAACTGGTATTTATACCCCTAGCAGTAGTGTCAGCTGCACTCAGTGCACACTTAAGGCAAGTGTTGGTGATAAGCTTGCCTTCATTGACAATTTCCTGTCCTCTTTCTGTGCTGTTCTGGGGGTATTGGAGAATTCCCTTCATTTTGTACTAGTGGACCCTGTTATGCCTTGCATGCAAAGCTTGGCTATAAGCCAATGATTGGCTGCTTGTTTTCCCAGAGACATCCATGAGTTTGGATTCCTTCTCTGGCAGTGGTCCATCTCCAGTTGCTTGGGAGTTGGCTCTTTTCCTTGCATTGGACACCACTAAAGAGAGTGGGGTTAAAAGACCTCTAATAAAAATGGGGTCTGATGGTGATGCTTTGTACTTTTTGTCAATGTGTGAAGTAATTATCCCTGGTTGGACTGGGTGTTTAAAAATGTCATCTGAGTAAAGTGTCATGCCTTTGAGCAATGGAAAATAATGTGCCCCACTTTGTGCAGTTGATAAGGTCTCAACAAGCATTTGCAATGCAATAGGTCTCATTTACGCGAGTTTAAGCTATTGGCATTGTAAATAACAATGCCTTTTATTTATGTTTTAAAATTGTAAACAAAAATAAAAGGCATTGTCATTTACAATGTCAATAGCTCAAACTAACGTAAATGCGAGACCTATTGCATTGCAAATGCTTATTAGTAATTGTGTTAGTACAGTGGCAATGTGCGGAGCAATCTTTGCTGTCCTCCTGACGAGGGCCTCGGCAGGTTTTTTTTTTACTAACTAAGCACTGGGTGTTAAATGCATGTCGCACTCCTCGCGCCTGGTCTGAGGTGTTACATGTATGTTGCACTCCTTGAGCCTGGCCTGTGGTGTTACATGCATGTTGCACTCCTCGCGCCGGGTCTGTGGTGTTACGTGCATGTCGCACTCCTGGGGTCTGGTCTGTGGTGTTGCATGCTACACATGCAGGGCGTGTGCAGTGGCTGAGGGCTGTGGAGCTTGTGCCGGCAGCCGCTCTTCCCGCCTTTTACCTCTTGGGTCTGCACAGGCGCAGTGCGCCGGGCCTGGAGCAGGAGGCGGCGGGTCGGATTCAGACGTACGCGATGGGTTGGCTGGGAGGACAGAAGACGCCTGTGATTGGTGGGGCCCAGATCCTTCAAACTGGGAGAGGGAGTTCAGTCAGAGGGTCCCGGAGAGGAAGAGACATGGAAGAGAGACACTGCAATACCAATGAGGGACAGAGGAGGGAGAAGAAGGACAGTGAGGGACAGAAGATGGAGAAGGACAGTGAGGGACAGTGGAGAAGGACAGTGAGGGTCAGAGGAGAGAGAAGAAGGACAGTGGGGGACAGAGAACAAGGATAGCGAGGGACCAAGGGGGGAGAAGAGGGACAGTGAGGGGCAGAGGCTGGAGAAGGACAGTGAGGGACAGAGTAGGGAGAAGAGGGACATTGAGGGACAGGGAACAAGGACAGTGAGGGATAGAGGAGGGAGAAGAAGGACCGTGAGGGACAGAGGAGAGAGAGAAAAGAAGGACAGTGAGGGACAGAGAACAAGGACAGTGAGGGATAGAGGAAGGAGAAGGACAGTGGGGGACAGACGAGAGAGAAGAAGGACAGTGAGGGACAGAGGAGTGGAGGAGGACAGTGAGGAACGGGGAGGGGTGGCAAGTGAGGAACAGAGTGAGGTAGAAGATGGACAGTGAGGGGTAGATAGAGGTGGCCCGCTCTCCTCAGAGGGGCTACCGGGGGCCCTCTTGGGGAGCAGAAGTCCTGAACCCCGCAGTTCACTCATGCTCCGCCCAAAAGAGGGCAGAGCTTCCAGAAGAAGAGGTGGCACCGCCCTGGAGGAGGCTTTGAGTCTTGTGATACGAAACCCGTGTGGTAACAATAAGGGCTCCGTGTGATGAGGGCAGGGTGACCCCAGCCCCACAGGCCGGGGTGGGGGGAGTGTTCCTGCCCCTCTGGTGAAAGGCCTGGTGGTGTCATATGTGGTAAGAGCTGGCAGGGACCCCATGTGGTAAAGTACAGAGTGTAGGAAGAGTAAAGCAGGTGTGTCACGGGCGCCCTGGCCACGGCCCTCACTAGATGACAAGGCCTCGAACCCTGACCTGGCCCCAGCCCTGCCACCCGCAGACCCGGAGCCCGCGGAGACCCCCCTGAAGGAAGAGCCACAGACGTGTCAACGCCAGAGTGGCAGAGCCTTTAGAGCTCGGCGGGTGTACCTTCACCCTGTGTTTGTGCGAGTCAATATCACAAGCCCTTAGACCTCATTATAACCTGCGGCCTGTTACAAGCATGTAAGACTCACAGCCCTGCAGGGAGCACTGCTGGCGGCAGAAGTGTTTTATTCCCCACTCTGCACTCTGGGATACATGCTTTTCGCTAAGTGGTAAAATGTGGCAGCACTGCACCCCCTGCTGAAAAGGATGCAAATATCATGTGGTAAATGTGGTAAAATATCTTGGTGCCGCACCCCCTGCTGTAAAGGTTGAAAACTATGTGGTAAAATATCTTGGCGCTGCACCCCCTGCTGTAAAAGATGCAAATGTCATGAGGTAAATGTGGTAGAAATATCTTGGTGCCGTACGCCCTGCTGTAAAAGATGGAAAAGTCATGTGGTAAACCATGGCGGGCGTCCCCCCCTTGTGCAGTAAAAGACCGTGTTAGCTACAGCCCCCCCTCCCCTGAAGATGGCCGCCCACGGTCCACGCCCGTGGCTGCTGCCCTCCTTTGTAAACTTGTTGATTCTCTGCGGAGATTTACTGCGCGGGGCGCTCAGCGTTCGGTCTCATGGCTTGGTATCGTCTGGGAAAGTTATATGTGGCAAACCAAGGCAAACATTTGTGGGGAAGTTTTATGGCAAACGAAGGCAAACTTTTGTGGGAAAGTTGTTATGTGGCAAACCAACAGAATCATTTGTGTGGAAATTTAATGTGGCAAACATTTGTGGGGAAGATGTATGGCAAACATTTGAGGAAAAATGTTATGTGGCAAACCAAGAGAATCATTTGTGTGGAAATGTAATGTGGCAAACAATGGCAAACATTTGTGGGGAAGTTGTATGGCAAACATTTGTGGGAAATTTTATGTGGCAAACCAAGAGAATCATTTGTGTGGAATTTTTATGTGGCAAACGGAGGTAAACATTTGAGGGGTGAAAATTTTTCGTTTTTTTAAGGTCCTTTATGGTAAAAAAAGAAGGCTTGAGTGTGACACATGTGCCCGGGGTACAAGGCGCTGTTTGCTGGCGGTGTCCCTGTGCACGGGCGCGTGTGCGTGAAAGGAATGAATGAATGAAAACAATATTTAATAAAGCGCACTGCTGCCAAGCGGCTTCCTGGCGCTGGGGGACCTGGGTCAGAACTCACAGAGGGAGACACAGGGGACCTAAGAGGGGAAAGCCAAAGAGAAAAGAAAAGTTTTTAAGGCTTTACGGAAGTGGCTGAAAATAGGAATGGAGCGAAGATGAAGTGGGAGACTATTCCAGAACTGGGGAGCCAAGACGGAAAGACGAGTGCCCCCAGATCTGGATTTGCGGAAGCGGGGAATATGAAGAAGGGAGAGAGAGGAAGAGCGGAGAGTGCGACTGGGAACATAGGAAGAAATGAGGGAAGTGATGTAGGCAGGGGCAGAGCGGGAGTGGGCGCGAAAGGCAAAGCAAGCAAGTTTGAAAAGGGATCTGAAGCGGATGGGGAGCCAGTGAAGGGATTTCAAAACCGGGGTAATGTGCGAGGATTTGGGAAGGGAGAGAATGAGACGGGCAGCCTGGTTTTGAATGGCCTGTAAGCGTCGGGATTCGTGGGAGGGGATACCCACGTACAGGCCATTGCCATAGTCGAGGCGTGAGATGACTAAAGCCAAGACTATGGATTTAAGCGCGTCGGTGGTGAAAAAGCGTGATATTTTCCGAATAAGACGGAGGGAGAGGAAACATGAAGACACAACAGAGCTGATCTGGCTGTGCATGGTTAAGTCAGAGCTGACTTTGATGCCAAGGGTACGAACAGAGGGAGAGGGCGTGGGGGGGGGGGCCAAAAGAGGGGGGCCAATGTGCAGGGGACCAAGGGTTAGAGGGACCACCCGTGAGGACAAGTTCCGTCTTATCGGGGTTGAGCTTAAGATGGTTGGCGCTCATCCATTCCGAGATAAAGATAAGGGTGGAACTGAACTTGGGAATAGAATCAGGAGAAGAAGACAGATCAAAGACAAGCTGGAGGTCATCTGCGTAATTATATACAGAGACCCCCCGCTTGAGAAGAGAAGAAACAAGGGGACAGATATACAGGTTAAAGAGGAGAGGGGAAAGAGAAGAGCCCTGAGGAACACCACAAGTGACCGAACAGGAAGGGGCAGAGAAACCGGAGAGATGAACAGCCTGATGCCTATCCTGAAGAAAGGATGCTAGCCAGGAGAGGGCCGCGCCCCGAATGCCCGCTGCGCAGACACGGCCGAGAAGAATGGAATGGTCGACCGTGTCAAACGCAGCGGACAAGTCGAGAAGCACCAAGGCTTGGGGAAGGTTAACATCTGCCTTGCCCTTGAGTTCATCCAAGACCGCTAGAACCACCGCTTCTGTAGAATGGCCAGGGCGGAAGCCCGCCTGGTGGGAAGCTAAAAGGCCATTGTCCTCGATGTATGAGGAGAGGCAGGAGGTGACGTGGGTCTCTAGGATCTTACCCAGGTAGGGAAGAAGGGAAATGGGACGGAAATTAGCTGGGAGGGAAGGGTCTAGACCAGGTTTTTTTAGAATAGGGAGGACAACAGCAGATTTAAAGGAAGAGGGGACAGCACCGGAGGCCAGTGAGGAGTTGAGAAAAGAGAGGGGGGGACCAGGACAATTAGTGAAGAGAATTTTGAGGATCCGAGCAGGAACACCGTCCAAAGGAGAGCCAGATTTAACTTTAGACAGGTAGTTGTGAAACAAGTCAAGGGAGATAGGGGGGAAAGTGTCGAGGGAAGAAGAAGGGAGGGTAGCAGGGCTGGTGAGGGTAGGCTGAGGCACAGTAGGAATGTCAGCTTTAATTTTCGCAATCTTGTCAATAAAAAAATTATTAAGTGACAGACAGAGGGGTTGGGAGGGAACCAGGCTGGGGGTGGAGCGATCAGAAGTAGCAAGATTGCGAACCAAAGAGAAGATTTCACGAGGTTTATTCACGGAGAGCGATACTCTCGCCGTGAAGTAAGAGGTTTTGGCATTAAGGACTGCTTTTTTGTAGTTGGTAAGGAGTTGTCTGTACTGAACTCGCAGGGGAGGGGAATACTGACGTCTCCAAAGGCGTTCCGCCCGTCTGAGATCAAGTTTTAGTGCCTTGAGCTCAGTGGAGAACCATTTGTGCGCGTCGTATGGACGAACCGCTTTGATCTTTTTAAGCGGGGCCACACGGTCACACGAAGCAGCAAGCCATGTACTTATGGCCTTGGCCTGAGATTCAAGGGGGAGACAAGTGAGATCAGGAGCAGAGGATACCAAAGAGAGTGAAAGGGAATCAAGGTCGGTTTGGTTCCAGTTGCGGGCTAGAAGGTTTTTAGGGGGAGAGGGTTTGACAACCATACCCAAGTGAACAGAAAAAGAAATAATAGAGTGATCAGACCAGACACAGGGAGAGATGGAGGGAGGTAAAGCAAGGGGGCAAGACGACCAGATTTGGTCAAGTATATGACCATGCACGTGGGTCGGGGCTGTGACATAAGAGGTAAGGTTCAGACATTGAAGAGTGACAGAGAAGTCTTTTGAAGAAAGGTCTTCCTTAAGGTCTCCTGGCCAGAAGTTAAAGTCACCAAGAAGGAGCACAGAGGAGTTGTTGACCACAAGGGTGGCCAGCAACTCCTGAATGGAGGCTACAAAGGAAGGCATCGATTGAGGGGGGCGATAGACAAGAACCACAGTGAGGGGGGAAGGAAGGTTGAGGGAACGGGCCACCAGGTAGTCCACGTTAGGAATGAGGGGGTGAGGGAGGAGCTGAAATTTAAATGGCGACCGGACAATCATCGCCACCCCCCCGCCAGCCTTGCCATCCGGGCGGTCAGCTCGGAGAGCATAGTAGGTGTCAGGGAGGATGGCTAGCAGATCAGGGAGAGAGTCAGAAGTGAACCAGGTTTCGGTCAGAAATAAAAAGTCTGGAAAATCAGTGGTTAAAAGATTAAAAAGTGCTGTCTGGTGTTTAACTGCGGACCGGGTGTTGAGTAGGTAGGCAGAGGCAACCGTAGGGGCCAGAGGGGAACGAGTAACCGGAGGGGAAATAGGGGGGAGAGGAAGGGAATCGGGAGAAACAAGAGTCGGGCGGAGTAAAGGAGAAGAGAGAATGCCAAGTGATTGTAGGTGATGAAGGGGGAGAGGGGCAGGAGAGGGAAAGGCAGATAGTGCAGTAAGTTGGGCAGCAGTGTAAACCAGGCGAGAGGCAGAGTGGGTGGCCCCTGGTCCCGGCCCGTCGCGGACGGGCGCAGACGGGCTTAACTTAGGCGCAACTTCGGCGCGCCTTGAACATGTCCGGGGCGGCGCACGCTTCCCTGTGGTGAGGGTTCGTGTGCTTAGAAGGCCTGGGCACTGTGGGGCCTCTTGATGAGGGTGCAGTGCACCGGCCCCTCTGGGAGAGCGGCGTCTAGGCACTGTGTGCGCTGGACCCCCCCGCCCGTATCCGTGCAGTGACACCCATTATCCCTCTGGCGATGGGCCTCGAAGCACTCCGCCTCAAGGCGCCGGACCCTCATATCCGTGCAGTGACAGCCATTGTCCCTCAGACGGCGCGCCTCGAGGCGCTGGAACTCGCTGTCCCGGGTCAGGGGCTCCTGACAGACCCGCCCTGGCTCCGCGCCTTCCCGCCTATTTGTGCTGTGGAGCCGCGGAGGGAGGGAGTTCACACAATAGGGACTGAAGAGGAGGGGGGCTCTTCCTCCCAGACAGAGTTGACAGGAGCCCGGAGAGGCGTGGGGGGGGGTTGGGGTCTCCGTGCGGTAAAACAACAAGCGCTCGCCATCTGTTTTCACTCAGCCGCTTGTTTATATATGCATCGCACTTTCAGTGAGAGCGGCATGCAAAAATAAACACTGGCTGAGTGATAACAGATTTCCCCAACAAAGATAAGAAATTGCTTTGTGACGGCAGCAAAGCAGGCGACCCAGTCCAGATCGGAGGCGAAAGGGCATCAACAAAAAAAACTCATTTCCAATGGCAGGCCACCGTGATGCCAGCCAATGGAAATGAGGGGTGTGGCTTCAAGTCCCCTTCTCGAATCTACTCTCCTACAAAATCTCTCGCCCAGCGAGAAGCACTTTGCGCTGCAATGCCAGGCGAGACCTAAAAAGGGCATCCTCCTCTATTAATAATAATAATAATAATAATAAAACATTTTTAGAGCGCATGGCTGCACAGATGTGTATCCCCGCGCTGATTGCTGAAATATCTCATCCGCGACTACCGAGCGGAAAAGGGCCAGAGTTATTGAGGGAAGAGGTGAGTTTTCAAGTTCGCTCTGAAAAGGGTTTCAGAGGGTTCCATTCTTAAATGAGTCGGCAGGGCGTTCCAGAGTTTCACTCCTAAAAAACTGAAGGAGCGGCCCCCGATTTTGGCTTTATGAACGCGGGGTAATTTCAGTAATTTCGGGGGTATTGAGTCTTTATATAGAGGTGCCTGATGAAATGTAGCTGCTCTTGCTATTTGATCCGGATAAGCAGTCAGTCCCTAACAGTCTTTCTAGACTGAAAAGACTTGCAGGCCTCACAGCTGTCATCTCGTAATTCAGGAGAGAGGCACAAGTTACAAATGGGATGATGGTCGTTTTGAGGGTATTTGGAGTGGCACTTCGGCCAGATCATTCTCCGAGGAAATGCAGAAGTGTTGCCCGTCCGGTTGCGTCCCTTGGGCCAACTGAATGAGCTGAAACTCGCTACATAGATTCTAAGTATGGGAGGTAATAAGATACCAATCGAGTTAATACTGTTGAGAGATATAAAGCACAGAAGGGAGTACAAAGGAGACTCAAACCGGAGCGCAAGATCCTACATCCGAAGCAGTCAGCGGAAAAGAAAATCTGAATATGCGTAGATGACCATACACAGTATTACCAAGAGGAAGTGTCGCACAGCCTCGTGACTCGAAGAAAACGTCTTGGAACAAAAACAACTTGTAATCATTCAAGCCCAACACTAGATGGCGGACTTATGCAGAGCATGTGCATCTACAGCACACATGCCTTGAACCTGCCTCTATTATGGTTTCCTCTGTAGGATCCCCTATAATATTCTGTAGGAGAGGCTGTTTGGGTTTGTGTCTTATTATAGGGGGTGGATGTGTCAGGGGAGGTTGTTTTTGATCCTCCACAATGTGAGGAGTGATGAAAAGTGCTCCTTTGAGAGTGTGTTTTAGGGCTCCCATCCACTTCGAGGTCTCATTGTCTTTTAATTTTTTCTAAGAGCGTATCTACCTGCAGTCCAAAAGGATGCTAGCCAGAGAAGGGAAAGCCTAGTAAATGTTGTTGTACTTCTGGTTTAAATTCAGATACTCTAAAACAGGCATGGCTTCTTAATACAAGGCTAGTGCTTATTCCTCTAGCCGCTGTATCAGTAGCACCAAGGTTACATCTTATATTTGTATTAGAAATACGTTTACGCCCTCTGATACAATTTGGCATGCCATTTTTTTAATGTTCTTCTGGGAGATGTTGTAAAAATTTCTTCCATTTCGTCCCAGTGTGCCCTTTCATATCTTCATAATAGGTCTATTGAATTAGCAATGCTCTCATTGACTGGATGATTGAGTTGTCACCCTTTTTCCTGCCGTATCTATAATTTTGCTCTCTTTGTCTGTTGGTGGAGCTTCACCAGTTGCCTGGGAATTTGCTCTTTTGTGAGCGGTAGCCACAACCAAAGAGTCTGGTGCAAGTTGACTCCTAATGTAAATAGGGTCTGCAGGAGAAGGCTTATATTTTTTTTATCAACTCTGAGTGATTATTCTAGATGAGACAGGGTTATTGAGTATATCAGCGGTATGCCTGAGCATTCCTTTTAACAAAGGGAGATACTGTGTAGATTTTTGTGTTGAAGAAAGAGTAGTGGTATCATCTGGTGGGGCGGATTTAGATGGATAAAGATCAGGATCTGTATTATCTGGTGGATCTGTATCAATTGTATCCCAGTCATCTTGTGGTGATATTGACTGTTGATTATCGTCCCTGCCATCTCCATCCCCTGTAAAAGATATGATTCTTCTGGGTAATATACGTGCTTGTGAACTGGAGAGTGTTGTGGTGACGGAGTGTGTTCATGTTGTAGTGAAAGAGGACTAAAGTGAAGTGGACTAGTAGCTTTATCCTATTTTTCCTTGTTTTTATAGGAATGTCTATTGCCTTCTGAAAAGATAAATCTCTGTTAGCAGGTTGTGCATGCTCTTGAGGGGGCCTGGTAAGTATTCTTACTGTATCAGGAGGAATTGCTAAATGTTTTTGTGGAGAATTCAGTTGCTGGTGTAATTTCTCAAGTAGTGGTTGTACAGTCTGTGTAAAATGGGCAACTGGTTGCTTTCTTTGACTCCGAAAATAGTTTCTCTCCTGTATTTTTGTACACTGATTTTTTTCGGTTCCGAAGCTTTGGCTTTAACTGCGGAGTCGGATCCGATGTAGTCGCAACTGCTCTTGAATATTTCGGTGCCAAAATAGAGGATTCTGAGGTACACTGTTTTGGATCGAGGACTGTAGGCTGTTTTTTTAATCAGGGTCTTGGCCACACTTTCTGGAATCAACAGGTCAGTGCCGACCATGGCCGTAAGACAGTGGAGGCCCAACAGCAGACTTTTGTAAGGTCTGTGGTTTTGGATGGGGCAATTTACTCACAGTTTGTTGCCCTGATGTGAGGGCATCTTGTTCTTCTTTAGAATCGGAACTTGGTTCCGGAGAGAAATTACCCTCATCTGCAGCCGACGGATGAGCCTCCATTTCTATTTCCAGCTCCTGCGAACTGAAAATGTCCGGTTTCTCATTGATGCAGCGTCAATACATTTGCAGTCTTCTGACTTTCCGATCTCATAGTTTCTTCGACCTGAATGATTTACAGGCCTCACAGGCTTGTTCTTGATGATCAGGAGACAGGCATGAATTACACACCTTGTGTAAATCAGTATGTGGAAATTTAGGATGGACAAAATTTAAAAGGAGTCTGTTCCATAACCAATTGGTCGTTTTCATATAAAAAACTCATAAGATAATTTCTGACCGAGGGGTGAAGGCCCATTAGTGCACGATAGAATCGAGTCCCTCGGACAAAATTGGTGTTAAAAAAAGTTATAGTCTAAATATGGATTGATCTCGATCAAAAACAATACCGACTGTGTTAGAAAAGGATCCGAATGACTGTTGAATGGAGCAGAAGAGCACATGACCGAACCCTACGATGGACAAAATACAATCTAACAATGGATTCGATGACCATGCTCACTGCAAGCAAGATGAGGAGTCACTGTTGCTCATGACTCAAAAGACTTCTTCGAAGAAAAACAACTTGCACACTTCCGAGCCCAACACTAGATGGCGGACTTATGCAAGCATGTGTATCTACAGCCACACATGCCAAACATATACACACACACACACACACAAACTCATTAAAAAAAAAAAAAAGGTTATAGTTAGGCTCAGATTTTACACCCATAAAACCATAGAAATTGAGCACTTATAGTAATCTCAATAAACTAGAACTTGTGCTCCAAGGTAACTATAACTCCCACCCTTGCCATGCACTGCCAATTACACCACATATCACACCAGTCATGACATCTTCTATGGCTTCATTGATAATATCATTGCAACATTTATAATAAAATAATTGAGGAGGGAACTGCATGGTGGGTGCAACTTAGTTACCTTAGGGTTATAAGCCGTTACCCGAGATTCTATGTCATTAAGTAATCAACTGAAGACACGACGATTTTGCATTTGCTCAATTTGATAGTGAGCCCTCCTTCCTTCAACTTGCCTAAACCTCTCTCAACAGCAGGTCGTGTTCCATTGCCGAATTCCATACAGGAGTATGTCATCTTGAAGCACATCACCTTACTGGTATTCTGGAAGACTTTCTGGAATAGTGATGTTGCAGATGCAAAGGCAAAGGGCATTCTGCAGTACCGGTATGCTCCAAAAGGAGTAATGAATGACGTAAGGTGTTTAGACTATTCATGTAGGCCAGTTGATAAGTGGAAGATAAATGACGTACACTAAAGATTTTGGCTTCTTGAATGGGGCTTAGCATTTAATTAATCTTCGGCAGGGGATGCATATCTATCCAAATGTGTGTGTTCAAATCCCTGAGATCAACACAGAGACGAATTTTTTTTTACATTGTCCTTAACTGCTATATCAATGGGAACCAACCAATCTGAACTTTCAATTTTCTCTATTACTCCCCCAGACTCTAATTTATTTAGTTCCTTCATCAAAGGGTCTCTCCTTTTCAACGGGACAGGCCTAGTTTTGGCAGTTTTTGGTTTGGCATTGGTTTTTCATTTTATTTTATGAGAGAACTGTTTAAGAAGCCCTAACTTATCAGAGAGCACTTCAGGGAATTCTTTACAAATGTCTAATCTGGTTACTGGCCTGTCTACCAACAGAACTGGGTCGACATTGTTAGGATCTAACTTGATTCCTGAATGTCTTTGGTGCCTCCACCCCAGGAGGTTAGAACCCTTCTTAGGTATATATACACTGCTTCCACTGTGGACCTATCTTTGACAGCAATATGCAGGTTTCCCTGAATTAGTCATAAAATGTGTCTTTGTTGATGAAAGTGTAGGGTGAGCAAGAATCTGCATACACCTTGAAAGGGACTCCAGCCAGAAAAATCTCACATGAAGGATACGGAGTAGTTTCTTTTCTGTAACTCCAGTTCTGTAGTAGGGGTATCTCTGTTATAGTCATAATCTAGTGAATAGTCCCACCCATGTGCGTGGACCCCGGAGCAATAAAAATAATCTCTTAAGTTGTCAAGCCATGCAGACCTGCATCTACACTTAAGAGAGGATTCAAAGACAGATAATGCAGCCTATATCCACAGGCTACACTGTCCAGTACTTCAACTAGAAAATTCCACCAACATCCACCAACAGCACTGCCTGCCCAGCTGCTTTTTCCACAGAGAAAAACCTGCCTCTACCAGCAAAAGCCTCTGAAATGATAAAGAGGGAGGAATGGACAGACAAGCCCCATAGGCTGCCATTATGTGGCTCAGAACAGGATACTGTGCCTTTAAGAAAACTTTCCAGAACTTTTCCAGTATCCCAGAATGCACAGCAGGTCCCTTTTACTTTCAGTTCTTTTTGAAGGCGTAACACGCCAGACCTGTAGCATTGCTTACATTAACATTTATCTCTCCACCGGGGAGGAGGCCGGGCGCTTAGGACTATAACAGAGATACCCCTACTACAGAACTGGAGTTACAGAAAAGAAACTACTCCTTCTGTAGTAGGGGATCTCTGTGTATAGTCATAATCTAGTGAATAGAATGGCAAGCCCATCCCCACACCAAAACGGCGGTGGAGAAGACTACAAAATAATACCACTACTGTGCGAACAAATTTCGCAGCGAAGCCTGCCCAACCTGAGTATCTGCCCTGGCATCCGTGTCCAGGCAGTAATGCGCAGCAAAGGTATGGACCGACCTCCAAGTGGCCGCCTTGCAGATTTCTGCAATCGGAACATTACCCAGCAAAGCAGTCGTGGCAGCTTTACCCCTGGTGGAATGAGCCTTAGGTTTACCCCCTAAGGTCTTATTAGCCTTTTGGTAACACAATTGTATACAGGACACAATCCACCAGGAGATGGACTGTTTGGAGGTAGCAAGACCGGTCCTGACTGATCCATAATTGATAAACAATTGGTCTGACCTACGAATATCTTTGGTCTTATCAAGATAAAACTTCAACACCCTCCTAACGTCCAGGGAATGTAGAGACCTTTCCGATGGAGAAGAAGGATTCTGAAAAAACGTAGGTAAAGTTATGGTCTGGTTGACATGAAAATAACCTTAGGAAGAAATTTAGGGTGAGTACGCATAACAACCTTAGCAGCATGAAATACCGTATAAGGTTCTTGGCAACAACGCCTGAAGTTCACTCACCCGGCGGGCCGACGTAATGGCCACTAGGAACGCCGCCTTCCAAGACAGGTGCTGCAACGAAGCCCTGTGAATAGGTTCAAATGGCTCCTTCATCAATCTGGACAGCACCACATTCAATTCCCATGAAGGCGAGGGAAGTCTGACAGGAGGGAACACTTTCTTCAAGCCTTCCAAAAAATCCTTGATCACAGGGATCTGAAAGAAGGAAGTCTGTGAAGGGCATTTCCTGTAAGCAGTCAAAGCAGCAAGATGGACCTTAATGGAATGGAAATTAAGGCCAGACTGCGACAAATGCAAAAGGTACGGAAGGATGACATCTTCCTTACATGTCGTTGGGTCAAAGTGCTTGGACTTGCACCAGATGCAGAACCTCTTCCACTTGTAAGCATAGGAAGTACTAGTGGAAGGTCGCTTAGCCTCCTTCGGTATATCCATACAATCTGCTGGTAGATTCAAATGGCCATATTGCACTATCTCAGGAGCCATGCCGCCAAACTCAAAGACGAGAGGTTGGGGTGCACCAACTGCCCCCCGAACTTCGTGAGCAGGTCCAGCCTGCACGGCAGCCGTATGTGAGGAAGGAGAGACCGGTGAAGCAGGTCCATGAACCACCACTGTCTGGGCCATTCCGGGGCAATCAGGATCATCCGCGCCCCGGACTGGGACAGCTTGATGAGCACCGCCGGAATCAGGGGAATGGGTGGAAAAGCGTACAGAAAGCTGTTCAACCAGTCGATCCATAGCGCATTCCCCAGCGTCCCCCGCTGGTAGTACCTGGATGCGAAGTCTCGGCATTTGCTGTTTTCGGCGGTGGCGAACAGATCTACGTCTGGAGTCCCCCACCTTGCGAAGACGTCCCCTAGTACTTTGTCGTTTATGACCCATTCGTGAGTTCCTGAATCAGTCTGCTCAGTGCGTTCGCCAGAACATTCTGCACACCTGGGAGATACGTGGCCGTAATAGTCAGTCCTCGGGCCAGAAGCCAGTGCCAGATAGACTGTGCCTCCTGCGACAGAGTGCGTGATCTCGACCCCCCCCTGCTTGTTGAGGTAATACATCGTGGTTGTATTGTCCGTCTGTACAAGCAGCGAGTTGGTCTGGAAGGACGGATGGAAGGCCTTCAATGCCAAGTAAACGGCTCTGAGTTCCAGGAAATTGATGTGGTACGTCGACTCCAACGGGGACCATTTTCCTTGTATCTGTAAGTCTCCGGAATGCACTCCCCAGCCGTGGAGAGACACATCCGTCACGATACTCTGCGTGGGAATGTCCTTGTGGAGGGGAACCTCCCCGAGGAGATTGTCCGCCGAACACCACCACTTTAGCGACTGAAGAGCATGCAGAGACAGCCGTATCTTGTCGTCCCAAGAACCTGTCCTCTGATCCCACTGATCCTCCAAGCAATCCTGCAGTGGTCTCATGTGCAGCCGTGCGTGAGGCGTGAGAAAGATACATGAGGCCATCGATCCCAGCAGCGAAGACACCTTCCTCACTGTCGTCGATGGAGCGGTCATAAGAGCCTGAGCCTTTCGAAGGAGTGATAACCGTCTCTCCTCTGAAGGAGACACGCTTGCTGACAGCGTATTGATGGAGGCCCCCAAGTACTGTATGCACTGGACCAGAGTCGGGACAGACTTGGACATGTTGACGTGCAACCCCAGCTTGTTCAAGAGAACGCACGTCTTCTGGAAGTGCGCTTGTGCTTCCGAGAAGGAGAAGGCCTTGATCAACCAATCGTCCAGGTACGGGTAGACAAACACCTTGTTCCTCCGCAGGTGTGCAGCTACCACCGCCATGCACTTCGAGTAGGTCCTGGGTGCAGACTTTAGCCCAAATGGCAGTACTGTGTATTGATAATGATTGGCGCCGACTTGGAATCGCAGGAACTTCCTGTGCTTCTGTGCAATGGGCACATGGAAGTACGCATCTTGTAGGTCTATGGCACAGAGCCAGTCTCCTCGTTGCAGCTGAGGGTAAATCTGGTGCAACGATAGCATGCAGAATTTCTCTCTGCGAATCCATTTGTTTGCTTGCCGCAAATCCACAATGGGCCTGAACTCGTTCTTGTCCTTCTTGCGAACCAGGAAGAACCGAGAGTACAGATCTCTTCCCCTTTGAGACAGAGGTACGTCTTCCACCGCCTTTTTCCTCAACAGAATGTCTGCCTCCACCTGGAGCTCTCGCAGTTGATACTGTGAGCTTACCGGCGGAATCGCTGGAGGCGGGCTGATGAACCGAAGACTGTATCCATTGCAAACAATATTCAGCACCCACTTGTCCTGAGTAATTTTTCTCCACTCTGCCAGAAAAGATTGAACGCTTCCCCCCCCACTGGAGTGGGCAACGATGGCAGGGGAAGTAACCGCTCAGGGCCGAGACCCAGCCGGGCCCTTGGTCGCTGTAGCGGACTGCTGGCCTCCTCTACCCTTCTGACGCTTCTGGAAGGGTTTCCGGAACTGTTGCTGCTGTTGTTGCTGCTGTCCCGAGGCCTGCCCACGCCCTCTGCCTGCAACCCCGAACCGTCTCTGGAACGGATGCTTTTTCTTCTCAGGCTTCTCTAACCCGACAGCCGTCAGGGTCTCTGCCTCCGTCTTCATGCGGGCCGAACAGGGTTTCCCCCGAGAAAGGCAGGTTGGCTACTCTTTGTTGTGCCTCCGGTTTGAGTGAGGTAAGGCGAAGCCAAGCGTGACGCCGTTGGTTGATGCCATGACAATATCCATGTGCCGCCAACAGAGACACATCCGCCGCCGCGCTGATAATCTGATTTGACACCAGCATCCCCTCACGCAAAGTCTCTAGAAAGTCCTCCTTCTTGTCACGAGGCAGAAGCTCCGCGTACTGCTGGAGAGACTCCCATAGGGCACGGTCGTAGCGCCCCGGCACTTGCCGCCTTCATGGTGGTAGAAGCCGTCCACAGACCTTTCAGCCCGCCGAGTCTAGCTAACGGCTATCCTTATCAGGCGGCACTGTCGAGGAAGGAGTGGTAGCATGCTGCTTCCTTGCCGCCGTCACAATGACCGAGTCCGGTTTCGGGTCCATCCTCAGAAAGGTCGGGTCCGATTCCGGCGCCCGATACTTCTTCAGGAGCCTTGAGGGGGCTGGTTTCGTCACCGCCGGAGTGAGGAACAACTCCGTAGCGGGCTCCACCAATCCCGGCACTAGTGGCAGCAGGGGGCGAGGCAGGTGCTTCTTGTGCAGCGTCTCGAAGATCACGGACGTCGTAGGTGTTGGCACCGTCACCGTGATCCCTAGCTTGGCCGCACCCCTAAGTAGCACCTCCTGGAAGGAGACTACATCGTCGACAGGCGATACTCCCGTCCCTGGCGAGTCCGACAGCGTCGGTGAGTAGTCCCTGGCAGACGATTGGGTGCGGGATCTGGCTCTGCGTCTCCTGTGGCGTCGCCCAGATGTCGACGACGACCGTCCACTGCTCCGTGAACTTCCTCTCCGTCCAGAGCGGGAGCGCGATCTGTTCGGCTTCCGCCGCTCAGCTGGCCTCGCAGGCGACGGTGGCGTAACCTGGTGCCGCGGCCTCGGACTTCTCTTCGGCGGCGTTGGATACCTAGGCAACGACACCGACCGTGGCGGGGCCACAGGTGTGTGAGGCGGAATGGAAGGAGGAGGAGGAGGAGGAGGAGGAGGCGGAATGGGAGGAGGAGGAGGAGGCGGAATGGGAGGAGGAGGAGGAGGCGGAATGGGAGGAGGAGGAGGAGGCGGAATGGGAGGAGGAGGAGGAGGCGGAATGGGAGGAGGAGGAGGAGGCGGAATGGGGAGGAGGAGGAGGAGGAGGAGGAGGCGGCGAGGAGGAGGCGGAATGGGAGGAGGAGGAGGAGGCGGAATGGGAGGAGGAGGAGGAGGCGGAATGGGAGGAGGAGGAGGAGGAGGAGGCGGAATGGGAGGAGGAGGAGGAGGAGGAATGGGAGGAGGAGGAGGAATGGGAGGAGGAGGAGGAATGGGGGAGGAGGCGGAGGAGGAGGAATGGGAGGAGGAGGCGGAATGGGAGGAGGAGGAGGAATGGGGGAGGAGGCGGAGGAGGAGGAATGGGGGAGGAGGCGGAGGAGGAGGAATGGGGGGAGGAGGCGGAGGAGGAGGAATGGGGGGAGGAGGAGGAATGGGGGGAGGAGGAGGAATGGGGGGAGGAGGAGGAGGAGGAATGGGGGAGGAGGAGGAGGAGGAGGAGGAGGAGGAGGAGGAGGCGGCGGAATGGGAGGAGGAGGCGGAATGGGAGGAGGAGGAGGAGGAATGGGAGGAGGAGGCGGCGGAATGGGAGGAGGAGGAATGGGAGGAGGAGGAGGAGGAATGGGAGGAGGAGGAATGGGAGGAGGAGGAAGAGGAATGGGAGGAGGAGGAATGGGAGGAGGAGGAGGAGGAGGAATGGGAGGAGGAGGAGGAATGAGAGGAGGAGGAGGAGGAATGGGAGGAGAAGGAGGAGGAATGGGAGGAGGAGGCGGAATGGGAGGAGGAGGAGGAGGAATGGGAGGAGGAGGAGGAAGAGGCGGAATGGGAGGAGGAGGAGGAGGAGGAGGAATGGGAGGAGGAGGAGGAAGAGGCGGAATGGGAGGAGGAAGAGGAAGAGGCGGAAAGGGAAGAGGGAAGAGGAAGAGGCGGAATGGGAAGAGGAAGAGGAAGAGGCGGAATGGGAAGAGGAAGAGGCGGAATGGGAAGAGGAAGAGGCGGAATGGGAGGAGGAGGAGAAGGCGGAATGGGAGGCGGAGGAATAATGGGAGGAGGAGGAGGAGGACGAGGAATGGGAGGAGGAGGACGAGGAATGGGAGGAGGAGGAGGAGGCATGGGAGGAGGAGGAGGAGGAATGGGAGGAGGAGGAGGAGGAATGGGAGGAGGAGGAGGAGCGGAATGGGAGGAGGAGGAGGCGGAATGGGAGGAGGAGGAGGCGGAATGGGAGGAGGAGGAGGCGGAATGGGAGGAGGAGGAGGAGGAGGAGGAGGAGGAATGGGAGGAGGAATGGGAGGAGGCGGCGGAATGGGAGGAGGAGGAGGAGGAGGAGGAGGAGGAATGGGAGGAGGAATGGGAGGAGGTGGAGGGATGGGAGGAGGAGGAGGAGGGGGAGGAATGGGAGGAGGAGGAGGAGGAATGAGAGGAGGAGGAGGAGGAGGAATGAGAGGAGGAGGAGGAATGGGAGGAGAAGGAGGAGGAATGGGAGGAGGAGGAGGAATGGGAGAGGAGGGGAGGAATGGGAGGAGGAGGAGGAATGGGAGGAGGAGGAGGAATGGGAGGAGGAGGAGGAGGAATGGGAGGAGGAGGAGGAGGAATGGGAGGAGGAGGAGGAAGAGGAGGAATGGGAGGAGGAAGAGGAAGAGGCGGAATGGGAAGAGGAAGAGGAAGAGGAAGAGGCGGAATGGGAAGAGGAAGAGGCGGAATGGGAAGAGGAAGAGGAAGAGGCGGAATGGGAAGAGGAAGAGGCGGAATGGGAAGAGGAAGAGGAAGAGGAAGAGGCGGAATGGGAAGAGGAAGAGGCGGAATGGGAGGAGGAAGAGGAAGAGGCGGAATGGGAAGAGGAAGAGGAAGAGGCGGAATGGGAAGAGGCGGAATGGGAAGAGGAAGAGGCGGAATGGGAAGAGGAAGAGGAGGCGGAATGGGAGGCGGAGGAATAATGGGAGGAGGAGGAGGACGAGGAATGGGAGGAGGAGGAGGAATGGGAGGAGGAGGAGGAGGAGGAATGGGAGGAGGAGGAGGAGGAGGAATGGGAGGAGGAGGAGGAGGAGGAATGGGAGGAGGAGGAGGAGGAGGAATGGGAGGAGGAGGAGGAGGAATGGGAGGAGGAGGAGGAGGAGGAGGAGGAGGAATGGGAGAAGGAGGAGGAATGGGAGAAGGAGGAGGAGGAGGAATGGGAGGAGGAGGAATGGGAGGAGGAGGAGAAGG